>NC_061478.1:1838758-2451677 GCF_022581195.2 Helicoverpa zea
AATATTTACGTTTTCAAATTCTTAAAATCAGACTTGTACACAAAGAATACCGTAGCCGCCGTTTCAATTAATATAATCTATTCGGTCTATTACACCCACAGACTTGACCCCGCCCTGCCCCTACGTTGTAAGGCAATATATTATATACCCTTTCTGATAAATTCATCGATAAAAACCGCATGAAAATCCGTGAGTTTATCGCGGTCACGCAGACAGACAGACACGGACGACTTTGTTTTATATCGGGTGTGTCGTACCAATCACATTAAATTCTATCACATATACTGTATGATATTCTATGGCGAATTAAAAAAAAAATACCTAATCTATTCAGTGGTTTAGCCATAGGAGTCATTTTTCGATTTTAAAATTTACAACATCATGTGTAATGCAGAGATAAAGTTACAAAAGTTAAAAACTGACAGCTGTCAACTGGTCAAAACTTTTGACCTGTCCTTTTTGACCTCAGCTGTCAGTTTTCAAGGGAGAATTTCAGTAAGTTTGTAATGACTGACTCTTATATGTGTTCTGATTCTCGCACATTTTTATTCTATTTAATTTGTTCGAAGAAATTTTACTTATTTATATTTTTTCTTTGAGCTTATCGACATACATATATCAACCAGTACATAAACGTATTTAATAGGGTATTTTAGTCTAGATGAGAAAAAAATTAAAAGTATATTACAATGATTGTTTAGAGGAAAAGCAATCGGGAAATGTTAGTTTCACTTCGTAAGGTACATAAATATATTTTTTATTGCAGTTTAAAGTTTTTAGGTTTTTTTATCTGTCTTTGAACACTACGAAATGTCGCCGCCATGCTAATGACGTCATTACGGTAGTCAACAACTTTTAACCAAGTGTTTCTCATATTTATATCCACTGGTACTTGAATCCATAATTTGTCTGGTGTTTTTACACTAGTGTTCTCACATTCAGAAACAACACACCAACGATACGGAGCATAATTACTCATTATTAAAATTTTCAATACATATCAAAATATGTATTACTGACAGCTGTAGTTTGTTTTCTTACGTAATGACGTCATGACCAAAAAACAATCATGGCGTCCGTTGTGTGCCGCGTTTTCGCGAAATACGCGCGAAATTTGAAATTATGATAAAACAATTAATTTATATTCGTACATAACGTGAGAAAAAAAAATATTTTTAATTTTTTAGAGATATATTAAGACTAAAGAATTTATTTAAGATATATTTCAAAAATGCATGTAATACCCTATTTAATGTAATTAGGTACGACACACCCGATATAATACTGGTACAAGGCTGCTTCGCTACGTATAAAGTCCACCATTTTGTTACAAAATAATTATACTAATGGAGAACCGCTCGAACGATTTTGTGCAAACTTCACATTTATACTATGTAGTGGTACTCACAGCAATAATACTCCAGTTATTGATATAGAGCACGGCGTAGAAGAGCAGTAACACGACAAACCGACACACAGCCACCATCACTATATCGAACAGGGATACCTTCACGTTGTACTCCACTATCTCTGTGTTCATTATTTGTTGTAGTGTTTCTCCTCGCATCTGGAATAGAAGATAATATTAATATTATTAAGTTGAAGAGTTTGTATGTTTGTTCGTTTGCTCGAACGTGATAATCTCAGGAAGTGCTGGTCTGATTTTTGAGAAATTCTTTCAATGTTAGACAGCTTAGATATCAGGAAGGCCGCGTTTCGATAAAAAAAAATAGTGTATATGCTTTTAAACTCGATTTTATACACATATATTAATAAACAGTCGGGAATTATCGCGATTAATTCCCAATTGTTCATAAATCACTCTATATACTAAAGCTATATCACTGACAAGTTTCATCAAAATCCGATAAGCCATTTGCTCGAGGAGAAGTAACATAGACTCACACATACACAAAAACTTTCACTTTTATAGCGTCAACAGTTTGTACGACATATTTGGATTATAATGACTAAGAAGTCGTCCTGGGTTCGAATTCCGTACAACAAAATTAAAAAGAAATCTAAACATTTCCGAAGTTTTCTTAAAATCTCATCATAACACAAATAAGCCACATGAGGCTGGTGAACAGCAGGTCGAACGTGACAAACAGACAGAAGAAGCGCCGCACTGTAGACATCTTGCCTTGTGGCCTGTGGCCGGCTACCAGGTCATCGGATACTAGGTTCAGAGACCTTCAGTGGCCTGAATCATCATCATCTGCCTAGCCTTTTCCCAACCATGTTGGGGTCGGCTTCCAATCTAACCGGATGCAGCTGAGTACCAGAGTTTTATGAGGAGGGACTGCCCTATCTATCCTCCTCAACTCAGTAGGTACCCCTTGTTTAGACTGGTGTCAGACTTACTGACTTCTGAATACCCGTAACGATTGCCAAGGATGTTCAATGACAGCCATTAACGTACCATCCGAAACACAGTCATTGGAGTCCAAGATACACTTCTTGGGGATGGCTTAAATATGTGTTGGCTTAAATATGTGCTGGCTTAGATATGTGTTGGCTTAAATATATGTGTTGGCTTAAATATGTACTGGCTTAATTATATGTTGGCTTAAATATTGTGCTGAATATTGTTAAAATATAGTAAAAGCTCACCATAACACAAATAAGCCACATGAGGCTGGTGAACAGCAGGTCGAACGTGACAAACAGACAGAAGAAGCGCCGCACTGTAGACATCTTGCCTTGTGGCCTGTGTCCGGCTACCAGCTCATCTGATACTAGGTTCAGAGACCTTCAGTGGCCTGAAGCCTCATCATCTGCCTAGCCTTTTCCCTTCCAGTCTAACCAGATGCAGCTGTGATCTCGTCAACCCAGTTACTCGGGCAACCCAATACCCCTTGGCTTCTGACTACCCGTAACGACTGCCAAGGATGTTCAATGACAGCCGGGACCTACACTTCTTGGGGTTGGCTTAAGTATGTGTTGGCTTAAATATGTGTGGACTTAAATATGTGTTGGCTTAAATATGTACTGGCTCAATTATGTGTTGGCTTAAATACACTTTGAGTGTGCTGAATGTTATGAAAATATTATAAAAAAACCTCACCATAACACAAATAAGCCACATGAGGCTGGTGAACAGCAAGTCGAACGTGACAAACAGACAGAAGAAGCGCCGCACTGTAGACATCTTGCCTTGTGGCCTGTGTCCGGCCACCAGGTCATCTGATACTAGGTTCAGAGATGTTGAGTGTGCTGAAATGATTAACAAAATATTATTGTTACATCTGAAATGTTTGTTTAAACGTGCAAATCACAGAACTATTATAGGTCTTATTTGAAAAAAATGTTTCAGTGTTAGATAGCCCATTTATCGAGGAAGACTATAGGCATTTTATATCAGCTTTTCCCGGGCTGCACCTAGTTGAAATCCCAAGGAACAAAATGTGTCTGGGCTGCCTAGTATAATATGTCCTGCGTAGCTGACTGATCAAGTTCCATAGCCACCGTGGCCAACTAGCCAGCAATGATGAATAGTTGTTGGTAAGAAGAAACTTTCTTAATTCTTTGAACATTTAACCACTAGCTGATAGCCACGGTGTCAAAGGTGTCCTAAAGAAACTCCTTCCCGTATATGGGTATAATTTAGCTTATAACACCGTTTTCAATCAACGTCACAAACACAAAACCTCTTTATAATATAAAACTTTTTACAAAAAAAATCATTCATTCATCGCAGCCATAGGACGTCCACTGCTGAACATAGGCCTCCCCTTAGATCTCCACAGATACCTGTTGGAGGCGACCTCCATCCAGCGTCTTCCGGCGACCTTTATAGGGTCGTCTGTCCACCACCACAAAAAAAAATTGACTTCAATAATTTTCTAAATATTATCTTAAGCCTTCTCCTAAGTCTGACTGAGCCTATTCGAAAATCTGTTCAGCCAAACGTGAGATAGTCGCGCACAATACGTACAAGAAGCTCACTTTTTTGAAGTCGGTTAAAAATATGGATTAAATAAATTGAATAAATACTCACTGAGCGTCCTATGATGCGGACTAACACTGCTGAGAAGAGACTCGGCCGCTTCCCGTAAATGTGGGTGCGCCATTACGACCCCTGGAATCATTAGTTAATTATATTTACTTTAATTCGTATTATTTACTGATGTCTAATGTAAAATCAGTCATAGAATAAACGTCATAAATGGATAATTGGGGTTTTACATCGAAAATTAGGGAAATAATAGTATGTGGACATTATTTCGCATAATGAGTAATTTGTTTGTTTTGTAGTTTTCAAGTTTACGGTAGACAGATAGACTAATGTTTAGTGATTAACTGAGTTAATTTTCTAATTGGTTTTACTACATTGACTTTCTTTTCGGGAAGTTGGTTAAAAAAGTAATTATTAAACTGCATTAAACATGTAATGTGATAAGAAATAAATACGAAATCAAGATATATAATAACAAAAACATAAGTAAATAATTAGTACCTTTTAATTAGGAATTTAATGTAGCAACAACAAATTAATTTTATCAACACACAATGTGTGTACGAATGTCCCTTAGTACGTGCATTGTGCATTGAGATAAGGTCTGTTTATATTACAATATAACTATTATTATTTCGTAATAACGTTTCATAGTAATGTTAAATGAAAACAGGAACTCGTAACCAATCAAAAGGTTAAGCAACGCTCGGCGCGGTCGGTCGGTGGATGGGTGACCGTCTACCTACGTCATGAAGAATTCTTTCGTGTGTCGTTTGAAAATCTTTGGCAATAGTTAAGGGTAATCGGTAGCTAGAAAGTCGAACAACAAGACTTATCAAGGGGTATGGAGTTGCCCGGGTAACTGGGTTGAGGAGGTCAGATAGGCAGTCGCTCCATGTGACTCACTAGTACTTAGCTGCATCTAGTTAGACTGGAAGCCGACTCTAACATAGTTGGGAAAAGGCTATGCAGATGATGATCTTACTTTTTTTTTGTTTTGTTGATTAAAAACATGTACAAAGCATGTCTACAATATTATATAAAAGACCTTTTCTCTATGAAAATTGATTTTTAAGTTTTAATACTCAGATAAATAACAACAAAGTTATCAACACTTATTCAATTCAATTTAAAACATTGTTATTAAATTAAAACAGCATTCAATGAGCGCCGCTTATCTTGTAACCAATGTGTTGTATTGTAAATAGTCAATAACATATGTAGATAAACATTTTATTAACTTGAAAACAATAAGTTTGATGATTCACTTATTTAAGTATCTAATATGGCCAAAATTCTAAAAATAGTTATGATAAGGTAAATCTATGATAGTAATTAGGAATACTTGAATTTCTTTGTCTGGTTTTTTAAACAAATTCCCGGAAAATATAAAGGACTAGATGTTTTCCCACAGTTTCACGGGGGCCCTGTAGGAATTACTGCCCATACCCAGATAAAATATATTCCTATGTTACTCGGGAATAATGTAGCTTTCCAACAAAATGTTTTAAAAAGAGTAATCATGGAGTTTCTTGCCCGTTCTTCTCCATAGAAAGCTACTTTTGGAATGGGCAACTAGAATCAAACTTTTTTATAATTTTTGACGATCATAAGTGCTTTTAAAGGCCTAAATGAAATAAATGATTTGACTTTTAAACAATATTTAAAATTGGGTCAGCAGTCGTTTCTCAGGCCTTTACGGTAAAAAATGTTTCCTCTTTATTATAATATTAGTATAAATGAAGTAAACCCATGCTAATAATTAGGATTATCTAGACTTTCTTTGTCTGACTATTTAGACTAATTCCTGGAAATTAAAAAGGATAACCCATATGGCAATTTTATTTACTCAATGTTGTAAAATGTAGTGTGAAGATAAGTTGAACTATGAAGAACTTTAAAGTTTTAAATTGTGAAAAATGGTCAAATTAGGGACTTTGCTTCAAAATCCAAAAATACTGTTTACTTTGAAAATTGAATGAAAATAAGCATAGGAAAAATAAGAAAACTTGTTTCTTTTCATTGAATTTGGGCCTTAACCAACTAAGTCTATGTTCAACCTCACAGACTATTGAATAAATAAAAAAAATGAACATAAAATAAACTTCTCAAGATGCAAGCTAGTATTAGCATAACTTGATACTTTCAACATAGAATATGCTAATGTCCAATTGGAAATCTTTGCTTACTTATTTTCTGCATCACAGATTTTATAGTCTATCATTCTTTCACTTTATTCATTTATTCTTTAATAATAATTTAAGTAATAGTTAATTACCTTAAAAAATACAAAATTGTACTAAGTTTTATAATAGTGGGGGGAAATATTTTGTTTATTTATTACCCTAAAGGCTCGGTCAGTGGGTTGTTTACTGATTTGAAAAATTCTTGCACTGTTGGAAATTTATACTCTTTCTGATTAACATAGGCTACATTTTTTCCGGTATGGGCAGTAGTTCCCACAGGAGGGGGGTGAAACTGCGCGAAAATGGCTTGTCGACAAATAGTGACAGCTTGATAATGACAAAATCTTTAATAAATAACTACCAAATCGTGACTAAGTACTTACCATCTGACAAAACCAAATAATAATAACTTTCATTGTTCATTATTTTACTATTAAATGTAGGTGAAACATTATATGAGGCCAGATTGGTTGTAACTAATGTTACTATGCTATGTTTTTGCCAGTAATACAGATAAAATAATTGGAACAGCACAATATATCTATAAAGCATCATAAATTGTATTAAATGTATATTATACTTGTATTCATTCAGTCATGAACAAAGGTTTTAATTAAGTTATAACATAAACATGTCGCAAATAGATGATCGTCACAGAAGCATTACGAAAGAAAAAATATATTTTAATTTCGACCTTCAAATGTTTACTATTTTTCTAAAAAGACCTTTGAACATTTTGAACTATTTTCGTTGATTTAGCATTTCTTTTGAATTCAGAACTAAACCTTGTTATTTTTCTTTCAACAAGGTGAAACAACGCCATGGTATCAATCATTCATCCTAATAAAAAGAAGGTAATGCAACAAAGACTTACTTGTTTTGTACTATCAACAACACTTGTAAACTTAAATTACGAAATGCATAACTCGCTGGGCGTTGACATAAATGCAGCTGTCAGGTTAGTTACTATAATCTCAGCTACATCTCGTTTAATGGTTACACCAATTAGAAATTGTTGTTATCAAACAGTTCAATTGTTATCAAATTTAGCACAAAGCTGTACAAATCTCAGTCGAGGGGTGAACAATTGTGAACGCGTTCCAGGTTTGTGGACAGCAGGATAGCATAACGACTTATCAAAGAAGTTGGAAAAAGACAGCAATATAATCATGCTTCAGAAAGCAATAATTCTACATCGGAATTTTTAATGTTGACGCACAGTTTGACAACGACTTATAATGCTCCTTTTCTCAGAATAACTGTTTGCTTTAATGTAATATTTATAATAAACTTGCTTTTAATCCAACATAAAACTGTCGACAACTGTAACTTATAAATAAAGCTACAACTAGGATTTTTAACAGAGCTTAAAATCTATCTCAACTGCAAGAGAAAGGAGAGTTTTAAAACTTGACTGATGATGAAGACTGGTATGTAATTCGGAACGTTAAAAGGGTAAAAACGGCATACAAACACTACAGAATTTTGATTTTACGTAACTTTGCAAGGAAAACCCCGTAGGGAGTAAATCGTTATTGTACAACCTGTCGTAATCAATGAAGAATACGTATTACCTAGGTATTCATTCACAAAAATAAAGGAGTAGGTAGGGATGCTCGTGAAATTAATGCCAGCATGAAGGTATATAGTGATAAAATGTATCATTGAGAATCACGGAGAAAGAAAAAATGAATGTTTAGTTACTTACCATTGCTAGATATTTGGTGTAGGTATAATATGAAAGAAACGAAAACTTTGACATAAATTCTTATTCCAGATATAAATGCGTAAGTTGTGTGAAAAAAAGGTTTGATACCACTTAAAAATCTAAAATGCACAGCGCTGTTACATGTATTTTCAAATGGCTTACTTTAGCATACCTAACATATTATCAGAACTATGAATTTACTATTAGCGTCATGCTTAAGGATCTAGTTTAAAAAATAAAACACGACACATAAAATATTAATCCCATTTTCATTTATTAAAATTTTACAACAACCACATAATAAAATACAGATAATTTAAATTTGGACCTGCTTTGGTATCTAAACTATCGCATACCTAATAAAACATCATACACATTATTTATAGAGTAGACCGATTCCGTAGACACATTTACCAATGAAATAAGAACAAAATGGAATCCAGCACATGTGAAAAGACGTATAAGTTTAAGATGTAAATTGAATACTTATATATAATTAAATAATATTATTCCAGAACATTCTTAACACATAAATATCAAAACCGCTATTATAACGCCTACAATTTTAATCATAGCAATAAATACTCAAGTTTGTTAAAGTACGAAAGAATAGTTCTACTTGTTTGTCACTGCATTTTGTTGTCTGTAATGAGTATCTATGGATAAATATAAAATCTATTTATGTGTAAGTATTCTTGAAGATGAGTTTTACAATAACATTATACAGCTCGAATCTAAAGGTAGAATTCCGTCCATCGCGACATCGTAGGACGCGCGCGGCTTACGACTATCGTCGGCCGCGCGCGACAATAGTCAACCTATGAAAATGTATGGCACCGTTGCCGAGGTCCGCGACAGTCGCGCGCGGCCGACGAATTTCGTCAGCCGCGCGCGGCATTGTCTTGAAATAAGTAGATTTTGTTCGTCCGTTCCCTCTAGTCCAGTGGTTCTTAACCGGTGGTCCGCGGACCACTGGTGGTCCCTGGAGGCATTCCAAGTGGTCCGCGAAGCTTAGCTTCGCGACGTTGCTATACGTTATCTAACTTAATTTTTATCGACTAGCTTGTGGCACATTGTAGCAGCACGGCAACAGCACGGCAGCAGCACGGCGTCGCCTCGAATTAAGACTACGGCTAGCTGTCAGCGCGCTAACCACGCGCTGTCCGCTCGCCGTCGGCGCGCCGTTGGCGCTCCGTTGGCGCGCCGGCCGCGCGCCGGCCGCGAGGTGTAAGCTTGCTGTCACCGCAAACTCAATATTATTTTAAGACGATTATGATTGATGTTATGATTGAACACGACGCAATGACGTTGTTTCGCTGCCGGCTCGGAGTCGGCGCGCAATTAGCACGCCGTCGGCGCGCTGTACGCATGAGGACCGCTCGCTTGCAGCACGCGGGCGGCGAGTCGAGTTGTGTGGAAGCGGCAAGCACGCTGACTGCTCGCCATTGGCTTTTTTATATTGACATTACGAAATATCTTATAATATACACGATTTAATGCTCTAAATTGAATGACACCTTAAATGCTGGTGTGGAGCCATGCTGTTGCGGTGCCGCTATAATGTGCCATAACCTTAATTGCGAGCGGGGGTTTTCACGTATATCGGGTGTGTCGTACCTAGTCCCCCCATTCATGAAAATGTATGTTTGGGCTACATTTTACGTAATTTTGGTTTTGAGTCTTAAAAAATAATTAAAATTTCGCGCTCGCGTATTCAGAAACTGTATGCCCTTATTTTTGCATTTGTCAACAAACAAAAAGTTAAGTACGTTTGGGCTACATTTTACGTAATATTTGGTTTAAGTCCGATAAAAATTTCGCGCTCGCTTTGCTCGCGCATTTGGAAACTGCATCGGCAAGTTTTTCTTTACTTGCAATTGCTTACCTACACAACTGCCGACATGCGTTTAGCTTTGAGTAGAACTGAACCAAAAATTCAGTTTTTTTTTTTATAAATAATTAAGAAATGAGTGCTAATTTAGGTAAACCGATGAGGTGGTCCCCGGCAAGACAAACTTTAGTTAAAGTGGTCCCTCATATCAAAAAGGTTAAGAACCACTGCTCTAGTCAAAGTGCTAATCGATATCCTTGAAGAAGAGGAGGATGAAGTGCTGCTGTGTCCTTTTTTTGTAAATAGATTACCAATCGACCCTATCCTTAAAAAGTAGAAATGAAGAAGGATACTACCAAATACTGATTCAAAAGCATTTGTATTGTAATGAAAACAAAAAGAAGTTTTGCCGACTAAATAAAAAACAATTAAATTCTAGTTTTACTAAGATTCTATAGATGTTATTAAGCGCTAGACCATGTTGAGAAGCGTACGGCCGCGTGCGGCTCACGAAATTCGTCGGCCGCGCGCGACTGTCGCGGACCTCGGCAGCGGCGCCATACATTTTCATAGGTTGACTATTGTCGCGCGCGGCCGACGACTGTCGTAGGCCGCGCGCGGCTGCGTCAGCCGCGACCCACGGAATTCTACCTTTAAACGTGATAGTAAGAATCCTTACTTTGCACTGCTGGTATGGTGCACTGAAGTTACCTATATTTAACTGTTTCCAGCGGTTTCAACCTAATCCTGATCAAAAAAGACCTCAAACCAATTTGACAAGTAGTGTAGGTATAACCGACTGTGGAATATCATGAGCTCGGCACACTAAATATGAAATCTACTCTGGAGTTCTCCCATATAAGTATGTATGTAAATCAAGCAATGTCTCCCGTAAAATAAAAAACAGACAACATCCTCATACTGATATCAAGCCATAATTAATTTCTCAATACCACCTCGTAGTTCCAACTCGATTATCAGGCGGGTCTTTCACACAGCAGTAAGAAGCTAGCACACCAATCGTAGCCAAGCACAACGACAGTAGACTGACGCCGCAAACGGCTCCCGAGGTGATGTCGTTTAGTGGTGTTCCTGGTTTTGGTTCTAGACATAGTAGAATGAGTAGACCGAACGCGCTGAGTAGAGAAAATGATGAGAGGACGATGTAACCTGTGGAATAGAAAGGATAAATATATTTAAAAAAGGAATTAAGTTAGAGGATTCGATTTTGAAATATCTAAGTTGAATTGTTGCTTCATTTGCATTCTATTTATTCAGTTTTATGACTGAATTATTTTATTGATCAACGTTCTAATCTAATAACATATCTAGAACAAAAAGTGACAAGCCCTATTTTTCCTTTAATAGTGCAACAAGGAGCATCAATAAGAATAAGTTGTTGGCCATAAAAGATCCCGCATAAAAATTATGTTGTTACTTTACCGCAAATATTTATATTGAGGCGTTTGTTAAAAAGAAGGACACTTCTTATCTTATGAAAACATGCGGGTAGAACAAAAATATTATCATATACCTTACTATTCATGATGTTTAGTAATATATTTTATTAGTTAACAATGTAAGGACTATATTTATTGATTAATTTTAATTACTTTTTAAAAACGAACTTATCAATAAAAAGGTAAAAGGCATTTACCCAACGATAAGAGTAGGTCATTCGTGTACCATACAAAAAAGTATGTATGCCAAATCTACATAACCATAAACTTACCAGATATATAATTCCTGTTAGGCAGTAACTGTTGTCTCTTAGTCCTGAATCCAAGTAGTCCCAACAAAAAGCAGGTAAAACCAGCTAGCACGCCGAAGTCTAAGTAATAGCGCCTACCGATCTGAAATAGCAGAATGTTGCTAATTAAGTACTTTGATTTTTGCATAGGAGGTTAATGAAAACACGATCAATTATCTATTTAAAAGGGTAAGAGGAGCTTATTAGCCTGAAACTAGCACCCTAAAACAGTCTAAATCAATACCCAGTTGCTGCTCAGTAAAATAATTACTCAAAACAACTTATTTAACAAGTAGTTCAAATAAAAACAGCCTAGGCAAGTTCATACATCAATTCGTTTACTTGTTTATTTGCGTTGTAACAACATTTAGAATTAATACCATTTCACAAAGAAACTTAGAACGGTTTTAGATGCTACATGACAGGCAGAAATACTATTTATATCATATTATTCCCACTAGCCAGTTCAAAAACAATAGAAAAAAAAAACATCTATTGACTCAGCGCACAAAAACAAACGATGGTGTGTACATGAGCCAAATTAAGACACAGTTTAAAATTAAGTCCAGTTAACCATTACACCAGACAGCTAGAGCCTTATACTCATTTTCAAACAAGTTAAACCAAGTGAAGTCAAACCAATACAAATTAATAAAAGTCCAAAGTTCCTCACCGCGTACATCATATAGAAACTCAAGCCGGCCGTCAGTCCGCCACACATCGTCAACATGATGGCAGCTATCAGCAGGGAGGCTGTTGCACCTGACAGTGTCTTGAGACTGGAGAAAGATTTGTAGGTTTCTTCGGAGTACACTGATGGTGGGGAGGCTACCCTGGAATATGGAGAAGTTTTAATAAGAAAATCTATAGTAGGTATGTACATAATATGATCGTTTGCTGGAATGTTGCTAATCTCAGGAAGTTTTAAGGAGGGAAAATTATGTCAGTGTTAGATAGCCCATTTATCGAAGAAGGCTAAAGGTAGGTGAGTAAACTATTTACCTGGGTGCGTGGAGTAGTTTCCACGAAACCACTGGCTTAAGCTAGTTTAGTAGATATACCTATATGTAGTTGAACTTTTATAAAAGAGTAAGTAAGTATTGGGCAATTATGCATTAAGGAAAAGAAAAAAGGTTTTTTTTTTCAATAATAGCTGGTGGTAACCAAGTTACTTAATGTTAATCCCAAAAACTCGAATGTACTACTAATTTTAACTGTAATTTAAGATTTTCAAAAATTACGCTAGCTTTAAGCTTAACAAAAATAAAAAAGGATGTCTATTGATTGACCTAAAAAAATACTCAAATATGAACTGGATAGTTATTGCCGTCTTCGCCCTAACATTATTTTCATTTTTACTGTTACGCGGCTTTTAATTTCACAAGACATTATTTATTTTGGAAAAATTAAGACACCTACCTACTAAAGCATTTAAACACCATCAATAGTTATTTACATGAACTTTTGATAAATATTTAAGCTCCTGACAAAAACTAAATACTTATTGGTTACATTAGTATTGCAACATTGTGTTATAAAAGTTCTATATAAAGGCTGTTTCTATTAAACGCTAGAAACTTATTCTATTTGCGTTTTGCAAAATAGTAATAAGTAGATAAAAACTGTGGTATTATTTTATTAATGATTTAAGTACTGACTATTTGTGGAATGCAATAAATGATTGAGTATTGAGTAATTCAACGAGACGGCTTCTCAATGCGTATGGCGGTCGGTTAACTATATTTTGTCGCTAAAACTACACCTAAGAAGTGGGGAAGGATGGATTTATGAAAAAAAAACTTAGAAAAAAACATTTGACACGTGCAAAACAGCTGTCGGTTAGCGACGATAAGCTTTCGATTTATCGAAAATCGAAAAATATGCAAACTTTGCCTGATGAAATACGATGTCGATGAAATACCTACGACTTTTTATACAAATGCGTAAAACAGATGCCACAAAGAGCAGGTGTCGGGGCGTAACAGCTAGTAAACCATTTTGTAGTAAACAGGACATTATAATGAAACAAGAAAAAACGAAGTTTCGATCGAAATTTCGCGAACTTCTTACCACGGTTTCATTTCGTCTCGTTTCGTACCTACGAACGAAGATTGTTTGAAACTTAGATTATCTAAACCGACTCCTGTCTGTGCGTTCGCGATAAACTCAGAAATACATGGCTTATCATGTGGTTTTCACCAATATGATGTCCTCCTAGCCGATTGTCAGCTACGGCGGCTGTTCTCATGTATGGAGATTAGCCAACTGCGCAGGACATTATATAGTGCACAAGCATTTTCACAGACACAGGTGCACTCCCTATTCCTTCACACTCATAGCCCGATGGGACGGCAATCCGACACTACCATAGGGAGATCAAGCGCAGGACCGACATTTACGTGCTCTCCGATGCACGGGGATTTACCAATATACATATAGAACGATCAATGAGAAAAGGCACCTCATTCTTATCCTTACTAAATTTATAAATGCAAGCTCAACTTTTTCTGTAAAAGCATAAGTAACTATGTAAACTTACCTAGGTATAATAACAGCAGTATTCTTATCCTTCCTCTGGCTCTCTCTTCTCCTTTCATAATCCCTTCTTTCTCTACTCATCTCCCTCTCTAAGTCAAAACTCCTGTCTCTACTCTTATCTCTAAAACTCGTTACGAAAACATCATGTCTGTCAAACGCTGGTATATTTGGTAGTTTCTCAGGCAAACCATAGTTTAATTTCTGTTGCGCTTTAGGCGAAATTGGCGAAGTCGGAGCACTAGTCCTCGAAGTCAAGTTCGCACAAGACTTCGATGGAGTAACACCTTGGGTCGGAGTACTGGAAACAAACTTTCTTGGCGTCTCTGAATATTTGTTGTCTATAGATTTATTCGGTGTGATTCTGACTGAAGGCTGGCTTCCATAACTTTTCAATTTCCTTGGCGTTGATAGAAGTTCATGTAACTTTTGAGTCGCTATCAAATTCTTTTTAGACATAACTGGCGAAGTGAAGGTAACATTACATTTCCTAGGCTCATCATCTTCAGTAGGTATTATAGCGTATCTCAACGTTCTACCGTTGACAGTCTTCACAATTTCAGTCGGTATTTCTTTTAATTCATTTTCGTCAGGCCCGTCAACATTGTACTCTTCAATCTCATCAGGTTTTGCTTGTACTATCCTCTTTTTTGTCGGCGAATAGTCTACTATATCGTCAAAGTCTTGTATGACTTCATATCTATGTTTTGTTCGACTATCTTCTAAACCATCGTCGCTGTCTGCTTGTCTTTCAAACCTGGAACGTCGTTGCTGCTTCAATTGTGCCATTTCTAAATCCTCACTTCTCGTTCTACATCTTACTGACCTTGTAGGCTTATAAACTAAAGAAGACTGTCTTTGAAAACTCCTGTTTTGGAATTTGGGAGGTTTTGGCGGCAATTCAGGAGGCTCCTCTCTGTACCTTGGAGCCCCCGCCGGTGACATACGTAAAGGATTATCAGATATATCTGTCCTCATTATTCTGTTGCCTATTTCGATCTTTCTAGGCGAGTTCCCGCCTAAAGGTGGCATCCGTTGCCTTTCGGGCGACACAATTTTCGTCATACATGTTTTCTGTGCGAATACAACTTCGCTTTGTGAACAAAATGCTGGGTTGGAGTAGTATTTGTACACGATTTTTGGTGAATCCATTGTTTTAAGCGTAATAATTCCCCTTTAGCGCATGAATCCTGTTTTGTAAGAAGGGTGGGCTGTAAGCGTAACCGTTCTAGTTCACTGCTTTCTTTAAGTTAAACACTAAGTTAAGCTTAAGTTAAGTTTCTTATGGAATAAATTCACTTATTTAAATTAATTTCACTTAAATTATAGTTATTTTAAATATTAATTTTACGATATTTAGCAAAGTTACAAAGTGTTTTCCATCCAATTTTTAAACCATTCAACCTGGTATTTTTATTTTTTATCCACTTTAAAACACTTCACACTTAACCACTAAAACTAGACTAAAATTATTGAAAAATAAATCTATTATTACTCTACAGATAACACACGTCTATCCAGTTCAACGTATAACCGTCAACTGTAAAATTATTCCTTTTTCAAAAAAACACCGGGGTCGGAAACGGCGCTCGCGCACCCCTGCAAACAGGCACGCGCTATTCGAATTCCAATTTCAAAAAAGTTCACACATCCTATTTACTACCTTAATACTTCCAACTTAAAGTTGATAATCCCTTGGCTGTTGCCTTAAATTTGATACCATGACAATATAACATCGGATGATTGGAAATTGAATCTTATTTCTATAGGTATAGAGTGTAATTTTGAATATCCAGTTATTTCCTATAGTGGAACTGGTATTACGTTGTGCAATTATTGAATGAATTTAAAGGTCTCTGACAAGGGGTCGTGTTGTTAGGGCTCCGATGTTTTGTATGAAGTTATGTGTAATATGAAGCACCTAGGCAGGTCAGTTTTGAAATATCGTGTCTGTCTAGATCAAAAATTCATACTTTTGTCGAAAAAATCGAAATGACCCTAGACTGAACGAACATTCCGGATTATTTAAAGCTTGATCGCAGGAAGTCATCAATACCATTTCCTTTTATTAATTGTTTTTAATGCGCCACGATAAAAGAATTTAAATTAACAAAATTCAATTGATTTTCTGTTGCCAGCTTCTTGGGCGCTCCCATTCGACAACGATGGGGATGAAGTTTGAACTTACTTTGTGATTGATGTTGAAGAAATTTAGTCTTGTCATTAATAAATGCCATTTTCAACTTACAAGGAAGAAAAACACCTCCTATTATTGTTAACACCAATTTTTTTGTTAACAAAAATATTTTTCTCTCAAAAACCAAAATTTCATCTAATGACGTACCTCGCTGCTTACTTTCTCTATAATAATAATAATAGTGATTACACAGGCAGGGGTAGCACGCGCCGAGTGTAACGGTCGACAGCAGCTGCCTGCGCGCGCGCAGCTGTGACGTGGGGTCACCAACATTTGGTTGTTGCTGTTTGTTGTTGTCATTGCATATAGGTACGAAACTTTATTGGATATTATTTAATAAACTAGTTTTCTAACTTGTACTGTTTGTTGGTTTGAGCACGTGTCAGAGTTTTATCAGAGACCGGTGACATATATGTAGAAAAAAAATATTGGCTTCCGCCATAGATGGTGACAAAAACTATTCTTTCTACTTCTCAAAGGTCCAAGCTACTACCTAGTTTTCAGCTTTTATAATGCAGGTCAAGGGTCGAGTATAATTATTACCTAAATTCTGATATTAGGAATGATTCTCACGATTTCCACTTTAGTAAGAATTAGTTGTGAAGTGTTCAACTCATTTATTTATCATTGCAGGACATAGTTCTCAAGGCTTAAACGCGTTGACATGCCTTACTATTTTCAATTCAAATAAATATGTATTTGAATACTTAATGTAAAAAAATTAATGGTACCAATAAATTTCCTTGCTTGATGGACACCCAGGAATTGAATTATTAACAAGTCTATAAAAAGGTACATTACGTATTTTAATATTCTCTCAAGTCCAAAAAATAAATCCTTCAATGTTTGCAGCCCCTGGATGCGTGTGCGTCGCGCCGGTGCTCCCGAACCCGTATCGTATTGACATTATTGTTGATCCACGCAAAAACCTATATATTTGACCTTCAATATATTATGTCATTCAGTTTAAATAAACTTAGTAAAAGCAAGCTGAAAGTCAGGCAATCAGTACCAACGCAACATTTCTAAGTTGGGTACATTACCGAGTGGAAGCGACGACGACTAATTATTCGACGCCTTTTATTAGTTTTAAGTAATTTATGTAAAGGACAACTTTTTTACTTTCTAATTCTAAATCTTGGACACCAATGACTGTGTTTCTGAGGGCACGCTGTAGGTCCCGGCTGTCATTGAACATCCTTGGCTGTCGTTACGGGTAGTCAGAAGCCAGTAAGTCTGATACCAGTCTAACTAAGGGGTGTCGGGTTGCCCAGGTAAGTAGGTTGAGGAGGTCAGATAGGCTGCCGTTCCGTGTAAAGTACTAGTACTCAGCTGCATCCGGATTATTCCGGATAGACTGGCAGCTGACCCCAGCATAGTTGGGAAAAGGTTAGGCAGATTATGAATGTGACGTAAAAGGTATCAGTAGAAACAGGTAGGAATGCAACTGCTTTTTTTTATTTTTATTTATTAATCTTATTTCACAAAGTAATCATCTTTATGCTAAGCCCCACAAAACCGTTGCAATGGTTTGACTGTGAGGTCAACTAGTATCTTAAATAAAAAACTTATTACTAAATATTAACTATACAATAAGTTTTTTATGCAACTAATATCACACAAACGGATATTCACATTGTCTTTTCCTGTGTGTATAGTATATGGCCGGAAACTTTAGTTACTATCATAGATAAGATTCGTTTACTGAATATTTTTTTAGCCTCTTATCACAGTAAAGACGTAAATCACCTGCCAAATGTAGGTATACGAATCAAAGTGAGTAAATATTCGTTGAAAAAGAAGTAATAAAATCATCTCTGTGACGGTTCTGAGCAGGGGCCCGATTCTCCTAAGTTAATAATGTCAAAATCGAATAGAAATCGAATCGCAATAGCAGTTTTAACCATATCGGGCATTCTGCTACTAATAAAAGACCAATCGTATTCGATTGACATTTGATTGGTGTGCGATTGGTCTGCTATTTTAGTAATTTTGGTCTATACGGTAGTTTGCTGTCCAATTATTTTGCAATCGTAAATCATTTGCAGACAAAATGATTCATTATTGAATGACAGAAAAGGATAAAAACGTTTATTTCAAAGAAAAAATAGCGGAATGCCACATACGCTTGAATCGTAATCGAGTCGGAATCGGATCTCAGTCGAATCGAGTCGAACGTGAATCGTATGTCGCTTAAGTAAAATTAGGAGAATCGCACCCCAGGTAAAGTTGTGTTATCCATTTCAATATACGTTTTAGACTTTGAAAAAGAAACATGAAACCTTGCAGTCCTGAAAAGGACTTTGTCAATAATAATTTAGATCTTAATCAACTTTAGCCTAGGTACCTAAATATCTGCTATCCTACGCATCTTTTTTCATCGTCTTCTTTGGTAGTAAAATGGGATTAATCGCTGGCAACACTCCTCCTTGCGAAATGGTCACACCAGACAACATTTTGTTCAATTCTTCATCGTTTCTGATTGCGAACAGTATGTGTCTTGGGATAACTCTGCTCTTCTTATTATCAGTAGCCGCTTCTGCAGCCAACTCGAGTATTTCAGCTGCTAAATATTCTAGTGCTGCCGCCAAGTAGATTGGTGCCCCGCTCCCAATCCTCGGCGCATAGTTGCCATTTCTTAAAATCTTGTGGATTCTTCCAACTGGGAACTGTAGTCCAGCCCTCGAAGATCTTGACTTGTTCTTCTTCATTCCAATTTTAGACATTTTTTGTATTAGGTACAGTAATAAGGACAAAAAATATTGCTTGACTACTAAGCAGTAGCGTATAACGTGTCGCGTAACAAGTTGGTGTGTTTAAGATGTTGAGACGGCCTTAAGTAGTTTTGATGCTAGGCCCAAGTAGTGGGAGGGCGGGTGATGTCTAAGATTTCTGACAACCAATGAGTAAGCGAATGATATTGCGAGTATGTGTTGTTATTTGAGTAGGAGGTAGGTTGTCATTTTTATATTGAATGTATTTTTTTTGGTACCGTCTTTTAAATTCAATTTTGTCCTGGTATTTTTCCAAAGGTTTGGCTAATTTTGTTTGTCTTGAAACATCAAATTCAAAATTACTAACGGTACTACGGTAACTGCAAGATGTGGAAACTGTTTTTTGTATGAAAAGGTATTCATGGTGGTGTCATTCCCTCCAATTCAGGATCTGATGATGGACATCTAGAGAAATCGATGAATTGTAGGCACACATCTGGTAAGAGATGACATTCGGATGTACACCTATAAGTTTCTTATAGGTGTATTCGTTATGACTAGCTTAGTTTTACTACTTAAAAAGAAACAACAATCAAAATAAGCAATTCTCAAAAATCGGTTCATGAGATTCGGATGTACAAAAAAGTTACATGCACAAAAAAAAAAACATTTTTTTTTATATATAAGTATTAGCAGCTTTCTTTTGGTAGCACCCACGTCCTGAATTCGTATCCGGATAAAATATAGCCTACGGGTCGTCAGAAGCCAGTAAGTCTGACACCAGTCTAACCAAGGGGTATCGGGTTGCCCGGGTAACTGGGTTGAGGAGGTCAGATAGGCAGTCGCTTCTTGTAAAGCACTGGTACTCAGCTGAATCCGGTTAGACTGGAAGCCGACCCCAACATGATTGGGAAAAGGCTCGGAGGATGGATATGTCGCTGCTTCAATTCAAAACTACCATATATAAAAATTACACTTTTTTACAGAGGAGCTCATTTACAGACTTACGATTGCATTTTTGCGATAAAAATACTTTTGTATTTTTTTTATTTGTGGTACTTTTGAATTGAAGCAGCGATGTATTAGCAGCTTTCTTTTGGTAGCACCCACGTCCTGAATCCGTATCCGGATAAAATTTAGCCTACATTACTCGGGTATAGGGTAGCTTCCAAAAAGTCAAAGGATTTTCCAAATCGGTTCGTAGTTTCGGAGCCACAAAAAAACAATCAAAAATCCGTGATCAAGCATCAAATCAAATCCTGAATTTGCATAAAACATGGTAGGTGACAAGAAGTTCAATAAAATATGTGTACAGCATGTTTTGCCGTGGCATACAGCGAGCAAAACCATATTAAATTATGAATTAAACATTATAGTACGTAGTAACTATTATATAATCTGTGATTATAGGTAAATTATAATCAAATTGGTATTAAGTAATTAAAAGAAAATGGCAGTGCAGCCAGCCTTTTGGGTACACTGCCGGGTGACAGCGATGAGGATCAGTTTTTCGACGCCCTTTGTTACTTTTATCTTTTTTATATGTAAATATAGATTTAGTTTATTTTAAAATATAATGTACAGATTTTGAGGTAAATAAAATATTTATATGTATAAGAAAATTAAATCTCAAATTAATTAGACATTAAAATCAATGAAAGCAAAGCAACTATTTGACTATTTGACGACCTCGATGGCGCAATGGTCATCATGCCGGACCGCCCCGAACCTGAGGTCCCGGGTTCGATTCCCGGTTCGGTCGACATTTGTGTGATGAGCATGCTTGTTGGCCGTGGTCTGGGTGTTATGATATGTATTTATAAATATGTATATATGTAGCTATAGGTATGTAGTTTATCAGTTGTGTTTAGCACCCATAACACAAGTTAATAAATAACTTACCATGGGGCTAACCGACCGTGTGTGAAAAAGGTGTCCCGACATTATAAAAAAAAAAAAAAAAAAGCTATCACATTTAATGACTACTAGCTTGTGCCAGCGGTTTCACCCGTATCCCATGGGAACTCCTCCTTCCTCGATAATTGGGCTAAGTATCTAAATCAAATAATTTGTATTTTCAGGCTGCATCGGCCCGTAGCAAGGTGGACAGACGACCTTGTGAAGGTCGCCGGAAGACGCTGGATGCAGGTCGCCTCCAACAGGTATCTGTGGAGATATAAGGGGGAGGCCTATGTTCAGCAGTGGACGTCCTATGGCTGAGATGATGATCGGCCCGTAGATATATGAATCCGAAAGACTAACATACATAATTATATTTTACCAAATTGTTAGCAAGGTATATAAAAAACTTAAAACTATGTTAGTAGCAACGTAGTAGTTAGTAAGTACTTCACTAGTACTAACTATGTCACTGTGCTAATTTAATACTTACTGAAATATTTTTTCAAATCGGACCAGGGGCCCGATTCTCCTAATTTTACTTAAGCAACATACGATTCACATTCGACTGCGATCCAATCCCGACTCGATTACGATTGAAGCGTATGTGGCATTCCGCTATTTTTTCTTTGAAATAAACGTTTTTATCCTTTTCTGTCATTCATAATGAATCATTCTGTCTGCAAATGATTTACGATTGCAATATGATTGTAGAGAAAACTACCGTACCTATATACCAAAATCACCAAAATAGCAGAACAATCGCACACCAATCAAATGTCAATCGAATACGATTGGCCTTTTATTAGTAGAAGAATGCCCGATATGGTTAAAACTGCTATTGCGATCATTATTGCGATTCGTTTTCTATTCGATTTTGACATTATTAACTTAGGAGAATCGGGCCCCAGTAGTGCCTGAGTAATCGCACGTTCAAGCAAACAAACAAACTCTTCCGCTCTGTAACATCAAAAAATACAATATCTATGTATGTAAGTAATACAAAAAAGTCGTGTTAGTTACACATTTTATAACACAAGAATGGCTGAACCGTTTAAGGTTATTTTAGAGGGGAGGTATAGCTTAGGACATAGGATAGTTTTTGTCACTATCCGGGACGCGAGTGAAACCGTGGGCAAAACTAGGTAAATGCAGTCTTGGTGGCCTATTGTGTAATGAATCAACCTCATCGGTAAGTATGTGGGTGCCCGATTCCAGGTCAAGCAAGTACCTACCAATGCAATTTTTACAAGTTCGTATGTACTTTTGAAAGTACATCATGGATTATACTTGAAACTTGTACTATAAGGTCTGAAATCACCAACACGCATTGTGTAAGTGTGGTGACTAACGCCCAATCCTTCTCTGTGTGAGAGGAATGCTATGTCCAGCAGTGGGACGATAAAAAGGATTTAGGTAAATGATTTATTTTATTTAGTAAGTACAGTAACAACTATAAGGTACAAGTTAAGGCATTCAACACAGTTACGTTACCAAACAGTACATAAATCTGAAGTAAAATTATTCCTGTACACAACATTCAATAATTAATTTGCTTCATTATGATGTCCTCCTAGCCAATTATCGGCTTCGGCGGCTGTTCTCATGTAAGGAGATTAGCCAACTGCGCAGGACATATTATAGTGCACGAGCATTTGCGCAGACACAGGTGCACTCACTATTCCTTAACTCTCATAGCCCGATGGCGCAGGACCAACATTTACGTGCTCTCCGATGCACGGGTGTATCAATCACCAGCATCCAGGCTCCGGGCTGCTTTGTAATTTGCTTCATTATAGACAGTAGGTAAAGTTGAATTAATATGGAAAAGCGTTTGATGAATTATCATATTAGTGTAATCTGAACTTTGCCACTATACTAACCATAGGTAATAACTACCAGCCAGCTCAAAAGTGTTTAATAAATAAGGTAACATCACCTTTAGATAATAAGCCATTAACGGAAAAAAAGTTTTGGTTAAAAAAAAAAAAACTAAAAAAAAAAACACGCTAGTCATGTATTGTCATCAGAACTCAGAGCGTGTGCAAAATTTCATCCTAATCGAAGACCGGGAAGTGGGTCAAATTAAGATTCCAAGATTTTCTTACATACATAGTTACAAGTGAAGCTAATATAAACGTGTGAAATAGTTACAAGTGACGCTAATAAGCGTGTTAAAAATAATACATACATGGTTTGTTGTGTATTTCATTACTCACCTTGCCAGTAATTATTCGAGCCGTGTTCACTGCGACATGTTTCAAATTTTCAATAACCGTAGGTCACCGATAACATAAACGTCAGTTTTACATAAAACAACTGTTTACTTCGAAAATTAAACTTAAAAATTCATAGTAAACAGATGTTTTAAGAAAACTGATGGTTTGTCCAGGGACCTATAAGCTCATGTTCGAGCAACCAAGTTACCAGTGTGTATCATGGCAATTTATCATCACCATGGTTAGACGTAGCCGACCCAACAATTGGGTCAAGCCACCCAAATATTGTACGTTTAGACATCCACCGTGAGAAACAGAACATTTGCAGCCCTGAAAAGGGCTTTGTCAATCTTTCCTAAAACTAAACGTCACTTGTAGCTTCAACTGCAACTTGTTTGTACAGTATTATGTATTTTTTTCCTTGGAATAAGTCTAACCTAAACTAAACTAAAACTAAACTTCAACTACAACTAGTTTGTACAGTATTTTGTATTTTTTTCCTTGGAATAAGTCTAACCTAAGTCTACCAATTAAACCTAACCTAACCTAGAAAAGACGACACAAAACGGCACAAAACACCGAAAAATGAGACGAAAAAAACTTCAAGCTCTCTCGCCACGGACTCTTCTAGCCAACTGGATATCTTTCGGCATGATGGTGACCCGCTTGGCGTGTATCGCACACAAATTCGTGTCCTCAAACAGGCCTACTAGGTACGCTTCACTAGCTTCCTGTAACGCCATGACCGCAGAGCTCTGGAACCGGAGATCCGTCTTGAAGTCTTGAGCTATCTCTCGAACAAGACGTTGAAACGGCAGCTTTCTGATGAGAAGTTCCGTACTCTTCTGGTAGCGTCGGATTTCTCGCAAAGCTACAGTCCCCGGTCTGTATCTATGCGGTTTCTTCACTCCGCCGGTTGCTGGAGCACTCTTTCTTGCCGCTTTGGTGGCTAACTGCTTCCTTGGGGCTTTCCCCCCGGTGGACTTTCGAGCTGTTTGTTTCGTTCGTGCCATTTTTAGGAGTCAAACACTTAATGAACACTGAAGCCTAAGCGATGTGTTCACGCCTTTTATACTCTGGTCGGCGCGTTATCGGTAAACTTGAGGGTATTCTGCAAAAGATTTTATTCGGTTTTGTGTTAAGATTACCTTCGTTTTTAATTTTTTCGCTGTGGAATTTTCCGTTGTTTGTTAGGAATATGAAGTTTGTTCTATAGTTAGTTATGCATATACATCCACAATACTTAGCATGCCTTTCTTGAGTTAGTTTTAATGGTGCATGGAAAATTAAAAATCAAGATTATAATGTGTTGTCTGTCTATATTACCTTTAGTAAACTTAATTATTAAAAAAATCGAAGAATTACATACAGTAATAAGTTTGTTACAAGCAGAATAATTGTATAGTTTTAACTATTATTATACTTAGACGTAATGCTATGTTTTTTAATAATTTACAGCCTTACTTATAAACGTGAATTAAATAATAAGTAATTCTTAAGGGGTGTTTAAGAAAATTCTTACCTATAAACGTTGCTTAAGCATGTCTTAACTAACAATTAAGCACTACTTAAGGGTTTAAGTAGTGATTAGTTAAAATGTTGCTTAGAAGGTGATTAGAGACTTTTATAAGGGGGTTAGTTTTTAAATAGTGTTTAGTTCTTAGCTATCGTATTAGGATAAGTCCTGTAAAGATAGTACCGATAAGATGTTTTTTTTTTAATTAATAAAATTATAAAGGGGTATGAATGTAGGAGGTAATCTTTGGAACCGTTATTCGGATTTCCAAAATTCTTTCACTGATAGATAGCTACAATGTTCCTGGATGCCATAGGCTATATTTTATCCCGGTACGGGCAGTAATTCCCACGAGACGCGGGTGAAACCGCGGGAAAACGGCCAGCGTTCTAATATTTTTGGGGTTGATACTTAACAGAAATTTTAAATTCACTGCTTGAAAATTATCATTAAAAGTATTTAAATATGTTGAAATGTAGTTATAATTTTCTTTATCCACCGTTAAAACCTGCCAAGTACAAGTACTATCCATGAAAAAATAATGTTTTTTGTATGGGAGCCAACTAAGACATTTACTTACTTCTGGTTTTCAGAATATTATTTTTATTTCAATTTATTTAGGTGGTACGTGTACCTATTAACATTGTAGGTGTTAATTTGATCATGTAAAATAAATAAATATGGTACCATTTGGACGGCTTAAAAAATTGTATCTATTTATTTATTTATTTATTTATTTGTGTAGAATATAGGTACAACAATAATGGTCTTAGCTTAAAAAATATAGTTCCAGTACATTCTGCCTGTTGGCATACAAATGTTCTTACAATTATAGATAAGAGAATTCTTACAATTCTAGAGTACCTAGATACTTACAATTAAAATGAGACAATTATAGATTAGAGAAATCTTAAAATTCTGAAGTGGATACTTACAATTAAAAATAAGATCATGAAAACTAAATTATAATAACTGAGAAGAACAATAGGTTACAAGTCATAATTTAAAAAATCTGTAACGAATGTAATAACATTTCTTAGTTAGCAGCGCGGACAGGAGGTTTTTAAATTTTCTCAGGGGCTGATCTTTTATGGAATTCGGTAACTTGTTAAATACAGTAGGTGCCATACCAATAATGTTTTTCCTAGCCAATGTAGTGTTATACTGGCCTTTGTTCAATAGATTCCTATATTTTGATCGCATGGCTGTAGTTCGTGTTCTCGTGTTACTGTAGGAAACAAATCGGTGTTAGTTTTAACGAAAATAGCTACTTCTAAAATGTAAAGGCAAGGAAAAGTTAAGATATTGTGTGTCTTGAAGATAGGGATGCAGCTGTCTGTTACCTTAAGATTAAAAATCGCCCTTATGCACCGTTTTTGACATTTAAATACAGCCTCTCTTTCAGAGCAATTGCCCCAAAATACCACACCAAACCTTAGGATAGAAACCACCAAACCGTGATAAGCTATCAGTAATGTTTCAATGTTCGCTTTTTTTGACAAATTGTAAAGAATATAGGTACGCAGTAGTACTCAATTTTTTACAAATTTCATCAGCTTGTGGTTTCCATGTTAATTGACTGTCCACTATTATACCCAGAAATTTTGCTATGTTAGTGCTATCAATGATTTGACCGTTATAGTTAATGTTTAGGTTTAAAGGATGAATTCTTTGATAAAAGTGCATAATATTTGTTTTGCTGAGATTTATCACAAGATTATTTTTGTTGAGCCAATTAATTATTAATTTAAGTGAATTATTTATTTCATCTTCATATATTTCTCTATTGACACATTCTATTAGGACCGTACTATCGTCGGCAAATAACACGCAAGGGTAGCTGATGTTGCGGGGAAGATCATTTATATACAGCAAAAATAATAATGGCCCTAGAACGCTGCCTTGCGGCACGCCATATTTAATTTCCCTAGGATGAGATAAGTATTTGATTTCTCTTTTGGATTTGACGCATACATTCGATATTTCGGTATATTGAATACGTCCGCTTAGGTATGATTTTATCAGGCTTAAGGCCGCGTTTCCATTGACGCGGAGCTGGGCGGAGAGGGGCGGAGAAGAGCGGTGAAAAGTGGTCAGTGTTTCCACTGAAGCGGAGCTGGGCGGAGAGGGGCGGAGAGGAGCGCAGCTAGGCGGAGAAGAGCGATGAAGATTTTGAATGCACCTAGTGACGTAACGAAGACAACTGACACACGGCACGCGAGTCACGCACCGCCCCGCTCCGCACCGCTCCGTACCGCCCCGCTGTCCTCCGCTCTGCACCCCAATGCTCGCTGTCCTCCGCACTGCACCGCCTCGATGTATGAATATTCGCTCAGCTCTGCTCCACCCCGCTCGTACTGTTTCATTGTCATTGGTCAATTTGTGCACCGCTAAGCTCCTCTCCGCCCCGCTCCGCGTCAATGGAAACGCGGCCTAAGGCATTCCCTCTTATACCGATATACCCTCTTATAACAATATTCAATACCTAAGTTTTCAGAACCTATTTGTTTTCATAGCGGCAAAAGAAATACAAAATCTGGACTTAGATAGTCCAGATTTTGCTAACACAGTTTGGTCAGGTAGTCTGGTAATATAAGTTCATAGGTATATCACTAAACTTGACTGTTTTATAACCATACTAGCTTTTGCCCGCAACTTCGTTCGCGTGGAATAGTGACTACCAGCAGATTTTTGATTTGACCAATAGATGGCGCTATATGTCCGGAATAATTTTATTTTTATTTTTTTTTGTAATAAAAACTATCCTATGTCCTTTCTCAAGTTTCAAACTATGTCTGTACCAAATTTCACACAAATCGGTTCAGTAGTTTAGGCGTGAAGAAAAGACAGACAGACAGACAGACAGAAAGACAGACAGACAGACAGACAGAGTTACTATCGCATTTATAATATTAGTTTGGATTCCTAGTGAGATAGTACTAAAGAATCGCCTTAGTATAACTATGTTACGGTATATCCCTGGGGATATAACTGTAGGAAATATAGTTTTGTATAAGGTGTACCTAAGTATAGAATGTGATTTACCAACGAAAAAAAAATTGTTTACATTGTCAGCGTAACAAAAAAAATAAAACCAACTTCCAAAAACACTAAAAAGCAATAATTTGTGTTTTTGGGTGCACTTTATTTTTTTGTAAAAAGTTTTTTATTTTTAGCTTTTCAGTGATAAGAATAGTTGTCACTATCCGCATAACTGGAAAGTTCTCATCAATACGAATAATACAAGCCCAAACACGAGGAAATATTTGGTTGCCGAGATCCTTCGACCTTCTCTGGTCTCCATCATCAGGTCAGTTCCAAACCTTCACTGTTGCAAAGGTCTCGTCAATAGGAATAATATAAGCCCAAACACGAAAAAGTTTACATATTCAGTTGTCGAGTTCCCTCGACCTTCACTGGTATCCATCATCAGGTCAGCTCAAAACCTTCACTGTTGAATAGTGCATCAGGCAAACTCCTGAGTGTCAAGTTTTCACCCTAGGTATTCCTACAATTTTCGAAAGTTGCCCTCGATTATTCAGGCTTGCCATCATCACATCCTGACCTGATAATGAATGGGACCACCTCGGAAGTATACGCTATCAAACAAAAAAAGAATCGTCAAAATCGATTAATAAATGGCTGAGGAATCTCGTAACAAACATACAAAAAAAAATACGGTCGAATTGAGAACCTCCACTTTTTGGGAAGTCGGTTAAAAATAGATGTGGTGAGTGGTAACTGATTTTTCCTGAAGTCTAATACCAGTCTAAGTAGTTACCAAGGGGATTGCCTAGGTAATTGGATTGCTTGTAAAACACTGGTACTCAGCTACATGCTGTTAGACTGGAAGCCGACCCTAACATACTGGGGAAAAGGCTAGGGTAGGCTGATGATGACGAATTGAGAGTTTTACGTTTTAGACATCCATAAAGAAACAAAAAAATTGCGGCCCTGAAAAGGGCCTTGTCAAAATTGAAATATCCCTAACTAAAGCAATTTGTAATCATTAGCATAATTACACCAATTTAGCCTCCGAAACCATAAAGAGTCCTTCCTTGTCTCTTCAAAGCATAGACAACGTCCATAGCTGTCACAGTCTTTCTTTTCGCGTGCTCGGTGTAGGTCACGGCATCTCGGATGACATTTTCTAGGAAAACCTTTAAAACGCCACGAGTTTCTTCGTAAATTAATCCGGATATTCTTTTAACGCCTCCCCTTCTGGCCAATCTTCTGATGGCTGGCTTCGTGATACCCTGGATGTTGTCTCGAAGAACTTTCCTGTGACGTTTGGCACCCCCTTTTCCTAAACCTTTCCCGCCTTTTCCGCGACCTGTCATGTTGACGTTTGACTTTTTTTTAAAGACGTGTATGCAACGATGGTAAAATGAGGAATGCGATGTGAGGTCGTGCGCGAAGAGTATTTATACCATCGGCTCGCGAAAAAGTTAGTTTAATGACGGTGTCTTAAAAAATATTGAATGCTTTATTTTTTTTTAGGATACCCTTCACATTCCAATTACCTATTAAACGTTTTTTTCTTCGATGTAGATAAACTGTCTAATATTCCTCTAAATACATGAAAAAAGTTATGAATAGGTACTTACGTTTAGGGGCTACTTATGAATATTATTTCTATAGAGTTGTTTAGCTAAGCACAGGGCTATTTAACCGAAATGCAAATGCATTTTGACTTCAAATGTATGTATTTTAGACATAATGGGGTTATTTTTGTGCAATTTCTTGCATTTTCCTGCGGTTTGAAATTTCTCCCGAGCTAACTTCTAACCAATGATAAAATGTATACTAACATAATAAAGAAGAAACATTTTTTTTTTGTTTATTTTGCTCCAAAACTACTGAACCGTCTACTGAGTGAAGTGAGTCTTCCCGAGTAACATAGGCTATATTTTATCCCAAGTAGTTCACCTGGGACGCGGGTGACATTGTAATCAGCTAGCAATACATGAGCTACATAGACTCAAAGAAAATCAATTATCAGGGCAAAGCACCTTTCATCGTCATCCTCCAGAGTGCTTAGTGCGAGTTTTCGTGAATTTTTTTACGGATTCACATGAGAGCGCGTATACTAAGATTTGTATGCAGTGTTGCCAACTTAGTGGATTTTCCACTAATACTGGTGGTTTAAGTCCCCTATTTAGTGGCGAAATGTTGAAAGTACTGCGGGTCAAGTAGCGAAATGTAAGTTTTGTGGTACAACTTTAAGGAGTTACTATGGAGATTTGAAGTCTCACGGAATGTCAAAAAAGCATCTACAAAACAAAAAGGTGAACGACTACTATATAATTATATTAAGTACTCATTCATTGGTCAAATGCGTAACTAAACAATTTGTGAAACTACTACGCCGATTATAATTTGTGAAGGATTCGGATCGGGTCGGATGAATTGCTAAACAGATGTAATGCTTTGTCTGTTTTAATTTTCTATCGTTGCCGAGTTACATCTTTGGATGATTAAATTGTTTTAGGTTACAATAAAATATAAACAATATTTTTTTAGTGGTGAATTTGGTGATTTTAAGTGTGGGATAAATTTTTGTTAGTGGTTTTCTGGTGGTTTTAAAAGTTGACTCTGGTGGTAAGCTTCTACAACTGTTGGCAACACTGTTTGTATGGAACAAAAACAGGTTCCAATTTTTGACACTAGGTGGAGCTGTTTTTGTTCCATACAAATCTTAGTATACGCGCTCTCATGTGAGTCCGTAAAAAAATTCACGAAAACTCGCACTAAGCACTCTGACCTTATCCTATTATTACTTTTAACCTGTGGCTATAAAAAAAAAACATTTATTCAAACTTGGCTGCAAACAGCACTTTTTGAACGTCAGGAATTTACAAAAGACGGCCCCCAAAACGCCCATCCTTCACCACTTCCTATGTGTTTTTGCTGAGAAGAAGAAGTTAAGTTAATTAAGCTATTTGTAAAGATTGGTAAAATTAAAGATAGTTACAGTAGGCTGACAATAATGATAGGCACTTGTGAGAGGACGTCAGGTAGAGAAATATAGAAGAAGACCTGCAGCGCCAACACCAAATAAAATTAAGATAGCTGCGAAATGAAATCAGTAACCCGCATTGAGCAAGCGTGGTGATTAATGCTCAATCCTTCTCCGTGTGAGGAGGCCGCAGCCCAGCAGTGAGACGATGAAAAGGCTGAAACAGTAACAGCTGCAAAATGATGATGATGATGGAAATAGGACGCGTAGATTGTGCGGAAAATATTCACTGTCTAATTTTTATTACGGTCATTAGGTACTTCATATTCATAAAAGTTTGTAAGTTCTTGCCATCCAACGTGGCAGTGCAGCCAGCCTTTTGGGTACACTGCCGGGTGACAGCGATGAGGATCAATTTTTCGACGCCCTTTATTCTTTTTAAGTTTTCTTTTTTGTGTAAATATAGATTTAGTTTATTTTAAAATATAATGTACAGCTTTTGAGGTAAATAGAACCTATTTATCAAGTTTGGTTTATTAACTCTCGTTTGCACTGTAAATGAAATTCAAATATTATATTTTTGTCTTGTTTTATATTGTCCTTTTTAAATAATGTAGTTCGCCGATATACCTAATGCATGTGGTGTTAGCCTGTAAGTAATTGTTGCACTTATTTAATTGTTTGCCATTGTTATTGTAATGGTGTAAACAATTGTTGGCAAACCTAAATAAATAAATAAATTTAAATAAAACTTGTTATATAAAAAAATCTACAATATATTAAAGTTAAGTCACAACCGCAAAACAAGTATAAACTTGTTGAATACCATTATCATGCACGCTCGTTAGTGATTCACGACTACTCGCAAAGCTCGACCACCCACTACTTGAGCCCAGCTCAAATCTACTTAAGCGCGACAAAACTAGCGGCCCGCACGACTTTAGAAATCTGGACTTACAAAACATTACATATAACATTATAACACGACAAAATGGCACCAGTAAAAGGACCGAAAAAACTCCTAAAATCAATGGAGAAACCGATCGACAAACCCATTTCAAAATCGAAGAAGATGAAGAAGAAAAATTACCAGAGTTTCTCCATATATCTCTACAAGCTACTACGGGCCGTCGCGAAAGAAAACTTAGGAATATCAAGGAAGTCTATGCTGATAATGAATAATTTTGTGAACGACATGCTGGAGAAGATTGCTGAGGAAGCAGGAAGGTTAGTGGCTCACAGTAAGAAGACGACTATGAGTAGCAGAGAAATTCAGGCAGCTGTGAAATTAGTCATACCTGGAGAATTATCAACTCACGCGAATATTGAAGCTATGAAGGCCATTAGTATGTACCATAAGAGCCACGAAAGGGATGCCGCAGCGAAAATTTAAGATTTAGAAGTTCTAAGATAGATTTTAAGGTTTTAGGGACTAATAAGTGTTAGAATTGTAATGATAGGATGTTAAATAATGTTGATTATGAATAAATAAATGATTTTGAAATTTTTGATTTGTTGTTTTATTTCAATTATAATATAAATGTTACTTTAAAGCAATTCTGGGTTCGATTCCCAGAACGATCTGTCTAGGAAGGTGGTTGATAACCTACAATAATTTCTTACGATTGCTAAGGGTACTTAGCTAGTTATGGAATTTATTTTCCATATTGCGTAGGTAGGTCAAATATACCATTAGTTATCTTCTATATGGCTTCGGTACCTGTCATAATATCATTCCGATTCCTCCTTTATCACATTTTATTTGTCACACGTGTGTAAGTCGTGGTGGTCTAGTCTAGTGGGTAAAGAACCAACCTCTCGAGTATGAGGGTGTGTTTTCGATTCCAGGTTAGGCAAGTACCAATGCAAGTTTTCTAAGTTTGTATGTAGGTACTTTGTTAGTATATCTTGGACACCAATGGCTGATAAAAAGGTGAAGGAAAAACATCTTGAGGAAACCTGGACTATAAAGTCTGAAATCACCAACCCGCATTGAGCAAGCGTGGTGATTAATGCTCAATCCTTCGCCGTGTGAGAGGAAGCCGCAGCCCAGCAGTGGGACGATACAAAAGGCTGCATTAACAGTATTTGTTACACACATCATGAATGTGTTCCCTTTCCATACCCTCTTATCTGACATCATCTCTCAAGTACGCTTTGGAGCCAGAAAGTCTTTCACACAATAGATTCATGAGAATCGTTTACATGAAAAACTTTTCAAAACGCCGTCGGACTTTTTTTTTACCTTAATGGGATTTAAGAACCTGACTTCCCCTCAACCCCCAACACTCACCCCCTTTGGCTCCACCAAATAAAACAGTTACGGTTTTCATTAAAAAAATATTTATTGATAACATCAAATATTATTTACAGCACTTGCCTAATTAAGAACATATTATAAAATTAAAGCAAACTAGAAAATAACACAAATTCTATCTACGCTTATATATATATAGGTAGGTATCATTTGATTTATGTAAGTATAGCTTTCCGCCCGCGGCTTCGCCCGCGTGGAATAAAACAAATTGTACGTCATCCCTCGGGAATTCCTCATTTTCGAGGATCCATTATCGTATCATTTAGCTTCTAAATTTATATGTTCATATTCGTTTGCAATATATAAGTAGATGTAAAAAAAAACAGTTTAGACGATTAAACAAATTGTACATCATCCCTCGGGAATTCCTCATTTTCGGGGATTCATTATCGTATCATTTAGCTTCTAAATTTACATGTTTATATTCGTTTGCAATATATTACCTTGTTTTAAACGACACACAGCGCCATCTACAATCCATCCATCAAGCAAACAATATTTTTGTTTTCCCTCGGGAATATCTATTTTTTCGGGATAAAAAGTACCCTATTATTTAATCCGGACTTCTAACTTTACGTCTGCAAAATTTCAAAGCAATCGGTTCAGTAGTTACGGCGTGAAAGCGGAACAAACAAACAAACAAACAAACAAACTCACTTTCCGATTTATAATATTAGTAAGGATTTTTAAAGGTAAAAAGCGGTCCCCCGACACGACAAAATTTAGTTTAGTCTGACATGCTTTAGTTGGTACTTACGTAGTGTTAAAAGTTATTTTTTGCTTTTTATAGGGTTTAGCGTTTTTAACCTTTTGTCATAATAATTGCGTGCTTTTTTTGGGTCGGGGGTTTTTTTTAAATTTATAATTTATTTTTTTATATAGGTATTTAGTAGTCCCCACGAGAAGCGAGTGAAACTGCTAACAGAATCTAGTGTAGAAACATTTATTGTTTGTTTGTTGTACCCTAAAGGCTCCGAAATTACTGAATCGATTTACAAAAGCTATCTATAGGTACTAATATTATTAAGCTGAAGAGTTTGTTTGTTTGTTTGCTTGAACGCGCTAATCTCAGGAACTACTGGTCCGATTTGAAAAATGATTTCAGTGTTAGATAGCCCATTTATCGAGGAAGTACTTTTTATCCGGGTTCGTGCAGAGGTTCTCACAGGATGCGGGTGAAACCGCTGGCAGAAGCTAGTATTTTATACGGCTACTAGACGTGGTCTCCCCGAAGATACGGGTGAAACTGTTGGCAGAAGCGGTTTCCAACAAAACAGGTCAATAAACTTCTAAATTATTCAGCAAATGTGTCAGTATGATCTGATGAACATTTCTGAAGACTAACAGCCTTACTTATAAAAATCATCTAATCATCTTCTAAGCATCATTTTAACTAATTACTACTTAAAGCCTTAATTAGTAATTAAATATTTGGGTTCATGCAAGCAACGTTTATAAATAAGATTTTTTCTTAAACAGCCCTTAAGTATTACTTATTATTTAATTCACGTTTATATAAGTAAGGCTATATATTTTGTCCGGGTTCCCTTAGGTAGGAAGCTAAAGCTAATCAACCAACAAAGCCGGTCAATAAACTCCTAAATTATTCAGCAAATGTGTCAGTATGATCTGGGGCCCGATTCTCCTAAGTTAATTATGTCAAAATTTAATCGCAATGGCAGTTTTAACCATATAAATAAAGGATAAAAACCTTTACTTATTTGAAAGAAAAAATAGCGGAATGCCAAATACGCTTCAATCGTAATTGAGTCTTGATTGGATCTCAGTCGGATGTGAATCGAATGTCGCTTAAGTAAAATCAGTAGAATCGCGCCCCAGGTCAATAAACTCCCAAATTATTCAGCAAATGTGTCAGTATGATCTGGTGAACATCTCTGAAGACAGTCCTGACATTATCAGTGTCGGTGGCCGTCGTGAAGTGGAAGTAGCATTCCCTAGCGCGACGGGCTTCGGCGACCACGAACCGTTCAGCTGAGGCGTCTAAGCGGTGGCGTTCGCGTTTCTTTGTTATAAGTTCCTGGAAATCAGAGGTGAATTGGGATATTTGTATGTGTGCTCTATTGAAGTGGGTATTGTATGTAGGTATTGTGGAATGGTATTGTATGTTAGTGGGTAGGTAGCTGAAAGTACAGAATTTTGAGAAAACTTCTTGATTTAAAACTTTAAAATAACGCAGGCAGATTACGAGCACTTAAGGGAACCAGTTTTAAGGGTTCCGTACCCAAAGAGTAAACGAGACCCTATTGTTTTCGCTAATCTGTCCGTCCGTCCGTCTGTCTGTCATGAGGCTGTATCTCATGAACCGTGATAGTTAGGAAGTTGAAATTTTCACAGATGACGTATTTCTGTTGCCGCTATAACAACAGATACTGAAAACTAGAACAGAAATAAATATTTTGGGGGGCTCCCATACAACAAACTTGATTTTTTTGCTCATTTTCTAAATAATGGTATGGAACCCTTCGTGCGCGATTCCGACACGCACATGGCCGGTTTTTTATTTTCCCTTTATTACCCCAAATAAATGATAAAAATATTATTAGTATTGCCAGCTAAATAAACAAATACATACCACAAACAGACTCCTAATAAACATCTTGGTTCGCGTATACTCGTCCCCTTGCGCGTTAAACCGCTCGTACTCGGGGAAGTAGGGCGCGATGCTTCGGCCCTGAGATATCTTGTGTTCTAGTATATCTTGCTTGTTTAGGAACAGGATTAGACCGGCTTCTAGGAGGAATCTGGAGACAGAGAGGTAAAAAATAATGATGATGAAATAATGATTAAAACTATCCTTTTAGCTGTCACTCGAGTGCCAATGAAAATATTTCGCAAATATGGATAAAGACGACCTGAATAAATCTTTTTTAAGTGATATTATTTCAATTTATTGAAAACTACTTCGCACAAATCTATACTAGGTAATATTATAAAGCTGAAGAGTTTGTTTGTTTGTTTGAACGCGCTAATCTCAGGAACTACTGGTCCGATTTGAAAATTTCTTTCAGTGTTAGATAGCCCATTTATCGGGAAAGGCTATAGGCTACTTTTTATCCCGGTACGGAAAGTAGTTCCCACGGGATGCGGGTGAAACCGCTGGCAGAAGCTAGTGGGTAATATACAACGTTATTTTTTGTTTGTGCGAAACCTGAATATAGTTTGTTCAGAATCAGTAACTGAATCGATTCCAATAGTTTTTACACCATGTTATATTTTTTCCCAAAATTATCTAAAAAACTTTGAATGTTGGACACCACAAATAGGTATTTATTCTCGCACAACAAAGGTCACGGCGAGTTCATAGCGGGCGCGAGCGCACAGTGCTATCGCGTTGCGCGGCATGTGTGCGTTTTGTGGTGATTATGTATTTTTACGGACAGTCCCGTAACTTAACAAGCTTATAACTTTGTGATTTTTCATGATACGGTTTTGAAATTTCGTATATAGATTCTTTACATAAAAATACTAGATAGGTGTATCAGGTTTCGCATAAACAAAAAATAACGTTGTATAGCCTATGTCTATGTCCTTGCTTAGGCTTGAGATTGTCTTAAATCGGTTCAGTAGTTTTGGCGTGAAAGCGCGACAGACAGACATACTGTGATCCTTTCACGTTTATAATCTTAGTAGGTATACATTTAACCACAAATATGAGATAGGAAAGTACCTGCTTATCTATCATACTTACCTACTCTGCCAAACATCTTGAAACAGATCCAAAGCTTCTTGGAGTCGGTTCTGCGAGCCATCTTCCCTGAGGGTCTGATCGAAGTCACTGCACGCCACCAGGAACCAGATCGCGTGGATACCTTCGAATACCTGCAAGAATATCAACGATGGTTCATCATCATGTCGGACCTATAATGATCATCAGACTTTTTGACAGGCCGGCAGGCAAGAAATAATAACCATCAAAGTTCAGGGTCCCTCAAGATGTCTAAGATATGTGTATTTGCTGACATTTATAAGATTTTATTAAAACTTTTAATTCTAAACATAAAATATTTAAAAAAATACTTTGACCTAGATACTGGAATGTTTTTAGGAGCTTTCATTTAATTTTTATGTACATATTCTTCTACTGTCTTAATACGTATTTCAGTTAGTAACATAATTAATTGGGCATGCCAATCTACCACACAATTTGAATGTTCAAATCATTAATAAATTACATTGAGCCATAAAATGTTTTACAAATACTTATTTCTCATACCTGTATCCATTTTTTTCTTTCTCCTCTCTGTCCTCCAACGTCAAACATCCAAAATTCTTGTGTACCTCCGTGCATTGATTTTGGGACCTAAAAAAGTGAATTTTAATTAATTATTCAACATAGCGTAGCTAGTCGTCTTAATTGTCGAGATATCATATGTCAATAGCTCAATTAATTGGGAATTCTAATGAAGGAGAAGAGTTAAAATGTTCATAATAATATAACGCCTAATCAATGTTCTTTTATAGATACTATATAGATATTATTGGGAACAAATATAATGACCACCATAAAATGCTTTGATACCCTAAGTTTTGCAACCAGAAATATCTACTGAACACCAGAAAAATAAAGTCTAAAAATGTAATAGTACCAGCTATTTTAGTCACGACTTCACTTTAAATTGTATTCGACCACCAAATTTAGTAAATGATCACCAACTCTTGACGACCAAATTAATGTATTATTTTTGCCTAAATAAGTCACTGTGATTGCCATAAAATGTAGGCTTATTACCAAATAAAGTATTATGATGCCATATTAAGTTATGTGTCTGGCTTGCAATGCATGCGTGAGTGTCAGTATGACGAGTGACAGGGGAAAATGGAAGAAAATGACATATTGCGCCGACGCCAAGTAAAATTGGGAACAGGGCAGGAGAAAGAAGAAGAAGAAAGTGTTTCTCAATACACTCTTATCGCACTGTTTAGAGGCATGCAATAGACAATTTTCCACGCTAGTGCAGGAAAAGGGTCCCCATAATGTTATTACATTTTATTTTATCAGGCCGAACTTATTTTTTTGGAGTCAGTTTACTTAAACAGGATAGCAAGATGTAAAAACTTTTTTGATGATCATTTACTACTTTTGGTGATCATTTACTACTTTTGGGATAACAATGATTTTTTTGGACTCATTTTGCTTAAATAGGATAGCAGAATTTAAAAACTTTGGTTATAATCTTACTTTAAAATGGTGGTTTAATTTTGGTGATCATTTACTATTTTTGGCTTACGCATGATTTATTTTGGAGTAATTTCACTTAAATAGGATAGCAAAGTGTTAAAACTTTGGTGATAGTTTTACATTAAAATGCGAGTTTCATTTTGGTGATCATTTACTATTTTTGTCTGCTGTTTGTTACTATATCTGGTGATCAGTTAAACATAAGCCGATATTATTTACGATAGATATTTTTTTTTTAATTTTGTATATAGTAGTTTAAGGCTGTGTACATAGTGCAATAGTGAGATCGAAAATAAAAATGTTCATAACATTTTCAATTGAATAAACATACTATTTATTTTATTACCTTAACTTTAAATTCAATTTTCTGTATTCCAGTAGTTTTCCGTCGACATCTCAAAATGTCGGCATCTGATGGTATGTAATTCGGATTTTCAATGAGATCTATTCTATCTAGAAAACTGAAAAGAGAAATTGAATACAAAAATAAAGTTCAAAACATTTTCACTTCAATTGTATAATTTTAAAACAGCGCCATCTATTTTTGGAACCAGAAATCAAAGTTTTTTTTCCCACACTAGATGGCGTTGTAATCAATACTTACTATTCAGCACTGTCTATGAGTTGGTATTCGTTGGATCTTTTAAAGCATTCCCGGACTCCCTTATCTTGCCATAACGCTCTTACGTGGTCGAAATATTCCTGAAAACACACAAGGCCCATTCTTACCCGGCTACAAATAACAACAAATAAGGGTTATATTGTTGACGAATCATAATTAAGTAAAAGCTCGCGACAAAACTTCTTCCATGCAGGGCCGCGATTCTCCTAATTTTACTTAAGCGTCATACGATTCACGTTCGACTCGATTCGACTGAGATCCGATCCCCACTCGATTACGATTGAAGGGTATGTGGCATTCCGCTATTTTTTCTTTGAAATAAACGTTTTTATCCTTTTCTGTCATTCAATAATGAATCATTTTGTCTGCAAATGATTTACGATTGCAAAATGATTGTACAGCAAACTACCGTATGGACCAAAATCACCAAAATAGCAGACCAATCGCACACCAATCAAATGTCAATCGAATGCGATTGGTCTTTTATTAGTAGCAGAATGCCCGATATGGTTAAAACTGCTATTGCGATCATATTGCGATTCGATTTCTATTCGATTTTGACATTATTAACTTAGGAGAATCGGGCCCCAGCAATTTCTAATTCTGATTTTCACTCATCTGGGCTTTTTGTTTTTTCAGCACAACGACCATAAAAGATTAATAACTAATGACACCTAATTTTTCCATAATTATCCAATATAGTCTTATCATCTACTACCTGTCTATTTTCTGGGGATTTTAGTTTGAAATAAATTCCAAGCCACAATAAACCTTTCATGATACCTATTTGCTGCTCAAAACTGAATGCTTTATTTTTTATTAGTACTATAGATTTAGTACTAGCAAATACTTCCTTAAATGGAAGCTGTCTGGCCCATGACCAGGACGGTTGGCGTTCGTTAGGGGCGGCCTACGTTCAGCAGTATACGGCCATTGATGAAACACTTACTTCATTATACTCCTTAGGTCCATCATCGCCAAGTTTGAGTATATACTCTTTGGATGCACTATTCTTTGGTTTCTGCAGCTCTATGCCAAGCTCCGCCATGCTGTTCACAATGTCATGTATAGATTCGTGGATGTTGTGACGAATGTGAATCGCTTTTTCTGCTCGTTCACTGAAATACAAAGTTACAGAGTGAAATTTATACGGAATTCGGATACAAACATTACAAACATCCTATTTATTATTAGAATTCCAGTTAATTTCTTTTTGTAATAAATTGGTTTCACTACCCATCTAGAAATATACCTGGGTGTTTTTCAGAAAACTTGACCCTAGCAAAATGGGCCTGTCCCACACATTCAAACATTTTTATTTTGATTTTTTTATATGGCACGTGTGAAAGTGAGTTTTTGATTAATTTAGGTATATATTTTAATGTACAATTAAATCGATATGTAGCATAAAAAGTGGATAGTTATTTTTATATTTAAAATAAACCTGAAGAGGACGTATAAATATCGTGTGTCCCATGGCGCTCTTGGAGATTTCAAATACATCTAACTTCTAAAATATTCGTTTTTAGGTATGTTTAAGTTTTTGAACTTAGTCTCTGTATTTCTAAAAACGTATTTTTAATTTTTATGCCATAAATTTATTGTTATTTTAAGAAATATCATTATTTTAATGTTGTCCTACGAAAATCATTGTTCCGGAAAATCCGGTTTCGTCACGGTGAATTTGATATCGTACTGAAGACAAAATCTACTAATTTGTGTTTTTTCTACCTTCTTGGCAACTTTATGATCGTATTAGGATTCCGCCATTGCCGTTTTAAAGTCAGTTAAGGCTAAAACTGTGACGACAATGTTGGTGTCATCGGCGCGCAAAATTTTTGGTCCGGATAGTGGCAGTATTTAAAAGGTTAATAAATTGTTTTTTTTAACTCTATAACACTGTATATAACATAAACAACTCATCATTATTAGATTAGTAAGGCTAAAAACAAGGTAGTTTAAATAAATATTAGTTATTTTCAATTTTAAAAGTCTCGTGAGATGAAAACGTCACCTCCTGTGCGTCACGTTACATACTACCGGAACAAAATCGTAACGATCTTGAATTGTAAAGCTTAGTGTACAATTAAATAATTTATGGGAGCGTCCGCGCGTGTGGTAGGTATCAAACGAAAAGGCTTACATTTAATCGGTTTTGTTTATATATGTGTGTGTAAAGGTTTATATCTAAAAAAATTATGAGTTAATACTTTATTCTTTGTAATTGTGTTTTGAAAACGGCAGTGTGGACATTGCTCAAATTATTCTTATCCATCACGAAATTTTCATAATAGTCACTGTCCCATATTCTGGATGTTACAAAAATGGTTTTAAAATATATATTTTTCATTTTATAGCGTTTATTTTGGCATCATAGTATTTTGTTAGTATCTAAAATTTCTCACTAGGCTTGATTTTGGAAATTGTAGCGGATATCATTAGTAATAACAACTTTTCTAGTGAGATGTGTCCAAGAAGTGACGAAAGTGAAATTATTTAGCTGATTATTTAATAATCTTATAAAATTATGCTATCGTTTTGTTTGTTTTTAAAAGATTTTAAGTATATCTTTATGCTACCATAAGTTGATTTCGTTTTAATACTTGTTTGTTTTATTTTTAATTAATTATATTTTGTGACGTTCAGGAATACTATGCATCATACGCTGACAGAAAAACTTTAATATTTCTTAAAATCATCTTATAATTTTAATTTAAAATGCAGATTTAGCTAGTTAACAATATATTCTTTAATATTAGAGTAAATATAATAGAATTCACGAAATAAAAAAAAAATATTTCCTGTGCGTCACAGGGTATTCTTTTCTGAAAAACACCCACCTACCTACAATTTTACCCCATGGCTTCCATACAAACAAACTTTCATGATTAGTTTTCTTTAAAATAATTTGTTTAAAATTGTCTGCCAGCCATGGGGCTAACTACTTATCAGCCAACAATTTAATCCACAGTGTGTGAGTACCTACTGTAATCTTAAGTTAGGTATGAGGGGAAGGTATTTTAAGTATTGGCCAAGTGAAAACTAAAAGCAGGAATCTGGCAACCAGGCCTACCAAAGGTTATCGTTACCAAAGTACATAGGTTGAGGTCAGATAGGCAGTGGCTAATTGTAAAACACTGGCACTCAGGCTACATAGGTACTAGAAGTTGAAACCAACACAGTTAGGAAAAGGCAGATGATGATAATACCTGGCAGAGAATCCTTGCACGTGTAGAATTTTCATTTGTTTTATAATAGTCGTCTTCCCACTTTCTCCTGTTCCCAGTAGTAATAGCTTAATTGCCTGAAAAGCATAATGAAGTTTTTAATTATTCAATTCAATAAAAAAAAACAATTAAGTGTAACTCTAATTTTGTAACAGCAAAAATCGTTGACAGATGTCTCAAAGTACCCTAACGCCTCGTTAGTTCACTCGTAACTGATCGTTCCCCCCCCCCCCCCCTATTTACATAGCTATGTATTTGAGACCTTAGAATAAGGCGCCTGACCTACCTGCACTATGGTATTACCACTCATCTCTCCTTACTCCGCTCGTTGTTCCTACTAAAGTCCTTTGTGTACCAGGGCTATGGTAACTCTATCGAACAATCCCGCAGCCCCGGCAGGCTGAGCCCTACAGGGCAATACATACCTGATTATAAGACTTGATCCATTGTTTGATTTCTCTGTCAATCTGTTTAGAATGCTCTTCCACCTCGTCCCTGGCTCCGATGCATGGTATCCAGTGCATTATGCGTCATGAAAAACTGAAACATTGATAACATTCCCATGGGTTAACTCATGGATATAATCCACTGTATAAACTACTTTGGGTACTTATAAATAGTTCTAAGCTGACCATATTTTATGGGATTCTGATTGATTAACGTTTTTCGTAGGTAGCTGGCAACTTTTATAGATGAAAATTGCAACACAAAAACGATTAAATTGTGTTTTAGACTTTCACGTCCTAGGTAGGTACCTCATCATACTCCGAGCCTTTTTTCCCAACTATGTTGGGGTCGGCTTCCAGTCTAACCGGATGCAGCTGAGTACCAGTGCTTTACAAGAAGCGACTGCCCTGCCTGACCTCCTCAGCCCAGTTACCCGGGCAACCCGATACCCCTTGGTTAGACTGGTGTCACACTTACTGGCTTCTGACTACCCATAACGACTGCCAAGGATGTTCAATGACATCCGGTACCTACAGTTTCACGTGCCATCCGAAACACCAGTCATTGGTGTCTAAGATACTTAGAAAGTACATACAAACTTAGAAAAGTTGCATTGGTACTTGCCCGACCTGGAATCGAATCCGCGCTCTCATACTTGAAAGGTTGGTTCTTTGCCCACTAGGCCACCATTATTTTTGTTTCACGTCCTAGGTCCTACACATAATGTATTTATAAACACTAAACTTACTACACTACTACTTATACTTAGGACTTAAAACACGATATATTAGTTACTATAAAGGTACCTTTTTCTTTACTCAACGTTCCGGCCGAATTGAGGCCGTACGGCAAAGGGAGGGTCACTGCCATAAAAATCTTTTAAATATCTACCTAAGTATCTACTTTAAATTATTTCTCAGATGTGAACTTATCAAGGGATGAATGGATGAAGATAACAGAAAATAACATGAAAATACTTTTAGTGGTATCTTCTTTATCTTGATAAAAGGCTTAAAGACAAACTAATTGATAGGCACTCATTGTATAATAATAAAGGCCTTGCGTAATCCGGGAGTTTTTTCTCATCGCAATTTTAAACACAATTCAAACACGATTAGTTGGTACTTAGATGCCTAGGTACTCCATAGCCTGGGGACATAAGATAGACTACTATATGTATATCTGGGTGCAATTATTTATCTGGGTATTCGAGGTAGTTCCCCGGGACGCGGGAAAAACCGTGGGTTATATCTAAGTATTTAGGAATCTTGGCCGTGGTAACGGCTTCGTTTAACACATTTGTCCATTCTTTGCTACATCAATAAAGGCCGATATTTCGGAGAAAATATTAGAAAGAAAACATGCCAAACCACATATTAGATATTCCACAGATAGATGTTGATAAAAAAATTGGCCCGTAGCTCTTACTTTTAATATTTTATTTAAAAAATAGGTATAATCCTAACATAGAAAATATAGAAATCTAATATCTACCCATTGTAATAACATTCCATTTCGATAGGTATAGTGGATTTACCTACACTACTTCGGTAGGTACTTAAGTAATTGTTCCAGAGATTAGCTAGCGCATACAAGCAAACAATTAGTGTAAATGAATCCATTGTTTTTTTCCCCTGATACTTCCTGTTTTACTATGTATATAAATAAGAAATTTTAAATTAAATCACTAACCTTCTTAAAATAATAAAAATGTCACGTCCCCGAAATCACTGTAACAAAAATGTGTTGTTATCAAACATAATCATTCTATTGTTATCAACTTTTTATCTGATATTTAATGCTAATCAGAATTACAACTGATTAAATATAATTAACTAGCTTCCACCTGCAGTTTCACCCGCGTCTTGAGGGAACCACTTCCTGCAGTTGGATAATAAGTAGCCTTAAATGTCGTTAAGGGGCCCGATTTTCCTAAGTTAATAATGTCAAAATCGAGTAGAAATCGAATCGCAATATGATCGCAATAGCAGTTTTAACCATATCGGGCATTCTGCTACTAATAAAAGACCAATCGTATTCGATTGACATTTGATTGGTGTGCGATTGGTCTGCTATTTTGGTGATTTTGGTCCATATGGTAGTTTGCTGTACAATCATTTTGCAATCGTAAATCATTTGCAGACAAAATGATTCATTATTGAATACAAATAATAATACAGAAAAGGATAAAAACGTTTATTTCAAAGAAAAAATAGCGGAATGCCACATACGCTTCAATCGTAATCGAGTCGGGATCGGATCTCAGTCGAATCGAGTCGAACGTGAATCGTATGACGCTTAAGTAAAATTAGGAGAATCGGGGCCCTGATGTGTCAAGTTTCATCAAAGTCAAATCATTTATTTCATTTAGGCCTTTACAAGCACTTATGAATGTCAAAAATATAACTAAGTTTGATTCTAGTTGCCCATTCCAAAAGTAGCTTCCTATGGAGAAGAACGGGCAAGAAACTCCAAGAAACTCTTTGTAAAAATATGGTATTACATTTAGTATGCATACAAAACCCTTTCAATAGTTTTTGCATAAAAGACTAACAAATCAAGGAAGCCGACCCCAACATGATTGGGATAAGGTTCGGAGGATGATGATGATGACTAACCAATCAAACATACATACTTTCTTTAGTATTTTAGTCTATTTACTGTGGTATCTGTCTCTATGCTAAATAATTCAAAAGGAAACACGAAAATATGCATCAAAACAAAATAAAGAAAAAGTTCTAATCGATTACAAAAAGAATCGCCCCCGGGTGGGCTTGAACCACCAACCTTTCGGTTAACAGCCGAACGCGCTAACCAATTGCGCCACGGAGGCTACGGGTTCCCGTGTCGAAATAGGTGTCCGGTATATAAGTACTTATGTATCTGTCTATCATAGGGTAAGCTGGGGTATTGGATTCCTATTTAAAAATTATTTTACCTAAAGACTGTCATAAGCTAGGTATATTTTTGGAAGCGCAAGTTCATATGCACACTGTGGTAATCTTACCCGACCTAAACTGTTGGTTGTAAAATCAGTACTTATTCTCTTAAACACGTTATAACTTTCTAAAACTAGTTAGGAAGTAAATAAAATAATGTTATCGAATTATTCTGACATAGTTCTAAGTGTTCAAGGGTGTTGTAGTTTTCTTATAAAGCTTTCCTTCTGGACGAGTGGATACAACTAGTAGGTAGATTATATGTCCAAAATAGCCGTAAGTTGGCTGTTTTAAAGAAGATACATGAGTACTTACGTAAGTACGTTGGTAGGTATTTCATGTTTGTGTATTTGTATCACGTTTTGAGATATGATAGTTTCATCGTTATTTTTGAAAAAACACACTTCAATTTATAATATCAATCCAATCTACATAAAATAAGTAAGCTGTCTGTTTGTTTAAATAAACAGTTCTCAGGGTCTGCATTTCCAAATAACTTAGAATTTCCTATTGAATTCGAGAAAGGTTCAGAGAACTATTTAAAATCACACGCTTTGATATTTTGGGCTCAAGGCGACGTGTTTTTGAAACTGCAGTTACCTACTACTCTATTTACTTTATAGTATAAGTTTTAGTTAAAAATTAGACCAATGTAAAGCAAGAAATTGAAGTAGTTAATATTTGAAGTGGTATTTTATCATTTATCGATTTGAAGAGCAAACCGCTCGCTAACCAACAACAGATAAACGAAAGATATAATTTGACATTGACAAGGCACTTGATTCTGATCATATTCTGATTGATGTCAGTTCGTGTTTTGATTTGGTAAACGGTTGTCAATACTACGCCTTACTACTTTCGAGAAATAATAACAGATATTTCGTGAAAAATGGCTACAAAAGTCGCCGTAGTAACTGGAGCAAATAAAGGCATCGGTTTCGCTATAGTCCGCGGCCTTTGCAAGAAATTTGAAGGCGTAGTTTACCTAACTTCGCGAGATATCGAACGTGGTAAAAAGGCGGTTGCCGATCTCGAAAAAGAAGGTTTAAATCCTAAATACCACCAACTAGACATCACGGATAAGAAGAGTATTGAAGCTTTTAGAGATTACATCAAAGAAAAATACGATGGTATAAATATCTTGGTGAATAACGCTGCTATAGCCTTCAAAAGCACTGCTACAGAGTCGGTTGCCGTTCAAGCCGAACAAACTCTGTTCGTGAATTATTTTTCATTGGTGTCAGCGTGTGAAACACTGTTCCCTATCCTGAAGAATGGCGCTAGAGTGGTAAATGTGTCCAGTTCTTGCGGCCAACTAGGTTTGATACCGAGTAAAGAGTTAAGAGATAAACTGAAAGACGAAAAGTTGACGATTCCAGAACTTTCCAAGTTGATGCAACAGTATGTCGATGCAGCGAAGGCAGGTACCCAAGCGACTGAATGGGGCACTTCCTCGTATGTGGTATCTAAAGTTGGTGTGTCAGCACTTAGTATTATTCAACAGAGAATGCTTGATAGCAGAGGTAAGTGAGATAACTTTATAATTATTTGAGTATAAACTGTCTTTTGTTTGTATGTAGAGTACATAAACTATGATAATAATAAAGAAGCATTATTCTGCTTTAAATTAAAAAAAGATCTGTGTGTAAAACTACAAAGCTAATTTAAATTAAATCTGGTAGTCCATAATAAGTTAAAACTCTGAGAAAAGACTTAGGGTACCTTATCTAGATGCGGCAAGTAGTTCTCTTACTACATGTGTGAAACTGCTGAGTACAGCTACCTAGTATTTAACAGGCAAATGTAAATTTTACTCCCTAGTATTAGCCTTAGTTATTGTACTTTTCAACCTCCTTACGTCTTTCAGATATAAAAGTAAATGCAGTACACCCTGGCTACGTTGACACCGACATGTCATCGCACAAAGGGCCGCTATCCATTGACGAGGGAGCTATCGCACCTCTTTTCCTGGCCCTCGATGCTGCAGACTCGGTCAAAGGCAAATACGTATGGTATAATAAGGATATTGTTCCATGGGATGCTGAAAAACCCTTGCCTGTTGTTTAACTTGTTATGTAACAGAAAGCAAGTTTGGGCAAGACACAATTGATTATCTACTGTGTTACAATTAAGGTGTGTTTTGAATGCTAGCTGCTTAATCGTACTTGCAGCGATTGCATGTAAACAATCAATATCTGAGGGCAACTGCACGTACTGCTGCCGCTTGGATCCGAAACAGTTTCACGTTTTCAACTCTTCAAACACTGATAGTCACTAGATATATTATTGTTCTTAACTGATCAGGTCACTGCCTTGATGTTGGCAAAATCTTCGATATCAACGAAGGACCCATAAACAAAATAAGAAGAACATACAAACCAGTGCAGCTGTGGCTGATTTAACCCTTTAACCGCTTGTGTCGCATATGGCTTATATCTATACTAATATTATAAAGAGGAACACTTTGTTTGTTTGTTTGGTTGTAATGAATAGGCTCAAAAACTACTGGACAGTTTTTAAAAATTCTTTCACCATTCGAAAGCTACATTATCCACGAGTAACATAGGCTATATTTTATCCCGGTACGGGCAGTAGTTACCATGGGACGCGGGTAAAACCGCGGGAAAACGGCTAGTACAATATACAACACATGTTTCCGTGTCCCTACCGCGCGTGTCGTATTTCTACGATAAAGAACATGCACGTTTTTTCGTTATATTTTTGTAATTAACTGCGTGGTACAGCTAAAACTATTATTTAATAGATCTGTTATTTACAACAATTACTTCAAATTATGTTTCATAGCTCTGAGCATTAAAAAACTTTAATAATAAGTAGTAAGTCGACGTTTAGCCGCTCTAGGGGCACGGCAATTGATATTTAGTCAAGCGCTTAAAGGGTTTGCAGTCGCGGCATGTGCGGTCGGCAGTTGGCATTCAAAAGATACCTTTACCATTATATTAGCAGTTATAAGCTCAACTAATAATATGTACACATGAAGACATGTTTCAATTTATGTATATGTATTTTCAAGTATTACTCTCTATATTATATAATTTGGTATTTAGTTGGTAAGAAGATAAAATATTGTGATAAAACAATGTGAAGTGCCTATCTATCGATGTACTAAAGATTGCATTTTAAATGACAATGATAAGTATTTTGTTATTAATAACTAAAGAAATTTAAATACTCCAGCATTTGAGAGATTTTTTAACTTTTAAAATCAAGATACCAACTGTAATTTTAGGTTTTGTAAAAGTATTTTCCAAGTATTCTTTTTTATATTGGCTATAGCCTAAAATGCACATATCTTGTTTTGTTCTGAGCTCAAAAAAGGTGTTATAAGATGTTCATGTAATAAATTTTGTTTTGTAAATAAGTAGTTTTTTGTCATTGCATACTCATCATCATCATCCTCCGAGCCTTTTCCCAACTATGTTGGGGTCGGCTTCCAGTCTAACCGGATGCAGCTGAGTACCAGTGTTTTACAAGGAGTGACTACAAACAATATTGTTCAATAGAAACAGACATCATGCTTTGCTAAAACAATCTGAATATTAGTTTTTTTGGAGCACGTTAATATCGGTCCTGCACCTGATCTCTCTCCAGTGGTGTCGGTTTGCCGTCCCATCGCGCTATGAGAGTGAAGGAATAGTGAGTGCACCTGTGACTGAGCAAATGCTTGTGCACTATAACATGTCCTGCGCAGTTGGCTAATCTCCTTACATGAGAATAGCCGCCGTAGCCGATAATCGGCTAGGAGGACATCATTAGTATTTTTAAAGGATAATTAAATAAATAAAACAAACAGCTTGTTTCATTAAATACTTTAATAGACTAAACATTTGATTACTTCTTAAACTACGATAAGTTTGAAAACAATTTGATCGCTACATTTCTTACATCGACTTACATCTACGTATATTAAAATTTTTGAATTTTCACTTATCTACAATAATTCTAGTTTTTTAATGTCTGGCAACACCATTTATGATTCGGGAGACAAATACAAAAACATGATATAAGGTGAAATTTATTAAATTAATCAAAGTGAATTTTTATATGAACGCATCCACAAAATCGGTTTACCGATAAAGGTTGCGTTTTATAGTGTGTAAAAGTATTTTCCAATTAGTCAAAATGAAGGCGAAAACAACGGGCGTTTATGATATCGGTGTATTTAGGCCTTACCATACTGAAGTTAGCAGATTAACTGCGCAGTAGACAATTATTCTAAGGCTGCACGCCCAAGTCAGATAAATCGGTGACCGATTTTTTGTGGGAGAAAAATAAGAACATACTGTTAAATAGGTGCAACATTGCAACGCACACGGTCTTACAAAAAGTTGGTGAGAAAAATCCTAGTCAGATAGTCTTACAAAATATCGGCCCGATTATATCCTGCAAAAAGTCTGATGTGGTCAAACAGAGTATTCTACTGCGCATCTAAGCAGCCGTTTTCAGACATGCCAAGTTAGTAGTAGTTATAGTTCGGCCATTCAGATAATGCGTTCCTGACACGTCGCGATTGAACTGACGACGTAATAACATTCATTGATTATTGATATAATAATGTTGTTTTAATGCTCCTCAATTGTTAAAACGGTAAACAACCAGCAAAAATATTTTTATCGTAACTGCAACGCCATTGCAAAGTTACGTCGTCAGTTCAATCGCGACGTGTCAGGAACGCATTCTCTGAATGGCCGAACTATAGTTAGTAACAGGTCAGATTGAATTGGTAAAATATAAAAAATATATACCAAAAAGTTTTAATGTAACATAACAACTCCTCTTTTGAAGAATTTTTGTTTATAATGAGTATATATGTCGTTCTACCAACGTAATTCTACTTATCACTCAAAAAACTAAAGATTTAGGGCTGATTTTTCAATCATGAGTTAACTTCTATCTAAGGAATAAATATGGCGGTTTGACATATTTTCTATACAAAAGCTGTCAAAACGTCAAACCTATTCCTCAGATAACAGTTATCTGGCGATTGAAAAATCAGCCCTTAAAAAAATGTATTCGAATCATAAATAGGCGGGCACAATCCTGAGACCATATTAATTAAATAATTTAAACAAAAAACATTTTATCTTAGAAACGTCAACTTCCAAATGTATTATTTTTACTTTAAAAGTTACGAAAATAAAGTTAGAAAATCTTTTAAACAAGATTTCTAAGAACTTTCTAGATATCTTACGACAATTTTGAAAATGAATTTCCTAATATAGGAAAGTCTAAACTACAACGTAGTATTTAAAAAAACTGATAATAGGACCTTTTCCCAAATTAATGAAAATTCCAAAATAAAAAAAAATACATCAAATTCGGCCGAACCATTTTTTTGCGCTGGCATTGGCCCTAAAACATTTTTTCTCAGATGGTGCGAATTTCTATACCCAATCTCGCTGTTTACCGAAATTCATATTCAATCTTCAATCTCCGATCGCAAATCAGTGGTATTTTTTATACATTTATTCTTATATTTAACGAGTAGACAAAGAATAGAAAGAGATAAGAGCTATATCGCTCTCTTTCTTTATATAAAAAAAGTTTTGTAATACATTTGAAAGTTGACATTTTAAATAACATTTATAATAGGCGTAAGTAGTTTATATTTGACGTGAATATTTATGTTATTATTATTATATTTTATTTGTTAAATATATTACATTGTATTTTTACTTGTGGATTTTAAATCTTAGGAAAATTTTCTGTGGTTCTGGTCAATATTGGTTTTGGAAGATATTATATTTTTAATTTATGCGTTGCCAAAGATAATTTTAAAATAAATAAAATATGTAGAGGGTGACATTGCAAACAATCCCAGTCTTACCAATAGGTATTTGGTTGCCCGGTTAACTGGGTGAGGAGATCAGATAGAGAGGCACTCCTTGTAAAAATAAGTTTCTTTGGGAAACTAGTTTGTGAAACTTAGAAAGTACATACAAACTTAGAAAAGTTGCATTGCCTGACCTGGAATCGAATTCACACACTCATACTTGAGAGGTTGGCTCCTCACCTACTAGGTACTTATTACTTACATTTTATATACCTTGGCATTTTTTTCTATGTCGTGCAAAATGGTGACAATATCGACCAAAACCACAAACATATGTATTAGTCTAGCTACTTCATAAAATACGTTAAAAAAATAAATCAAAATTCCATACAATAATACTTGTTTGCAAATATTTTTTTTAATTTCCAAAATTTTAAATGATACCTACATAGGCAATTTGGCTTTTCCAAAAGTGTCAGATCAAAATTATCAGACTTCATAAAACCGAATATTTGTAAATAAAATTAAAAAATAACACATTTTATTATTACATGCTTTCCGTCGATCTAGTCAAAATATGAAAAAAATAGGCCTCTAATTTTACCGTGCTCTCGCTGTGGCGGCATATTGGGCTGACATAGTGTAGTCTCACTATATGACATGTCATCGACACGAAAGAAGAAGAAGAAGCCATTTGAAGCATCACGTATTCGCAGTAGTGTGATTTCCACATTTTTTTACTATTGTGAAGTCAATAGTACCTTCGGACAAGCAGAGCTTCTCTACAATATCTGTACGAACAAACGCGTTAAGAGTCAAATAGCTAACTTCAGAATTGCAAACTTATTTGGGGAGAAGTTAATGTTACTAAAAAATTTTTTTTTTACATATTATACTTGTATTTTGCGAAAAATTCTTAAGGCCTTAGTATTTTTAGGACCGATTTTTCAATCATCAGTTTACTTCTATCCGAGGAATAAATATGGCGGTTTGACATATCTTCTATACAAAATCTGTCAAAACGTCAAACATATTCTTCAGATAGTTATATCGCGATTGAAAATTCGGCCTTAAATTGAAATATTTATATAGAATGGCTAGATCGACAGATTTTCATATAAATGTATGTTGGACATTAAAACATATCTTACATAAGACAAAAAAAACACGTTAAAAATAAATAATGATAATAATCGACTTCTGAATAACTATTTAGTATTTAGGAAGTACGTAAGTTTTATTTTAGTATATTGAATAATATGGATTGGTATATTTACTGCTATAGAGTGCAAACAAAAATATAATATCAAATTTCCAAAATAATATGACTTAAGCCGTGTTTTCTTTTTATTTTAAATATCCAAATATAATTTACATACATGTTTTAAGATCCAGTACCACCATTTAACTATAATGGTTGAAAATGGTTCGGTTATAGTTAAATGGTAGGTACATCTAAATTATGACAAAACAAAAACATTATATTTTATTGGACTCTTTTGAATACTAATAAATTAGAGTACCCGATACGGGACTCTATTCAAATAACTTTTTTTCAATGTAATATTAAAATAATTACTTAATAAAAAATAATAAAACATTATTTAAACTCTATAGCAGTCAAAATACATTTTTTTATCTACTGCAATGTAATAGACAATATCAGTTTTATTCTTACAATTAAAGTTGGTGATGACATGAAATTTATACAGCCTATAGATAATTTATTATATTGTTTATGTCTAAACTACTAAAACACATAATCGTAAAAAAATGGACGTACATTAATAATAATTATACAAAAAAAAAACTTAAATAATTACTGTAAAAACACTTATTTTTTTAGATTGTGCAGAATAAACGTGATTTGAATAAGAATTCTTCGCAAAATTCATCAAAATAGGTTCAGCATTTCCATCTCTGCTACATGGGACAGATTTCATGTCTCAATCACACTAAATGGCTGAACGAATTTGGATGAAATTCAGACTCCTAGGCCGAAATTTTCTCAAATTCTTGTGTAAACAAAATCTTGATGTTCGAAAACATATTATTCTACACAACCCCCAAAAAAAACACTCAAGAAAAAAAAATTACAAAAAAATATACTTCAACTGTTTAGAAAAAAAAATAGTAAAAATAAAAAACTAAAATTTAAAAAAAAAGTTTAGCACCTCACACGAGTTCGCTTATATATTTAAACAATATATAATTAATTAATTATATATAAAAACACTTATTTGCGTAAATTATATTATTATAAACAATTCTGTTATGTCGTATGTTCATATACACAAATTATTTTGAAGAAATCCTACATTTTTCAGTAGTTAGATAACTCTTTATATAAATCTAAAATAATATTATAAAAAGGAAGAATTTGTATTTTTCTTTGTAATGGATAAACTTAAAAACGACTGGACCGATTAAAAAAAAATCTCTTCCCGAGTAATATAGACAGTTTCACCTGCATCACATAGAAATAGCTATCAAAATCCGTTCAATAGTTTTTGCGTCAAAGAGTAAGAAACATACATCAGTTTATAATATTAGTATAGTGTGATTAAATAGTTATCTGACTATAGAAAAATCTGTCATTCCTAGGTACCACAGATAATATAAACATCAGTTTTTTTTTACTGTATACTATGAATTTTCCAGTTAAATTTTCAAAGTACACAGTTATTTTAAGAAAAAAAGGAGGTTTATATCGTCGATGAACTTGATCCTCAGTATTTTTAATTTCAAACATTTGTGTATATGAATATTTTTTTTTTATATTTATAATACGATCGTTATGTAGACATAGCTAAGTTGAAATATCTTTAAATCCAAAGAAATGTATGCAATTTTATATTTAGTAGAAAAAGTTGCTTATACAAATAGGGTTGAATGAAAAATGTTTTCATAAATGGACGATGGTTGATGTAGTAACTTTATTACTTATCAGCCTTTTTAAGAAAAAGCTGTTTAAGGAAATTCTTACTTATAATTATAAACGTTGCATAAGCATGTCCTAACCAACATTTAATCACTACTTAAGGCTTTAAGTAGTAAGGGCACGCCACCATCGTGGCGGTAAGTCCCCTCTTTGAGGAGTGGCTCGGGAGGAGTCACGGCGCCCTCACGTACCGCATGACGCAGGTCCTCACCGGACACGGTTGTTTCGGGAGGTACCTGCACCGCATCGGTCGTGAGGAGGCGCCCGGGTGTCACCATTGTGCGGACAGCCCCGAGGACACGGTGGACCACACAGTCCAGGTGTGCCCCGCATGGGAAGGGCACCGCCGGGTCCTCGTCGAGGCTTTGGGCGGTCATGCTGGAGAAGGAGGAGGCGGAACGCCAGAGAGTTCGCACCTCTCATCCCGGCCGCCGCGCTGGACCAGGTAGACCCCATGGGCGCCAGTGTCGCGTGATGACTCCCGGCCACCGTAGGCGTGGGTCTGCGGGCGGTGAGTTCGGGTGGCTCATCGTCCCTGTCTACTTAGACGACAGACCCGTGTCGACGGCGCGCGTTGTTCCACGCGCTCCTCAAAGAGATGTCAGCAACCCCAGCGGGGCCCAGCAGAGCCAAGGCCTGCCGGGGCTGCGGGTTGTTCGAAAGAGATACCGCGGCCCTGGTACATAAAAGGCCCATGACGGAACACGACGGTTTTTAGTCAGTAAGAGTCTGACACTCCCTCACCGCTGCTAACCCACAGCGGGAGGGGTCATTTGATGATTTTTAACGTCGGAAAAAAAAAGGCTTTAAGTAGTAATTAGTTAAAATGTTGCTTAGAAAGTGATTAGAGATCTTTATAAGTAAGGCTGTAAAAAATTGTCTACCTTAGTTAAGTGCCTACTCAAATGAAATATAATTAAATATACCAAAACTAGAAAAAAACTGCAAAAATCAACTTCATATAACAACCAGCCAATTTCAAGAATATCCGACGAATCTACAGATATACGGTCATTTTACACAATAACCATTAAGCTATGTCTACACAAGATATTCAGGGTGCATTGATAAACAATTTGAGAACACACAATTTTAAACAAAATCACAGATTTGTAACCCAATTCATATGCATTCGATTATTTCTTAATTTATCATCAAATGCTTAGAAATCATTATTTTTTCACAGCTGTTGTAATGAGAAGAATTTTAATTGTAATAGCAACCAAATTAGGTAAAAATCACTGAAAAATATAACCTTTTTAACATGTATTTTTAAGATTAAAAATGAAAAAAAAAAGGTACAAAATCAAAATATTTTTTCAATACAACAGCAGTCATTCATAAACTTAGAACTAAATTAAATTCTATTAGTATGCCGATTCCATTAAGTTTTTAATTAAAAATAATAAATTAATCTACACTTTAGAATATCTTCATCTAATTTTTAGAAATTATTTTCCCGAATTTATCGAAAATTTTGCATTTTTATTCATACATACATATTATATTATAATCTATTTATTTTACTGCACGGACATTTTGAAGAATATTTTCAAAAAAAGAGACCTTGTATGAAACTCATTTACTTGATACACAATATTCTTGTTTTTTGCATAAAAAAAAACATAATTTTTCACAAAAAAAAAGTCATTATCAACTTTACCCGGTCATTTCACAAAAACGACTGTAAAAAAATCCCAAAAAAATAATGGAAGGAATACCTTAACAATAATCCACTTTGGCTGGTTATTTCCAGCTTTGACCGGCTATTCTGCAAATTGTCCGCACAGCCGCAGTGTGTTCTGGGGTTTACATCTTAGTCCGGTGGCAGATAACTGAACAGTTTGTATTTGTCCCTTATGTAGGGACGTACGTCGTCTTTCTGGAAGGGACAAAAGAAAACAATATTAGACGGGTGTTTTAAAAATAAAAACATGTACAAGCTGTTGATTTGCATCCGTGCCATATTCAAGGACGATGACAATGATTCTCGACCCAAATCAACAATAAATTGGTACGTAATTTTTTTATACTTTTGTGGAGTGAATTCTGAGTAGAAGGGAACGTATGAATGAGCGGGAAGGAATGTATGAGCTATGAAGAGTGAAAGAGAGTGAATGAAGAATAGAGATTACAAGATGGAAGACGTAGACGCTAAGACACTAAGATTTAAAGATTTGTAAAAGAAGTCCAAGAGGAAATTAAACCAGTATTTAACTTTATTCGCATTATTTTTTTTGCCACTAAATCCCGCAAACTTGGGGGCTCCTCCGGGATCGGCAAAAAAATATAAAGTTTGCGAAGTGCAACGACGGAGATTGGCACGTGGCGAGGCGGCCGGCACGCGATCTCATTTCGAGGTTTTATACTGCTGAAGATGGAAGACGTAGACGCTAAGACGCTAAGATTATAAGATTTAAAGATTTGTAAAAGAAGTCCAAGAGGAAATTAAACCAGTATTTAACTTTATTCGCATTATTTTTTTGCCACTAAATCCCACACTTTTTTTTTCGGAATTCCTTCAATGTCATCTAGCCGTATTTAAACTTGGCTCGTATGTCACTGGCCTTAAAACCATGCTGCGCCCTCACACAAACGCAAACACAAAGCAAACGCAACGATCATTCAAAAACATTCATAAAATTGGATTACTTCTGAAATACTACGACATTACAATGACAAAAAAAGCAGTGCATATTAGCTATTTCCGGTCTACTGTAATTCCAATCGATTATTTACATATTTTATGTCCTCCTCCTGAAATATGGCACAAATGCAAATCAACACCTTGTATTTAAAATAACCACTCAAGCGTCCGAGGTGATAACAGTCACCAAAAAAATCTTGCCTTAAGCGTCCATGGTGACTACAGTATCCGAACGACATCGTTCGGTTTAAACGTGTACAGCGCTATAGCCAGGTGGTATTAATATAGTTGATTGATACTAGATGGCGCGTTATTAAATTTGTCATCCGTGAGTTGTGATTTTTTCTGTGCAATGGCAACATTAAATTTATAAAAAAATATATTGAAGTGACAATTCGTCGTTTTTGACAAGTGACTTTTTTGTGTGTGGAGCTCTTGACAAAAATGTGGTAAGTTTCTTGTTTTATACCTTATTTAGATTGTTATTTTATATCAAAATAAACGTGAAGAAATTTCCTTTACGAAATATGTATTATTACGACAATTTCAAAACGTTTACATAGTATAATTTAGGTGGAAAAGTTATACGATCACTACACGATCATCGTTTGATACTTTTCTATTGTTTACAGTGTATTCTAATTGGTTATTTTTGTTAAATAAATGCAAAATATACGAGAATCGTTCACTATTAGCACGTTAATGGCCATTTACAAACGAAATACATTGAGATGGGGTCTATAATGATTAAAATGTTAAGACGTTATTCATGATTTTAGTGTTGGTGAGCCGACTCCCCTTGGACTGATCTACTTACAACGTAAATAATGGTTTGTTCACACGGAGCGTTTTATGATCAATTTGGGAATGTTTTGCGGCTTTTGGCTTTGTTTATGTATCTACTTATAGGTGACGGCATGTTTATTTAGTTTTCGTTTTTCAATATCAAAGAATGAAAAATACCTAAAATTACAGTTTTACAGTGTATTTATTTTACTGTAATACCAATAACCGCTTTCTTTTTTTCTATTTAACATAATAAAAAATTATATGTAATAAAATTATATAAAAGTAAACATGTTTGCTCTATAAACATACCGAACAGTAATATGCGTGTTTCATTAAAACAACGTCGTCGTGTGAACACGCTATTAGCGGGCGGCCATCTTGTCACATTTTTACGTCGCCCGAGGCCCAGTGACCGCTTGAGAAACACTTAATTTTGTTTATTTTTTCATGACAGAAAACTAATTACTTATATTAAGATATTGGTATCATTTTAAAGAGTATATCCTGTACTAATATAATAAAAAAACATTGTTACCAGTAATCACTATATTTTTCTTATAAAACTCGGAATAAAAAAAAATTACGATATTTTTTTTGATATCCTCAACTTTATACTTTACTATCATCCTATAATATTAATTAAAGTAATTTATACTTTTAATCAAATTAAATTTGACGTTCTTTTAGCTTTCCGTGAGTATTTTTTATTCGAATCTAGCTATTGTAGTTTTTTAGTAGTAATCGTTTTTGTTGAGAGAGTCTCGCTTGGTCGTAAAAAAGCAATTGACATTTCATGCGCGGACAGGTGGGCCGAGAATCACTGCGCGGCTTGGACGCTTGAGTGGCTAAGGCTGAAAATCAGTACATAATATAGTACATCATTTTTTAATTTTATAGCAGTTTTCTGTACTACTGACAAAAAGAGTGATGGGAATTTTAAAAATTAAATAATATTATTGGTCAAATGTGTCTACTAGAGTCTATCTGTTTAAAAAGTGATAATTTTTAGCTTATACATATTTTATTGAGGTTTGCTAGACAGACATCATCTGTCATATTTGTCTGTTTTGAAAGTCAAGTTGATGGGTCTCGGCTGTCATTTGAACATCTTTGGCAGTCGTTACGGGTGGTCAGAAGCCAGAAAGTCTAACAACCAGTCTGGGCAAGCTGTGTAGGTTTGCCTTAAAAACTGTGTCGAAGAGGTCAGATAAGCAATCGCTCCATGTGGCACTGGTACTCAGCTGCACTTGCTTACAATATAGTTGGGAAAACGCTATTCAGATGATACTAACAGTAGCCAGATGCTCCAAGAAGGGTAGTAGTTTTAGAAGCTCATTATCACTTCGATCAACGAACCAGCTGTCTATCGGTATACCGTTCTCCAGTTGATAGCCGAATGCCTGCAAAAATTTAAAATAAAATAGTTTTGAAACATGTTTAATGTATGTCATGTCATTTAGGGTCAATCCCCACTGAAAGAGCAGCGGCCGGCAGCGGCCGTAAGAGCACGGACAATGTAAGAGCTCGCGCTCAATCACTTGCATTTACAGCCGCGGCCGGCCGCTGCTCTTTCAGTGGGGATTGACCCTAAAGATTATTTTTATTTATTAGTGAAAATTAACAAAATACATAAAAAGGATTTTGTAAACTCAAACAAGTAACAAACATGTTTAGTCTTTTTGGGGTAACAAAATTGGATTTAGTTTTGAGTTTAATATTAGTCCAAAACTTTTACTTATTTCTTTACGTCATTTGTTACTCTTTTACTGAATGGATTTTGATGCATCTTGGCAGTAGTAGAAGCTAGTTAAAATCTTCCTCTTCCTGCACTGCTCCCAATTTTATTTCGTGTCGGCGCAATTATGTCATCCTCTTTCATTTTCCCCTGTCACTCGTCATACTGACACTCACCCCCTTCTTATTCATGTCATCTTTCAGGCAATCCATTTATCTTTTCTTAGGTCTTCCTCTCCATTTATCTAAGTTTATATCTACTTAACACACTTGGGAAGCTAGTTAAAAAAATAATATTTTTAATACAAACCTGTGGACTATTATCAACGATGACAGTCTTGCGCAGATCGCGGCCGAGTATAGACAGGTCCTTCACATAGTTCCCGTTCACCAGGAGGCAGTGCTCGCGGAATAATCTATGGGAGAAACAAACATAATAGTGTTGATATTAATAATCGTACAAATGTTATACATATAGGCGAAAGTTTATAAGTGTGTGAATTATTTCTTTAGACATTTTGATAGAACTTAGCAGTCATATAGAGTCATCATCTTCCGAGCCTTTTTCCCAACTATGTTGGGGTCGGCTTCCAGTCTAACCGGATGCAGCTATCTGACCCCCTCAACCCAGTTACCCAAGCAACCCAATACCCCTTGGTTAGACTGGTGTTAGACTTACTGGCTTCTGACTACCCGTAACGACTGCCAAGAATGTTTAATGACAGCCGGGACCTATAGTTTAACGTGCCATCCAAAAACAGACTAAATACACATATTTCTTTATATACCTGTACTTGATCCACCTCCTGGCGGGGTCGAGCAGGTTGAGCAGCCTGTCCGCGTACACGCGCTTGGAGGCGGTGAACAGGATCACCTCGTACACGCGAGATACGCGCGACAGGAACTCCGCGAAGTGCGGCCGAGTGCGGACGAACACCTGGGGACCGAGAAAAATTTATTTTCAAACTAAATTTTTAAATAAAACTTCATATCAGTACGGTATCATCATCATCATCATCATCTCAGCCATAGGACGTCCACTGCTGAACATCATCATCATCTCAGCCATAGGACGTCCACTGCTGAACATCATCATCATCTCAGCCATAGGACGTCCACTGCTGAACATAGGCCTCCCCCTTATATCTCCACAGATACCTGTTGGAGGCGACCTGCATCCAGCGTCTTCCAGCGACCTTTATAAAGTCGTCTGTCCACCTTGTTGGTGGACGTCCTACGCTGCGCTTGCTAGTCCGTGGTCTCCACTCCAGCAATTTTCGACCCCATCTGCCATCTGCTCTGCGAGCAATATGGCCTGCCCATTGCCACTTCAACTTGCTAATCCGGTGGGCTATATCGGTGACTTTAGTTCGTGTACGGATCTCCTCATTTCGGATTCGATCACGTAGAGAAACCCCGAGCATATATAGCCCTCTCCATATCTCGTTGAGCGACTTTGAGCTTTGAGATGAGGCCGATAGTGAGAGACCACGTGTCGGTGCCGTAAGTCATCACTGGTAACACACATTGGTTGAAGACTTTCGTCTTGAGGCATTGAGGTATATCGGACGAAAAGACATTGCGTAGCTTCCCGAACGCTGCCCAGCCGAGTTGGATTCGGCGGTACCTAATTGGACTACTTGTCCTAGGTAGATATATGAGTCACTTCGAGTACCGAGCTTCCAACAGAGACTGGGGTGGGCTCAACATGGACATTTTACAGTACTATATACAATTAGTTAAATACTCGACCAAATGGAGTAGAAGAAAAAAACATCGAAAATTTTAATATACCTAAGCACCAAACGAAAGAGAAATAAAAATCAAACTATTTATACAACGAATTTCCGATAAAACGTCCCTTGCGTTATTTCATGGATATAATATCCAATATCACTTTACATTTGTACAAAAACACAATATTTAATGTTATATAAATACAAGTTTACAATACTTACAGTGTATCTGCAATCTTGGAACAGCACTGGGAAGTGGAAGCTCGCATCTGGGAGCTCCTGCAGCGAGCAGTGCACCAATGTCTCGTCTAGATCTAGCACCTAAACAAATTATATTGCAAATTAGCGTGGATGTTATGAATAATTTAAAAAAAGTAATATTTTTGTAGTAAGCACTGAATTCATGGACAACATAAACGTCTCTCTCTAAAAACAACAATTAACTTTGAAAGTTGAACGTGAAAATTCATAGTAAACAGTAAACTGACGTTTATGTTGTCGAAGAACTTGAAGTAATAAATTTTAACAATAATAACAATTGTCATCAAATAATTAAATTGTAATAAACAGCTGTGCTGGTGAAAAGTGTGTTCATAATTACTTCTTTCTAGCCATAACAGTAGGAAGTGGTGAAACGGATTACTGTTTGCTAAAATCAATTTGAATTAATTAAAAAATAGAAAAGGACAATCACTAGTTTTTATCTGTCTTCGGGTGGTAATTCATTCAAAACACGGGTGGAACCGCGGGTAGCAACGAGTAAATAATACTTACAAGACTGAAATCAGGGCTGGTCCTAGTTTTGAGCGGCAGCGCGGGGTAGCGAGCGCGCAAGGCCCCCGTCGCTACCGTCTCCAGTGGGGGTAGCTGGAACAATCATAATCATTCAAATTATACTGTCTCTAAAACACTGGTACTCAGCTGCAGCCGGTTAGACTGGAAGCCGACCCCAACATAGTTAGGGAAAAGGCTAGGCAGATAATTTTATATTGTTCTCATGATGGTGATTTTAGGCATGAAGAATAAAAAATACCAGCCAAGTGCGAGTGGGACTCGCGTATGAAAGTTTCCAACCTAATATCTATGTAAAAAACTTTTAGGAACACAACAATCTGCAGGCAGTCCTTGTCACAGTCCTTTTTTTTTGTAAAGAGCCCTTAAAAGTATCTCTTTACTTATTTAGCAGTTACTTATATTATTATCTATTGAAATTTTAATGTATAAATAGATTATTAGGGTCAATCCCCACTGAAAGAGCAGCGGCCGGCAGCGGCCGTAAATGCAAGTGATTGAGCGCGAGCTCTTACATTGTCCGTGCTCTTACGGCCGCTGCCGGCCGCTGCTCTTTCAGTGGGAATTGACCCTTACTCAAACTTTGCCTTAAGATATTTTTGTTTACTTTTATATACATTTTAAAGAAACGGTATATAAACTGTTTATGTATATATAATCTCACCTGCTTAATAAACAGATACGGATCGAAGGCGTCGACCCAGGAAGAGATTTGCTCGCAGTCCACGCGGTTACTGCACGAAGATATCACATCGCCTGCCTCCTCCTGTTACAATATTAATTATAATTAACACTACCAATATTAATTAACTATACTTTGCCATTTTTTATAATCATCGGCAAGGATATTGAGCCCTGACCTTCACCTGCGCAGAAGTGATTTATTTATTGCCATAAGTGTACAGTGCCCAAAGCGATCCCCACTCTTCCGCCGAGAGCTCAATATCCGTGCCGGTAACTATAATTGTTTAGACTTTTTTGAAGTCGCTTAAGAAAAATGTAATTACAAATTGAAAAAGTATTTTTATACCTCGACGCAAAAAAAGTTCACCGCTTTATGTGTGTGTTTATGTGAGTTGTATAATTCTAATGCAGTCGTGTCAACTGCATTCAAACTGCCCTTGAACTGCAAATTGCAGTTGAAATGCAGTCCGTCTGTCTAGAGCCTAAGTGGCGTAGCTCTTAAACGTATGAACCGATTTGGATGCTGTTTTTTTACATGTTTCATCAAAATCAGCTCGGCCATAAATTTTAACGTTAATTCTTTGCGACGGTGATTTTTATTGACTATTCTAATATAATTGTCGTTTATTTATTTTACAATTAACATAGCACCGACCTCGACCGAGATGTTAGGCTGGCGTTTATTCAAATCAAGGTTTTGTTACAGAGAATATTTAAATTTTAACTAAGACATAAATCTATTAACTTAAAATAAACTGTTAAGCATTCATGGGACAAATCTCATCAAATAGAAAAGTTAGTGAGCAAGTTTCTTACTTCTCCTCGCAAATTCTATTTAAAATACGTTTTTTAACAAAATAGTTCACACATTACAATAATTTGTAGGAAAGTTTTTATCCGAGTGCATGAAGTTGGACGTGGGTGAAGCCGCGACGAACAGCTAGTAGGGTCAAATCTAAACTATTATTACAAATCTGAAGAGTTTCCATGTTTTAATTCTAATATCAGGAACTACTGAACCGATGCCGATAACTTCTCCCGATAAACGAGCAATATACGATATGTGCAATATACGAGCAATACATAATATGTATTGCTCGTATATTGCTCGTTTATCGGGAGAAGTTATCGGCTACATTTTATCCGTAGCCTATTTATCGAGGAAGATTACTTTTTATCCGGGGAGTAGTAGGACCACTGGCAGAAGCTGGTCACTAGTGTTACTAACCTCTATGTCTGTGGGCGACTGCTCGTCGTGGCACGCAAGCGCGGCTTCATCGGCTGTCATGTCGGTGCCGTTCTGCGAACAAACAAATAATCATTATTTTATTTTAAAACAATTGAAAGAAAATAGGCCCTCAAGAACAAATTGGAAGAATAATTTGGCATTCTTTAATACCTGTCTTCCTACCCAGAAAAAAAAAAACATTTTTGGTCCTAAATTAGTCCAGTTATTATTATTACACAAAGTAGTATTAAAGTCGTGGTGGCCTAGTGTGTAAAGGACCAACCTCTCGACTATGAAGGTATGGGTTGGATTCCGGGTCGGGCAGTACCAATGCAACTGTTCTAAGTTTGTATATACTTTTTAAGCATATCTTGGACACCAATGACTGATAAAAAGATGAAGGAAAACATCTCAAGGGACTATAAAGTCTGAAATCGCCAACCCGCATTGAGCAAGCGTGGTGATTAATGCTCAATCCTTCCCCGTGTGAGAGGAGGCCGCAGCCCAGCAGTGGGATGGTAAAAAGGCTGTAACAGCATTACACAAGGTCAGGAGTTAGATATTGTATGGCTTACCCATCCAGCGGCCTCGGCAGCCAAGCTCTGGCTGATCTCAGCCAGGAAGCCGGAGCTAGGGCTGCGAGCTGACAAGGCTTCCAGACTCTCTATGGCAGTCCCCTGGGTGTCGCAGGTAGATGAGATCTCGCATTCCGAGTCACGGACGTAGCCGTCCTGTTCGAGCATCGTTACGAAGTCGGGCTGGTGGAAAGAAAGGAAGAATATAGTTTTTTGTTAAGTTTGCCAGATAAAAACTTAAAAAAGGTGATAAAAAACTTAACGTTCAAATTGAGACATTCTTCATTTGGGAAGTTGGTTAAAACTGTTTAAAGTGGTAAGACATATAAGACAAAATATAAGGCTATCTCACCTGAACATATTTTTCCCCGTTAGTCAAGAAATCAGTACAATTATCGAGATCATCAGTAGTGGACGTCGGCTGGTACATTTCCAGGTCATTGCTAGACTTCCTGCGTTTCATCACTCTCTTCTCCACCGAGTTGGTCCTCGAAGTCTTCTCCGCTGGCTTATCCGTTGTCATCACCCTGGCTGCCTTATCAGCTAGGAAGTTAATATCTTCTTCAGTAGATGGCATATCCTCGTTGATCAGCCTAGCACATTCTGCTATAGCCATGAAGTCATTCAGACAGTCATTTGGAAGACAAAGTTCTGACGATTCAACGTGACCATCCGAGTCAGATTCCTCAGACTTCTGAGTGGGAAAGTCTACAAAAGTTGTAGTGTGCGCTTCGTACATGGTCACATCATTGTCTTCAGGGTAACAATTAGTTTCAGGCACCACGGGAGCTTTCTTAGTCCTCTTTTTAGGACTCTCATTAGTAGAACTGACTGAAGACTTTGTTACTTTGGGAGTTATGATCCCAATTTGACGTACCTTACGTATTGGCGAGCTGTTCAATGAGGCAGACTTGTCCGTCTTATCCATACGCCTCGTCTTCCGAGGAGAACTGATAGCCGAAGATATCACTTCGGTCTTCTTAAGCTCTCTGTTTAAAGAACTGTGTCTGAGCTGCACACTCTTCGTTGTACGGACTTCCTTGGTCTTAGAAGTCGTAGTAATCTTATCATTCTGAGGCTTAACCTTCACAGCGGTTGACGAAGATACCGGGTCTTTAGTAGAGCTCCGTACAACCGTCTGAAAGATTGGTTTCTTTGTGCGACCATCATCTTTGTGCTTAGCCTTCTTGTGCATAGTCTCCAACGGTTTCTCCATACTTAATTTGGTTCTTACAGGACGAGTTTTCAAATTCTTCTGGGATCGAGTGATGCAGAATTGTGGTGTGTCAGACACCACATTTTTCACTTCTCGCTTGAGAATGCTCTGCCAAGCGTTGGGTGGCTTGGTGAGAGGCTTAACCGACTTCTTCTTGAGTTTCGTTACCTTTGTACTCCTTTTACTTGAGAGCGGCCGCTCCCTCTTCCTACTTCTTAACCGCATCGCAAGATTAGAGGACAACTTAACCTGAAAGGTAATAGAGTGGTGAAGAATTTTGATAAGAATGGAGTTGAAGAAGAACATCTGAATATTGTTAAAACTATCATAGAGAAAGGAAGATAATAATAATCAGCCTAATAATTGATGTGTTACAGGTCTCATATCAGGAAGATTGATTACAATGTAGTCTCATACAAAATATCTGACTCGGCAAACCATATAGAGAGCCCTTAGTCTGGAGATTTAAAAAAAAGTATGTTTTGATTGAAATAAAGTTAGCTAAATAAGTTAGCTAGGTCCCAACCTTCAACTAGCAGAGTTGTCATATTGCAAAAAATCTCTTATGAAGCCAATCCTATCATATTTTGGGAAATCCTTACATAATAATCCATGTTTTAAACAAACTTGAGGTATCACCTGCTGACTGCACATGGACAGTGACTGCATGAGTACTTACATAAAAGGGCTTTGGAACTAAGCAGAGGCACCACATATGTATAGTCGTTGTTAGGAATCAATTGTTTTCATGCAGTCACTGTTTGTATGGTTGACAGTTGCAGTTGGCAGCCAGCATTTAAAACATACTTCTTTTACGACGTCAAAAATCATCAAATGGCCCCTCCCGCTGTGGGTTAGCAGCGGTGAGGGAGTGTCAGACTCTTACTGACTAAAAACCATTGTGTTCCATTGTAGGCCTCTATGTACAAGGGCCGCAGTAACTCTTTCGAACAATCCCGCAGCCTATTAAAAACATACCTTTAGTATGTATTGAGATTGTTTTATTTTTAAATTGAGTCTAGTTTTTTATTTCAGCCAGTTCAAGGTTTAATGCAAATTAAAAATTTTAATGCATAATCTATGGGCAACCTTTGTTTTGAAGTTCTACAATAAATTATTATAATCTCAATTGTAGCCTTGCCAATTGTTTTTATATAATTATGGGTAAGTTATGGCTGAATATTATGGTCCTAATTATACCTGGGGTTCAAGAATATATTTGAAATAATTTTCATTTGTTTATGAACAAATCAATATTATTTGGTTTGGTTTAAATTCTGGCCCTAAGATGACCCACTGATCTTGTGGAAGTATTTACCGCCCCTAAGACGACCCACTGACCATTTATATTAAATCCCCAATAGATAGGTTCTGATAGGACACAAAAATGAAAACTTCAGATGAGACCAAAATCATCAAAATAGTGTCAATAAATAAAACATGTCAACAATTTATTTGTTTACATTTTTCTGTCACTTTACGTGTCAACATTTTTATCCATTACCAAATTAACATTTTTTAATTATTTTTCATTTGTATATAGCTGTTTATTGTGAACAAATTGGCAAAATCATTCGAGGACTAAATACTAGCATAAAAATTACCTCATTCAGGAAATTTATACTTACATGAACTTAATGTTTAGAAAGTACCATTTATTCCATTTGCTGTACGTAATGCATAATCGGAAAATCAATTAAAACACCACTTTGATCTGATACACATAACGCGTTCCCAGATATTCTTTGTTTTAGTTAATATATTTTTTATTTCCGTACTCAAATAAAATCGGCGCGGACCACTTCGCGCCTTTTTACAAATCCACTTTTCACCACATAACACTATCAGTATTCAGTCAATACACAATTAAAACACTTCATGATGAATACAGGAGCTATTTAAAATAGATTAAGAACACAAATTAATAATATAAGGTGAACATTTCTAACGCGAAAGTAAAAAAGCGGCACTGGTACATTATCGATTTTTTAGGTGCTCGACGCATGCGATTCTCACTGATGCGTTGGATTTTATTCATCCGAATTACCAGCGAAATAGTTCGATAGCGGAAATATATTGAATAATAGCTCGTAATGAGTAATTACATGATAACTTTTGCTGAAGAACACAAAAGCCAAACAAATGTCAAAATGGCGGCTTTCTTTTTTTAACTACGACGTTTTTCTGCAGATGGCGCCTTAGCTGGGCGCATGCGTTTTGCGACTGCTACTGCTCGAAAAGTCGATACTGGGGGGTTGAATCCGATGCATTTCGTGGAATCGCGGGGTGGCACTTGGGTGGAACCCGGCAGTGGGTGGTTTATGTAATATATTTCATTTGCTTTATTAGTTTAGCTGTTACCTTCACCTTTATCTTAGCCGTAATACACAATCCAAGCAACTATTACTTATAGCTTTTTAGTATCCGTCCCGAAAATTCGCATAAATCCGTGTTTCTTTATACTGGCTCAGATAAAGCTATTAGATCATTGAGATAAGCGAAGTTAACCACAATCGTATTAGATAAGTCAAAAAATACCTGCCCAGAATGTCGTGATATAAGCTCCTTTTCTATGTTCATGAAAAACTACTGAACTGATTTTGATGAAATTTTGCAGTAATATAGTTTTTACATCAGAATAAGATCCGGATTTGGGAACAAATTCCCTCAGAACGCTGGTGAAAACCGGGAGCAAAGCTATTATTTATTATACAAAAAATATTTTTAGTTCAAGACTTTGTTGCCTAATGTTCATCGGTTTTACTAGCCTCCACGTCACGAGAGGTAAGTTCCCAATACGCGGAGCCTATCTCCATCTCGAAGGTACATAGGTATCTATCTCTGCACGAAATATCCAAATCGGTTCAGCTGGTTTTTCGTGAAAGCGTAATAAATAATCACAATCACTTCTCATTTACATTACACATTGGAAATACTGCGTGAAATGAAATGTTACCTTCGAGTGTTGTCAGGTATACTTTACTTAATCACAACTATTTTAGTCCAATTTTTATTATTTGTTACTAACGTGTTTTTCAAAATGATCTTATTCTAGGGAAATATTAAAACTAAGTATCAAAATATTCATCCGCATCGCTGTCAGCTGGGATCGTGCCCAAAAGGCTGGCTGCATTGCCACGCTGGATGGCAATGCATATCCTTTGACCGAAGTATAGGCCAGAAGGTAAGTCAGGTATACCCAGTTTTCGACAGTTATTGGGAAAAAACAAATATTATTAAAAAATCACGTCCAGCTATTAGCGGCAGTTGCATCCAAAGCCATTATTTTATTGTTTATTTAATTTGATTGTTTACTAACAAATTTTTAATCGGTAGAAAACACAAGCAACACACAAATAACTGGGCAAAAAAAATAATTTACGATAGGGAAGAAATAGGTAAAATTGAAATCACCATATAGCAACACAAAACCAACCGCCAAATTAAAAAGTTTTGACATTTTCAATTTTCAGTTAATTTGTTTTGTTTTTATTTGTTGTTCTATTGTTATCACTACAAATAAATAAAGTTTTAAATATCAACTAATAGCTACATAAAAATAAACAAGTGAAATAGTAATCATGTCTAGCGTATCTGTGACTTCGTCGAAGCGTGAGGTAAAATAAATTCGTTTCTTTCTTTAGTTGAATATTTTATGTTGCACCAAAGTGTATTTGGTAGGCTCATTTTATATGTATATTGTACCTAGTTTAGAATTCTATCTAATCGCCTGATTTGTTATTCATGAATAGCACTGTTTATAAGTCATCTCTAATAATAAAATAAAAAAGGAACAGAGCTACTCGACTTCTGTAATTCTTTCCCTTTTCGGAAGCTATATCCCCGAGTGACAGGCTATATTTTATCTGGGTACGGGCAGTAGTTCCCACGGGACGCTGATGAAACCGCAGAAAAACAGCTATAATTAATATTAGAATTATAGTGTTAAAGAATTTATCCAAATGACAACCTCGATGGCGCAATGGTCACTACCATGCCGGACTGCCGAACTGAGGTTCCGGGTTCGATTCCCTATTCAGTTGATATTTGTGTGATGAGCATATTTGTTGGCCGTGGTCTGGGTGTTGCAATATGTATATATGTAACTAAATGTAGTTTATCAGTTGTGTTAGCACCCATAACACAAGTTAATTAATAACTTACCATGGGGCTAGCCGACCGTGTGTGAAAAGGTGTCCCAACATTATTTATTTATATAAATAATATTTTGTTCCTTTCAGAAAGTAACAGCAGAATTAACTCAAGAGATAGAGTCAGTGAGAGCTATGAACAGTAGTTTGAGAGCTTATTTAGAACATCTGTTGATGTTCAAGAAAAATCTACTTGCTATGAATAAAAACTGCACACAATTGCATGATGTTAATAAACAGTGGATCGATGTATTGAGTAGTATGAAATGATGTTAGTTTAATGTTCAATTTGGCTTAATAAATAAGTGTAATTTTTATGTCTTTGAATATTATTTCAAATGGTAGGACTACATATTTATTGTTTATTGTCTGACTGCTGGGCTGCAGCCTGCTTTAACACAGAAGGATTGAGCATTAATCACCACGCTTGTTCAATGCGGGTTGGTGATTACTATTTCACTCGGCTTGATATTATTTAACTATCAATCAAGTTGTTATAAATGTAGTATCAGATGTAATATGGTTAAATAAAAACAAAACAACACTTTTCTGGTTTATTTATTTTCTATAAAATGGATAAACATGTAATACTATTCCTTATACATTACTCTAAGTATTTATGTTTCATGAGGAGTCATAACCATCTACTGTTGAGGTTGATATTGGCTCGGCGATCACCGCAGCTGGTGAGACGATTGGAGTAGGTATTATTGGTATAGCCACAGGTTTGTTTGAAACTTTACCTGGAATAAAATACAATATATTTTCTACATGTTGGTACTCAAACAAATTAGCCCTTACTGTATATGTAGTAATAGTTATTTGCAAAAAGGGATTCGAGATACATAAGAGCAAAATTAAAATATGTAGGTAATGGTGCATATGTAGAAATCCATGAATTGAAAAGTTCAGCAATAGCACCAGAATAGCTAGGATTGTTTGCCTGCTTATTTTCTGTTTTAGCTGCGGTCAAACCAGGGATATGGAGGGTAACTAAATTACATACAAATTCATACTTACGAGCTGCTCCCTGCTCTTTATCTATCATACAAATAGAATACTGTGCTGTGTCGCATGCTAATCCGTAGACCAAACCAACAAGATGGTCTTGTCTGTCTAAATTCAAGCAGGAATTATCCATTGAGAATTCTTCATCCAACCATGGCGGCATCTGGAAAATACAATATTTAAATTAACGCCATCTCGTGATCAAAATAAGAACTAATAGTGTTTTAACGCCGTCTAGCGGTGAATAGCAGAACTAAGGGGGTGCCTAAAATGCTGCTTTTGAGAAGAGCCACCTAGTGGCGAGTAGTGAAAGTAAAAATTATAAAGTCACATCCATACACCTGGTTTTCATGTTAAAAAGGTTTTATTCCACTTTTTTTTTTGTTTCACTGGGTCTGCAGGGTACAGGGTAAATCTGTGTGTTAGAAAAAAATGCTCACATTTTGGTTTTATTCACTTTAGTAATTTACAATAGGAATATTTGAGTTTGGTGTTTGATAGTCTTTGCAAACGAAAAGCGGGCAGCCGTATTATTATTAATTAGTGTTTAAACTTACGTATAAACCAGTCTTAGCGTCTCCAGACCTTGGGTCCGGGATGCGTTTCCCGCCATTTGGATTGTACCAGGAGTAGTGGACGGCATCCGTTGTTAGGTCCTTGGTCAGGTTCAGGCGGCCGGAGACCCAAATGTGTTCGATCGCTGCAAAAGTTTTATTTTATGTATTTGTATATGTATCGATAAATAGTACAAAGAAAAAGACACGGAGAGAAATAAAGAAGAGATTAAATAATTGTGTTCACACAGCGTAAAAGTAGTGACCAAGTAGAAGCAATTTTTCACAGAGTTAACAACCGAATGACACGCCACCCAATTTTAAGGACTGCTCAAACACAATCCTATCTTTGTCACACTTTTGTTCTTTTCTGTGATAGAATATACTCTAAGTAGAATAGAAAGTTACGTTCGAGTATTTCGAGGTAAGTATGTACTTTGATATAAAAAAAAACAATGTACCTACTGTACGACAATGTGGAGTTTGGATACTGTCCCATACAAAATTCTTTACAAATCCAACTGCAACTTAAAATACTCACGTTCCTCCTTATTCTCGCCCATAACAAGCAGCAATTGTATTAAAATATCGTTGTTATCCAAACTAGCGAGCGTTCCGTTGAGTTTCAAGCAGTTTTGGTAGGCGTGCTGCCAGTAGAACAACTGTCGGACAAGCACGTAGTAGAACTGGTCGTCGCTAGGTGTCGCCACTGTTATGAACGTTGATGCCACGCCTGGGGAAAAATGGCGGGTTATTGAAAAACTAAATACTTTTTATATTTTTGTTTTAGTTTTCGTCTTAATTTTAAAGAAAACTAATGTATGTAGTTACTCTGTTTTATGTAATTAGCTTTTGAAGTTGGGTGAATCAATAAATAAATGTTAAAGTAAGTAAGTTCGTTACTGTCACATCACACTTATTTTCGATATGGATGTCAATAAAAAAACCGGCCAAGTGCGAGTCGGACTCGCGCACGTAGGGTTCCGTACTATACAAACTAATATTCTATATATATTTATGGATATCGAGCAAAAAAATCACGTTTGTTGTATGGGAGCCCCTCGAAATATTTATTTTATTCAAATTTTCAGTATTTGTTGTTATAGCGGCAACAGAAATACATCATCGGTGAAAATTTCAACGCTCTAACTATCACGGTTCATGAGATACAGCCTGGTGACAGACGGACGGACGGACAGAGGAGCGAAAACAATAGGGTCCCGTTTTACCCTTTGGGTACGGAACCCTAAAAATGAATTTTGGATGTCTTTATTGAAAACAACGAAAAATGAAAAAATAATGGTGTCAGAAAGACAAAAAGAAAAGATGGATGGGTATTGTGGGAATTGCGGCGCCTAAAAATCCAACAAATCTATAATCTGGACAAGTACGGTGGGTCTAACTGAAAATACATAGGATGCGACATAGAAGAAACTCTAAATACATAACTAGGTACCTATCCATATGTGTAACTAGGTGTTTGTGCCTTAGAGAAGTAGGTAACTTTCTGATACCATTTCTAAGTACCTACAACATAATTTGAACATGAAATGTCCAAAGTATACAATTGGTGTCGAAGATGGTGCCAAAATAGACTGAAGATCAGAAATGGGAACGTTTTATGATATTTTGTATCTTTTACTGACCAGACCGACGAACGCCTCTTTCTAAGTCACCAAGTTTTGCTGAAAACGATCAACCAATATTTAAAGCACTTACACACTTGACTCATTGCAGAGTAAACTGCCGCCGATATACCTAATATAGGTAAGTATTCAGTGTGCGTGGGCTCTTATGCTAGCTAGATTCCTAGTAGGGTCCTCCTGTAAACTGTGTGTTGGGTATTTGTGTCTGCTTAAAATATTCCGATTGTGATGATTTCTTGGCAATGAATACTTCTAATAAAATATAATAAGTGTATTTTTCAGTGCCCAATTTGTGCAAAAAATTTTTGGGTGTGGAGTTACTTAAGGCCATTCACGTTCCTTCCATAGGCTCCTTTATATTCTTGGACCATTATTCCTAGAGGGCCCCTTGAATTATGAGGACACCCGTGAAAGGAAGTAGGTAGGTATACCAACCTTCATAGCAGATGAACTGCATCTTCCTCTCGCAGCGTGACTCCAGGAACACTGGCGGATGAGACGCGTGTCTGTCTAGTTGTAGGCAGCCATTTTGTTTTACATTGTTCCTGTCCCTAAGAAAATAACAAAAAAAAATAATAATAAGTACGTGTGATATCTCCAAAGTTAAACTTAATATACAACTTTCTAACAGTTGACATTTTCATCATGTTTCAATCTAAGATTTGTGAAATAATCTGAAGGTAAATGTACAAGTCATCATCTGGGTAGGTTTCCCGAGTCAGTGCAACTGAGTAGGTACCATTGTACCACACGGCGGTTGCCGATCTGACATCCTCAACCAGACATTCCTTAGTAAAATCGGTTGTCAGACTCTCTGAATTCTGACTAACCATAACGACGATCAAAGATAGAAATAAAACAAAGGCCAAAATAGTTGGTAAAACGCATGGAAGATTTTTCAGGAGGTTTGAGGACTTACCTCATAGGAGGCCAGGCGTCAGGAGCGGCGTCACTGAGCGGGGGAGTCTGGAAGACACTCACTCCGGTGTCTATCCACTTCCAGTGGCCCAGATTGCCCTTAGCACCTACCCAGGCGTTCTCGATACCTGGACAAATGTGTTTATTTAAGAAGGTTCTATTTTTTGATACCTACTAAAGGTACGATTTGAATTCTTGCTGCCGGCAAGTTGCTGTGTGGTCGGCTAAGAATTAAAAACGTATCTTTCATGTTAAAAAAGTAGGTGTTAAAAAAGACACACTCAGTGACATTTAATGGTTACTTAATAACTTCCCTGTCCATCATCCTCCGAGCCTTTTTCCCAATCATGTTGGGGTCGGCTTCCAGTCTAACCGGATACAGCTGAGTACCAGTGCTTTACAAGAAGCGACTGCCTATATACCCGGGCAACCCGATACCCCTTGGTTAGACTGGTGTCAGACTTACTGGCTTCTGACTACCCGTAACGACTGCCAAGGATGTTCAATGACAGCCGGGACCTACAGTTTAACGTGCCATCCGAAACACAGCCAATGGTGTCTAAGATATACTTAGAAAGTACATACAGACTTAGAAAAGTTGCATTGGTACTTGCCTGACCTGGGATCGAACCCGCGCCCTCATACTTGAGAGATTGGTCCTTTACCCACTAGGCCACCACGACTTTTTAACTTAATAACTTCCCTGTCCCATGAGTCATATGTGATACACACTCATTGTTTAACTATTGTGTCTGCATCGTGGACAGTTAAATGGTTAAGCCATTCCTTAGTGCAAAATTTCTATGAGAATCTGTCACTAAGGAGTGACTTAAGTAATCATTAAATGTCTCTGAGTGCGGGGGTAAGATAATGATTAAAATCTGACTTACTCGGTCGATTCTTCAACATCGTCATGCCCAATCTTCTTAAGCATTTTAATGATCCAATATTTGCCAACCTGCAAGAAATAAAAACATTATGATCAACAACATATATTATGGTCATCCATCGAAGGGCTTACCGCGTCAAGCGTTGCTTAACATTGGTCGACTGCACCTAGCTTTGGCCGGCTTAACCCAGGTGTAAATATACTTCGGGCTTTCACCGTAACATAGTAGCACACATAGAAGTAGTAAATGAAGGTAGGTAAAGGTAAAGGTAAGGAAAGGTAAAGGTAAGGAAAGGTAAAGGTAAAGAAAGGTAAAGGTAAGGAAAGGTAAAGGTAAGGAAAGGTAAAGGTAAGGTAAAGGTAAGGAAAGGAAAAGGTAAGGTAAGGAAAGGTAAAGGTAAGGTAAAGGTAAGGTAAAGGTAGTTAAATAAGTACATGAGGAAGTGTATAAGAAAGCAGCCACATAAGCAAGTATAATATACGAAAAGTTTATCAGGGGCCCGATTCTCCTAAGTTAATAATGTCAAAATCGAATAGAAATCGAATCGCAATATGATCGCAATAGCAGTTTTAACCATATCGGGCATTCTGCTACTAATAAAAGACCAATCGTATTCGATTGACATTTGATTGGTGTGCGATTGGTCTGCTATTTTGGTAATTTTGGTCTATACGGTAGTTCGCTGTACAATCATTTTGCAATCGTAAATCATTTGCAGACAAAATGATTCATTATTGAATGACAGAAAAGGATAAAAACGTTTATTTCAAAGAAAAAATAGCGGAATGCCACATACGCTTCAATTGTAATCGAGTCGGGATCGGATCTCAGTCGAATCGAGTCGAACGTCAATCGAATGTTGCTTAAGTAAAATTAGGAGAATCGGGCCCCAGATTACATTTTAAAATTGCAAGAACTTTTAAACCTCAAAAAACAACATTGAAACACTACCAGTTGAAGCATTCACCAAGACGAGACTCTAAATTATAAAGCTACACATGCAAAACCATGGTTGCCAGTTCTCCAAAGCTAAGACTTACGCCATTCCTTTAAGCACGCAGTAAGCAGCAGCCTGATGCCAGTCCATCTTGCCACTGTAGAGATGGTAAAGCCCATTCCTGCATCGTACCGTGTTCACCTCCGTCACGCGGACTATGTCACGGGCATCTGATGATGAAGAAGTATTTAGTAGCTTGTGTAGAAAAGTGAGATTTCCTACTGTTCTGTAAGACTATGAAATCGTAGTGGCCTAATGGGTAAGGAACCTCTTAATAAAAGTGAGTGAAGAGGTACGGGTTCGATTTCAGGTAAGTATTCATGCAACTTTTCTAAGTTTGTATGTACTTTCTAAGTATATCTTAGACACCAATGACTATTTTTCGGATGGCACGTTCAAACTGTAGGTCTCGGCTGTCGGTATTGGGTTGCCAGGGTAACTGGGTTGAGGGGGTCAGATTGGCTGTCGCTTCTTGTAAAGCACTGGTACTTAGCTACAACCGGTTACCTGGAAGCCTTCCCCAACATAGTTGGAAAAAGGCTCGGCAGATGTTGATTAATTGTTCTGTACGTATTTCAAAGTGTGTTGTTGTTCTGTGAATACCAATGTGGTTAGAAAGAATGTTACTTGTGAGGTGACTGCAGATAGAAGAGTATGGAAGAAGACATGCTGCGCCGACCCCAAGTGACATTGGGATAAGGGCAGGAGGATGAAGTATATCAATTGTAACTCTTGAGACATGGTTAATCCGTCACTGAATGATCATACTGTAGCGGTCTTACTTACGGCCACTATACACATTATTCTAGCTATCAATTGTTTTGTATGTCAACATTCTATCTCTAGTAAGCAAATCAACAGATAGCTTATTGAGAATGGCTCTTAGAGATTAAACCGCGTAATCCTTACCTCTCTCACAAGCGAAGGCGCGTTCCAAATGACACGGCAGGTCGAGGAACACAGGGTGGTCGTGGCTAACTCGCTCTAGGGCTACGCAGTCAGCCCCCGTCTCCGGGACTGGTACGTGGGTTCTGTTCAGCCACTGGGGTGAGGAAATGGCTGGTTAATTTCTAAGGTAGTCTAAGGCGCAGTCTATATAATTTATCCGTATACAGCAATTAAGTTCCTTGGGTACGCAGGTGCACCGCGAGAAATAACTTTTCGATGCAAAACGGTGCGAGTCGCTGCTGAGAAACGCATGCTACAAAAAGTGTGTTAATTACCAATTTGGATGGATGAAGAACCAAGGAAAATATGATTTGCTTGCCTGAATGAGGACATGAATAAGAAGGAAGTGAATCTTGCGTATATCACGACGGACAGAGAAGACTGGAAGAGTGGAAGCGGAAAATATAGAACTTGGGAGCAGGACGGGAAGATTAAGGATCGCCGAGGGCGGCGAGGATTAGCTTTGGCGAGAAATATACATACCATAGGATAATGTCTAGCCACATTATCTTCTTCCTCATTGCCCAGCACATCTAGTGCGGTCCTCCGCAGCTCCATGCCGGGGCCCCAGCGGTACCCCGCGGCGTCCTCTGCCGAGTCTCTGCGGGCCCCCACCCATACTGAGGCCAGGGCTGGTGAGGAATTGACAAACGTTTATAAAGCGAATAGTGATTCACAAGAAAGCATAAACGAATGTCAAGGAACTATTGCAAAGGAACAGTGAATTGTGTTTCTAATTCCTGCTCAAGCCCTACTAAGTCTTCATCAGCCCTTTTATTGTCCTAGAGCACAGGCCCCTTCTCATACAGAGAAGGAACTGATGAAATATGTATGTATATAATTATAAGATTATTTTTAGGTGTTTATTTATGTAAATATGTGAATAGTTGTTTATTGAATAAAAAACAAACACCTTTGTACTGATAAAATAATATTATTAAATGTGGGGTTGGACGTTCCTCAACCGCGTTATATAGAAGAAATAATAAAACTCACAGAACTGTGACTCGGCCAACGCTTCGGCTAAGAACTCAGCTTTGTCTCTGGTGTCCAATACAGCCAAGCTTCCATTATGGTAACCCCTTTAACAAGACATATCGAATTTAGACCATTGACATATAACTATATTTAGACGGAGACTATATTTTCGCGTTCTGTGTGCGCGAAAGTGATGACACCTTCTTAGAAGACGAGTAAGTGAAGTAAAACCTCTATGTACCAAAGAACTAATCTTCATATAAACCTACTTCATCATCATCATCATCATCATCTCAGCCATAGGACGTCCACTGCTGAACATAGGCCTCCCCCTTAGATCTCCACAGATACCTGTTGGAGGCGACCTGCATCCAGCGTCTTCCGGCGACCTTTATAAGGTCGTCTGAACCCAACCTACTTACCGGCACAATATCTTGGCATTCTCCCAGTTGACCGGCAACAATTGGACGATATACTCCTTATTGTTGAACACGTAGGACTCAAACTTCGGAGAACTGGAAATGGGTACTGGAACAAAGAAATTGAAGCTACATGCATCCATAATGTTAACTTTGCTTAAGTGGGATTGGTTCACTATTTTAGGATCGGCTTTCAGTTTACCAGGATGCAGCTGTACCAGTGTGCCACAGGGAGCAACTGCCGATTTGACATTCTAAACCCAATGACCCAGGCAACCCAATACCTTGACAAGACTGGTTGTCAAACTCTTAGGACACGGACGAAGTCAAGGGCGAAATCTACTTTAAAATAAATTCGGGAATGCGTTGCTCATCTAATCGCAGAGCTGTCTACTAAGACTAAAAAAATATTATTCCATACAACACTGCAGCTTTTAAAACTGAAAACTGACCTAGAAATATTTTGGCAAAACTAGAAGATCTACTAATAATAATTCTGAGACATTTATATGCAAGTTTACAAGGACTAGAAAAGGACCATTTACACGGACTGGACTAACTCAAACAACAAGGCAAAGAAAGGGGTGATTCGAAACGACTGTCAAAGAACGAAAAATAAAACAAGCTAACCAAAACTAGACTAGAATAACGACAAGACGATGCTGATTCAGAAAAAATGCGTTCACAACGCTAGAAGACTAAACAAGTGCCAACTACCCAAAAGCAGGAATACAGTGCAAAAAGCACTTTGAATATAACTTCTCCTACCTTGGGAATTATTGACTTGATTCACAATCGGCTGAAAAGGCAATTCAACCGATCCATTTTGGGGTCTGCAAACGATCCCAGAACCATTATAATGGCAATATACTACTCGGGTGTTGCCTTCTGGCATTAGAAGACTGACTGGTTCGTCTTTATTTTGTCTTCTCTCTACAGAGGTGGTTTTTTTACGCTGCGCACATGCTGTAAGGTTTTTGATGCGGTTTATGCGATCTGACAGTCGCTGTATTCTGTCGATTCTGATGCCAGCACGGTCGATATCTGTAGCAGTAAAGGTTTTTTTTCTGAGGTTCTGATTTGAAGATTTTGTAAGGGTAGGATCGGTGAGTAGGGTAAAAACTTTTGTGAAATCTTGTGTCGTGTTATCCTAATAAGACAAACTGTTTAATATAAAGAGAAGACAGGAAAAAGGCACTCAATACAAGAAACATTTATTTAAGAAATAAGCAAAGGACGATAAAAAAATAAAATTGAAAATAAGGAATTATTAAAATTAGGCTAGAAGAAAAAAAAAGAAAATCATAATATAGGAACCAACCTCTATACTGCTCATGGTAACTGGCCGAACACGAAATAAAAAACAAAAAGAAAATTAAGAACGAATTTAAAAGTTTCAACATGGCGCTCATATTCCCGCGCCCGACGCCCTCGAATTTGCACTGCGCACTACTAATTCCTTATTACGGCGCACTAAAGTTATATCTAAAAAAATTAAGATGGCGGTTTATTATTATAAATAAACGCAACTTGAATGGTTTATTGAAATTTCCTAGGCCATATTTTGAAAATAATCGTTTCGTAATCAACAATCTCTGGGTGATTCATGGTAAATCCTTTGGGGACGCGGTAGCTTGCCTATTGTCTCTGAATTCATAGCATATTTGTTTGTCATGGCGAAAAATATGGTGCCAAGCGTGTTATGAGTACCTTTGGGTTCCGCATAAAATATGTTTGGACTTTTTTTGAAGAGGCAGAGGTAGACCGAGGAAAAGATGGATTGATTGCCTGAAAGAGGATATGAAGCAGAAGGGAGTGGATGTAAGTATGACGTCTGATAGAGAAAAATGGAAGAAAAAAACATGTTGCACCGACCCCAAATGACTTGGGAACAGGGCAGGAATATGATGATGAACTTTTTTTAGGTCGACTGTATGTAACTATGTAATGGAATCTAAAGTAACTTTGAACCATCTTCCAAGGATCGTGGCGTTATGAAAATTGGCAGCTGTATGTAGTTCTGATGACAATACAATAATATGGTACTGTTGAACTGATCTGATGATGGAGCCGGAATACATGAATCTTATCTATCATAGCTGTATTTGGACTTATTGGAAAAGTTTTTAATTATATATCTATGTGCATCTATTAAAGTGTTTTCCTTGTTCCTAAACTAGACAGTTCTATGAAAGTATTGAATTTGTTTTAATTAGATAGGTACCCCTACTCTGATCAAAAATCGGACAGCGGGTGTCACCAGGAATTTTGGCTTCTTGTTTCACAATAAAAACCCCTACCGGTCTGTATCCGTTTCCGTGAGATATTTTTATTTGGGTAATTTATTGTTATTTTAAAAGTTTTTTTTTTTTTTTTTTTTTTTTTTTAATAAAAACAACACTGGGTGTTTATCTGACCATCACATCATAGTTGTTTGAGTACATATTATCTATACTAATATTATAAAGCTGAAGAGTTTGTTAGTTTGCTTGAGCGCGCTAATCTCAGGAACTTCTGGTCCGCAAAACTCTTTCAGTGTTAGTTAGCCCATTTATCGAGGAAGGCTATATAGGCTATATAGGCTACTTTTATTCGGATTCGAGCAAAGGTTGCCACGGGATGCGGGTGAAACCGCTGGCAGAAGCTAGTTTACATATATTATTGTTACTACTTTCGTCCTTATTATATTTACTGTATACTAGTTAACTAGTAAATATAATAAGGAGGAAACTTTTTTTGTTTCTTCATTTGTAGTTTGTACCTAAAAGGCCCCGAAACTGTTAAACCGATTTTAGAAATTTCTGGGGAGCTGCACCATCCCCGAGTAACACACACAGGTACAATGATTCATCATCATTTTTCAAAGGGTCATTTTATCACTGTACGAGAAGAGTTCCCCCTGGACGCGGGCGAAACCGCGGTTATAAGCTAGTTAGTAAAATAAGCAAGGATTCCTAATTGTAAGAATCTACTAGTTATGTATTAAATTACGTGACCCTATAACTTATAAAGACAAACATATTGTATAACATTTCACAACTTGCACGTGGTGTAATAAACTACCGGCTCACTGGGCTTCAACTGCATGCTAAAGTTAACAAACCTACAAGGTACCTATTTGCCTAGCCCTTTCCTGATATGTTGGGGTCAACCTCCAATCTAATCGGATGCAGTTGAGTACCAGTGTACCACTTGGAGCAACCAGGTAACCAATACTCCTTGATAAGACTGGATGTCATGTCAGAAGTTCTGGCTTCTGACTTTTAAGATGTTCAAATGACAGCCCAACCAACGTGTCTTCCGAAACACGGAGGAACTCGTCATGACAATATGGTGACTCATAATTGCTTGACCTTATGATCGATCAACTTGTTCTGCTGATACAAAGTTAGCCACCAGCTCTCCAACACTGCCGTTTCTAGGGTTCCGTACATAAAGGGTAAAAACTGGCCAAGTGCGAGTCGAACTCACGCACGAAGAGTTCCGTACCAGAGCAAAAATTAGCAAACAAAAAAACCAATGGTTGTTGTATGGGAGCCCTCTAAATAATAATTTTATTCTAGTTTTCAATATTTGTTGTTATAGCGGCAACAAAAATACATCATCTGTGAAAATTTCAACTCTCTAACTATCACGGTACATGAGATACAGCCTCGTGACAGACGGACGGACCCGTTTTACCCTTTGGGTACGGAACCCTAAAACGGGACCTTCATAGGTACTAAGACTTCGCTGTCAGTCTTTCAGTCACCAGGATAAAGGCTCGAGCAGACCGGATGCGTATGCGTAGACGTAAGTGTAGAGTGCACGTACCACTGAGTTGTAATGTATGGAAATGTATGAGACAGGCCACACCGCTTGCGTAACGACGCGCACGTCTACGTTACGCATCCGGTCTGCTCGAGCCTTAAGTCTCATGGGCAGTTGTCACAGATGACGTATTATTATTGTCCCTACTCCCTATACTATAATAACAAATACTGAAAACTAGAATAACATATAAATATTTAAAGGTGCTCCCAAATAACAAACACGATTTAATAATAATGGCGACCACGGGCGATTTCAGCCACGGCGGCTGTTCTCATATAAAGAGATCAGCCAGCTGCGCAGGACATATTATAGTGCACGAGCATTTGCGCAGACACAAGTGCACTCACTATACCTTCACTCTCATAACCCGATGGGACGGCAATCCGACACCACCGGAAAGAGATGAGGCGCAGGACCGACATTTACGTGCTCTCCGATGCACGGGTGAATCAATCACCAACTTCCAGACTACGGGCTGCTTTGTGGAAGTTTTAGAAAACCCACAAAGCGATTTCGGCCCGACCCGGGAATCGAACCCGATAGTACGGAACCGTTCGTACGCGATTTATATTAGCACTAGATTCCGCCCGCGGCTTCGCCCGCGTCGAGCAGTCAAGAGAACCGTTCAAAAGTCGGAGATAAAACTATCCTATGTTCTTTCTCAAGGTCAACTCTATCTCTGTATAGTTATCGGCAGGAATCTTGAGCTCTGACCTACATCTGCGCAGAAATAATTTATTAGCAAAGAACCAATCCCGAGTGACGGCTATGATGCAATGCGCTGCGGGCCAATCACCGCTTTAGCCCGCCCCCGCGCCTCACTTCATACCACAAAAGGGACCCAATAAATTACCTACTTCTGCGCAGGTGAAGGTCAGAGCTCAAGATTCGTGCCGATAACTATATCAAACTTTATTAAAATCAGTTCAGTGGTTTAGACGTGAAAGCATAACAGACAGACAGACAGACAGAGTTACTTTCACATTTATAATATTAGTAGGGATTCAACCAGTTTTTGAGATATATTCATGGGTTAACTCCCCATACATGTTCATTTGTATAAAGTAAGTACACCTTGGAAGATTCTAAAGGAAGGATATATCTGTAATGTTGCACATTTAATAAAATATGGCTAAATAATAAGATTGAGGTAGGAGTGAGGCGATCAAAGGCTAGAGGCAAAACAAAATAAAGCGAGACGGATATTGAGATAAATAGCTGTAAAAATTATTTTCCTGCCGATGTGGATGGGGTCATGCGAGATATTGTGAAGTAAGTTGTAGGTAAATCAATAATTTTATTATAAACATAAGTACTAAAAAATATAATAAAATAGGTACCTAATTTAAATATAAGTAAGTACACAATATTTGAATAATATTAGATGGTATGTCATTATAAATCTATGAAGATTATGAATGGTAAATGATTAGATTTTTCTTTGTTTTTTAAACTAGGTATTTGTTTTTTGTAAATGTAAAGGTTCTGAAAAGGTTTTCACGTTTGGGGAGCTACAATATCCCGGCTGCTATTGACTATATTTTAAAATATCCCCTGGGACAAGAGTAAAACCATGGAGAGCAGCAAATAAAAAAAAAACTTTTTACAAAAAAATAAAACCGACTCCCAAAAACACTGAAAAGCAAAAAAAACTATTATTAGGTGCATCAGCCTAGAAGTCAGTGTCTAATGGATGTTCCTGAGTTGATGCACCTAAGAATAGTTTTTTTTTGCTTTTCAGTGTTTTTGGGAGTCCGTTTTATTTTTTTGTAAAAAGTTTTTTATTTTTGGCTTTTCAGTGACAAGCATAGTTGTCACTATCCGCATTTGTGGAAAGTTCTCATCGATACGAATAATATAAGCCCAAATACGAGATAGTTTACATATTCAGTTATCGAGTTCCCTCGACCTTCTCCGGTCTCCATCATCAGGTCAGCTCCAAACCTTCACTGTTGTATAGTGTTATTAGACGTACACCTCATTGTCAAGTTTTTAATATATGCACGCCTACAATTTTTGAAAGTTGCCCTCCATTTCTCAGGGTTTCCATCATCAGATCCTGATCTGGTGATTATGGGACCACCTGGAAGGTATATCCTAACAAACAAAAAAAAATTTGCAAATCGGTCGAGGCGTCTTCGAATAATCGGTGAACATACATAAAAAAAAAGATCCCGACGAATTGAGAACCTCCTCCTTATTGGGAAGTCGGTTAAAAATGCGTAAGTAATTACTTAAATAAGGAAATCATACACGTCATAACTTCAATCATCTGAATCACACTTTATGTTGATATTCAAAAGGAAATAATAAAAATACCTTAGTTATGTGCAAAATAATAATTGCGAAGTCATAATACCTGCTTGGTTCATTCTTCTAGCAGACATACCATTCTGTCAGAGTATTTGCAATAATATTGAAAAATGAAACCAAACATTGTTGCTTCTCAAATAATCTCTACTAATATTATCATAGAGAGGTGGATCTGTTTGTTTGTAGCAGCGTCTCGGAGGAACTACTTTTCGTATCCGGATAAAATATAGCCAATGTGACCCGGGGATAGTGTAGCATCCCAACAGTAGAAAGATTCAAATCAATTCACCAACTTCGAAGCCTGCTTTACGCATATGTATAAAAAAAGAACTCGAGAACCTCCCCGTTTTTTTAAAGTCAGTGAAAGAGGTGAAACCATAGAAAAAACATGATACAAGCCAGCCAAGTGCGAGACGGACCCGCGCACCCAGAGTCCAGCAGTCCACGTACCGGCGGGTATGTATAAAATGGTCGAAAAGTTGTTCAAGTTTTCAGTTTTAAAATTGTTGTTACAGCAGCAACAAATAATACATCATCTATGAAAATTTCAACTGTCTAACTAACTATGACGATTTATCGACGGACGGAAAGCGAAGTCTTAGTAATAGGGTCCCGTTTTACCCTTTGGGTACGGAACCCTGACAAAATTACGGTTTGCGCTTAGATTCATGTAAATGAAAAATGCCTGATTTATTAAAAAAAAAAAACAATAACGTTTTAGAATATTAGTTTATGGTTTTAAAACTAACTTAAACTTCAATTTGCTGAGAAATAAACGATTTCTATTTTCCAGCATTATTGAGTAAATTAGGATTTGATTCAATTTTTGGTCAAAGAGTAAATTGCTTGGACTAAATGGGTACTAGATTAGCTGCCTAGCCTTTTTCCAACTATGTTGGGGTCGGCTTCCAGTCTAATCGGATGCAGCTGAGTAGCAGCGTGCCACATGGAGCGACTGCCTATCTGATAACATTGGTAAGACTGGTTGTAAGACTTTCTCTCGCTCTTGGCCGGTTTGTAGCCCAAAAGGTTCCGAAATTACAGAACCGTTTTCAAAAATTCTTTCACTGTTAAAAAGCTACACTGTCCCTGAGTAACACAGGCTATATTTTATCTCGGTACAGGAAGAAGTTTCCATAGTATATTAAAAGGTAGTCGGTCACCCATCCATTTAGGTCCTACCGATCATTTCAAACTGTGTTCAGTTCACCTATGCGGCTGATACTTAGCCCCCCTTCCTAAATAAGATACTTAAATCTATTTATATAGTCTCCGAAACTATTTTCCATAGTTTTAGAATAATACCTAATAGAATACTAGAATTCGTTTAAATGTCACAGGTCACTTTTATGTTAGGGCCTGTGCAGACTGAACATACTTCAAACTTTTAGTCATCCGATAGTTTGTTTCAGTTCATAAATCAGTATGAAGTTTTTGGCCGGTATTAAACTAAAAATCATGATTGAATTCACGATTTTTTTGCCAGCAAGCGTGGCAATGCTGTCAGCCTTTTGAGCACGAGTTTCTTGATATGCTTTTTAGTTTTAGTGAATCTTTTGTTACATTTTTAATATTTTTCTAAAAACTTGTAGGTAAAATAACTCTGCTGTTCATATTTTTGTTAAGGTAAAAAAGCATATTTTTGTTGAACCATTTCGATTTTCTTAAACAATATAAGTATTTTTGCCAATCATCGGGCCAACTGTCGGCCAACTGTTTAGTCTGCAGTCTGCAAGTACATAAAGATATGTATTAAAAGTTTCACCGCACGAATGCATTTAGGAAGCTGTCGATGCGTTCACAGACACCCAAAGGAATACTTTCTAGAAATCTCTTTGAGAATACATTCACAAGAATATTTTACACTAGCCTTTTCACATGGTTTCACCCGCGTAAAGGGGCAACTACTTCCCGTCATCGCTGAAAATATAGTCTGAGATATTCACATCATCATCATCATCATCCTCCGAGCCTTTTCCCAATCATGTTGGGGTCGGCTTCCAGTCTAACCGGATTCAGCGGAGTACCAGTGCTTTACAAGAAGCGACTGCCTATCTGACCTCCTCAACCCAGTTACCCGGGCAACCCGATCGATACCCCTTGGTTAGACTGGTGTCAGACTTATTGAAAAGTCTGAGATATTTACAAATAACGTGTATAATATTTTTTTTAAATACATACATAGGTATGTTCAGTAGATTCAGTTACAACTTTCCTAAGTTTACTGAAGTTGTATGTATTTGAGTGATTTCTTAGTGTATCTTGATCACCAATTGGTGACTGAGCAAATATGGAGGACATCATCTTCAGAAAATCTGGACTGTAAAAGCTGAAATAGGTCCGTCTTGAGCAAGCGATGATAAGCGATCGTTTTATGAGAAGAGACATAAGTACCTTGCCACGAGATAGCAAAAAGCATAAAAACAATGAAAAAAGTAAAAAAAAAAAATACTTTACGGAACAACAACAGGGATAATTTTACTAATTCATTTGATTGAGTACTACAATTTTTTTTAAACTGATGATTTTTATAGGTATACAAAATCGCATCTCATTTATCACAAGTATTTTTTCTCAATGTAGCATTTTTGATTTTATAATATGTGCCTACTTTAATTTTATATTACATCCACACAATAAAAAAAATGCTAGTTACCTTTGACGTATTCAATATTTTTTGCAAGTTCACATCTATTTTTATCCATGACGTTTCGAATACTTAATACTGGCTGGCTTATCAATTATCATATAATGCCTAAATTAATACCGAATCAAGACCTAGGTCATCAGGCATAGGTTTTACAGCGAAAACTGAACAGTTTCGCGAAATGCTGTAATTACAAAGTATTCTGTATGCCGCGTTTAAGATTCGCGCATAGAGAATGGAATGGAGTCGACTTTGATATAAAAGTTTTTATTTTTTGTAGTGGTTTTTCTAATGGTCAAAATTTTAATAATCTTTCAGTGTTACTTCAGAATGTTCTAATTTGAATATCTAATAGAAATAAATGGGGTACCTATTTATTTTGATTACTAGAATAGTAATCAAACTGACGATCTGAGTGTCTAGTAAATTCTAGTGATATTTCGACTTCCCAAAAAGAAAGAAGTTCCCAAAATAAAACACCCTTGAGGCGCATCAGTCTCGAAGTTGGCCAAGCGATATAAACACTAGAAACCGGCTATTGGACTAATACATCAAACATTTTTTTGCTTTTTAGTGTCTAAAAGCGGTTGCCATTCTTCATTTTTTTTGCATTTACTGTCAAAAAAAAAAATACAGTAACACCGTCTCCTGGCTCCAGTGAGCGCACGTCCCGCCCACCTGTAGCGCAACGCCAGCATTGCCAACGCGGACACCAAGCACCCACCAGCTGCTCACCCGCTCACTGGGATACAGGTTACTACCAGTTTTATATTACGAGCACAGTACCTATTAGGGTGTCCCTTATATGGCAAAAAAAAAAATTCTTTTTAGAATTTCTAAACGCATATCCTCCAATTTTTTTATAAATGCTAAAATGTACTTAAATATGAAATTTCATATCTGTAGCATGTTTGCAACCTGTGCCGACCGGGCTCTAAAGTTTAATAAAAAATGGTGTTTTGGTCTGACGTTTTGGGTTGATCCAAAACTAATTAAAATGCAACAAATAAAGTAAATATGAGTAATACTAAAAAAATATCAATACAAACTTTTATTTAAATACAAATTATAATAATAATGAATTAGGGTAACTTCTCTTTAGTGTAGTTTTTTTACAGTCTGGATACAGATTTCTATGTTCCTGAACACAACGCAACAAAAACTGATTTTGCTCTTCTTCAGCCGTGATAAGACCATTATAATCTTGCATTAATTTAACAGCTCTTTCAGCAGTGTCATTTACGACCTTCAAACGACTTAATCGTCTTCTAGCTTCCAAAAAAGCAGGATTGTCACCCCACGAAGATACGTCTTCCCGAAGAAAACTGTCGTCGATCTGTAGTCGAGATAGAAATCGTTTGCTTCTTTGAGTTACAAAATCATCCAGCGTCATATCTGAAATAAAGAAAAAACCATTAAAATAAGCAAAAACTAAACCACAAAACTTTGAAAAAGAAACAAGAAAATATTAAGTACTTACCAAACAAATTTTGCGTAATTTCTTCCTTCGATGGGACATAGCGTTTAGAGGAATCTGAACTTTCGTCTCTGTTTAAATTATTAATAATTTTTGTCTTGGTTTTGGTATCAACTTCTTCATCAAAGAGTGATAATATGACTGTTTCTTCACACAAATACCATAAATGACGAATAAACTTGCTTATGGATGCCTTGGAAATTGTCGCGTCTACTTTTTCATATTCTTTTAGAGCTTTCAAAAAGGACAAGTCTTGGTTAGGTGCTTTAACTGCCATTGTACATTCGAGCCAAGGTTTGGTATACAAGGTGACGATAAATAAACAAACATCTTGTAGAGCATTTTTGTCCTTTGCAGTAATTTTAAGTTGCGATTGAAGCAAACATATTTTTATAGAATAGATTGCTCTCGCCATCCATCGCGCTTGATGCAAAGCTCGGGGGGCCTGAGTTTTAGTTTATACACTGTGTCTCCTCCTAAGAACACAACGCATAGTTCAACCAATTCGCGGTAATCGTCTCTAACAAACAGTTCAGTCTTATAAAAAGTTACCAAAGATGTAATGTTTGTCTTAGCAATATGTGCTTTAACGAAATTTCGTGCCTCTTTTAAAACTGTTTTCAGGGCAAGGAATCTGAGTACTAAGTTCAGAGTTCGAAATCTGTTCCTCATCCGAATTCTCAAGACATTCCAAGTTATCTATCGAAGAAGTAGATGCAACAGCCAATAACTCTCTTTGTTTTACCTTTCTTTCCTGTTCTTCCAATCGTCTTTACCTATCTCGTTCTTCTTTCTCCGCCAATTTTTTGTCGATTCCACCTAAGCATCCCGGTCGACCTGGCTCTCTCTGTTTCCTTAAGAAATCTTTGTCTTCCTCTATCTTCATTCTGTCAAAAGCATCTGCATGTGCAATATCAAATAAGTTATCAAGGTCTTTTACAAAGTTAGTTTCACGATTCTTGAAAGTCAACTGAGTTTTCTTACAGTTTTTTTGCAGCTCCCTCCAAACATGATATAAATCAACAAGTTTCTTCACGCAGTTAGGGATTGTCTTCGTAGGAATTCTGGTTTTTTTCCCAAAATATAATGCACTCTCTTATAACAAGATTCGCACTTTCACTAACAGTCAGCTTGACTTCACGAATATTGTAAAATAAAACGGTGAGAACTTGTCGATTAGATGGTAATTTTGCACCATTTATCTGGTGGCTTGGCAGTCCGATAAGGAAAATATTTTGTTTATTACTTCGTAATTTCACAGACATTTTCACAAAATAAACAACAAGGCACTAAAAATGTTAGAAATCACTTATGAAATGACAATTGAAACTCGCAATAACAGGTCGCCGCGCTGCTCCCGCGCAACTTGTATGGACAAGTTAAAAACTCAAGTCGGCACGGGTTATCGCTTATAAATCGGGCTTATATTTATTTCTAGACTTTATTAAGTCCATACGAAACTTTTTAGAAGGTATGCGTAAAAATATATTGAAGTTGAATTTTAAGGGACACCCTGAAATGAAATGAAATGAAATGAAATGAAATGAAATCGTTTATTTTGCAAGTTGGACATAAAATCACTTTTACACGTCATTTTTAAGAACGCTGAGGTCGGTATTTCCTAATGACTGATCCCTGAGAAGAAATGCCGAAACAAACTCAAGGGTCATAGTCTCTTTTAAAGTCCCTAGTACCTATATTATTTTTTTTATTTCGAAAACATATTTTTTTTCTTTTTCACATTTTTTTTGCAATTATTTACCACAAAAAATACCCACAATACACAATACCAACCCAAAAAGCATCTCAAAATTAAATAAAAAAGAAAAAAAACTAAAAAATTTTTTTTTGCAAATTTTTTTAGTGCTAACAGCGTCTGCGGGCTCTAGTGGTCGCACGTCCCGCCCACCTGTAGCGGTTGTATTAAACGCGCGCGACGACGCAACGCCAGCATTGCCCGCGCGGACACCAAGCACCCACCAGCTGCTCACCCGCTCACTGGGATACAGGTTAGTGAAGGATTTTGTATTTCGAACACAGATTTTTTTAAAATTTGGAATACAAATTCGAATTTCGAAAAAAAAAAGTTTTATTTGTTTTTAATTTTATTATTTATATCTAGATATTTATATAACTTCAAATATTTTACAATAAAAATTAAAAATATATACTGGTTAAAAAATATTCTGTGCGGGGTAAAAGGTTAGAAATAAAATATTAATTTAAAATGTGAATTATATAGGATTGTTTTGTGGCGTTCTGAATGCAATAAAATAGAAAAAAAAATTGTACGTACTTTATAAACCAAAAGATTATCTAATAAAAAATACGGAATGAATAAAAAAACTGTCAATTTAATAAACTATTTATGCATACCTACATCGAAATTGCAAAACTTAAAAAAAACTACTCATTTGCATACTGCTAACACGTATTTATTTTACATTACCAAACTGGATAAAATATGTGTAGAAACCATTAAATTTTTTTTACGGAAACAGAGCTTCAAACAAACCAAAAGTAATAGAAGCGTGAATCAATTTAAAAAAAGAAAACCCGCCATTTTGAAATAATTTAAACAAGGCGGGCCTTTGTCAACCCTACGGCGGAATATTAAATCATTTTTGGCAATTAAACAATATTTACGACTTGCTGATTACCTTAAAATTGTTGAGAATTTTTCTTGGCAACTTTTTAGCATACTAACTTGGTTAATATAAAATTATTAGCACGATAAATCTTTTCAAAAGGTAGTTAAGTTACCTTTGCCTTTTCAATTTGAAAATAATAGACTATCTATTGATGGATTTTACTCTTATAATCTCATCATCATCCTCCTGCCCTTATCCCAATTTTATTTGTGGTTTTTTCTTCCATCATCCTCCATCCTCCGAGCCTTTTTCCCAACTGTGTTGGGGTCGGCTTCCAGTCTAACCGGATGCAGCTGAGTACCAGTGCTTTACAAGGAGCGACTGCCCTATCTGCCCTATCTGGTCTTTTCCTTCCATATTCTGAAAGCCCTTCCTTTATTATTTTATCAATATTTTAAATACATATATTTTTTTATCGATAAAGTAAAACGTAGATATAAGCATAGATCCTATTTCGATATGTGTAACACGAATGGATATTTTTTCATGATTTGCACATTATTTATACACCTACATATAACGGGTGATTTTTTAAGAGGTATAGGATTTGATTTTCAAAAAAAACACAAAAAATTTGAAAAAATTGATGAAATCTTTATTAGAATCGATAGAACGATCAATATAATTTAATGTTTGAAGATGATTTCATGCAAATGCTGGCCGCGGCTCCGGTTTAGATGGCCCATTCGCAAGGCCCAATTTCGGCACACTCTCTCCAACATATCAGCCGATATATTACGAATAAATGTTTCAATATTGGCTCCCAGTGCGTCAATCGTTGCTGGTTTATCCCTGTAGACATGAGCCTTAACATGGCTCCACAAGAAATAGTCCAAAGGCGTGAGATCACACGATCTAGGCGGCCAATTGACGGGCCCAAAACGTAAGATAAACTGTTCACCGACCGAAGGCGGCTCTCAATTGGGCCATTGTTTCACGTGTCGTGTGGGATGTGGCACCGTCTTGTTGAAACCACATTTCAGGCATGTCCAATTCTTCCATTTTGGGCAAAAAAAATCGCAAATTGGAAGAAGTGCGCGATGCACTCTCTTAACGGAGCATGCATTTTGATAGTAAAATTCAATAATTTGCAAGCGTTGTTCGTTCGTAAGTCGATTCATGGTTAAATTATAGACCAAATTGAACAAGTTTGACAATGACACAAGACACGATTCACGCGTGATCTGTTAAAAACAGTGTTGCTAAAAAGATACCAGCAAAAAAATCACCCGTTATTTTCTTTTTAATACATAAATTGATTTGATTGATAAAAGTTCAGCAAAAACAAGCAAAAGTTCTCTTAATCGTTGGTCTAGTTATCATTTAAGCTAGAGGTCCAAAATTCAATTCCCGAAAAGGGCAAAATAATTGATATTTTTAGAACGATTTTCGCAGTAGTAACCCGATATTTTTGTGTGAATAGCAATGAACTTTCCTAGCTAGTACGAGTTCGACTGTCGAGAATTTCGTGGCATTTGTCATGTGGCAGTTTCGTTGTAGCTAGAATCTGGATTAGTTTTGATTTGATTGATAGTAGTTACCTCACACCCATCAGACTCACCCCAAACAAAATCCTTAAAATTCTAGTTTTCGGCAGTTTGACGTACAATGTTTCGTATCGAATGTATCTTCAGGTGCAGTGCACCTACTCGCTCTTGCTAACAATAAGAAATTGCATGCGAGTATTTCTATAAACTCCACGAAACTGCAACCTCTGTGCGCAAATACATGCTCGCAATAGACTCGGGTGGCCGCCGTGTACACAATTTTTGTTGCCGAACAAATTACTCATCATCCTCCGAGCCTTTTCCCAACTATGTGAGGGTCGGCTTCCAGTCTAACCGGATTCAGCTGAGTAATCTGGCAATCCGATACGTCTTGACTGACTGTCTGACTGACTAAAAATTGAATTGAATTGGAAGATGGTTAAAATTTTGTTACCCTAGATTACATTTCATAGTTAGGTAATAGAGAGTCCTGGTGGCCTGGTACCTGGGTAAAGAACAAACCTCTCGAATATGAGTGTGGGTTCGATTCCAGATGAGGCCAGTACCAATGCAACTTTTCTAAGTTTGTAACTTCAAACTTCAAATATTTATTGCAATCATGAGTGTTACAAGGTGTTATATAATGTAGAGGTACATACATGATACCCTGTTAGGGCGCAGCAATTTTAAAATACAATCGCTTATAAACTATTTAGTTAATCTTAGGTACAACTTATATATTTACTTATACATATATATTATTATATTCATATCATCATCCTCCGAGCCTTTTTCCCAAACTATGTTGGGGTAGGCTTCCAGTCTAACCGGATACAGCTGAGTACCAGTGCTTTACAAGAAGCGACTGCCTATCTGACCTCCTCAACCCAGTTACCCGGGCAACCCGATACCCCTTGATTAGACTGGTGTCAGACTTACTGGCTTCTGACTACCCGTAACGACTGCCAAGGATGTTCAATGACAGCCGGGACCTACAGTTTAACGTGCCATCCGAAACACAGTCATTTGGTGTCTAAGATATACTTAGAAAGTACATACAAACTTAGAAAAGTTGCATTGGTACTTGCCTGACCTGGAATCGAACCCACGCCCTCATACTCGAGAGGTTGGTTCTTTGCCCACTAGGCCACCACGACTTTTCAAATTAATTAATTAATATTATTATATTCATATATACCTTTATTATTATATTATCGTTATATTTATACTGCCTCTTTTAACTTTAACATATGTATGTACTTCCTAAGCATATCTTAGACATCAATGAATGTGTTTCGGAGGGCACGTTAAACTGTAGGCCCCGGCGGGTAGTCAGAAGCCAGTCTGACAACCAGTCTAACCAAGGGGTATTGGGTGGTCTTAGTAAGTTGGTTGAGGAGGTCAGATAAGCAATCGCTAATTTTAAAGCACTGGTACTCAGCTGCATTCGGTTAGACTGGAGCCGGAGCCAACCCCAACATAGTTGGGAAAAAGGCTCGGAATATGATGTAATGATGAGTTAGGCGTACAGGTCGACCTATAAAAGGATGTAAAAAAACTAATCTTTGTAAGCCTACTTTTTAACTATTCCATGTATTCCATGTATCCATCATTGGTCAACCAGCAAAAACCTAAACATAGAGAGTGAAATATTATAGTAATCTGTGGTGAAACCTCTACAGTACCCAAAATGTTTTTTTCATTGATGTATCTCTCTAGGTACTAGTACACCTACATAAATCCACAGTTTTCTGTTCCCTTGAAATTTTCTACTGCCTTACATTTACCTGAAGTCAATCTTTCAAGTTTCACCAAGTTACGACCCTTACAAATATTTGTATGACAACCGGAACCGACAGTTTAACGATCAAGAAAACGGACAGGTCATATATTTTGAAATGATCACTTATCACACTATTTTATGAATATGATAGTTTGGGTGTAGGTATGTATGTTTGTGACTCATGTGCCTCGTTGGTCAAGTTTTCGCATAGTGCGACTTCTATGCACGAGGCCCAATTCTTTGTGTGCTTTAGAAAATCAAACCTTTCACAAAGTACTTAGTCTGAAGTCTGGAAGTTGGTAATTGATACACCCGTGCATCGGAGAGCACGTTAATGTCAGTCCTGCGCCTGATCTCTCTCCGGTGGTGTCGGATTACCGTCCTCTATGATGCCTAGCTTTCAGTCCTAAATAAATGCAACATTGCAACATACTTATTTTCTTCTTCTACACACTTCTGACGGCATCTCACAAGTAACATTCTTTCTAGCCATGTCGACTTTCACAATCCATCCAATGTTTCTTTTGGGCACCTGTTATTTAGCCATTTTGTTATTCAAAAATTGACTAGCATAGCTCGTATGCTAGTAAATTTTTGAATACACTTTAGGCCCAATAAGACCTAATTTCACTGACAATATAAACGTCAGTTTACCGTTACCGTTTAGCTTGAAAATTGAGCATGAAAATTCGTAGATATTAAACAGTTGCTTTAAGAAAACTGACGTTTATATTTTCGATGAACTTGAGCCATGATTTGAAATTCTCTTTTTACAATTTAAATTCGGCATCAAACCTTTTTGTTTTGACAAAAGTCTTTGTTTTTATAATCTGTGACAACAATGGCGGGAGATATCGACGCCATATTGGTTTATTTCATATCAAGGTAGCAATCAAATTAATTTAGCATACAATAGGACAGATTTGTGACGTCCAAACGTTTTTATAACAATTGGGGGCTTTGAACGTTCTTTTAAAATACACAAATTGATTTTAGACCTGGGAATGGACCAGCGTGACCAGGGAATGGAACTCAGGAACTCCGATCAGTAGCTAGTCCATTGAAGCAGTCTGAGTTTCATTGAAAAGGATTAAGATTTGTTTGAGAAATCCTTACTACCTAAGTTTCTTTATTTTACTCTTTCACGCTAAGGCAGTTTAACTGATTTGAATGAAATTTTGCAAGATAGGATACTCACTACTTTGACGGAAATAGAATTTCTATAATTACCAAATCTTACAAAAGTTATTATTGTTAGGTACTTTCTATATTTTACTTCCAAACTTATTTTTATTTAACACGTGTAAAATATTTTTGCGTGAAGAACGCAAAACAAAGCCAATTAAAGTTATTTTAATTGCCCATATAATTGGTGTCTAGTTTGACACACTACAAATCTATGTTCTACTGACTATGACAACGCAAAAAAAAAACTAATACCATTACGAAAATTACTCTTAATTGTGATTTTATCAATTTTAAATTGTTTTCCAACCCTTACCTGCTACTAGCCTTTTTCCTGCTGTTTCACTCGGGTCTAGGGTTGCCAGATTCAGGAATTTCGATTCCGGGACAATTCGAGGATTACGAAAAAAATATGAAAAATTAGAATACCTATCTGTATTTTTTGGCTTTATTCAGAATTCGCATGTTTGAAGACTGTTTTTGCAGTCCTTTCAAAAGACTTGTGAAATCTGGGCTCTTTAAAACGAAGAATTTTGCAATGCAGCGGGGTAATAAAGGAAGGGAAGCGGCCTGCTACTATTATCAAAATGAAGAAAGCTAGTATATGACGGTATTCGAAAATCCGGGACTAAAAGATGCAATTCCTGGACACGGGACAAGACTAGTAATTCCTGGACAATCGGGAATCTTATCCCAGTACGGTGCGTAGCATGCACGGGACAACGGGCCCCGTACTGGGATAAAATATAGCTTATGTTACTCGGGAAGAGTGTAGTTTTACAACAGTGAAAGACTTTTCCAAATCGGGTCTGTAGTTTGGAGCCATTAAGGTACAAACAAACAAAAATAATGTTTCCTCTTTATTATAGATATTAGTATAGCATACAAATCCCACGTGACTTAGATAGATCCTATTTTTAAGCACAAGATCAAAAATAGACTCCAGATATTATAATCCTAGTATTTTTAGCGCGCACATTCAAATATCGAATACTTACGCATGTCAAATGGCCACTAAGGTTGTGCCATTGACATATATTCTAGCGATAGACAAGAACATCCATACAAATAATTTACCCGCTTATGTCGTCTGTTGACATCTCGATGACGTATTGTGACATGTAGTCATCCTCATTGATGTTAATTGCAGAAGTGTCGCTCGTATTTTGCCTACATTTTTCATTACTCAAAAAGTTTATATCTAAGTGAATTCAAAATCATGTAATATATCAAAAAGTTTATTTATATCTAATTGAATGCAAAATCATGTAATATATTAAAACCAGGAACTTATTTTTAGGGTTTTTAATATTAATTACGATGTTTTTTTTTCTTAAGAGGGCTATCACAAATTTTCGCGAATTTAATTATTTTTTCTTGAAAGTAAGAACATACCATGACAAAGTGAAGTCTGTTTTCATTGATATTTTACCTACTGCCAGTTTTATGGCACATCTGTTTCTGCACGATTTTCTTAATCCATAATTTAAGATGGCGGGCGGGAACAAATTAATGCATATTTGTAAAATTGAATTATAAATGAAAAGTACTATATACAAGCGTTGTAATAGCATGAACAGCGTGTAATTTTACTAATTTGACTCTCGAATTAGTTTATATGTGTAAGTTTATACCTTGATATGTATTTTCTATTTTATAATTGTCGTTTCATAGACATCCATCTGACGCAGGTGTCAAAATCGCTCTGATTTGCCATTTTGGGCACTGCATAGTCTGCACTGCAGTTCAATGTGGTAAGCTTTTTGTTCGGAACGTTCTATCTATATAGTACGTAGTACATATATATCGATGGGTTGTGCAAAGAGGTTTGACCCGCACCATAGAGAAAAGAGTTGTAGATGTCAAGTTGATAAAAGAGTATTGTTAAGATTCTATTTTGAATAAATGATGTTAGATTTTATTATTTGATTAGACATAGGGACAATTGTTCGTTCAAGAGCCTGTGGGTAGGCGATTTCTTATATTTTCTCTTGTATTTAGGGAGAGGGGAAGGATAAATGACGTAAAGGGATTTTTAAAAAGGTCAATATACCGAGCCATTCATGTTTTTTGGGGTTAGTTCTTACTACTTACGCTGAAATTCTTTGTATTTAGTAGGTAAGTTTACTGAAAAACAGCGAATGGAAGAAAATACATTTATTTCTGTAAGTACCTAATATTAAATACATGCTTATTTCTAAAGTTAAATAAATAGCTAGGTTTACCTACTAATTTTTAGAAACGCATAAAAAAAAAATAAGTTCCTATAAGTATGTAATTTGAGTCAGAAGTTTATCATGTTATGGTTTGGGTTGTCGGAAATATCGTTGTTTGTCGTCAACCACAAGTTGTTTTTGGTTCTCTCCATTTTAAATCTTCTGAAAAAATCTTACACATATGTATATATTTTCCATTGATAAAATTACATGGTCGAGTACCCGCGTACTGTAAACTTTTAGACAGCTAACAGTTTGTTTGGGCTCATAAATCAGCATGAAGACATTACAAAAATTAAGGTACCTATTTGTCGGTATCACATCGACTGAAAACTTTGATTGGAATCAAGAACTTCTTTGATGATTCCTAATTACTATTTAGAACTATTGAAACTGGATATAGGTCTATCTCTCTTCACGGCTTAGTTATTTTGCAATCTATCCAATCAGCTCACCACACAGTTGAAGAAAAATTCCTTACAAGTCACAACACACATACGTAATGAAAACAACCTTTAAACCCCAATCAAATGGTTGGCAACTCGTTCCCGAAACGCAAGTAATTAAATAGAATTAAACAATTTATTCTAAATTAAGAGTCTACACGCGAAATGGGGGTTGTTAAGATTTTACGAGCTCACCTAAGATCCTGTATGTGGGAGGAATGTGTTACAGACTGCTATTTAAAGATTACACATTTGTTTAACTGTCTAATGTCTTTTCAATCATCAGTTGACTTCATCTGAGGAATAAATATGGCGGTTTGACATATTGTCTTGGCAGCTGTCAAAACGTCAAACATATTCTTTAGATAAAATTTGGTAAAAATTAGCCTTTAATGCCATATAGATGCATTTTTAGGGTTATTGTTATAACCCTTTAACCTTTTGATAACCTAGCCTCCAAGCTAATAATATTATGTTGGGGACTGCTTTATCATCAGCCTATCGCAGTCCACTGCTGGACATAGGCCTCTCCAAGTGCACGCCACTGAGATCTATTTTCGGCTTCTCGCATCCAGCTCCTGCCAGCCGTCTTGCGCAAGTCATCACTCCACCGTGCCTGAGGACGTCCTACACTACGTTTGCCGAGGCGTGGTCTCGACTCTCAAAATCAAAATCAAAATCAAAAGTCATTTATTCAAACTTGGCTGCAAAACAGCACTTTTCGAACGTCAAAAAAAAAATTTACAAAAGACAGCCCCCAAAACGCCCACCCTTCACCACTTCCTATGTGTTTTTGCTGGGAAGAAGAAGTGGCGCAACAAACTCCCCAGCAACACATGTCTGTCTGTTCGGTTAGAAGAACCTTAAACATTGTTTGATATGTACATTTGTATACAATTTAATTTGTATATTACAAAAGAGGACAATACAGTAAAAATAATGTATACACCACATGCTAGCTAGCACTCACCCTACATACCTTAACTAACTCAAGCATTGAATATGTTTGATGAACAGAAAATTATAGCCTCCAAATATTTACACTTAATAGAATATCAGGGAGTGCCCACCTACATGTGCTATTCTTTTGTAAACTAGTAAATTAGACCGCTCAGCCAGAACATATGTAAAATAAAAAGAGTTTACAAATAAAAACAAAAAAACTAATAGATAGTCAGTAAGACGACCTAGCACCACAAGCAGCACCCGTTCACGAGCATAACGCGAGGATCAGCCATCGCCCCCCTCGCACATTTTTGAGGGAGGGAGGCAACCCGAAAGGTCGCCGGAAGACGCTGGATGCAGGTCGCTTCCAACAGGTATCTGTGGAGATCAAAGGGGGAGGCCTATGTTCAGCAGTGGACGTCCTATGGCTGAGATGATGATGATGATGAGGCAACCCGACCGCCGACGCTACCGCAAGCAGTGCCGTCTAAGGGAGCATGACGTACTCACTGCTACACAACTCAATATCAAGATTAAATTATCAGTTCCCGCTAAGTAGTATTATTTACTAAAATCCAAAACAGAAAATTAATACAAAGAATGTATCTTGTCAATAATGTAAAAACATTAAAAAATAATAATTAAATAATAAATCAAAATAAAATAAATGTCATTGAGTCAAGAGATTGATAGGGAGAAATTTAAATTATCTAAATAATATAGCTAATATAGCTGTCTTGCGTTCATCATCATGGCGACCAACTATTTTTATCATTCAAATAATCATTGATGGTGTAATATGCCTTTTTTATAAGAACAGCCTTAATTTGTTCTTTGAATTTATTAAACGGCAGTTCTTGTAAGGTCAAAGGAAGCTTATTATAAAAACGAATACCTAAACCCAGAAATGTGTCATGCACTTTATGAAGCCGGTGATAGGGTACACACAGTTTATGCTTATTTCTAGTATTAATGCTATGGACTTCACTTTTTTTGGTATATAAATGTAGGTTCTGTCTAATATACATAATGTTGGCAAAGATGAACTGTGATGCTACAGTGAGAATACCAATTTCTTTAAACAACTCTCTGAGGGAAGTTCTGGTACCTAATTTGTATATAGCACGAATAGCACGTTTTTGTATAATAAATATATTCTCTATATCAGCGGCTTTGCCCCACAACAAAATACCGTAGGACATGACGCAGTGAAAATAGCTGAAATACACTAATCGCGCAGTGTCGACGTCAGTGAACTGTCTAACTTTTCTGACGGCATAGGCAGCAGAACTAAGCCTTCCCGCGAGGCTAGAAATATGTGAACCCCACTGAAGTTTTGTATCAACTGTTATACCCAAAAACACGGTAGATGCAACGGTTTGAAGAACCTCGTTGTTTAGGATAACATTAGGACCTAGGTTTTTTACATTAGGCAAAGTGAACTTAATGCATTTTGTTTTTTTAGCATTTAGTACTAAATTGTTTGTTGTAAACCAGTGCGTAACTGTTGAGAGTGCACTGTTTACGTCGTCAAATTGCTCTCTATTTCTGTCAACTTTGAAGATAAGAGATCTAGAACTCGTTTACCCCAACGGTTATCGGTTCTTCGGCTAATATGGCCAGCCCACTGCCACTGCTGGACTGGACTGAACTGCTTCAAAACCACATAAGTAGGTTTACAGCATCCAATCAGCATTTACATTTTTGTAGATGTTTCTTGGCCAATCGGCAATCTAGAACAAGATATTTTTAAAAACCTCAAAAGGCAACTTACAAATACTGCAAAAAAATCTTCCAGCTAAAAATAGAAAATAGAACCCCCTTTTAAACAGCAAAGATTGAAATAGTCTTTAAACACATTTAAAACAAAATTCTTCTGATTAAGTCGGTAAAAATGGTTCCTTGGGGACAGTTTTGGCTCCCATTTTACCAACTTGCGTACATACTTACATGTTAATATGAGTTTTTCACCAAAGTGTGTATCTGCATACCTCTGAGGTGTCGTCAAAATGGAATCTTATATTTAAACGTGTGCAACGATTTTAAAACGGTTTTTTGAGGTTTATATCGTAAAGTGTACAAATTTTAACAACTTTTATTTGATTAAACGACTTGTTTAGATCAGTCTTACCAAGAGGTATCGTATTGCCCGGGTAACAGGTTTAAGAAGGTTAGATAGGCAGTCGCTCCCTGTAAAACACTGGTACTCAGCTGCATCCTTTTAGACTGGAAGGTGGCCCCAGCATAGTTAGGAAAAGACTAGGCAAATAGGTGAGATGATGTAATCTTTTAGATAAATAGCTTGGGCAATCTAAACATGAAACATTCGAATTGAGGACCTTCTCCATTTTTTAAAATCAGTTAAAAATAAACTATTTCTACTGCAGTCGTAGGTTATTTCTTTTCTTATTTTAATCTATAAAAATAACCTACGATTACTTTGTACGATACCTCTACGATTCGTGCCACTGTTTTTACATGGCCGTTAGGTATGTAGGTGTCCCTAACTTTTTTTTTTTTAACGACGTAAAAAATCATCAAATGACCCCTCCCGCTGTGGGTTAGCAGCGGTGAGGGAATGTCAGACTCTTACTGACTAAAAGCCGTCGTGTTCCGTCGTAGGCCTTCTTATGTGCTAGGGCAGCGGTACCTCTTTCGAACAACCCGCAGAAAGATAAGGTGTCCCTACCTACTCCATAACTCATAAAGAACTAAAAGATCATAAGTCACCAAGCACAACCACTGCGACATCTAAGATGAAATATTCAAGTCATATCAAAAAGGACGAACGCAATTAACAGTACAGTTTTGTAAAACTTCAAGTTGTAAACTGTTTCGCAAAGTTGGCGGGAATTCATACCACGGCCGCCATCTTGCACGTTCCGTTTCTAGTTACGGTGTTGCCAAGCGTGAAAATAATATCCGCCGTGGTGTGAATACTGCCTTTGAGGCTGGCAACACCGTTGGCTGTTTATTATTCAAATATTTTTGTTCGTGCGTTAATTTTTCAGAGGATTTGCGTGCTGTTAGTTATATTGGTTTAATAATAGTCTTCATTAAAGTATGTCTTGAGGTATATGAAGATTATGTATGCAAATGGTTTACGTGCTAAGAATTAGAAATAGGTTTGACATTTGCTTACGCAGTTGGAAAAAACATGCAGCCGAAATAAGAACCTCTCTTTTTGGAATAAGTTAAAACGCTTTAAGAAATTATTCAATAGTCCTATGATAAGCTATACTACTTAGGTATCTAGCTAACAAAAAACAATACAAGGATAAAAACAAAAAAAATGACTTTTTAAGAATTAAAAAGTTAAGCAAGCATACAGAAGCTAATGATAATTATGATGTTTTACAAAAAGTTAAACAGACATTCAAACATGTTTAACTTGTAACTTATCATAAAAAACCGTACTTTTTTCAAAATTGACACTAAAAAATAATCGTTTCAAAGTCACTCAAAAGTGCATGCAAAAAAATAAAATGTCGTCGCACGTGATTGCAAACGAAATACTATTTATAACTAACCATTGAAAACCAGCTAAAACAAAACAAACTAGAAAATTGGCATCTACCCGCATCCAGCAACGCATGATGGAAATTGTGGAGCCTCTTCATTGTTAGAACGGCGGCACACGGGGGCAAATCAACTGGTTAGGGTTGGGTGTTAAAGTATCGATGTTTTATCGATATTTAGTGGCTGCTTTTTTAATATCGCAAGCATTGCCAATCAATACTGAAGAGGTCTTAAGATTGAAAATGTCACTTGTGAGATGACGGCAGAACAAATAACATTGGGATAAGGGCAGGAGGACGATGACAGCTTCGCGATAAGTGTGAATATCTGACACTTGCTTTGCGAGTGAAAAGTTCAGCACAGAGGGGGTTCTGTTTTGATAAGCATATATCCATGGAAATATTTAGGAATGCTTCTCCAACAAATACTATGTGCTTTTCCACACACCGCAAAAATAATAACTGTTTTGAAAAGGATTTATACAAATTGAAAAATGGCACGCTTATGTTGTTAAGATAATTTGAAAGATTATCTCATTTTTGTATCCAATTATGATAAAGATAAGTCTTAGTTAAAAAAAATAATCAATTTCCATTGATTCACAATTTGGGAATTGGTATTAAGATAGCTTTTTCTCTATGCCGTATACAGCTATAAAACTCTAAAGTCTCGTTAACATTTATTACACTTCTATTACAAAATGATTTAATAAAAAGAATAACATCGATATCGATAACTTACTCTCCGCCCACCCCTAAACCACTTGTTGTACGGGGCGGGTAATTTACCCGCTCCCCATTGAAAGACGGGGCGCTTCAAGTTAGCCGGGCAAACACCGGGTCTAACGGGTATTTTTACAAAATGCCAAAGTAAATTGTTTGCTAAATAAAGGGTTGGTGTCTTGATTTTAGGGAAAATAGGGTTGAAGATTTTTTTTTTATTTTAGTGAATATTTTCTGAAGGTGATTTTAAAGGAAAGTTTTGCAATGGCATGGCAGTATAGTCAGTTAGATTGACAAACTGTGGCAACTAAGCGATGTATTAAAGAAAAAAAATTTTTTTTGTTCTTTCTTACTACCGGCACTAAGTATAAACCTCGCCTCGTCGGTAATTGAACCGGCTAAATCATGGAAATAAAACGCTGAAACAAATAACTTAACGAAATATTTCGACCTTATTTTTTGCATAAAAACTAGTTGTTGTTTTTTTCTTTAAAATACACCGATTTAAGGAAATGTAGCTAGTTTATTCAAGTGCAAAAACAAAAAAAAAGTTAATACCTACAAAGAAGGTGCGTAAAAAACCTTTCACCTTTTCCGAAAAGGGCCGCTTACAACGTAAACGATTCAGATGTTTCTTTCAAAACTAATTATAAAGTTCAAAGATGACGCGTTTTCTTGAGAAGTTATTTTAAAAGAGTAATTTACACATCTTCTGAAAAGGGCAGCAAAGATTTTTAATGGCCCGAGATATTCGTCAACACTGCTGGTAATTAATTTGTTCTTTGTAAAGCCTTGTTGGTCATTCATTAGGTTTTCACCAAATTATAGTAGTAGAGATAGTTTTTAAATGAGATAATTAACAATATATTTTATTAGATCAATATAATTTGCTTAGCTTTTTGTCAACTATTGCGATTAGATACTTCAACAGTTGATTCTACTCATGATTACAAACAACTTTCCCAAATATTTTTATTTATTCTTAGTAGTTTTATCACAATAGCATAAGCTGCTTCCAATTCGGAACTTTGTGTTTTTTAAATCGAATGAAATCTACGTTTAGCATATAGCATAGAAAATTACGACAGCTTCCAAACACAAGTGGCTTACATATTTACTCCGCAACATCTAATTAATACAACAAAACCCACACAAAAGCGAAAAGATTAAACATTAAAAACTGATTAACATAATCACATAAAGCTGGGACATCGATAAATAACTCAATATTATCGATAAAACGAGTGCTCGCCGATTAGCACTCGCTTTGATGTGTCTGAACATTTATCGATGTTTTGTTATCGGTGGGAACAACACTAGTGTCGTAATTAGTGCTGTGAATCTAGTTTTAGTGTTTTATAACTTTATAATCAATTTTTATGGTGTTATAAAACTTATATGGCTCTTATAATTGGTACTCAGTCACTTTATGATAGACACTTGATTTTTCAAGTACATATGTTCATCATAAATGACGCTGTTCCAAGTTTTATAAGAGCTTGTAAAAATGACAATATTTTATGGGCTTTCGTGTAAAATCTAGACTCATATTATAAAGCTAAAGAATTTGTTGGTTGGAACAGGCAATTCCGCTGGTCAAATTTGAAAAAAAGCTCTGTTATATAGCCTTGCCCTTCGTAGAAAAATGCTATATTCATGGCATATTATATCTCTTATACAGGTCACGGGAAAGATAAGAAACCAGAATGGATGCTATCATTTTCAAAAAAACTGTCAAACACATGGGTCAAAATAATGTTTTTACCTTGGCTCTGGAACGCAAAAGTCTCCAAAAAGAAGATGAGCGGGGTTCAGACAGCCTCACTTTTTTTTTCAAAATTCTTTTTACCCATAGCGGCCACACCGGAACAATAACATTTAAAGCAAAAACATCACATGAAGCCTGCTCTTTCATGATGACGATAATGATCTTCTTCTTCCTCCTGCCCTGTTCCCAATCCAATTTGATTTGGGGTCGGCGCAATAAGTATGTCTTCCGCTTCCATTTTTCCCTGTCACTCGTCATACTGACAGTCATTTCGTTCCTACTCATGTCATCTTTCAGGCAATCCATCCATCTTTTCTTAGGTCTTCCTCTTCCTCTCCATCCATCTACATTCATACTTAGCACACACTATTAATAGTAGAAAACACATTAAATTATTATAATGCTAATTACATACCTTTACCACATAAAATGTTCAAACTGCATTGTTAAATATAACTTCATCATTTTGCCGCCATCGAGAGCTTAACAAACATGGCGGCATGTGTGCGGAGCGCTTGACAGTTGTAGGCTCTGTGGTAATTACATTATGGTAACTTTTGTTTCTGATCGAACAAATGTGGGTTTATTTTTAATTGTTTGTAGGGTTCTGTAAGTAAAGGGTAGAAAGGTAGGTTAGGTAAGTCTCATAAAAAGGTGACGACGAATGAGAACCTACTTTTTGGGAAGGCAGTTGAAAGAATAACATGATACGCCCCAAGTCAGGCAAACATTTCAAAATGTATTTCTCACAGCTCATAAACTAACCTCTACCTAGCGTTTTCTCAACTGTATTGGGGACGGCTTCCAGTCTAAACAGATGCAGCTGAGTACCTATCAGTATTTTACGTGGAGCGACTGCCTATCTGCCCTCCACAATCCAGTTACCCGGGCATACCGATACCCCTTGGTAAGACTGGCAGGCAGACTAACCCTTTACCACCCTCCTCAACAACAAGTGCCATAGAAGTTCAAATGACAGCCGGGACACATACTTATATCTTCCGAAACAAAAGAGGAACTCATGACAGAGTGACCATCCATTCACGGTTCGGATGCGCTAACCATTAGAATCGATCGAACCGTACTGTTGCAAGCTTAACCAGCCTAATAAAACCATAAAAATCAGTTGTGTAATACATGAAAAAGGCTGTAACACTTGAAATACAATCAGTATTTAGTTATATCTTGGTGCATTCGTCTGTGACTGCGATACAGGGGATTATTTCCCAACTACCGCGAGATAAACGCTACGCGTCAACAAACGTGGCCTGGATTTTTACTATTTTATCGATCTAGAAATGCGTTACTGTTATTAACAAGCATGATGATTAACGCTGATTCCTGGTCGTTAATAGAAGAGATCTGTGTCCTGTAGTCGGACAATAAAACGGTTGATGATGAACGAGGAAGGGTGAACCTTTAAAAACTTATTGCGGTAAGGAAAACGATGTGAGAGACCAAATTGAGACCGGAGACAAATATGGCGCTCCCACATTGCCAGCATTAACGTCACACATTATATAAAAACATTTACTACTGTACAGGGGTAAGAAAATAGAAAAATGAATGTTTTTATGTGAGAAAATGTTAGTAAACATTTTTAATGGCAATATGGGAGCACCCATAGAACGACTGAAAGAGATGTTCATCATCAACCATGGTTTGCTGGGTCGTTCGTCCAAGGCACGTTGAACTGACTGAAAGAAGATAAATATATTTGAAACCAGGTATAATCTATCGACACCCCCGTATGATCATGATCCTCAGTCTTATGCTTGACCGACGACTACAGTCAAAACCTCCGCAAATACTTCTTCAGAATATCTCGTACTAGTCGTTTTACCGCGGTTTCACCAGCGTCACGTAGGAACTGCCTGTAATAGAATATAGCCTAAGTTACTCGGGAGAGTGTAGCTGTCCAACAGTGAAAGAATTATTTAAATTGGTCCAGTCGTTTCTGAATTTATCCATATTCTCTTCATAATTTAATTCAAATTTATTACTCTATTAACTCCACCTCTTTCTTTCCAGTAAAAATGCGTTTCCTCCTCCCCGCCATGTTGCTGCTGTCAGCCATCTTGTCGTGCGCCGCGCAGGCGCAGTATCCGCGCCCGCGTCGCCCCGAGCGCTTCGATACGGCGGAACAGATCTCCAACTATTTGAAGGAGCTGCAGGAATATTACTCCGTGCATGGGAGAGGACGGTGAGTTTGTTGGTGACGGCGTCAAAGTTGGTGGCGTCTTGCTGCTAAGTTAAGAGCAAAGGAATGTGTATGTAGCCTACTGTAACATCTTAGGAGCTTGCTGAGTCCTTAAGATGTATCTGCGTAGGTAGAGATACTATGATCTGAAATACCATTAGATTTGGTTCGAGCAATAGATAACGGAGTAGAAATAAAAAAATGAAATCAAGAAAATTTTCATGAAGTAGTCGGTTTTGCTAGAATTATTCATAACACACAATTAAAAGAAATAGCTTTTTGATTTATTGTCTTCTGAAACCTTGTAGAATTGACAGAACACACTGAGGAATTTTATTTAAGTCGATCTCACAAGATTTGTTGGTCCCACGTTGGGCGCCAAAATTCACACAAGTTCTATTTTGCTAAGCATTTTCCTAAGTAAATATTAATTTGAATAAACAACTATTCAAAAAATCGCAACAGCAACCAGACCTGCTTACGCTATTTAGTTTTTTGGGCGCCAATAATGATTGGACTTAGTACCTTGTTGAATGCAACAAGTCCTGTAGAACTAAATGAAGCGCTCGTCCCTTGTTTGGCTAGTAGTATTACTACTCGGCACTAGATGACGCTGTCTGGTCAAACTGAATCTGGTAAAAACGCCATCTGTGATTTTAATACACAACGACTAACAGAGATAGTTTAGGTATTTCTAAACGACTCACAGAACTTTTAATTCAGGAGCTCTTATTATTATAAAGAACAATGTCAGACGTCCATAGTAACTTAGGCTCAATAAAAATATTTCATGTACAGTGAAAATTCTTACAGTTTTTTGTGTAGTTTAATGTCAGAAGCTTTTCTATGTTTTCCACTTTTGCATTGAACTTCTCAAAACCAAATTATTCCAAATTATTAAAACGAAAAACCTGAACTCGATAAACAAAATAATTACTTATTAAAATGATTTTTTTTTTTTAAGTTTTAGATAACAATTAAGTATTTTATAAGAAGTTAGTATTTTATATTTAAATTGTTGTAGTAAAGAACTTTGTGTCCGTGAGAATTTAGTTTTAAAAGTTGATTGGGTGGGCCGAAACCTGACATTGTTCTTTATTTATATAAATATGTCCTTTCCAGTGTATGATTATGATTGATTAGTCAATGTTTAGGTATTTCTAACAAGCTGTTTTTATATGGTTTCACCCAAGTCGAGATAAAATAAAGCCTATGTAACCTTTAAGAATAGTGTAGCTTCCCAACAGTGAAGTAATTTCTCAAATCGGTTCTACAGTTTCAGTCGTGGTGGCCTAGTGGGTAAAGGACCACCCTCTCAAGTATGAGGGCGCGGGTTCGATCCCAGGTCAAGGCAAGTACCAATGCAACTTTTCTAAGTTTGTATGTACTTTCTAAGTATATCTTAGACACCATTGACTGTGTTTCAGATGGCACGTTAAACTGTAGGTCCCGGCTGTCATTGAACATCCTTGGCAGTCGTTACGGGTAGTCAGAAGCCAGTAAGTCTGACACCAGTCTAACCAAGGGGTATCGGGTTGCCCGGGTAACTGGGTTGAGGAGGTCAGATAGGCAGTCGCTTCTTGTAAAGCACTGGTACTCAGCTGAATCCGGTTAGACTGGAAGCCGACCCCAACATGATTGGGAAAAGGCTCGGAGGAGGAGGAGGATGGATGGTTCTATAGTTTCAGAGCCTCTACCCAAATTAAAATGTTTCCTCTTTATAATATTAGCGTAGATTAGTTGTTATAAAAAGTACCAAATACGATTACTATTTTTATTTAATATACTTACGTATTTTTTGTTTCAGATATGGCAAGAGACAAATGCACATAGCCGATGCTTCAGTAATTTTCAGGGAGAGTCCATTTTTCGAACACAATCTTAACGACGAACCGGCCTTTAAAAACCTTGGTTATAAGTAAATAAATAAATAACTAATATAAATAATAAATAAATATACTACATTGTTATTAACATATTCCCGTGCAAATGAAACTTAATATTTTTAATATTATTTTGCTTGTCTACAGAATTTCATGCTACTTTTTAACTGTGATTAATGCGTACTTAATTTATAATGAGGTTATTTTTAAAAGAGATGGGCATTTATAGACTTGTTTTTCTTTTATTAATTCAATAGTTGACAACTCAAATTCAACACTTGTTTAATACGGTATTTTCAATGCAATTTGTATGAAACTGTAAGTTCACATCAAGCTGTTTACTTTTTTAATTTATTTTGTACATTTGACTTTATTTTTGACAGCTATAATTTAGAAGTTATATTTACAGCTAACGTTATTGTTTTACCCAAAAACTTGTCATCAGCTCTTATAATAATTCTATGTGTGCTTAAAGAAAGCCCATCTCTAGCAACTCTTATTTGAAATAACTAATGGCATATTCCTACAATTATATTTTAATATTTATTTAATCGAAATACGACGCTAGTCACTGTTATTCTCATTTAAATTAATTTAAACAAATCCGCCATAAAAATCTAGTCATCAAAAACGCTTATTTTTCCAAAAAGGTTCCTAAAAATAGTTTTCAAGCTGGGTGCAAAACTATTTTTAGAATTCTGCCACCAAACCTTTATTCCTAACAGTTAAAATAGTGTAACTAAACATGTATGTAGTATTTATTCAAAATGCAAGATTGTTTCATCATGTGTATTTTGTTTTATTTTAAACCTTATGGGCCTTACTACAAAAACTCTAACCCCTGTTTTACACTTGTCTAATAAAATTTTGGCTGCAAAATGAACCATATGTCAACGTCATAATTTGACATTTTTTTAGACAAGGCATAAACTGACGTTTAAAAGTTTTTGTGGTAAGACGGTTTGTATCCTTCATTGTTTTTCCTTGACGATATTTTAGAAATTGTGGAACGACCATTGCCGACTGAAAACTTCCCAAAGAAGGAAAAATTTAAAAATAATTATAGCATTGGAAGCCGACCCTAACATAGTTAGGAAAAGGCTAGGCTGATTAGATACAATTTGGAAATGTTATCTAAAACAAAATTAGTCGGAATGTCATTATTAATAATCTAAAAAGAGGTAACTATTCTTAGCCATGATTTGTTCGAAAGATCCTGGAACACAATGGTCACAGTTCTATTAAAAAAACACTCATTATTTGACTGCTAACTATCTTAATAACAATGATATCCTTTTCAAAATACCCATTAAATACCACCAAAGAAAATAACCTTGAAACTAAACACTTAATGTACAATAACATACATTTGCCGTACCTAATTAGCACATTTACTATTTTAGTACTATATAATCTGTGTTCCCTCATAGAGTTTTAAAACGTCCATCAATTAACTCGTTCCACCAGAGAGTGATCAAATGACATCACTACCACAACATTAGATTATAAACCTTGTAATAAGTAGTGTAAGGTCGATTTTAACTTGGCAGTGGTTAATGAAAATACACCAGAGTATTTATCTCTGCGTATAGAAGTAAAGTCTATAGGTTTGTCTGTTTGTTGCAATGAAAAAGTTTTTATGGGAATTAAATTAAAAACCAGTGATGAAAACGCGCTGTAGAATGTTCAGGAATATATGAATCAAAAGTGTAATTAATGACGTTTACGATTCGTGAACGGATAATGCTGAAAACTAAGCCTAAACGTCTTACGTCACTATCACAGTCATTTATACAGTGACATCGCATTTGATAAGAATCAATCACGCTTGCTTTACGTCAACGATAACTCCAATATCATATCTACTAATCCGATACGTCATCAACATAATTATTAAGAAGTTGACGTATGACGAACCGGAGTCAAGATGGCATGACGATGATCAACATTCTCTAATAAGTTCTAATCCTAAACGTCACTACTCACTAGACAAAATAAAAGGTGACGTCGTGTTAGTCATAATGACTCAAAAGAACAAATCAATGACGTCTCTACCTAAACGATAAGTTAAGCAGGCACTAATCCGATACGTCATCAACATACTTAGTGACGTTGACGTATGACTAACTGGAGTCAAGATGGTGTGACGATAATCAAAATTATCAGATTGTTCTAATAATAAACGTCAATAGACAAAATAAAAGGTGACATCGCTTTATTCATGATTCAAAAGATAAATCAATGACGTCTGCCTGACAAGTTAAGTAGGTGAAACTAATCCGAAACGTCATTTATGACTAACTTAATTCAAGATGGCGTGACGGTAATCAAGATCCTCTAATAGTTCTTATCCCTAACGTCACTACGGTGACATCGTCTAAATCATGACTCAAAATCAATGACGTGTGCGCTGCCTGAATGATAATTCCAAAAAGTACTAATCCGAAACGTCATAATCAGATTTATAAGTAAAGTTGACGTCTGACTAACTGGAGTCAAGATGGCGTGACGATAATCAAAACTCTCTAAAAGGTTCTAATCCTAAACGTTACTAGACAAAATAAAAGGTGACGTCGTCTTATCATGACTCAAAAGAACAAACCAATGACGTGCCTACCTGAACGATAAGTAGGTGAAACTAATCCGAAAATTCATAATCAGATTAATTAGTGACGTTGACGTATAAATAACTGGAGTCAAGATGGCGTGACGGTGACGGTAATCAAAATTATTTAAACCTAAACGTCACTAGACTATATAAAAGGTGACATCGCCTGAATCATGACTCAAAAGATAAGTCAATGACGTTTGCCTGACCTGAAATAAGTTAAGTAGGTGAAACTAATCCGAAAAGTCACTATCAGATTTACAAGTGCCGTTGACGAAGTTAAGATGGTGTGACAATAATCAAAATTATTTAATAGGTTCTAATCCTAAACGTCATTAGACAAAATAAAAGGTGACATTGCCCAATTTATGACTCAAAAGAACATATCAATGACGTGTGCGTTAGCTGGATAACTCCGAAACGTCACTATCATATTAATAAGTGACGTATGACAAACTGAAGTTAAGATGGCGTGACGATAAAAGTACGAGGCGTAGTTTATTTACAGATCAGTCATATATTGATAAATTCTCTATCGTCACTATTTATGGTGTAACATACATTACCTACCAAAATTCTATTTTTACACATAGCACTTGAAAGACAGAACCTCCTACTTTTACCTACGATTTAAAAATAGTAAATACTTTGACTTTGACTCCTTCTTAACTAAAAATAACGACATGTGAATTTATTTTGCAATCGATTTTCCCGTAGGTATATACTTATTTACAGCCAAATAGACAATATAAAAAACACCTATCCTTGTATTAATTCAGGATATACCTGCTTAGTAATTCGGTGTCTCAAGTTTCATACAAAATCTATTCAGTAGTTTACGCGTGAAAGTTGATGAAAAATATTTCACATTTTTTCTTGATATTCCTAATTGGGAAGTATGTAATTTTTTATTTATTTTTTGTTTTGCACGGAAAAATATTTTTTTTTATTTACATAGAAATTTAGAATACATATAAAAAACTATCGTATTAAAAAAAAAAAACACTAAAACGCGTCAAAAAATTCATCCCCATCGCATCGATGTCAACTGGGACCGTACCTAACCCAATAGGCTGGCAGCCTTTTGGTCACGAGAAGCGTTTCAGTTAGTGTTTTTTTTAATACAACTGATCATTACCTACACCGTAAAATTTACGCATTAGACAGTTTTTTACCCACTGCCTAAAATAGAGGTCAAATGTCAAAATCCTAATAACAAAATCACCCACTATAGTTCGGCCATTCAGAGAATGCGTTCCTGACACGTCGCGATTGAACTGACGACGTAACTACATTCATTGATTATTGATATAATAATGTTGTTTTAATGCTCCTCAATTGTTAAAACGGTAAACAACCAGCAAAAATATTTTTATCGTAACTGCAACGCCATTGCAAAGTTACGTCGTCAGTTCAATCGCGACGTGTCAGGAACGCATTCTCTGAATGGCCGAACTATAATTCTCAAATTAGCTAGCAAGTAATCCGCCAAAAATCTTGTTAGACTGACCACGTAAATGCTTAACCAGCAAAATTACCGCAATAAATAATTTATTCCTTTTAAAGACAAACAGAACCGAATTGTTTGCTAGTATTTGTATCATATTACTGCAAAGTTAATTCGCACCTTATTTCTTAAAGTTAAAGTTGATTTTCAAATGGCAATAAGATGTAACATTAATACAAGTTAAATTCGAACCTTATTTTTAAGGTGTTACGGTTAATATTTGAATGGCACTGGGATGTAAAGAGAGTACGTCAAATCGAAACTAAGTGGATTATAAACAGAATGCGCGCGCATCTGCGATGTTGAACTGTAATGGCGGAAAGCTCTTTTTAGTAGACACACTGGATCGGTATGGAACAGCTATTTCGGAACAGTTATGTGTAATATTACGTATTATTTTTTATTTGTGTTTAATGAGAAATGCACGTTATGGTAGGTAATGGCGCCCACCGTGGGACCATTTGAGTGAATCTAGAGAAATCAGAAATGGAATTTGTGATAAGAATATTTTAACAACATAAAAGTGAATTATCGAAAAGGTTTCACATATTCAGTTCGTGATGATTTGGCGCCCGGTGTGGATCAACCAGCAAACACATTTTTTTTAGACAAGACATCCTTTTATTCTCGCAATTGATACGAAGCTTTGCAATGAAATTAAGTTGGAAAAATCGCTGTACAGTTTTTGCTTAACTCGGTGGTGGTTCGCAACTAATTTGCTAGCAAAAATACTCGCATATATATCTAACAATATTTCATGCGCAGAGATTCGCACAATATTCCGAGACGCCATAAAGTCTGCCGCAAACAATACAACACTAAAACGTTTACCTACGCGTTCCAAAAATACCTGTTCCAAAATCACTGTTCCGCAGAAGCGATACAGTCGACTCCATAAAAAACCCAGTGATCGCGACTCGGAAGCGAGCGCTGCTTGTTTTTTACTCAAATAATCTATATTTTAAACTAAATATTTAGAAAAACCGACTATTTTATACACGATTTTCTACCTGAGTAATATTTTTGAGAGTGGCACCTATATTTAAATGAAATTTTCTACCATTTGTTACCTAAAACCCATATCAATGTGTTTTTGAATCTAGAATGTGATTTTTTGTTTTTATTTCTTAGCAGCTAAATAAAGGAATTGAAAGGTAAGTAATATTTTAAGAACAAACTAGATATTTTTTTTGTCGCTTTTCTATTTCCTTTAAGAATTCAGAAATATATTAGTATCAGCTGTTTCTAGACATAGGAAGGCGTGATTTTATTCAAGCAAGTAGGAATAATGTTATATTTCAATGTAAAATACTTAGAAATTAATAATTGCTTAAATCAATTTTAATTTTCATAGGTTTTTAATACGATACTTATCAAAGATTTCTTTTGACGATAATATGAGTTGCAAATTATACGGAGATTTGATTAGATTTAAAGAAATAACAAATATATAGTGTAAGTACATTATAAGAGGTAAAAGTGTCAGTATTTTTTGTTTATTATGCTTATTTCCTTATGCTTACCAGTATTATCTGCTCGCAGCCTTATTACGATGCTTTATGCATTTTTAACGTCATTTTTATGGTTTATAAACATTTACGATACTTTCATCATGGTTTTTCTGTAATTATTGTACAAAATTATTTTCCTGAATTCTGCTTTTATCTGAAGGTTATTTAATCAGATATGTGTTATTATGTTTTTGCGAGAATAGCTTCGTCCCATTTGAACTAGGTAATGCCCGTATCGGGATAAAATATAGCCGTTGTTACTAGGGAAATAGTGTAGTATAATTTTTCAAATTGTTTAAAAATAACTTAACGCACTAACTTTACGTCTATTTACAAGATTTAAATTGACTTTAACATAACCGCGATAAAATCCGTAAAAGTAGGTAGTTTTATTAAAACTTTGATTATTTATTATATAAATATAGAAATATAAATTAATTCTACTTGCAGCTACATCCGATCGGTAGTGAACTCGCTTTGAACTCCGACAAAACGTCAAACATTTGTAGCGATAAAAGTTACCTCTTCCGTTATATCGAGTAAACCGTTTATTATGAATACTAGCCTAGCTGTATCCGATTCCCTAGGGAACTACTTCCCGCACCGGAATAAAAAGTAGCCTATGTTCTTTATTAGACTGTCTACGTATAAAATTTTATTTTGAAGCGGCTCAGAAAATTTGGCGTGAAAGCGCGAAAGAAAATTGACACTTTTCATTAAACTTTCGGTTAATATCAAAATTACTTAAAAAGAAAAACGGTGAACATATTTTCAAATTACGGAAAACAACTTCCCGCGAAAACTAAAATTTACCTACCACCTAATGTAAATGCGTATTAAACCTATACGTAGTAATGAAATTGCGCATCACGCCTTCTTCCGTCTTACCACAAAAACTTTTTAACGTCAGTTTAAGACTTGTCTAAAAAAATATCAAATTATGACGTTGACATACGGTTCATTTTGGAGCCACATTTTTTTTAGACAAGTGTAAAACAGTGGTTAAAGTTTTTGTAGTAAGGCCACTTATGTTTTAATTTATTTCCCATATATATGTCAATTACCTTCTACATAGCAAGATAAGTAAGTACCTATACCTTTGCACTTATCTTACCCACAAGAAAAACCTCATAAGTACAATTTTCCCACCGTGACCAAGTGGACCAAGAACCTTTACACATAATTTTATAATTGGAGGCCACACTGAAGGATGCTTGAAGAAAAAAGAAAAAAGAACGTGTGAGACGGCCTTAAGTGCTCTCGAATCGTGTAAAATTCACGGCCCAGCCGTTTCATGTCAGTTGTTAATTTGTTACCGTGGTGTATCAACGAATACTTAGGGGTTTTTGGTACTGGTGTAAATATAAGATTCTGAAAAAATTCTCATAGCCTACGTAGGCCCGGTGGTTGAAAAAAGTGAATTCAATCGAGTTTTTAGTCGATCTGATGCCGGGCAAATACCTGGGACCCGATTCTCCTAATTTTACTTAAGCGACATACGATTCACATTCGACTGCGATCCAATCACGACTCAATTACGATTGAAGCGTATGTGGCATTCCGCTATTTTTTCTTTGAAATAAACGTTTTTATCCTTTTCTGTCATTCAATAATGAATCATTTTGTCTGCAAATGATTTATGATTGCAATATGATTGTAGAGCAAACTACCGTATTAGTGCAGTCATTGAAGCATTATTGCTACGATTTTTTTTACTGTGAACCGATTTGCATGAAATTTTGGAATTAGGTTCATCTTACCCTTAACCTTAAAAGTGAATATGATTTGAACTCCGCCACCCCCCCTGGGGGTGGTTGCCACCCCTTCTTTGGGGTGAATATTTTTTTTGCAAAATAACCTCGGATATCGATAGAAGACCTAATTTTAAGCAAAAGTTGTCTTTAAAGTTTTTAAAAAAATCCAATACTTTTCAAGTTATTGGCAATTGAAAATTCGCAATTTTTTCACGTTTTTCATCGGTTTTTTGCAAATATCTCCAAAAATATACGTTTTATCGAAAATGTATAAAGAACAAAATTGTAGCAGGTAAAACAACGAACAATTAGTTTTTTTATAAAATGTCCTAAGTGCAATATTAAGCTAGATATTAAAGATCAAAGCCGTTTTTTATTTTGTCTGAAATTTAATCGTTGTGGTCAATGCCATGTAGCGGCGAGTAGATGCATTTTATAAATTCTAATAAAAATGGGTTTTGTAGTGCTTGAAATAAGCTTTAAGATGAGCACTATTAAAAGTCTTTTGCACGTAAAATAAGTGAGCTGTATTGCAAATAAGGGGAGCATCTTATATTTTTTCTTTTAAATCAATGGGTTTCATAAGTGCCATTTCCACCAAAATTAAAATTAATCGTATTCCGCCTAGGATTAACTTTATTATGAAGAGTTTGATAGATAGTATCAGTTTGGCTGCTTTAGGACAGATATTTTTCAAAAAAGTCGCGATTAAGGAAAATAACAAAATTTCTAATTAAAGAAAAACCCACTTGTTTTTCATAATATCTCAAAAATTACGACAGATACGTATAAAAGTGTACTGATAAAAAAATTAGGTATTTTTCTGACAAACAATTAGGTTTGTTTGTTTTTTCTGTCGAACAAAAATTGACGGAGATATGATTGTTTAAAGAGCGCGTGGCAGCGCAATCACAGCCTCTCTTAAGCCCTTTAACCCTTCACCGTTTTAGAAAAAAGTTCTTTACTATATATTGCAATGATGGATGTTGTAGCTCTCTTAATTACTTTTACAGTGGTTTTTTATAAATTGTGATAGCATGAAAATTGAAGGAGTTACGGTCCAAAAACTTGTCATATTTTTTTCTACTTAGTAACTGAAAACTTCGGAGTATCAATATTTGGAGCAATGTGAAAGTAGGCAGTATAATAAAGAGTCACAACTATTGTAATGTGTTTATATGTAACCGGAAAATAATAAAACTCGTAAATTGATCAACTTACTAAAATAATAGATGGCATAAACTACGTCGATTAAATTTCAGACAAAATAAAAAACGGCTTTGATCTTTAATATCTAGCTTAATATTGCACTTAGAACAGTTTATAAAAAAAACAAATTGTTCGTTGTTTTACCTGCTACAATTTTGTTCTTATACATTTTCGATAAAACGTATATTTTTGGAGATATTTGCAAAAAAACCGATGAAAAACGTGAAAAAATTGCGAATTTTCAATTGCCAATAACTTGGAAAGTATTGGATTTTTTTTTAAACTTTAAAGACAACTTATGCTTAAAATTAGGTCTTCTATCGATATCCGAGGTTATTTTGCAAAAAAAATATTCACCCCAAAGAAGGGGTGGCAACCACCCCCAGGGGGGGTGGCGGAGTTCAAATCATATTCACTTTTGAAGTTAAGGGTAGGATGAACCTAATTCCAAAATTTCATGCAAATTGGTTCACAGTAAAAAAATTCGGAGGTTAGACCGTATTTTTCGCTTCAATGACTGCACTATATAGACCAAAATCACCAAAATAGCAGAGCAATCGCAAACCAATCAAATGTCGTTGGAATACGATTGGTCTTAAAACTGCTATTGCGATTCGATTTCTGTTCAATTTTGACATTATTAACTTAGGAGAATCGGGCCCCTAATTGTTACATGCGTATTTCCATTCATCTTCATACTGATTTATGAGCAAAAACCAACTATCGGCCGACTAAAAGTTTGTACTGTGCGCGTACTCTTAATCATCACTCATCTCCATAAATGAATTCATTAAAGTGGGTATGCTACTTCTAAATTCTCTCGTATCTCATCAGTGTATTTTGAATCACGACAAAAATGGGTGTTATGAGTTTGACCTCTGTTTGTGTGTCTGTCTGTCCAAGTGTGTCTTATAAAAACTGAATTATTTTTTTATTTTTTTATCAGACTGCAAGAAGGTTTATGTATTTTTAACACTTCGCTTAACTTTTAGCAATAGAATTTAAGGTAAATAAATTCGGTATATGGAGTTGGAGTTTCTTGCCAGTTCTTCTCCATGAGAACTCTTGGGAACCGTGCAACTAGGTTGACGTTTCGAATGACCTCTTAAAGGCCTAATTTGAAATATAAAAAATTACTTTGACTCTACTTCCAATACGCCCTGGTTTCGTCTGCAAGTCTAAATGAAATAGCTATTTTGTTTCAGAGAATGGCACCAGTGAAGTTTGGCCTGTTCAAAGCTCGCAGCAGGGACTATCAGGAACAGCCTTCGACTGAGAACCTACTGCACACCAGCCACAGCACCGATAATTGTGAGTTTTACTATATATTTAGATTTGTACATATTTTACTTTTGAAATTGAGCCTGCCAGCTGTTCTTCGTGGTTCACCCGTGGTTCCAAGTGAGCTTTTTCCATCATCACTCTTCATCCTCATTCATGAACATCGGATGATGATGATGGAAAACTTTTCCGACTCCGATGAAAAGTAGCCTCTGCTTCTGCTTTTTCAAGCTCAAGATCTTATAGCTGCGGGATTGTTCGAAAGAGTTACCGCGGCCCTGGTACATAAAAGGCCTACGACAGCACACGACGGTTTTTAGTCAGTAAGTCTGACACTCCCTCACCGCTGCTAACCCACAGCGGGGTCATTTGATGATTTTTGACGTCGTTAAAAAAAATCCTGTTTACCTTCCTGTTTACTTTTTATTTATATCGTTATTACCGTAAATTTGGGGAGAAAGCATACCATGGATGAAGAGGTCCTAGTCGCATTTTTAATAATAAGTTATTCGATGTTTTGGTGTTATGTTATGAGTTTGACTTATTAAAATTGCATCGGTTTTATCATACCTTACAGTTTTATTAGAATGTGTTGTTAAAAGAAATCTAATACCTACCTAATGAAAACTAGGTATGTAAGGTATTTGAAATCTCGACCCAGTAAGAAATACTTTAAAGAAATTAATCTAAAGTGGTGGGACGATAGCGTGTCTCACGGTACAGAGTATCGACTATTTCCTGCCATTATAGTGAGACTACTTCGTGTTTCCACCCGCGGCTTTAGGGAACCCGTTCCCGGATAAAAAGTAGACTATATTTTATTCTGATAAATAAGCTAAAATCTTCATAAAGAAAAAAGTCGTGGTGGCCTAGTGGGTAAAGAACCAACCTCTCGAGAATGAGGGCGTGGGTTCGATTCCAGGTCAGGCAAGTACCAATGCAATTTTTCTAAGTTTGTATGTACTTTCTAAGTATTACTTGGACACCAATGGCTGATAAAAAGGTGAAGGAAAACATCTTGAGGAAACCTGGACTATACAGTCTGAAATCACCAACCCGCATTGAGCAAGCGTGGTGATTAACGCTCAATCCTTCTCCGTGTGAGAGGAGGCCGCAGCCCAGCAGTGGGACGATAAAAAGGCTGTAACAGTGTAACAGTGTTCATAAAAATAGTAGTTTGTGTGAAAGGATAACAAACTATAGTCACATACCTACTTATATACGTACTTCCTTATATTAGTAGATCTGGATTTCAGCTTTCTTTCAGCGCAAGATGTACTCACGCTGAAAGAAAGCGGTTTTTTATTTCTAACACATTATCCTTTTCACTACCACATAAAAAAATACGTAGGTACTTAAAACTCTGTATCTGTATCTACTCCTATTAGTAGTATAGCTTGAATCACCACAACAATTCAGCTTAGGTATTTTCCTCCTGATGCGGGAAGCAGTTCCCTTAATACTCGGGTATTTTCTAAACATATTTGTCCCCTACATCAGCTGTCAGTAGGTACCTCAATATCCCAGTTCTAACATCGACAAAAGACGACCTGATATTCTTAAGTGGAAAATTGCTGTCTACAGTAACAACGTCAATTGGTATACAAAGGACTCAGCTGTGTGATGAGCATGTTATTCTTGGGCTTAAAGATGGAAAAAGTGCGGATTTCAAATAGGTAATAATAATCAACATTCTTCAAAATTTTGAGTCTTTTCTCTAATCTCTAAATGTCTTTTTAAAATAATCCGATTTTAAAAAGACTTTCATTAGCGGATTGCTAACGTTACCACCAGTAACGTGTAACTTAAGCTACTCTTCATTGCAAGTTAGTAGTTTTTTTAAAGAAAATCCGTAAGTTCGCGTTTCGAGTACCTTTATTTTTGTTTGTCCAAAGATTATATGTATTTTAATTAATATATCTACTAGATAACCAAAAGGATTTGTGCAACAAATAAAATTATACAACTATGACATTAGGTACCTATACATTCACAGATGATCAAGATAAAATCTTTGACCTACTTAAACATAATTTCCTCCGATATCTACTGCAGGTAACACTCCAGCTAGTATTTAATTTCCGTTGCGACTTGCCACACTGTTGTTCTGCAAAACCTATAATGTTATACCTAAGTATTCTTGGTGAGTCTGATGCGCAGTGGATGGAAAACAAACGAAACTTGGGCAGAACATACTTTTATTGTTGACATTTCCAATTAATTTACTTAAAATAATCTTAGCACGATATGTGTAGGTTTGAGGCGATGACAGAAGAAAAAAAAAAGTCTTACCAGTGTAAAGAGTCAAAATATCTAACATAAATTTTTAATAATAAAAATATTACCAGATATGGAGTGTACTAAATTATTTCAACACGTATCTTACGAAAGCGGGTGAACTGTAGTTGTGTGTGTTTATGCACATGCACATTGTCTTTGTCACTCGGTCACTACTGAGCGCTCCCGAACTTACGCATACAAAGAGATAAAGCGTGTTTAAATACAACTTGACACTTTTAACGAAGCTTTGAATGTATATTTATCACCGATCTTTCCTAGATCATTCTCCGAGCCTTTTCCCCAACTATGTTGGGGTCGGCTTCCAGTCTAACCGGATGTAGCTGAGTACCAGTGCTTTACAAGGAGCGACTGCCCTATCTGACCTAGTGTTGCAAAAAAAAAAACGTTTTTTTTCTAATGTGAAAAAAAACCTGATAAAAAACCGTTAACGATTAATACTTGAGATTACATAATAGAGTCTTAGGTTTATTCTTGAATCTACGGTACTTTTCTGATAAAACTACCAAAATTTCATAAAAATATTGGCAACATTTAATGATATTACCTCAACAAAAGGGAAATCCCTAAATCATATACCTATTTATGCACGGGGAAATCCCCTTTCGATTTGTTTGTAATCCAATGTTGAAAGTAGTGAATTATGTATAAATAATATTTTGATGTATTATACAAATTTAATTTATAATTAACCTAAAACGTAGGCTAGAAAAAAAACCAAATTTAGAAAAAAAACAACGATGCAAAGTTTTTTTTCATGTTTTTTTCAATAAAGTGAAAAAAAAAAACAAATCTTTTTTTTTTCATTTTGCATCACTAATCTGACCCCCTCAACCCAGTTACCCGGGCAACCCAATACCCCTTGGTTAGACTGCTGTCAAACTTACTGGGTTCTGACTACCCGTAACGACTGCCAAGGATGTTGAATCCGATCTTTCATAAATATTTCCTGATTAGGGTGTTTACTGATTGGCAATTTGCAGAACTTTGCCTTGCAAAGGCAATTTCTTAGCTAATAAAATATTTACGAGTTAGGTAGAAGGTTGCCCCTTAATTGCTTCTTTCATGCACAAACACATAGGAATTGGTGATGTTTTTTTTTATTGGTGAATGGATTTAGGATGCTGTATACCTGTTACATTTGTTATACCTTACAACCAAATGCTGACTCTCAACTTTCTGGAGAAATTGTTCCACCACTTCGTCCCAACAAAAAGACATAGGAAGCGATGAAGGTTGGGCGGTTTTGGTCTAGTGCTTTCTAAAACTGTCGTTCAAAAGTGCTGATTTTCAGTTTATGTGCTTTGAATTATCTTTTTATCATTTATATGGTATTTGTAATGTCGAGTTTATAAAGGCAGAGAGAAATAGATATAATTACCTATTTGCGGTAATTGAGCTTACGATATGATCCGTTAGAGCCATTGCGATTTAAGTACAATTTAAGTAAGATTTTCTTGTATTAATGTTCCAGTGGGTCCGCCATCTTCCCCCATACCGTCGACCAGTAAGGGGGTGCTGGATGACGCGGCGTCAGCTGATCTGGCAGACCTCAACATTGACAGCGAAGATGATGTAAGTCAAATCAAACATTTTTTTCATTCATGCTTATCACCTTTGTTGGAATATACGCATCATGTACGTATAATACATAGACATAATATTAGTAAACAGGACTGCGCATATAAACCCAAAAAACGAGCCGAGTGAAACAGTTAGTACGGAGGCTGTCTGTCCCTTTCTAATAGGGTGACTATGAGATTAAGCTATGTGAGACAAATCCGAATTTGCTAAGATTATTAAACACAGATTAGTATTGAAGTTTTAACTTACGCAGTTTGTGACCTTAAGATACTAATAAAGGCTTTTAATAATTAGCGGAAATTAGCAGTATAAAGGCAGGAAGATTCGAAGTGAAGACTGTTTTTTTTGTATTTCTACTTCATATATAGACTGCTGAGCCATTTATGTCGCCTTTCTTCATTTTTTGGGAAGCTATAACAATAGTACAACAGTTTTAAAATCCATCACCCATATTTTGACTCGTTACAAGAATTCATGGGCACCCTAGTTGTTTGGTTTACGAAAATGTTATTATTAGCTAACCTGTGGAACGATATATTGCAACCACCATAGTATTCACTTTTGCAAGTAGAAACGCAACACTTTTTCACCATTTTAATAGTTTAAATTGATTTAATACAAAAAAATATAAACAAAATTTGAAATGCTGATTACGCGCCAAGAATGTTCAGGGTTACCGCTAGAAAATAAAAAAAAGCAAAATAAAAATTTATGTTGTTTATGTTTTAATAATAAATACGAATAAATTAATGCGATTGTTATTAATTTGTTGACTTACAATTGTTAAAATAAGATAAAAATATAAGTGATTCAATTGTTTTTGGGAAGACAAAACTTTTGATCACAACATTTTTTTATGCTGGCAAGGTGTTAGAAAGAGACAAACAGCCTCCGTTCGAACTATCCCTCTCGGCTCGGATTTGCCTCTGTGTATTATGCAACCAATTTAGTACCTTATTGCGTTAGAATAGAGTTCATTTTCGTAAATATATATTTTGAGCGTGCGCAATCTTGTTTAGTAATATTATATCTATGGTATAATACCTCCTTTACAAATATCCAAGTTTATACCTACTTCAATCATTCGTCAAACATTCAATCAATGTTCACTTCAATCGTACATTCTTACATTCGAAATATAACAGTCGTCCAGGATACACGTCTTTTTTTGTCTCACCTGCGCCAATTTCCAACAACCTTCCTAATTTACGTAGGTACCTACATGTAGCAAAAGGTTTTGGCTTACGTCTTACAGCCTCTTGCCTTACGCTAACACTCCACAGGAATGCTACTGAGGTGGTTTTCCCTCCACCTTGCCTGGCCTTAACTCCCTTAGCGTTAGTAGATAGGCCAATACACAAGAGCTTTCTGATTTCAGGACACAATATCACAGCAAAAAATTGTTACTCGGCGAGTAAGTGATACAAGCAGACTGGAAGACTCTCAGGTAATAGAAACATATCTATGAATAAATAAAGCATCCTTAAGCTGTCTCAAAGGCTGCATATAAACTTTCATGATATTCTGGAATGTTCTCAAATTCATTATGGCTGGTTTCATTATCATTTTCTGTGCATGAATCTCCGGTAGGTACAAATTTACCTATCTAAAAGTGGCATTTAAAAAACTACCTACTAGGTAAAACATTTTCAGACTTACATAAAACCTATGCGTGACTCGAAAATTATATAGTTTTAAAAACTAACATTGGGCCTAAAACTTCCATTTCTACTTAAACTAACTTAAAAAAGCTTAAAACTAACAAACTATAACTGCCTGCCTGGTTCTACCAAATTGCTGAACACACAAAAAGAAAATTACCAAATCGCAAAATTATTTTATAGTTGCAACCCCGAGCGGTGAAGGCGCGATGGCGGGTAGGCGGCCATTTTGTTGTAACGTCACGTCGTGTAAATCTGAGGCGTACTTTGAAAAATGTGGTAATAGAAATAAATTGGGGTAACTTCATCTATCAACATCTATAAAACTCAAACTCATTTTTTTTCAAACAAGTGGACCTATAAAACCTCTTCTATAATATAGAAACTTATGACTAGGACTTTGTTCTATTTTCTTTCGCATATATAGGTCCAGTATTTTATGCAGTGAAATATTTGGGTACGTTGTTTCAATATTACCAGTGTTTTTTTCAATATAAAATGAAGCCAGCCACATATTATAGTCCGTTATAAATGCCGCTTATTCATTTGAAGAATACAAACTTTATTTCGTCTGAAGTAAATTTTCCATAAGTTAAGAAATAAAACACAATTTTCAATTCAGTTATTGACACAACCCAAAAATGAAACAAACTCACCAAAAAGACTTTGGTCTTTTCAATCGTTGCTAACTATGTATATCCGTTGATTTGCGATTAGAGATTGAATATAATATCATCTCTAACTGCAAAACAGCGGATAGACAGCTTATAGGAATCCATCATTACTCTACGTTCCAGATAAACTATCAGCCCCTTAAAAACCAAGCATCAACGGATGCTACATCCATGTCTACTCTAAACTCCGAGCTAGAAGATCGAGAGAACACCTTAGTAGACGACGGAGATGGTGCCTCAACATCCTGTGACGTTCTCTCGTTACAATTCGATGATACCTCTATAGCAGCCAGCGAAGACCTGTCGGTCTACTGCGGGACTTTGAAGAAGACTAAGAAAATCAGAATTAAGGAGGAGAAGAAATTGAGAGATTTGGACATGTGGCAAGCTAGTAATGTTGAGGTTATGCAGGTAAGGTTTCAAGATTTTTAAAGTTACTGGTTTTCTTCTTTCCACTGCTGTGCACGGGGTCTTGACTCATACGGAGGGCCGAAATCACTTTGTGGGTCTCAAGGAACTTTTACAAAGTAGTCCACAGTCTAGAAGTTGGTGATTGATACACTCGTGCATCAGAGAGCACGTTAATGTCGGTCCTGCTTGTGATCTCTCTCTTGTGTTGTCGGATGGTCGTCCCATCGCGCTATGAGAGTGAAGGAATAGTGAGTGCACCTGTGTCTGCGCAAATGCTTGTGTACTATAATATGTCCTGTGCAGCTGGCTCATCTCTTTAGAGAAAATAGCCGCAGTGACCGAAAATTACCCTGTAGGACTTAATTATTATTATTTCTTTCAATATATAGTTGATATTTTCAACCCCCTTTTTCTTCAACAGAATCTCCTTAGCAGAAGTGGGACCCTTGATGACCAGATCAAATGGGAGGCTATTGCTACAGCCCGAGGGCTTTGCACCCTCAAAGACAGCTGTACTTGCGACGACTGTGTGAGGGCGAAGTACCTCGCGGGTGTCACAGACGGCGACGGAGGCCTGGGTGCTGCGCCCCTTTTTAATGCCATCAGCGTAGGCTGCGTGGTTCAGTAAAAAGTAGAAAATGGGTGATGAGGAAATGACAATGTGTGTTTTTTAAGGTTGGTAGCATTGGTAATTGTGTGGTATTTTGTGTGCTAGCAACTTTGCAGTGTTGGGTGGTTTATTAAACTCTGCAGTATTTTGTCTTTGTAATTAAAATTACAGAACATAATGCTATAAATACGATTTATTGTGCATTATTATTTCTGAGTGTTTTGAATATTATTTCAATATGCTGAGTTTATTTCAGACTGCAGAGTTTAATATAGCTGCTAAAAAGAAGGCTAGGCTGGGCTAACAATTGTGAGAATACATAATAAAGTGTTTATTACGTAAAATTAGCCTTATTTTAAAACTCTGCATAATCAAATAATCACTTATACACAGATGGTATTCAATTATTCTTACATTATTGTACAATGTCCTGTTTTTAAAAAGCAATTTGTAATGGTGTTTGTGTGTCTTATTTTGTAATGTAATTGTATTTTATATAGAAATCTTCAATTACATAAGTGTATAAACCTATCTGACAAAATGTTAACAGGAAAGACCAAATAAAGGCAGCTTTCTTTATCCTAAAAATACCATAGAAAATGGTATACCTAAAGTATTGATCTAGACTCTAGCTAGAGAATAGTCGATGTGTGAAATTCAATTTACTATTATTTCTTAGGAAATAAACCAGTAACCGATTTGTCTAGCTTGTGTGTAAAATATAGATATTTTATAGCTACAGTCACAATGAGGGTTTTCGATACTTTTTCTGCCGCCAGGCGGCGCTTCGTATGCGTCAGGTCCAAACAGCTGTCAAATAGTATGGAATTGTAGGGTCCGAACTTATTGTTTATTGAAATTCTGTTATATTGGAAGTGTTATTGATTTTATTATGGACTACGGTCAGAATAAGGTTTCCGAACTAAAAATTGAGCTAAGAGAGAGGGTGCAAAAGTCACTGGTACTAAGGAAAAGCTTGTTGAAAAATTTGTTAACACAATATGATTTAGTTTTTTTTATTTACTCAACCTCAATAGTAAAACAATAATGCAGTGCTTTAATTATAAAATAAAAAAAAAACACTAAAATCGTTCACTATTCATAGTAAAGATAAGCACTTTGACAGTTACCTGGACCTGACGACTCGGTGCTGCCACCTCGTGGACGCCATTTTAGAAAACCCTCATTAATTTGATTCTTGTCTGATTAGATACCTACATAGTGGCGAATAATATATTTGTGTGTTAACCTTTGCTACTGCAAGGGCTGAACTTGTTACCTAATTAAAATGTTTTTTTTTTTCGAGAACGTAATTTTCCGGTATGTGGGTCAAACTGAAGGATACAGTGAATCTAATATATATCTTATATGAAAATATTGTCATTTTTATTAGTCTGATATTAAAAGAAGGCCTGCCTTCTGTGTAGCTTGTGATATATCAATGTTTAGTCAATTTAGTTGTGTAATTAAATATTAAATGAAAATAATGTAATTTTTAGTGGTAAGAATATTATCATGGTCGGAAAAATTCTATCAAACATTTTTATTCGTTTGACTCAAGTTCTTCAAGTTCTTTTAAATATCCATTTGAGAATTGAAATTATGATCATTTTCACCTACTATGTAATATGAAAATGTTATTTTATAGTTTAAATAAATTGGTTTTTATTTTTGCATTATTTTATACAAGATTCTTTTCAGTTAGTGATAGTTCAAGTGAGGTTTATTTACGTAATATTTAATTATTGTTAGCTTTAAGTAGATAATCTGATATACTAGCGTAGAATTAATAAGAAAAATACGTTTTATTATCTCTGGTATTGCTGCCATATTTTAGAAATCAATACCTTAGTTCGATTTTACTGCTTTTGTATCTAAGATTAATTGAATTTTTAAATGTAAACGTAGCTTATTGTCCTGATCTGATATTATTACTATTAGTTACAAAATATGCCTTCAAAGTAAAAAATAACATCATTTTCGTCATACAGATGTTATCTTTTTACTTGTGAGGGTAAAATACGTATTTTTTATCGATTTGTGAGTGTCGTCTTAGGCTGCAAAACTAGTTAAAATATTAATGAATTTTCCCAATTATGATATTATAATATTAATGTTAGAACACGTGAATTATTCTGAATCTTCAAGCGATTTGATTAAAGGCCTCTGTGTAATTCCGTGTAAGACTGAATTGTACTCACTTTATTGTATTATACTAGGAATATGAGAGAATTGAGGATAAAACACACACTTTTGTACGGATACTGCTTGAACAACTTGTTTGCAGGGCAGTGTATGTGATTATTTGAATCATGAATATGGGCCACTATTGACTGCAATGTGAGTAATGCCACTGTTTTGCTAGCATTTCTTCTGCTAAGTTAACTGTGCATCAAATCTTCCCACTTTACCACACATTGTCCGTTCGGCCTATGACCTGAAGTTTTAAAAATACTACTACCAAGATGTAACAGCTTAAACACATCTAGGTAAAGAATTGATTCGGGACTGTCTTTTATTTTCACCACCTAAAAGTCCTGATTTATCAACCTAACTTGAAAATTTCCTTTGGTAACTACAGTCGACTTGGGCAACAAGTGTAACCAAGTGGTATTGGGTTGCCCAGGAACTAAGTTGAGGAGGTCAGATACGCAGTCGCTCCTTGTAAAACACGGGTGCTCAGCCTCATCTGGTTAGACTGGAAGCTGACCCTAACATACTTGGGAAAAGGCTCGGGAGATGATGAACTATAGTCGACTTGGTTATATTTTTCATTAAAAAACACTCTAGAAGTAACCTCTAAGTGACTGAATTAAAAACTTATACATTTTGAAGGCAAATGCTAGCGAATTAGTATGCTAAGAGAATTCCTGCTGGCGGGAATTATACTACTAAAAGTTATTTTCATTCACAATCTTTACAAGAATCACCTACAGGTTAGGTTTTCTTAAAACTAGATGTAGCTAGATCATGTGTTTAGGACTAATATTGTAGTTTTTTCATGGATGTTAGTTACTCTATAACAGATAGCAAATTATAACTGTGTTACTTTTGTGTCAAAGATCTTCAAAATATGTAAAAAAGGCATAGTAAAAAATCTGATTTTAAAGTGACTGATTATTGGGAAATATACCTACTGAATTTTTTCAGCTCTGTTGAAACGTGTTTCCGTGATGTTGAGAAAGATTTCGGAATGTATGAAATGTCTCAGTTATTTCCTTTATGGAAAATGTCAATGAATTAGGAATTTGAATCAATTTGCAAAATATGGCCTTAGCATGGATACTATAAGGGGTATTTTATAACAAAGATTCTGGCTAAAAATAATTTGATTGAATGTTCTTCTGATAACTACGGAATAACATATTCAGAGCTTCATGTCCTACTTGACTTAAAAAAAATTATTTTTAACTATCAACAAGAAAAATACACAGAAAATTACTGTTTGTTTATTTGACACTTAATATTTTATTTTAAGCACTTCAAAAATCTTGCCTCTTAGTATTAATAAAACTGCGTGTTTACGATACTACTATATAAGACATACAAAATATATGAAAAATGTAAAGAAAGTATTTTTACATGTTAACTGAGCAAAGAAATCAATGGTAATCAACGATTTCTTGAATATACATAATGTGTGTGATTTTTCATAGATAATACACTAATTTGTTGTAGAAAAGGACGGTTTTGTTATACCAATACGTTGTTTTGCGATTGGAGATAGAATTTTAATATAAACTTCATGTAAATTATGTAAAATTTTTATCTTTAATCGGAAAATAAGAGATGGATCAGTTATTGTAATCTACAGTTATTCAACTTCTGAAAAGCAAAATCGTCCTTTCAAACGACATACACCTGCAAAGTATAATTTTAAAATTATTCACTTATTGTCATGTATGTAATATATTATATACAAGTAGATATACGTGTTAGCATAGTATATACATAATATATGTACCTTATTAGGTATACTTTCATATTGTGTGTTTTGTAACGATATGGCTCGATAGTCACCATTTTACGAGTAAAGATCGTTAAAATTTCATACCGCATTTACTTACATATAATACTAAAAGAAACAAATTAATCAGTATTCTTTAAAAACCTGTGTTTTCAAATAAAATCAATGACTTGTTACGTTTCCTGATATGTAACTATTGTGTTCTTACAAGCTTTTTTTTATTAATGAGTGAAAATTTTAAGTGCGTCTTTGAATTGTCTGTCATGTGAACATCTTTGGCAGTCGTTACGGGTAGTCAGAAGCCAGTAAGTCTGACTCACATAACACTGAACATAGTTGGGAGAAGGCTAGGCAGATAAATGAATGTCTCCCTAACTTAATCGTTTGATAAGTATTATCAACTTCAGCAAATTACTTAGGTAAAATTAAAATGTGTTCATAAAAACAAAATTGTTAATATCCTATCGAGCCACATCATATTTTGTATTCCGTGTATTACGATTACAACTTATGCCTTTTAGTATGGTTCCTATACAACTTTCTTACTGTCAATATGTGAAACTTTTCTATCAGTATAGCTGTGTTAGCTAAATAGAGTGTGGAAAAAATACAAAAAAAAAGTATTTCAGTAAAAATAGACATACTTACGTATTTAAAATGTGATTTTTCATAATCTTTGGTCTGATTACACAAATATTGAGGCTGACTTACACAACTTAAAATCCTTAATTCGTCTTTATCAAATTGAAATTTACGAACGGTATTTTCAAATATTTTGCTGTAATTTTAATCAGTAAAAAGTGGTGCAAGTTAGCCTTAATGTAATATATTTGATTGAAATTCAAAACCTTTGTGTGTCGAAATCACTTTGACACAGTAATTCAGTATTTTCCTACAATGGTATTATTTTCATTTGACAAGCAATGCTCTGCCAAAAATCTCTGCAGTATCACTTATATCCGGTACTGCAGAGTTATTTTACACATTTATTTTTCAGCATATCGTGTTAAAACTGTAACAATGAATCCCTTTGTGTTTAGAATACTAACTTCATTTGCATGCAAACTTTAGTTCTGCAGAGTTATTTAAATAGCCATGTTTTAAGCATTTATCATGCAAATAAATATGATTGATTCATAATCTAGATTACATGTCTAGCAACAATAAAGGTATCAATTGTTATGAACATAATAATTATCAATTTGTTCGCATAAAGCGTTAGTTTGTGTTGTAATTATATTATTGTGCTGTCTGATCGTAATGTGTTTTATTTCCAAGTAGGTACCTACAGATTACCTACAGATACAGGCTCTGTACCACAAAATATAAAAAGGAATCCTTATCGCCGAAAACCGTATCGAGATGTTAAAAACTTTCGTTGCATTTCTATCCACTGCCCACCATCTTCTTCAAATCGTCGTTTCACCGTGCAGCAGGATTTTCCTTATATTATAGTTGTTACTGTTACAGCCTTTTTATAGTCCCACTGCTGGGCTGCGGCCTCCTCTCACACGGAGAAGGATTGAGCATTAATCACCACGCTTGCTCAATGCAGGTTGGTGATTTTAGACTATATAGTCCAGGTTACCTCACGATGTTTTCCTTCACCTTTTTATCGGCCATTGGTGTCCAAGATATATTAGAACTAAATGGTAAATGAAAGTGGCATTATTTTAAAATACTTTAATGGTGAAAAAAGAATTTGGATAAAGATTTTTATGTAGTCCATTTGGCAGAATCAGAATACTTGTTCTAGGTTGTAGGCGACTCTTCGACAAAAGTCTTATTAGCAACCCAGACGACCAATTAAATTGCGCAAAATTGACCGTCTAGAGCGTCTTAGGCCCATTTAAACCACCAACATGAACTTCCAATTTTCTTAAGCAAGATAACGGAAAATGCACCCTCCCTAAAACAACTGTCTGAAAATAAACCGTGAAACGTGAAAATCCATTGTAAACAGTTGTTTTAAGAAACCCAACGTTTGTGTTGTGGTAAACTTGAAAGTTAGACGGAAATTTCGTCATCGCTCAAATCATCTAAGTCTTCATCATCATCGTCATGGTCTTCGATGTCATGATCCTGGGCTGTGGAGCGTTCTGAAGGTTCCCGGGGTCTGTGCAGCGTCAGCATTGGTGGCGCGTATGGTGCTGAAGAACAGAATTAATGTGTTAGACAGTGAAATAATTTTCCCAACTATGTTGGGGTCGGCTTCCAGTCTAACCGGATGTAGCTGGATACCAGTGCTTTTCAAGGAGCGACTGCCCTATCTGACCTCCCCAACAAAGTTACCCGATCAACCAAATACCCCTGGTTAGACTGGTGAGTAGGCACTTAAATAAGGGTAGGTAAATAATCTTTATTAAAAATAAAACGTGTCTATAAATAAATTTAAATACAACAACAATAATAACACAATCAATCGAATAATTATTTTAAGCCAGCTTCACTCGCGTCCCGTGCAAAATATAGCCCATGTTCAGCGCAAACATTATAGCTGCCTAACAGTGAAAGCATTCTCCAAACCGGGGTCAAGTAGCTTCGGAGCCTATTCCATTGAAACAAACAATCAAATATTTCGTCTTTATAATAGAAGTGTAGATAGTATACACAAATAAAAAATAGCGCCTTTTTGACACTTCTCATGACCAAACGGTTGGCTTTTATTTCGCCCAACGTTTAAGCATTGCCATTCAACGTGGCAATGCAGCCAGCCTTTTTGCCATGTACACTGCCGGGTGACAGCGATGAAGACCAATTTTTCGAAGCCGAATTTAATAGTTTTAAATTTATGTAAATATAGATTTAGTTTACGTCCTAAGATAGCATCCTACGATTTTCGCACATATTGGTAAATAAAGATATAATCGGCTTTACCGTCAGGTTCGTGCCGGCGAATTTCTACAGATCTTTGATGACCCCTCTTTTCTTTCCCACTACTGAAAGCCACCAAAACGCACATCACACACAAAACAATTAATACTTTCATGTTTTAGTTCGTCACAGTGAACTCTCACTACTGAAGACTAGGTTATGGTCACAATAATGCCCCTACGACGGTATATATACCGACCCTATGGAGTTACAGGTCATAATATCATTATTTCAAAAATAAACACAATAGCACAATGGTTATGAATAAATACGGAAAATGATGTTTTTACGGATATTATTAATGTTATAAATCATAAATAAATAAATCAATGTTTATTTCCAGTAAAAATGATTATATAGGTACGTTACAAGTACAGTAGTATGGTACGACAAAATGTGCAAAGGTATTACCCTATCTCCTGACTCCCAAACTAGGTTTATAGCCTGTGACTTGGGTACCAGTGATTCCACAAGGTAAGCATTAGAGTTAAAAAGTTATACAAAAACTGTTTTCACCAGTAACTTGTTGAACATAACAAAACAAATATTATTTATGTATATCAATTTAATCGTAGAAATAAAAAAGTAGAAACCATGTATAGTATCCATGCATGCATGTAATATAAACACATTTTTTAATAGATGCAAGATTGCAATTAAGAGATTGTACAGTCAATACTAAAAACTATTGAACCTTTGTAAAAGGTAAGGCGTGATCAGTCAGGCCAGTCAGTACTAGAGCTAACGTACAAATTCCTTATCAAATTGTCTTTCTGACTTCATCTTTGATAAGTATTAATATAAAAAAACAGTAAAAATAGATACACATCGGGTACCTTGTATACCATAAACGTGATTTTTGACAATCTCGTCTGGTTAAACCACGGAGGAGAAAAGACTAGCGGAGATGCCCTAACGAAAAATCTCCTAACAAAGCAGCGCGCCAAAATTCGGGTGAGCGGGGGACGAGGAACGTTACTGGCTCCACCCGTGCTCCACCCTTATACGCCTTTTATGGGAAGCCACCCATTTTTTGTAAATCCATCTAGCGTGGAATAGGATGATTAAAATCTAACCCTAAACTAACATCGACCACTAGTGACATACTCAAAAGTAAAGTAAATACTCAAAATTAATAATTCTTTTAAAATAGTAATTCAATTAGAAAGTTTAAAGAAGCATTCATTTGAAATGAACGAAGAAAAAGAGAGAGATAAAAAAGTTAGAAAATTAATTGTTATATAAGTATTATTTTGTGCAGAGAACTTGCCCCACAACAATTTATTAAATTCTTGACCGTTATTTGAAGCTTACTAGTTTGAGATAGGCACCTACGTGTTTTCCGCTTTTATCTCTGTCCTTTTCTACCCCATATCTTGCATCTCTCTCGCACACCGACCAGTTTCACTCCCCACCAGGCAGGAGGCGACGAGTGTTCTCGGCGGCCACAGTTCGTCATTGGCGTCTTGTTTTCCGCCCGAGAAGGTTGGTCTAACCAACCGCTGTAGTATTTCGTTGAAAAATAAACTCAGTGCTCTCGCAGAACACAGGTGAGTTTATAATATTTTATACAATTTGTTAACGGTTTTACCGTTCGATATTCGATTTTGCGAAATCAAGTGTTAATATTTTGTACATCTACCCCTTTTTTGTCACGAGTTTTTTCCGTGTACTTTTTTTTTTTCAGTAATTTGTTTTCAGAATGAGTGACTTATAAAGCAAATATGGATGCGGTAAATAATAAAGCTACCACAGCCCGTGCACGTGACTATGGAAAAGAAAGCAAGCCCGAAGTTCCTAAGGCACCTGTGGCCCTAGTTCAATCCTGCAAGGCGTTCAACTTTTTGACAAAAAAGAATGGTGTGAGGTGCGGTCCAACCAGCATCTCCTTAGTTCGGACTGGTCACTACCGCACTTGAAGAGGGCTGGTGGTGTCAAGAAAGCTTTTCGGCCTTGAAAGACTTGGTACGCTCCCCTCGGACTGCCAGTAAGTCTGTTAGCCACCCCCCATGGGGGTCGGCTCATTATCACGGCGTGTGATGGTTTTCGGCCTTGAAAGACTTGGTACGCTCCCCTCGGACTGCCAGTAAGTCTGTTAGCCACCCCCCGTAGGGGTCGGCTCATTATCACGGCGTGTGATGGCTTTCGGCCTTGAAAGACTTGGTACGCTCCGCCTAGGACTGCCAGTAAGTATACTAGCCACCCCCCGCAGGGGTCGGTTCATTATCACGGACCCGCGCAGGGTACCAATCTTGCATTTTGCGAGTCGCAGCATCATTACAAAGCAGGGACCAGTAAGTATACTAGCCACCCCCCGCAGTGGTCGGTTCATTATCACGGACCCGCGCAGGGTACCAATCTTGCATGTTGCGAGTAGCAGCATCATTACAAAGCAGGGACCAGTAAGTATACTAGCCATCCCCCGCAGGGGTCGGCTCATTATCACGGACCCTCGCAGGGTACCAATCATGCATGTTGCGGGTCGTACCATCATTGCAATCTACCCTCGCAGGGTGGCTTTTTGGATCGACTTTCGAAGAGTCGCCATTATAACCTTCCCTCGAAGGGAAATGGTAATCACACTCACGCTGAATGGCGTGTGACGCAAAACTCTAAAAGCTCCCTTGGGATATCACGAGTAAATTACAATAGGAACCATGTCCAACAGAGGAAACAGAAAGCGTCCAGGACCGCAGGCGGACTTTGATGCGTCCAACAAGGCACGTAAGTTATGACTTTCCAGGCGGGTTGCCTAACATTATATCAAGACCAATGGAAAGAAATGGGAGCTCCGCCTTTCTTGTTAAAAATAATAACTGGGTATCGCATACCATTGGCCAAAAGCCACCTTTGATAGATAATGCCAGATTTGACCAGAGAGTCCAAAGAGATGGATGTCGTCATATCCCAAATGATAAAACAAAAAGTTCTATTGATAGCTGCAAATTCTGCCAGCTTTCTTTCCAATATGTTTCTTGTGCCCAAAAGGCGACGGAAAGAGCCGTCCAATACTCAATCTCAAGGTTCTCAACAAGTTCATAATTACGGAACCCTTCAGTTTAATAAATGTTTTTCGGGTGCTAGAGTTTCTTCAGAAAGACGAATGGCTGTGCAAGTGGATCTCGCCCAGGCTTACTTCTACCTTCCGGTAGCCGAAGGTCACAGATATGTTCTTCGACTAGTATACAGAAGAAGACTGCTTCAGATTACGTGCCTACCATTTGGCTTAAGCACGGCACCCAAGACCTTCGCCACAGTGACCAATTTGGGTGGCTCAAACTTTGAAAACTCAAGGGTTACTTATAATTGTGTATCTCGATTTTCTGGTGGCTCACCAAGATATATTTGCCTACTTTGGGATCATTTGCACCATGTTTTGGATGGCAAGTGAATAAATCGCAAGCATTATCAACAAGATAATAACAAAACGCACTACGTGACAAACAGCACGACAAACTTAGAAGACCTGCATAGCTTGATAGGACTTTTAAACTTCGCAAGTTTTCGTTGTTCCATACGGCAGACTGCATTACCGGGCTCTCCTCACTTTCCTCAATGCAGTGTTGAACAGCAATCTATACCTACCCTATTCATGGAACCGTGAGCCAAACGGTGAACAAACCATAAAAAGGGTTCTTATAAGTCACGATTGAAGTAATGATCATATTTTATAAAAATAACTACGAAAGTAATATACTGACAACATTAGAAATGATATTTTAGAACGATGTCTGTGGAACTTATGCAATCTTTTCAAACATAATTGAAATCAAATATGTATGATAAATGCCGTAAATTATTTTCTTAATTTTAATGAAATATGTAGTAAATCGTTTACATGTAAAATGAACCTAGAAGTCTTGACTGTCATACATAGAACCCTACTTAATTGAAGACCACAGATACTAAGAACATTTTACATAAAAATGTGACGTTTTTGTCATCGGTCGGGTTATACCCACCATTTTGAAAAAGTGTCATTCTTTGGTTACATTGTGGGCTCACAGCTCGGTGAATGGAGTATAGCAATGTTGAACCTACCAGCAGATACCTTAGCAGATCTAAAGTGGTGGCTGGTCAGCTGCCACCAAACCTTGGATATTCATTCGCCACTTCCCTGTCACCTTATAACCACGGACGCCTCCGATGTAGGATGGGGGCACAACTGAACGGAACTCCCGTAATGGGTTCATGGAACGAGAGAGAAAAAGGCTTTCACTGCGATCTGAAAGAGATGCTTGCAGTATTAACTGGAAAATCACGGCAAGTTGCTAAAGAGATCAACAGCCATTTTTCAATGCAGAAATGGGACTGTGGTGTCATATCTAAGAAATCAAGGTGGCACCCGATCAAGGAGCTTACCGAACTTGACGTACAGAGTATTCAGTTATCTTGAGCTGTATCAAATCTATCACGTCGTGAATCATATACCAGCCCTATTCAACAGTCAGGCAGACCATCTCTCCCGACACAAACCTCCACCGGAGAGGCATCTTGTATCAGCAGTGGACCTATTTGCCTCGAAGCGAGCCCAGGGACACATAGTTGTGTACTACGTGCCCCTAGATCTGAAGGACCCGAAAGCGGGGTTCCACGATGCATTTTTCTCAAGTTTTGACTTACCCGCTAGCATGGGTATTACCGCCACCTTACCTTATACCGTAGGTCCTCAGTCATCTCAATTCAGGAACGGGAGTTAATCTCATAGTAGTTCCTTCGGTGGCACCAGGTATTTTGGCGAGCAGATTTGAAGACCCGATCATTAGCAGTACCCTACACACTGATGAACCTCGAGCAGAAACCGATAGACACAGCAACGGGTATACCCCCTGCCAAGGTCAAGGAAATGGGGGGGGGGGAGGGACAAGGAGTCTCTCCGACTGAAGTCTTCTTCAATCCACACGCAACACTTATCAATCAGCTTGGAGTCGATGGTTAAATTGGGGCGAAAAGTATGAAATTGGATCCTATGAATCCTTGAATCCCTATTTGGACCTATACTTACCCAATTTTTAGCGGACTTACACATAGTAAATAAACTAGCATACAATACTATTTTATTACACAAGTCAGTTATAGCTACACTATGCAATGCAGAAACCACTCTAGAGCTAGGCTCACACGTTCTAGTCGGACACATTTTAAAATCAATAGCGCTGAGCAAACCTGTTCCCCGGGAAGCCGTCCATCTGGAATATTGACCAATTGGTAACCTACTTAAGTGCAGTAAACGTAGACGAGAATAATCCATTTGCAACTTCCAGGCACACTGCTGCTCTTTCTTTTGCTAGCTTGTTTCGGAAAGGCGAGTCCATGATCTTTCCTTGCTTGCAATAGACCCAGAACATTTCAAAAACAACAAAGATAATTTAATCTTATGGCCAGTCTTTGGCTCTAAGACCGACAGTTCTAGTCATAGGCAGTCGGGTTGTTGTTTGATGGATAATCAGGAAAATATAAATCTAAGTCCAGTGTATTGGGTCAGAAAGACTAAAGCCTTGTTAGAAGATAGACGGACATCGGCTAATTCCTTAAATTTATTTATATCCGTTAGAGGCCAACCAAAGGCAGGCACCCGAACGATGATGCGGGTGGATTAAGACATTGTTAAAAGAGGCAGGAATAACTACAGCCCCAGGAAGCTTCCACTCGGCGGTAGCGTCAAAATCTGTGTTGACAATATACCTTTGGACGATATATTAGCAAAGGGTAATTGGCGATCAGGCAATACATTTGCCCATTTTTACAGAAGGGAAAGATACCCACTAAATAGAAGTAGCAAGTTATCTCGATTATTTAATTAATCCAGCTGATTAATGTCTATATTTTTTTGTTACTATTGTTATTAAGAAGTATCGCAATGTTTTTGTTGATTACTATTAGAAAATGAAATCAATTTTTGCTTTTGTTCTTGCATCTCTCTTTTAATTTTTATTACTCATCCTTCGAGCCCCTTTCCCAACTATGTTGGGGTCGGCTTCCAGTCTAACAGGATGTAGCTGAGTACCAGTACCAGTTAACTTTGATTACATTAGTATTCCAGGACGCAATACACATACTTACATGCGATTACTCGTGTACCTAAGTACCTATTTACATACACAATTTCATTGTGCTTTTGCTCACATTGGCGTCCACTTCCACCAGGCGATAACAAACACGTCTCAAACTAGTAAGCTTCAAATAACGGTCAAGAATTTAATAGCAGCGTTTTACCTGAAATAAAACGCATATTAAATACTTACCTTATTTGAAGCTTACATTTTAATTTCTGCCTGGTGTTTTCGACTCAATGACGAACTGTGGCCGCCGAGAACACTCGTCGCCTCCTGCCTGGTGGGGAGTGAAACTGGTCGGTGTGCGAGAGAGATGCAAGATATGGGGTAGAAAAGGACAGAGATAAAAGCGGAAAACACGTAGGTGCCTATCTCAAACTAGTAAGCTTCAAATAAGGTAAGTATTTAATATGCGTTTTATTTCAGGTAAAACGCTGCTATTTACTCCTCCAGAAATGAAATAGGTATCTAGGAACCATTAAACGGAGACTCGATGAAAAATCATTTTTATTCACCACGGGTCTAAAAACCCCCATGGTGTAATTTAAGTATCAACTTATGGCATTGTGTTAGTTCGTCTACTAGCCACTATGGCATCACAAGCACGAAAATTCGTTCTATTTGTTCTAGAACATGTCTAAAACCGTGCTGCGATGACTGTTGTTATTTTCGATGTTGCCACATTACGAAATTCACCAAGAAAAATGGGAATTAAAATTATAGGGACAGTGTTTATCAAATTAGAGTTTTCACAACTATATCATAACGGCGCATCCACTAAGTGGCTGACATTATGTGTGTCCGATGTTGCTCTGAGTAAAGGTACATTCAAAAAGTATGTACGGCAAGAGAGATATACCTATGTAAAACATTGCTGATCTATTCTAATATTATAAAGAGAAAAACTTTGTTTGTTTGTTTGGTTGAAATGGATAAACTCAAAAACTACTGGACCGATTTTAAATATTCTTTCACCATTAGAAAGCTATATTATCTGCAAGTAACATAGACTATATTTTATCCCGGTGCGGGCAGTAGCTCCACGGTACGCGGGTGAAACCGCGGGAAAACGGCTAGTGATGAATATAAATAAATCTACATAGTTAGAGTTATGATTAATTTTAAGATAATTGCAGCTTTTTTAAATAAGACCTTTTTTAAGAATGGGTGATTGCATTTTCGATGTCTGGTAGCACTTAATTTTGTAACGGGTCTCTCTGTCTTGATGAACACAATTTTACTTCAAATATACGTAAGTCGACTACTTACCGAAAGATGGTGTTTTTATAATATTAAATTTTCATGATAATATATCATATGTTTTGGTTTGTAAATAATCTATAAAAAAAACTTGTAGGATGCAAGGGAAAATGAAGCTGCTTTTTAAGGCAAAAATTGGTACCAATAATATACATTGATACAAGATTGATACGAAAATAATACAAATTCACTTAGAGGTTCTAGAAATGCAGCTATTCGACGACAGATGTCTCTAGCAAAAAATATGTTTTAAAGCTAAAATATTACTTACACGTGAAATGTTATCCTATGGTATGTTTGAGTTTGGATCCTGAGCAATTTCTACAATTAATGATAGCGCATTTCATCGTTTTAATCGAGTAACAAATAAAATCTGTTGAAATTGTGGTAAAAATACAACCATGACAAGATGTCAGTTTGATGTAAAGAACGATATATGGGCGGTGTCCAGCCACGCCTGCCGTGACGTAGTCGTGACGTATTTGACCTACCTGAAGGCGCGTGACCTACCTGCGTTAGGGCATCTCCGCTAGTCTTTTCTCCTTCGTGGGTTAAACAAATATTAAGGCTGACTTACACGAAAACCTGAGTCTCTTTCAAATTGAAATTATTGATAGACACTATAGGATACTTTCTAATATTTAGCAGTAATTTTGTTCAGTGAGAAGTGGTGTAAGTTGTTTTTTTGTAATTGATTTAATTGCAATACAAAACCCTGTGTTAGTCACTTAATCATCAAAAATTTTCATTTTAGTTTGACAAGCAATAACTCTGCAAGCCAAAAAATCTCTGCAGTATCACTTATTATTCGGCACTGCAGAGATGTTTTTACTTCATCTCAGCATATCGTGTTAAAACTGCAACAATGAATCTCTTATTTTTAGAACATTAACTCGGTGAAGCCTTGTTTAATTTCGCCTTCACTATTTTATTCTGCAGAGTCTGCAGTGTTTTTTAATTATTTTTTTGAGCATCTATATTGAAAATAAATATGATTTACTACTAGCAACAATAAAAGTATACATTGTTATGAACATAATAATTTTATTATTATCAGTTTGTTCGCATATAACGTTAGTTTGTGTTTATTTATTTATTTGTGAGAGGTAGCTTCACAGCTGATAGTACATTACATTAAATCATCATACCAAACATTACGCCAATTATAAAGTACACAAATATAACAATAACAATAATAAGACCAACACGTCAGGAGGCTCTCGGTAGGCGGCTGGATCAAGGGACTGATTCAGAAGGCAGTACTCCTTGATACGGCGCGTATTGTGAGGTTTCTGTCTCTGGGACCCTAACCACCGGTACCTTGGACCCTGTGCCCGATATCGGTGGCAACCTATTTTTTATACTTTTAAATGTTTTTTATTTTTATATTTAATATTTAAAAATGTAAAATGTAAAATATATGTTTAAAAAAAGTAAATGAGAAAACAAACAATGATCACTCACGTGAATAAAACGTTTTTCTTTCTTTCTTTCTTTCTTCTTTCTTTAATAATGTGTTGTAATTATATTATTGTGCTGTCTGATCAAATGTGTTTTATTTACAACTAGCTTCCGCCCGCGATTTCACATGCATCCCGAGATAGGTTTTGTAACTGCTTTCCGTAGCCGGATGGTGACAAAACTATCCTATGTTTTTCTCCCCTCTACCTATCTTGCTCCCCTCTAATTTGCAGCTTACCTAATCGATCCAGCCGTTCACTCATGATGGCATGACCAAGATAAAGATAGGTAGTAATATTCATATATACAGATTACCTACTGATTTTTTAGGCTCCGTACCACAAAAAAAAAACCGTTTTGCTAAAAACAGTATCGAAATGTTAAAAACGGCAACTTTCTTTGCAATTTCTACCTATGAAATAGGGTAAGTAACCTACTACTTTTTATTATCATCATCATATCCTCGCAGCGTAACACGACGAAGGCACTTCGTGTGCATTAGTTTTAAGTATATGTTTATATAGGATTTAATGTTATAATATTTATGTATAGTATTTTCTATGAGCCTTGATGCCTGATTTAAATAAATAAATAAAATATCAGCCAACAGAAGTCCATTGCTGAACGTAGGCCTCCCCCAAGGAACGTCAACCGTCCCGGCGGTCCCGGTCATGGGCAGTTCACATCCATCCATTGACCTACCTTTAAATCGTCGGTCCACCGCCCACCGTGCAGCAGGATTTTCTTTATATTATCACAAAATGGTAAATGAAAGAAGCTTCTATTCTTACAAAAATTTAATGGTAAAAAAAAAATATTTGGCAAAGGATTTTATTTTAACATTGCCCGCAACTTCGTCTGCGTGGGCAATATAGAATCGTCAAAATACTACTTATCCCGTAGGTGCATTCTTTCACGTGACAGTATAATTAGGATTAGCACTTAGCAGTCGCATAGATTCATTGATCAAGGTTGTGTTGTGGATGTGACCATTTATCTAAACAAAAGAAGTAAAGTTTGTGACGTTGTGAATATCTCTGGATCTAGTCAGCCAATTTGGAAAATTATTACGTATGGTGCGTAAGTAATTTTCACAGGAAACAGCTATAATCTATGTCTATATGCTTTGAGTCTGACAAAGCTGTCATTTGTACATTTTCTGCAGCTGCTGCGACTAATCAGAAGCCAGAAAGTCTGTCAGTCTTACCATGGATATCGTCTTGTGTAGTTGACTGGATTGAAGATAGGTAGATAGGTAGTCGCTCCAAGCAAAATATTGGTACTCAAACAGATTCGGTGACTGGAAGCCAACACCAACATAGTTGGGGAATAGCTGGATGGATGATAAAATGAGTCATCATCATCAGCAGGCGCATAGGGTAGGATAGTTTCACTACTGGGGAGAAACACTTGTATGACGGGGATTTTCTGTGCACTTACTCACTATGATAAGGCTGACCCCACATTAGGCGTGCGTGATCCTCGGGCGTGTGAGTAGCGCGGGCGTCGCGAGCGCGCTGCGTGAACGTCGCGTTTTGCTGCCCTGCGGCCTGTGTGAAGAGTGCAAGCGACGCGCTCGCGGCGAGCACGCGGCGCTCGAGTTGCGTTCTTACCCCTTCGCCCGCTATCCCCGCCGCCCGCTAAACGCCTTAGCAGTTAAACGTCAAGGAGAGCGGCGCGTGCAAGCCGCGAGCGCGCTGCAAATGCCGCAGGGCAGCAAAACACGACGGTCACGCAACGCGCTCGCGACGCACGCGCGGCGCCCGCGCTACTCACACGCCCGAAGATCGCGCACGCCTAATGTGGTGGCCTAAGCCGGGACTCCACCGAAATGTTTGCATTAGTTCACGAATAGGCAAAATGTACGTATCTGTGCGAGTCCACTTCATGTGTTCGTACTTGAAACCTGCAGTTTTGCCAAGATTTTCAAAATGTACGCTCGCAATTTGCTTTTTCTTGGTGGAGCCAGCAAATCAAAAGAAACATAAGTGTTGTATACTGTGCGTCACTACCGCACACCGGGAAAATGTCGCTATTGCGGAGGACGTTTATATACCATATTTTGTGTCACACGTAAACAGGACGACAGTAAGTATCCACCGAAACACTGTCAAAGATCTGATGAACAAACAAATCAGACCTGACTTGGTCACCTGGGGCCAATCAGAGCTCTATGAAGCGATCATACGCTTTGGCTCCTACTGTTATTGTGGTTTCTGAAAATTTAATCACCTCATTCAACGATGAATGTAATTCTGATGGTATTATTAAGAACACTTGCTTAGCGCAGAAGCTGACGTTAGCAGGTCAAGTCTTTTGACTTCTCGAATAGGATACCATTGATTTTTGTGCAATGCACACCTGCAATGCATTCTGGATTAGGATAGGATATAGGTGGATAGGATTTGCAACAGAGAACAATTCTGTCTTTATGATTAAATGACATCAAACGTAGTTTTATATAAAAGGTGTTTTTTTAGACTTGGCTCGGGTCTTACTGAGACTGTTCGTAATCGTGAACAGTGTATTTGCGATCAGAAGTTGAAAGTAAACTTGTCTCTGGTATGCGGCGCGTAATTTGTACGTTTTCAGACGCATAACGCATTTTACGTGTGTATGGTATTAAATCGAGAAAGCTCCCATTTCTTATCTGCACTTTGTATCTGGGCTTGTTTTTAAAGCTACAGAATCCTACATTACCTACCTCACGCTTAGCAGCGCCTGTGAGAGATAGAACCTCATTTCTTCTAGGTTTAATTTTACATATTTTGCATCAGAAAAAATAATTAAGGTCTACTTAATACTACTCACTCAAAGTAATTTGTTTTAAGGCCACCACATTAGTGGAAGATAAGCTAAACTATGTTTATGAAAAAATCCTGATATGAACTCCATCTGTAACTTTAAATGATAAGTAATTGTTCCACTAAAGTCATCATTTTTGACATAATGTTCAAAAAATAATTTAGATGGCACCGTTTTAAATTTGGCCGAGAACTATTAATTTTCCTTTCATCAAGGTAATAATTATAGTTGGATTTTGATGTGGCACGGCCAACTGACAAACACAATTGAAATGTCTATCGAAAAATTACACTTCGTGTTAAAATATGGTGAATTACGGAAAATACACAACTCCATCTGTTGAAATAATAATCCTCTATAAAGAATGTATGGTAATATTGTCATTTACCACCTCGCTCCTCTGGCAAATTGATGATGTATTTTATTTACCACAGATGGAGCTACTTTAACCTTGGCTAAACAAAATTTTCATTTTTTTTTCTTCCGAAGTTACTTATAAAGGTGTGATTTTCTGTGTAAAGATTAATAATAGGCCGATCAACTAATATAAGTACAACATTCAAATGTACAGTTTTGACAAATAGATTGCGTGTCGTAATATTTTACATGTTGAATTCACAAAATTAATCATATCTTTTGATAGAGTGAATCGATTTCGATGAAACAAAAACTAAGTAATACCCCAAGTTACGTAGAATTTTTGTATATAAGCATTGTCTGCATTTAATTCGTAAATTTTACGTGAATCCCGAACAAACAAACAGATAAACAGACAAACAGACAAACAGACAAACAGACAAAAATGACAAAAATGATGGAAATGGGTTCTGTTAGTTATCCTTTAACATGCTGGCTATTTTTTTTGTCAATTTCTTCAATGTACAAAAATTACTTTTCTACAGATTTATTATATGTATAGATAATCAAAATCACAATAATATTTTAAGTTGTTCTCGGTTCTGGTAACTCTTCATCAAAACTCTTATTAGCATCCTAGATGGTCTATTAAATTGCGCAAACTTGACCGTCTAGAGCGCCTTAGGTCCATTTAAACCAGTGGTCCGCGGACCACTGGTGGTCCCTGGAGGCATACCAAGTGGTCCGTCAAGCTTAGCTTCGCGACGTTGCTATACGTTATCTAACTTAATTTTTATCAACTTATAATTGCGAGCGGGGGTTTTCGCATGGACGTATATCGGGTGTGTCGTCCTAGTCCCCCCATTCATGAAAATGTATGTTTGGGCTACATTTTACGTAATATTTGGTTGAAGTCAAATAAAAATTTGGCGCTCGCTTCGCTCGCGCATTTGGAAACTGCATAGGCTAGTTTTTCTTTATTTGCATTTGCTTACCTACACAACTGCCGACATGCGTTTAGCTTTGAGTAGAAGTGACCCAAAAATACAGTTTTTTTTTTATAAATAATAAAGAAATGAGTGCTAATTTAGGTAAACCGATGAGGTGGTCCCCGGCAAGACAAACTTTAGTTAAAGTGGTCCCTCATGTCAAAAAGGTTAAGAACCACTGATTTAAACCAACATGAACGTCTAACTTTTTTAAAGGAAGGTGACGGAAAATGCGCCTTCCCTAAAACAACTGTTTGAAAATTAACCGTGAAACGTGAAAATTCATACTGAGTAGTTTTTTTAACCCATTCGAGTTCAAACAAAAAGTACTTATATTATTTTGGAATTTTCTTTGTTTTCATATAGAATTGGGAACAGAAAAAAACTAAATATAAGAAAAATATGAAAAAAAAAATTGTTTGAGAAAAAAAATGGATTTTTTTGTGAAAAAAAAAACACGCTACGCACATAATATTTTTCATATCATAAACGGATGTTATAATTAAGTAAAATAACAAGGTTAACTACATTAACTTTACGAGATCTGTTATTTACACTTAGGAATATGACTGTACTCAATCGAGTACCTTCAGTAGGGCTGCCATCCGTCCGGGTTTCCCCGGATTTGTCCTCGTTTGGAGGCCGTCCGGGGGCCGTCCGGACGGGGTTTCAAGAAGTGTCCGGGGAAAACTCGGACACTTTTCATGTAAGGAAGCACCTCATTGAATTTAAGTATATGTTAATGGTAAATGGATTACAAATTAGGTATTATTTTTATTTTTTTAAATCGTATTCGTTCGGGGAAAATATGCAATTTACGCGAAATGTCCGGGTTTTTTTAATGTTTGTCCGGGTTTGGCGAAATTCAAGATGGCAGCCCTAATCTACAGTGACTTCTAATGGGTTAAGAAATCTGACGTGGATTTTGTGGTGAATTCGAAACATAGACGGCAATTTCATGATCGCTTAATTCATCATCTTCTTCTAAATCTTCTTCTTCATCATCTTCTTCATCATCCTCATCCTCATGGTCTTCGATGTCATGATCCTGGCCTGTGGAGCGATCTGAAGGTTCCCGGGGTCTATGCGGTGTCAACTGTGGAGGCGGGTACGGCTCTGAGGAACAGAATAATAAAAGCTTTATTTTCTCTTGAATTATAATACGAATTAAATTGTCTATGTATATCATAAACACCAATGACTGTGTTTCGGATGGCACGTTAAACTGTAGGTCCAGGCTGTCATTGATCATCCTCGGCAGTCGTTACGGGTAGTCAGAAGCCAGTAAGTCTGACACCAGTCTAACCCAGAGGTATTGGGTTGCCCGGGTAACTGGGTTGAGGGGGTCAGATAGGCAATCACTTCTTGTAAAGCGCTGGTACTCAGCTACATCCGGTTAGACTGGAAGCTGACCCCAACATATTTTGGGAAAAAGGCTCGGGAGATTAATAAGACAAATTAGGAAAGCTGGCCCTACCACCATATGGGATACATAGCAGGAAAGAGAGAGAATTAAGTACAATAAGTAGGTACATATATACATCATCGCATTTTTAGAGAATATTGTCCGAATAAGGTTACGCTTGTATTTGATCACCACTTATCATTGTTTTTGTTCTTTTATGCAGCACATTTAAGTCGCCTTTTATTAGTTTTAAGTTAATTTTTTATGTAAATATATATTTAGTTTACTTCATAAGATAGTAAATACCTAAGGATTTGGTACAATCAGCTTTACCGTCAAGTTCATGCCGACGGATTTCTACAGATTTTTGTTGAGCCCTCTTTTTCTTCCCACTACTGAAAGCCACCAAAACACACATTACACACAGTACAATTACTAATTTCATTTCACCTTTCTCCACTGAATACTAGGTAATGGTCACAATAATGCCCCCAAGACGGTATATATACCGACCCTATGGAGTTACAGGTCATGATTCGATCATTATTTCAAAAATAAACACAATAGCACAATGGTTAGTATTGATATGAATAAATACGGAAAATACTGTTTTTACGGATATTATTAATGTTATCCATGCATGTAATATAAACATGTATTTCAATATTCAGGAAATTTTGCAAGGGGGCGATTAAGAGATTGTACAGTCAATAACAAAAACTGTTAAACAGCGTAGCGTCCATTAATGGGTTAAACAAAACCAGGGGCCTGATTCTGCTAAGTTAATAATGTCAAAATTTAATAGAAATTGAAGCGCAATAGCAGTTTTAACCTTAGCGGTCATTCTCCTGCTACTAATATAAGACCAATCGTATTCCAACGACATTCGATTGGTTTGCGATTGGTCTGCTATTTTGGTGATTTTGGTCTATACGGTAGTTTTCTCTGCAATCATATTGCAATCGTAAATCATTTGCAGACAATATGATTCATTGTTGAATCACAGAAAATGATAAAAAAAAATATTTAAAAGAAAAAATTGTGATATGCCACATACGCTTCAATCGTAATTGAGTCGGGATTGGATCTCAGTCAAATGTGAATTGTATGTCGCTTAAGTAAAATTAGGAGAATCGGGCCCCAGTATTTTTTAGGATGGACACCTTCTTATAGGTCAAGTAGCGTACGGTAGGCGTGATCATTCAGCCCAGTCAGTACTAGAACTCTACGAGGCATTCGAATTCTTTGTCAAATCAAGACCAATGACAGATAGGTTGATTGGTGATTTTATTTTGAAAAAAAAAAAGGCGGGTTTATTTATAATTATTATTTATTTATTATGAAAATAATTTCGCCCAACGTTTAAGCACTGCCATTCAACGTGGCAATGCAGCCAGCCTTTTGGGTACACTGCCGGGTGACAGCGATGAGGATCAATTTTTCGACGCCCTTTGTTACTTTTAATTTTTTTATATGTAAATATAGATTTAGTTTATTTTAAAATTATAATGTACAGATTTTGTTGAAAAATAAATAACAGACTATCATGGGCCGGTTCCATAGTTCCGGAGCTAGTAACGTTCCTCGTTTCCCGAATACTCTTATTTTGGCGCTAGTAATTTTGTTCAGGAGTTTTTGGTTTTGACTGTTCCTGCCTGCAATGTACAACACATCATTTGTTGCATTGTTTTTGAGGCAAATCAATTTAAACAATGTAAATGTAAGCACCTATATAAAATGATGTAGTTTCAATTTTGTCGACATAACTATGCTGGAGGTAGGAAGTATATGTTGACGTCATGGACATGAAAATATTATTTATTTTGTGTGTTGTGTGCATGGTGGTGGCCGTACCTGAGAATGGACATAGACAGAGGAGAGAGATAGAACGTCGACAGTATAACATTGGAGGTAAAAAAATTATTAAAATTAGCTTTCAACTTTGCACAAGGCTTTTCAGTAACCGGGGCTGCGGGTTGTTCGAAAGAGATACCGCGGCCCTGATACAAAAAGGCCTATGACGGAACACGACGGTTTTTAGTCAGTAAGAGTCTGACACTCCCTCACCGCTGCTAACCCACAGCGGGAGCCATTTGATGATTTTTGACGTCGGAAAAAAAAGGCTTTTCAGTAAAAAAAAGTGAGTGTGGGTTCAGGTCAGGCAAGTAACATTGCAACGACTGATCTATGAAGGAAAACATCTCGAGGACACCTGGACTTGTAGGTATAAAGTCTAACATCACCAACCCGCATTGAGCAAGCGTGGTGATCAACACTCAATCCTTCTCCGTGTGAGAGGAGGCCGCAGCCCAGCAGTGGGACGATAAAAAGGCTGATGATGAGCTATCACCAGTGGTTTCAAGCGGGAATTACTTTCGCGAAAAAAGTAACCAATAGCATGCTTTGATAAATAAGCTATTTTACAAATGGGTTCAGTAGTTTTAAGAAAACAAACAAACTTTTCAGCTTTATAGTATAGTTTAGTAACATTAAAGGTGCTCGTGTAGCTAAGTATCTAATAGTTGCCAAGTTGTTCGATCATAAGCTTATTAAGAAAAGCTTCGATCCGTGCCCATACAGCCATTTTTGGTCGCAGATATGATAAAGATGTAACAAGTCGCAACAGCTTCGTAACTGATACGACACAACGTGACTGTGTAGGGATTAGCTTTTATGAGTTGTAACGGTTCAGTAAAAATGTGACGGAAACTAGATTCAGTAACTTTGTGTGGTCGCTGTGTCGATACTTTACAGCTTAATTTGTAACCACACATTTTAGAAACTTTGCGTTTGGTTTGTAACCAGTGTGCAATGTTGACACAATTGTGTTGTAACTGGGTAGTAACATGTGTAGTCGATGTTCCAGAACACTTTAACACTAACTTGCATATATAAAAACATGACGAGAGCCAGTTATTCTCAAACTGTCTATGTTTTCTGCCATTATCAACCATTTAATAAAATTTAAAATGAGTAAACAACCAAAAACCTTACGTAAATTCCGATGGACTTCAACTTTTTACAGAAGAGTAAAAGAAATAAGTACGTCCCAAAATATCTCAAGTACCTAATTGTACTCGTACACAAGTTTTTTTTTTTATTATAATACCTAATATTTTTTTCATGATGTGCATTGTTAGTAGGGCACATTGACGGATACCCATTTTATTGAACTTAAAACTTATTCTTTTCTAGGCCATTTACAGGAAAACAGTACGGAATTTAGTGGAAGAGCTTAGTGGTATAGTCCCTAGTGCCCAAGTTTCAACTTTCGAGCTCCAAATCACTGTTTTTTCGTTTTCTCGGCCAAAACAAGACGTCTTCGTCTTTAACTCAAGTACTCGGCACAAGCGATATTAATTCTGATGAGCCTCCTTTGGTTAGAACAATGAAAAAAGGCATCTTTACTTGATAAAAACTTTGGGAAACACTGTAACCAAATATTAAGAGAAACCATCTTAAAAATCTAGTAATTTTGTAACAATTTACCGTAACATGTCGACACGTGTCGACACATTATCGTAACTTTGTGACTAGTTGCGACGAGCATATTTTTCATAACAAACATCAAAAATGTTTTTTCATAGTTCATTATTTATCAATTTTATGAGTAAATCTTGCTAAAATAATTTGTATTAGGATTAAAATATTTGATATTGTATTTAAATGGAAGCTTTTAAGCACTCGATGTGCATAATTTTATATTTTTATTTTATTTAACAAAAGTTTTTCTTTCGCCAGAATTATGAAAACATGATATTACGGTGGCGCGTTGGAAATATCAACATATTCAAAGAAATTACACAGTAAACTTCTTTTCCCAATAAAATTTGAGCATTATAAACCATATTAATTAATGAAAACTAAAACTTTGTTAACTTACCTTGAGTTCATCAACTCAAGGTAAGTAAACCATCATTATGGGATTTCTTGTATTTTGTATTCGTCGTGTCACTCACGCACGAGCCAACGAAATTGATCGAACGAATGAATGATTGAATGATTAGTGCTAACTCTGGTTAAAATATGGTAACAATGTTACGACACGGCGACGTAAATTAGAAACCAAATGTTACTTGTTTATTGTGTCGAGATCTTCCCCATTTTTAGTTGCAGCGACGGCGCCAACACGGAACGTCGACGAGATTATGTTTCGAGATAGATCAGTGTCGACGCTAAGTGTCGAAACGGTTACGTTATGTTCGCAAAAATGGTTATATGGGTGGATAGCTGACCATCTATATTATGAAGAGCGAGCCGGCAGCGAAACAACGTCATTACGTCGTGTTCAATCATAACATCAATCATAATCGTCTTAAAATAATATTGAGTTTGCGGTGACAGCAAGCTTACACCTCGCGGCCGGCGCGCGGCCGGCGCGCCGACGGCGAGCGAACAGCGCGTGGTTGGCGCGCTGGCAGCTAGCCGTAGTCTTAATTCGAGGCGACGCCGTGCTGCAGCCGTGCTGTTGCGGTGCTGCTATAATGTGCCACAAGCTTTACTCGCATCTCTGGCTGTCTTTACGTACTTATAGTCTGTTTTTTAATCTCGTAGACTAAATTGACACTTGCAAAATGTCAAACTTTCTAATAATTTTGCTAGCTCTGTGGTGCAGTGTTGTACTTACGATACCGGTTCGTTGAATCGTAACTTTTTATCTATAATAGACGAATTTAATATTCATTCAAAGTTTTATATTTAAAATTCACGTACGTACACATGGCTGTACGACGTGCTACAAACTGCCAGGGATATCTGACCACGCAAAGCCATGCGTAATCATCAAGGATAAGCCCATTATTTCAGGATGACTTATTGTAAAAAGTTACGATTCAACGAACCGGTATCGTAAGTACAACACTGCACCACAGAGCTAGCAAAATTATTAGAAAGTTTGACATTTTGCAAGTGTCAATTTAGTCTACGAGATTAAAAAACAGACTATAGTCAGAGGCTAGAAAGTCTGAGAACCAGTCAGTCAGTCAGTCTTACATACCATCAGTCTTACATACCAATTTAATGTATTGAGAGAGACTTTTTGGGTCTCTGAGACAGGATTACTTACTCCTCAGTCCTGGGTCAGATAGGCCGTCGCTCCATGTAAAACACTGGTACTCAGCTGCATCCGGTTAGACTGAAAGTAGAATCCAAAATAGTAGGGAAAAGGCTAGGCAGATAGATAGGTATCTACTTATTTATTTTTGGAAGCTTTTCCTCTATATAATAGGTATTGTCTTTAAATATTTTTTATTTTTTGACCTTCTTAGTTTGTTTTGATAAAGGGTGTTTCCTCGTTTGTGTGTATAAAGGGACAATAAATCCCTTTTAATTTTTTTTATAGATGTTGTTTGTTTAATGTTTTTGTGCGTTGAAGTTATATGTTTTCATTTATTATTGTGTCCTATCTATCGCGTTAGGTTAAGATAAACCTATAATAGTATATTAGACGTATAAATAAATAAAGATTGTTTTTAAAATATTACAGGACCGGTTCCCCTGCCACAATTTGGTCCAATCCCTCCGTCACCTTATCCTGGCTGGAATTCTCCGGGACCAAGACCTCGCCCTTGGCGCCCTGGCAATCGTCGACCAAGACCATTTCGTCCTAACAACCGGCGACCATGGCTTAAACGGCGACCAGGACAGATGCGACCCCAACCAGGACCAAATAACTATTATGGGCAACCTCCCTATGGCTATGGGTTGTCGCAATCATTATTGTAATGTGACTAGTTTTCATCAGCGGTTTCTCCCGCGTCCCTGGGGACTACTTTATGCATCTGGATAAAAAGTAGCTTTCTTCAATAGATGGGCTAACATACCTATATTATATTTTCATATCAGCCCGTAGTTTTTGATTAACTCGTTCAAATAAACAAATTCTTCAGATTTTTATAATAATTATACCTAAGTGTAGATGTGCTGAACCTAACATGGATTATTTTTTGTGTGCTTTTGTAATGAAATAAATATTTAAGTACCTAAGAACTTAAAAATGTATTTAATTTGAATCCTATCTTCCACCTTTTTAAACCAACTTCCCAAAAAGAAGGTTCTCAATTCCGATGTTTGTATTTTTTTTCACTATTCTTGACTTCACATACCCGGCCGGAATATTTTCCTACAAATTGATAAAAAGTAGTCTATTTCCTTTCTCAGGCTAACGGTGCACCCAATTTAAATTGGTTCGGTAGTTTTACTCATTATGTAAAGTCGGAAAGTCTGGAACTATTTTTGCTGGGCCCAGCAGGGCCAACGCCTGCCGGGGTTGCGGGATTGATCGAAAGAGTTACCGCGGCCCTGGTACATAAAAGGCCTACGACGGAACACGACGGTTTTTAGTCAGTAAGAGTCTGACACTCCCTCACCGCTGCTAATCCACAGCGGGAGGGGTCTTTTGAAGATTTTTGACGTCTTTAAAAAAAATTGCCAAGGGATACCTAGTTATCCAAGTAACTGGGTAGAGGAGGTTTAATAGGTATATCGGAGAAAGCTATGAGCTTACCTTTTAAAATTCAAAATACATTATTAGTTGATTTGTTAAAGGAGAACGGGCGAAATGTTTGGATGTTGATCTACTTCCCCTCTACTATTAATGAGTCGTGTATTATTTGAAAAGTCTTTTTAAGCGCAATATTTCGTACTAAAATACTACTCGAAGTCGAAGGAAGTCTTGGTGGCCTAGTGGGTAATGAACCAACCTCTCGAGTATGAGGGCGCGGGTTCGATTCCAGGTCAGGCAAGTACCAATACAACTTTTTTAAGTTTGCATGTACTTTCTAAGTATATCTTAGACACCAATGACTGTGTTTCGGATGGCACGTTAAACTGTAGGTCCCTGCTGTCATTGAACATCCTTGGCAGTCGTTACGGGTAGACAGAAGCCAGTAAGTCTGACACCAGTCTAACCAAGGGGTATTGGGTTGCCCGGGTAACTGGTTTGAGGAGGTCAGATAGGCAGTCGCTTCTTGAAAACATAAAACTCTGGTACTCAGCTGAATCCGGTTAGACTGGAACCCGACCCCAACATAGTTGGGAAAAGGCTCGGAGGATGATGAGTTTTACTCATTATGTAAAGCCGGAAAGTCTGGCAACGATTTTAGCCAGGGGATACCTAGTTATCCAAGTAACTGGGTGGAGGTTTTATAGAGGTATATAGGAGAAAACTATGAGCTTACCTTTTAAAATTCATAATTCAATATTAGTTGCTTTGTTAAAGGAGAATGGATGAAATGTTTGGATGTTGGTCTACTTTCCCCAAGTCGTATATCATTTGAAAGGTCTTTTTAGGGCCGGTGCCCACTGGCGGCGTGGCACGGCATGGCACGGCAAAGGATTTTAATGCTAATTAAGTTATTTTGAATCTTATCTTATGGGACACTTAGGGGTCGAGGAATTATGATTGCTAGCTAGTTGAAATAAGGTTGAAACTTGTACAGCATTTCGGTAGGGTGCAGGGTGCAAAACTGATGAATGCCAGAGTGGCTGGGCTTTCAGCTGGATGCCACGGCATGCCACCGCACGCCGCGGGATACCAATGCACAACCTGCCGTGCCATACCGTGTCACGCCGGCCCTTAAGCGCAACATTTTGTACTAAAATACTACTCACCAATTTTAAGTACTTTGGATGTTAGAGCATATACAGTGGATCCCGGTTGTCATTTGACTTTGGCAGTCGTAACGAGTAGTCAGAAGCAGTCTGACAACCTGTCTAACCAAGGGATATCGGGTTGCCCGGGTAGATGGGTTGAGGTCAGATAGGCAGTCGCTTCTTGTATAACACTGGTTCTACCAACCCTAACATACTTGGGAAAAGGCTAGGCGTATAATAAAAAAACTCAATACTTTAAATCTATTTATTCTCAGTCATTAAAAAATCCATTAAAATTATAATACAATCATTCACACGACGATACATATAATTATTTTATTTCTACACCTTACAACTAAGAATAAGTTGCACCATTTAACTATAACAATAACCAAACCATAACCAGCCGTATACTTGCCGCCCATTGGTCACATCGGCGATTTGACAACTGAAAATGGTTCGGTTATCGTTATAGTTAAATGGTGGAACTCACCGTAAGGCTCAATTCACACCAAAAGCGCGGCGAAGGGCAGCGAAGCGAAACGCGGTTTGAGTGTCATTTGAATTTTTACTTTATTCCCATTACTATAATGTATATTTTCGCATGAGAAACTCGAACGAGTCGCGCGGATGCCCGCGGCGCCGCGGGACTTCCCGCGAATTCCATGAACGGAGTCGTGCGACTGCGCGAGAACTCCCGAGAATGCTCTAGCAGTAGCGAGCGGCCGCTGGCAATGCCCGCCCCTCGCGCCCGCTCCCCGCGCGCGTCTGTTGCGAGCGCGCGAGCGAGTGGGTTTTTTCTTTTTAATCTTTTCTTTTTTCTCATTATCTCTTCGGCTTCTTCCTCTTCAATTATATGTGCAATAATGATTAAATCCAAAACACCCATATTACTGCTTAAACACAAGTTTCCTCTTGTTTTGTTGAAAGTCAACTGCGCTAGAAGAGCGGCCCGTGAATTCATCGCGGGCGGGCTCGAAAAGGCGCGCGCAGTCCCGCGACTTCTCGAGCATTCCAGCGAATTCTCGAGCAGTCGCGGGAATCCACGCGCTTTCTCTACCGAGCGGGTCGCTGCGCTTCGCTGCGCTTCGCTGCCCTTCGCCGCGCTTTTGGTGTGAATTGAGCCTAAGACAGCTGTGAGATAATTTTAACGAAAAAGATACAATTTTTACTTATACATATGTTTTATTATCTCACAAAAGCGGGCTCCTCAAAGAGATGTCGGCAAACCCCGCCGGGGCCCAGTAGGGCCAAGGCCTGCCGGGGATGGGGTTGTGCGAAAGAGATACCGCGGCCCTGGTACATAAAAGGCCTACGACGGAACACGACGGTTTTTAGTCAGTAAGAGTCTGACACTCCCTCACCGCTGCTAACCCACAGCGTTAAAAAAAAGCCCACGGAGGAAGGAACAATAGCGGAGATGCCATAAGGAAGGTAGGTCAGGCGCCTTCTTGTAGGTCAAGTAACGTACGGTAGGCGTGATCAGTTACTAGAACTAACGAGACGTTCGGGTTCCTTCTCAAACCAATATCAATCTGTCTAATATAAGCTGTTTCATGTAGGTCATTTAATTTAGTAAAATTATATCTTTAACGTTAAAAATCTCTGTATACACTTTGTATAATTTGGTTAACGATAGCGCCATATAAAGAAAGATAACAAGATATGTTTATTAAATAGCTTCGTTCGTTATAATTACTCTTATACAGGATGCCTAAATTAAATCGAACAGAATATAACGAACATGGATGGATTGCCTGAAAGAAGAATAGGAAGGGAGTGAGTGTCAATATGACGAGCGACAGGAGAAAATGGAAGAGGAAGACATATTGCGCCAAACCCAAATAAAATTGGGAACAGGGCAGGAGGAAGAAGACGAATATAACCAATATATATTAAAAATTGGGCCTTTCTTGGATGTAAACGTACCGCAAAAGATATTGTGCAATTCGATTTTATCTATACAAAGAACACCGTGTTTAGAATCTGTATAAGTCTGTATGTAATCACAAATATGTTAGTATTTCATTTTATTGATTAATCAATCTTTTATATTCTCAAATTATCTTCATACAAAATACTCCATTCGAGAAGGCATACTGTAGATTTTATTTCAAAACAAAATACTGGTAAAAATCTATGTAAAAACTACAATCAGGATTGTTTACTTTTAGTCAAGTAGGTGCCTACTCCAATGGCGTACCGCTATCGTCAACAACTTATATAATCATCGGCACGAATCTTGAGCTCTGACCTTCACCTGCGCAGAAGTGATTTATTTGGTCCCTTTGGTGGCCTGAAGTGAGGCGCGGGGGCGGGCTAAAGCGGTGATTGGCCCGCAGTGCATCGCGTCATAGCCGTCACTCGGGATTGGTTCTTTGCTAATAAATCACTTCTGCGCAGGTGAAGGTCAGCGCTCAAGATTCGTGCCGATGATTCTACATATATAAAATAGCATGTCTGTCTGTATAATGTACAATATTTGTATGTATTAAGGACACTTCCTCTCGAGCTGTCCCTTGCCGCCTTCGTCGTACTCCTGCGAGGAGATCCACATCTGCTGGAACGAACCTATTGAGGCTAAGATTGATCCACCTGCGAATATTAAGTGTATATTATTGATTGAATTAATGACGTCCAAGGGTAACTGGGTTGAGGAGGTCAGATAGGCAGTCGTTCTCAGCTGCATCTGGTTAGACAAGAAGCTGACCCCAACATAGTTGGGAAAAGACTCGGGTGATAATGATGACGTCCAAGGCCGATTTCGGCCACGTCGACTGTTCTCAAATAAGGAGATCAGCCAGCTGCGCAGGACATATTATAGGGCAGTCACTGGTGCACTCTGTATTCCTTCACTCTCATAGCGCGATGGGACGGCAATCCGACACCACCGGAGAGAGATCAGGCGCAGCACCGACATTAACGTGCTCTCCGATGCACGGGAAAATTAGGTATGAACTAGTTGTTTCCTGGTCGAACTCGTGGCTCAGTAAAAGTTGCGTGGATCGATTGATCATAAGGTTAGGTCATAATCAGTTCTTCCGTGTTTCGGATGGCACTGTAAACTAGTGGGTTCAGGCTTGAACATCTTTGACAGTTGTCACAACCAGACATATCAGGGCACCCCAGGTAACTGTGTTAGGGAGGTCAGATAGGCACTCGTTCCATGTGGCGCACTGGTACTCAGCTTCATCTAATTAGACTAGGAGGCGACTCTAGCATACTTGGGAAAAAGCTCAGGAGATGATGATGTCGTATAAGTTGGAGAGGACATTTTGGAAGCGTAACATGACGTAACATTTCGTGAGCATTAGATAGAGATACATTGATTAAATGACAAATGGGCTTTAGGTGTCTGATACAAATAAATAAATAAAACTTCATACCGATCCATGGCGCGAACCGCCGCTCCGTAGCATTAGGAGCAGCATGAGTCTTGAGGCGATGCGAGGAGGGAGCCCTCGCCGCCAACTCCTTAGCGAGACGCTCCAACCAGCCCGGCGCCGCGCTCAGGCCGCCGCACGCCACCACCGCGCCCCACAGCGCCGGCCGCGCGTCCGCGTCGCACGCTGACGCCGCCGCGCATACTGCGACAACAACACACATACAGCGACGCGGCGACAACAACACACATACAGCGAGGCGCGAGCAGCCAGCCCGGCGCCGCGCTCAGGCCGCCGCACGCCACCACCGCGCCCCACAGCGCCGGCCGCGCGTCCGCGTCGCACGCTGACGCCGCCGCGCATACTGCGACAACAACACACATACAGCGACGCGGCGACAACAACACACATACAGCGAGGCGCGAGCAGCCAGCCCGGCGCCGCGCTCAGGCCGCCGCACGCCACCACCGCGCCCCACAGCGCCGGCCGCGCGTCCGCGTCGCACGCTGACGCCGCCGCGCATACTGCGACAACAACACACATACAGCGACGCGGCGACAACAACACACATACAGCGAGGCGCGAGCAGCCAGCCCGGCGCCGCGCTCAGGCCGCCGCACGCCACCACCGCGCCCCACAGCGCCGGCCGCGCGTCCGCGTCGCACGCTGACGCCGCCGCGCATACTGCGACAACAACACACATACAGCGACGCGGCGACAACAACACACATACAGCGAGGCGCGAGCAGCCAGCCCGGCGCCGCGCTCAGGCCGCCGCACGCCACCACCGCGCCCCACAGCGCCGGCCGCGCGTCCGCGTCGCACGCTGACGCCGCCGCGCATACTGCGACAACAACACACATACAGCGACGCGGCGACAACAACACACATACAGCGAGGCGCGAGCAGCCAGCCCGGCGCCGCGCTCAGGCCGCCGCACGCCACCACCGCGCCCCACAGCGCCGGCCGCGCGTCCGCGTCGCACGCTGACGCCGCCGCGCATACTGCGACAACAACACACATACAGCGACGCGGCGACAACAACACACATACAGCGAGGCGCGAGCAGCCAGCCCGGCGCCGCGCTCAGGCCGCCGCACGCCACCACCGCGCCCCACAGCGCCGGCCGCGCGTCCGCGTCGCACGCTGACGCCGCCGCGCATACTGCGACAACAACACACATACAGCGACGCGGCGACAACAACACACATACAACGAGGCTGCGAGAACAACACACATACAGCGAGGCTGCGAGAACAACACACATACAACGAGGCTGCGAGAACCACACACATACAGCGACGCGTAGACAACAACACACATACAACGAGGCTGCGACAACAACACACACACAACGAGGCTGCGACAACAACACACACAACGAGGCTGCGACAACAACACACACAAAACGAGGCTGCGACAACAACACACACACAACGAGGCTGCGATAACAACACACACACAACGAGGCTGCGGCAACAACACACATACGAGGCTGCGACAACAACACACATACAGCGACGCGTAGACAACAACACACAACGAGGCTGCGACAACAACACACACACAACGAGGCTGCGGCAACAACACACATACGAGGCTGCGACAACAACACACATACAGCGACGCGTAGACAACAAAACACAACGACGCTGCGACGACAACACACACACAACAAGGCTGCGACTACAACACACTTACAACGATACTGCGACAACAACACATACCACGAAAATGATTTTTAAAAAACCTGGAAAGATTGTCAAAGCCAATCCCACGGTCCAAGAAAGTACAATAAGAACTAAAATATGTCCAACTGTTAAAAAACTGTCAACTAACAATAAACAAACAGCAACCCAACTGAGCTGCTTTTGTGTACGACTAGCAAATTTTGTGTCAATCTGAAGACTTAACATAGGGAAATAAGAGAGCACATAATATAATTCAACTGCATGGTCGTTTATATCGGGTGTGTCGTACCTAATCACATTAAATCCTATCACATATACTTTATGACATTCTATGACAAATTACAAACAACGGAAATTCTCCCATGAAAACTGACAGCTGTCAACTGGTCAAAACTTTCGATACTCCTAACGTTATCATGATGTTGTAAATTATGAAAACGATAAATGACTACTGTGGCCAAACCACTGAATGGATACGTATTTTTTTTTTACAATTCGCCATAGAATATCATAAAGTATATTATTATGTGATAGTATTTAATGTGATTAGGTACGACATACTGTATATTACTCTACTTACCTAACTGCGGGGCTCCGAGAGACTGCTCGAATAGGCACTCGGTGAGCTTGAACCTCTCGGGACCGAAGTCCTGGTGGTAGCCGCCGGGGAACTCGTAGTGGCTGAAGGGCACTGATGCTGCTGTCCGCTCGTCGTACTGGCTTTCTGATACCTGTACCGAAATATGGTAAATGTATAATACGAGGGCCGAAAGACAGCAGTTACTTTTTCACTTATGAAATCATGTTTTAAGATTAAGTAAAATAGGATGTTGAATATTTGCTTTCTTCCCTTATTTATATAGACTTTATATGGAAATATGAATATGTGGTCAATGTTTCCTAGGCTTATTATGACCGATCGACAATGTACTGCTTCAAATGAAGAAATAAAGCGTACTAGGTATAAGCCGTTCAAAATTTTGGTGGAATATCGGGATAAGGGAGTTAAGACATAAATGAATGTATTCATTATTAAACCCAAAATAAATAATTAACAGTTTATCAAGCGCTAGTCAAACAGCTATATAATTACTAACCGTTTTCCCACGGTTTCACCCGCGTCCCATGGGAGCTACTGCCCGCACCGGGATAAAATATAGCCTATGTTACTCGCAGATAATATAGCTTTCTAATGGTGAAAGAATATTTAAAATCGGTCCAGTAGTATTTGAGTTTATCCATTACAACCAAACAAACAAAGTTTTCCTCTTTATAATATTAGTATAGATGATGAACAATACTGAAGTTCTAGTTCCTATCTTCTGGCTCCATCATCAGTTTGGCAGTACCAAATTATTGTATTGTCTTCAGAGCTACTCACAGCTGCCAATTTTCATGACGCTACGATCCTATCCTCGGAAGATGGTTAAAGTTGTGACCTTAAATTCCACTACATTCTTACAAACAGGTCAACCTAGCAAGCCTAAGGGTCAATCCCCACTGAAAGAGCAGCGGCCGGCAGCGGCCGGCAGCGGCCGTAAATGCAAGTGATTGAGCGCGAGCGCGGCGGGCCGCGCGGCGCCGCGCTGGGCCGCGCCGCGCTGCGCTCTTACATTGTCCGTGCTCTTACGGCCGCTGCCGGCCGCTGCTCTTTCAGTGGGAATTGACCCTAAGCAAGTAAAAAACTGTTCGTCAATAATTTTATAAGCATACCTGTGCCACACAATGACAGAAGTCTTCATACTGCCTCTTCAGCATATATTGTTGCCAGGAGTGCGTCAATCCTGCGGGCAAAGTCTTCAGGGTGTAGCGGCCTCGTTCACGTTCTCTTATCACCTCCTTACTCTGAAACAATGATGAAGTGGTTGAGGGTCGAGGGAATTCCTCAACGGTGTACAGCAGATATTTCGGATATTGGCTTAGGTAATGGTTTTGTTGAGAACTTTACAAATGGTTCTTGATAAATAAGACTTGTCACCTCTTTTCTCTAGAACAAGTGATGATGAAGTGGTTGAGGGTCGAGGGAACTCCTCAACGGTTAATAGCAGGTACTTCGTGTTTGGACTTAGATATTTTTAATGATGAGAACTTTACAAATTGCTGTTTGTTACTAAGACTTGTCATCTCTTTACTCTGGAATGAGTGACGATGAAGTGGTTGAGGGTCGAGGGAACTCCTGAACGGTTCATAGCAGATACTTCGGGTATTGGCTTAGTTATTTATTTTGATGAGAACTTTACAAATTCCTGTTGGTAACTAAGACTTGTCATCTCTTCACTCTGAAATAGGTGATGATAAGGTGGAGGGCGGAGGGAACTCCTCAATGGAGTTTAGCAGATACTTTGAGTATTGACTTATCCATTTTTTCTATGAGAACTTTAAAAATTGCTGGTAGTTACTAAGACTTGTCATGTCTTCAATATAGAATAAGTGATGATAAGGTGCAGGGAACTCCTCAATGGTGTCCAGCAGATACGTCGGGTATTGGGTTGGCTATTTGTTTTGATGAGAACTTTACAAATTGCTGTTGGTTACTAAGACTTGTTATCTCTTTACTCTGGAATAAGTGATGATGAGGTTGAGGGTAGAGGGAACTCCTTAATGGTGTACAGCAGGTACTTCGGATATTGGCTTAGCTATTTGTTTTGATGAGGACTTAACAAATTCCTGTTGGTTACTAAGGCTTGTCATATCTTTACTCTAGAATGACTGATGATGAAGTGGTTGAGGGTCGATGGAACTCCTCAACGGTTAATAGCAGGTACCTCTTGCTTTGGCTTAATTATTTGTTTTGTTAAGAACTTTACAAATTGGTATGGGTTACTAAGACTTTTCATCTCTGTTTCTCTGGAATAAGTGATGATTAAGTGGTTAAGGGTCGAGGGAACTCCTCAACGGTGTACAGCAGAAACTTCGGATATGGCTTACATATTTATTTTGATGAAAACTTTAAGTACCAATTGTTCGTTACTAAGACAGTGATGGACAATAAATAAAAAAATACATTAGAAACTTCTGCCGAAAACACGGAATAACGAAAAATAAGTGGATTTTGTTTAAATATTGACCTAAATGAGTGCTAGGAACATCGTGCGAGCCGCCATTAAGATCGGTGACATACCTGTATGCTGTATATAGGCAGCATCTGTATGTGCATGTTAGTCAGCATATGTTTAGCTTGAGCTGCGAGGTGGTCTCCGCCCACTGGGGAGCGGACAGCGGCATTCACAAGGGCGTAGCTATGAACAAACAATACATATTGTTATTAGTTTACTGTCAGTTGTCCTCAGTTCTCGAGGGAACTCCTTCTCACACATGAGTAAAAAGGAGCCTGTCTCCAGCTCTAGGGTATGAGAACTATTCCCAAACTAAATTTCATCTCGATTGTTTTAGCGTGAAAGCGTTCTAAACAAAATACACTGTTTCACTCAAAACTACTGGTCCAATTTCAAATTTAAATAATTAAAATGTTAGATAACCCACTGCGCGAAGTAGTTCCCTCGGAATGCAGGTAAAACTGCAGACAGAATTTGTAAGATAGTTCTCTCATATTAAATTGCAGGTGAAAATGCTAAAGCTAGTTATTTACTATATAAATTGACTATTACACGACTTAAGGTTATGGCACAGTATAGCGGCACCGCAACAGCGCGGCTCCACACCAGCATTTAAGTTGTCAGTCAATTTAGAGCATTAAATCGTGTATTTTATAATATATTTCGTAATGTCAATATGAAAAAGCCAACGGCGAGCAGTTAGCGTGCTGGCCGCTTCAACACAACTCGACTCGCCGCCCGCGTGCTGCAAGCGAGCGGTCCTCATGCGTACAGCGCGCCGACGGCGTGCTAATTGCGCGCCGACTCCGAGCCTGCAGCGAAACAACGTCATTACGTCGTGTTCAATCATAACATCAATCATAATCGTCTTAAAATAATATTGAGTTTGCGGTGACAGCAAGCTTACACCTCGCGGCCGGCGCGTCGACGGCGAGCGGACGGCGCGCCGACGTCGAGCGGACAGCGCGTGGTTGGCGCGCTGGCAGCTAGCCGTAGTCTTAATTCGAGGCGACGCCGTGCTGCAGCCGTGCTGTTACGGTGCTGCTATAATGTGCCACAAGCTTAAGAATTAACCTGATTAAATATAATATAAAACTGACCCGTCAATAACAGGAACAGCAGAAGTCTGACTGGCTCCAGCATCCACCACCAAGGCTGTTGACTTGCCATTAGCAAAAGCTGCCAACACGGCACTCTTCACTAAGAAGAAGGCAGGCGCCTGGTATTTTTCAAAGAGTAGTTCTGCTAACTTCTCTCTAGCTGGTCGAGTTGTCCAGACGGCTTCGGTGAAGAGCGCTGGATGGTGTTCTGATGGGGAACGGATTACCTGTGGAAGGAAGTTGGTTATGTTTAGCTGGATTTTGGGTAGGTATGACCAGTAAAAAGAAAAGAAAGAAAGTTATTAGTATGCATTTCGTACAATGGGTTTCAAATCTAATCATGATAAATTGAACATTGTATTATGTACTGGCTTTATTTGTCGATTTACACAAATAAAAAGTGTACAAATGCAAAAGTGTTTTTTTTTTCATGGTAAATAGAATAAACATGGACTTGAAATATAACTCTTTTTACAGACTTAGTGTAACTCTGCTTTACATGACGGAAGTAAATTATGAAAACCTAAAAATAATTCATGTAGTTATATTAAGGAATGGATTGAAGTAATTCTAACTAGTATATGATAGGATTTGATATAATTAGGTTTGGTTAAAATTTACTCAAGATATATTATCTGCCTATAGAAATAACTGAAACTGACTGCAGATTAATGAAAAAAAAAGTTTGTAAGTATAACATAACAGCTATTTTACAGATATTTCCCACATAACTTACCTTAGCATAACAATAATCAAGCATCTTCTCAAACAAGTCCCAGTTGTCGACCTGTCCGTCTTTCATGTAAGTGTGGACCTCCATGCCCGCTCGGGGCACGTGTAGCTCTGTCACGTCTATGTAGTGACGGAGTTCGCTACCCGCTTTGGATCCTGCAGTGAAAGTAGTATATGATACATTTAATTAAAAAACTTCGTATAGTTGTAGTTGTAGCTCTGAATTTGCAGATCGGCTTAATAGTGCACCAACTACGTAGTGAAACATGGGTGAAACGGAGCCAAACCATTTCATTGCAGTCTTATAGCTTATCATAATGTAAAGAAAAAATAATATTTGTGCATGACTGATACAAATTAATTTTATTGTTTGTTTGACTAAGGGCTGATTTTTCAATCACCAGATAACTTTTATCTGACGAATAAGTTTGAAGTTTTGACAGCTTTTGTATAGAAGATATGTCAAACCGCCATATTTATTCCTCAGATAGAGGTTAACTGATGATTGAACAATCAGCCCTAAATGCCCTAATTTCCGGAACTACTGGTTTGATTTGCAAAATTCTTTCAATGTTTGCTCATTTATCAAGGAAGTCTACTTTTTATACGTGTATGAGAAGTTGGAAAGCAATATAAAGCACAAAACAGTCTATTGGATTTTAATGTCTTGATGCAACTATGACTTTTGCTTTGTGTTGATATTTTGAAGCTTTGTCAACAAACAACAATTCAAACACATTTGGAATAAGTATCTTACGCTTAATAATCACCAAATATCTTGTTATGAGCCTGGTTAATACGACATTTGAGCTTTTTTAAGCTAGATTCAAGAGAATTGTGGGCTAACTTTAACAATGAAAGATGGGATCGAAATATGAAGAATTTTGGTGGTAAAACCTACCGGTTTGCGTGACATTTCCGTCTGGAACCTTCTCTTCTGGTTCAGGAACGTGTGTAGCTGGTCCAACGCCAACTACGGCTGGAATATCAGCCTTGGGAGTATCTTCTTGGGCATAACCAACTCTTAGAGAATGGTGCCCCGGGTCGAACACAAGAGCGCCTATCTCATCGCCACCGTACAACATCCCGTTAGGACCACTCATTTTAAAGTTTTAATCTTAAACGTAATTATTGTTCTAATAGTAGGTATTTATAGATTTTACACAGTTTCGGCGCGACGCGGCTTCTGTTGATCACCAATGAAAACTGATTATTTTGCGTTATCTGTGGTGACTTGGTGAGTGCTGTTCTTGTCAGACGTTTGTAGAATGTTTAGCTTATAACTGTTGCGTGAGACAGAGACAACTCTATACAATCTCAAAGATTGTGAGGAGTTTATCCGTGCCATGAATATGAGACAATACCAGCAATTTCTGTAAGTTTTGAGCTGGAACGTTGTTTTGAAATTTTGCGTGAAACTAAACACATTTTTAAGGAATTATTCCTTAACAAGTTCTTCAATTAAATTAATATTTTCGAGGTCAATTCAATATTTCGTTATACATATAAAGCAGAAGAGTGTATTTCTTTGAACAACTTTGCGTGTGCTCATGTATGATTAGACTGATCTCTATCAATGTTAGATAGACCGGGCCCATTCTTAGAAGAAGGTAACTTTTCATCCAGGTACCTACAAGGAATGACATAGGTACACTCATGGAGTATCTAGATTTATTAATAAAAATAGCACATCTCCAGATTATAAGCTTAAATTAGTAACGCGTAGGGATATAAAACATAAACGGTTCAGGCACGGTTGGTCGCCGGCGCATTGGTCGCCGATTTGGTCGCCGTTTTGGGCGCGGAGGTCGCCGGGTGTCGCCAGCCCGGTAATAGGTTTGCAGCCTCCTGTAATTAATCATAGGAGGAGGCGGCGGAGGAGCCATGGGTCCTGAAACAAAAGAATAAAGATTATTTTCGTTACTCACGTACCTAGTAGTTTTTTAAGGAACTAGATAATCTAGTACAGGGATGGCGAACCAATGGCACGCGTGCCCGTGGTGGCACGAAGCTAAATTATTCGGGCACGCCATTATTTTACATATGTAAAATTACATATGTAAAAAATCCATAATGTGCGAGTAAAAAACAAGTCACTTCTTCATAAACTTTTACCTTTTCACGCCTCAATAATTATCATTGTGTTTTTTATTTAATTTGGCACGTTAGTCAATGAAGGTTCGCCATCCCTGATCTAGTAGGTACCCAACGCAATGTGTGGTCGCGTATCACGACTGATGTATACAGGGACTCGGCTTAAATTCCCGGGACGGGTCGAATCCCTTTGTGGGATTTATAAACTTTCACAAAGTAGCCCGGAGTTTGGAAGTTGGCCACAAACCCCTAAACCCCCGCACGTGGCAGGGCACGTAAAGCTGGCGTCCCCGAATGCTACTCAGTAGCAGTCGTTTATACAATTACAATTACATATCAAAGGAAGTCAAACGGATTTTTTTATGATGAGAAATCATCAAATGACCCCTCTCGTTGCGTGTGCAGCGTCAGGAAGTGTCATGGCTGATTTACATTGAGTCAGTAACTGACGTCAGTCCACTGACAAGTCAGTGCTGACCCGGCACTGCCATCGTGTAAATTGATTTGAAGTCAGTCCGTCTGACCGTCAGCACTGACTTGTCAGTGGACTGACGTCAGTTATTGACTCAATGTAAATCAGCCATCAGACTCCTACTGACTAAAACCCACCATGTTCCTTCTTGAGCACTTTATGTACCAGTGCCACGGTAATTCGTGCAAACAATCCCACTGCCCGTTTACTGAGCCTACTTTTTACTGTTTACTGATATTTTAGACCCAATAAAAAGAAGAAAACATTAAGAAAACTTACCTCCAAACTTATACTGTCTACGTTCTATCTCTCTCCTTTCTCTATGTCCATGCTCAGGTACGGCCGCCACCATGCACACCGCACACAAAATAAATAATATGCTCATGTTTATGACGTCACTGTGTGCACTACAGTGGACGGATTATATTGTTGTCAAAGCTGCCTTTGCGCATCTTTAAATATGTAGTGAAAAATGTGACTGAAAATAATTCTGCAATGTTTAGTCTTATTGATGATTAATTTTGATATTTATAAATGTAATCATTGTTTTTTTGTTAAATTATTATATAATTTAAAGCTGTATTGTAGACGTTTTCCTGGATATTGTCTATTTTATTTATAATACTATTGTTCATTTTATTGTGTTGCATAATAGTGATCTTTGCAACTTTTAGTTTCAGTGCTCATCTCCTGTATAAAGATCTGGCGAAGGGACTTGCTGACAGTCCAAGTGACCCAAGGGCTGGTTTTTATTTTGGTAAAAAATTAGGAATTGCCATCCAACGTTGCAATGCTGCCAGCCTCTTAACAACCTACCTACATCGTTATCTACTCTCCCTATGTTCACTAACTTAAGTCTACACTACCTATAAGTAGTAAGTATTTTTTCATGAGCCTACCGGAATTTAATAAATGTGATTTTTAAACCAATTGGAAACATGTGCCCACAACCTATTTAAATCAATTTTTCTATTTTAAGGGCTGGGTCCGCCCACGATACTCATACCAAAAATAACTTCACACATCATAATTGCCATCAGCTACATAATTAACAATTTAAACAATCATGAATAGCATCATTTATTAATATAAAATGGAACAATAGATATTATTTTTAATCACATTTATCAGTATATAACGCAGTAAGCTCATCATTGTCAACAGTACTTCTCTCTTCTTTGAACACGATACTCCTTACAAAAGTATTTAGAAGAACTAGGTAACTACGCCCGCGGTTTCACCCGTGTCCCGGTGAAACTATTTCCTGCATCCGGAGATCCGGCTGCCCAGTTATATCGAAATATATCAAATATTTTTCCGTGGATGAGCAACAAACATCCGTATACTTACATTACATACGAATTTTCGCGGTTATAAAAACAAATAAGGCGCCCCGTGACGTCATAGTTATGAAGATATTCGTCTTGTTTTGTGTGGTGTCCGTCGTGGCTGGTGATCCTCAATATGGATACAGAGGAATGAATGATGACTATGATTTTTACGGTCGGCATGGAGGTAAGCTACCTGTATATTATAGGTACCTACAGGGAAGGGACCCTCAAAAAACTCAAAAACAACACTCAAAATATTTATTTGCTAGTTAAGGTAAGGGGCCCGATTCTCCTGAGTTAATAATGTCAAAATCGTATAGAAATCGAATCGCAATATGATCGTAATAGCAGTTTTAACCATATCGGGCATTCTGCTACTAATAAAAGACCAATCGTATTCGATTGACATTTGATTGGCGTGCGATTGGTCTGCTATTTTGGTAATTTTGGTCTATAAGTACGGTAGTTTACTGTACAATTTTGCAATCGTAAATCATTTGCAGACAAAATGATTCATTATTGAATGACAGAAAAGGATAAAAACGTTTATTTCAAAGAAAAAATAGCGGAATGCCACATACGCTTCAATCGTAATCGAGTCGGGATCGGATCTCAGTCGAATCGAGTCGAACGTGAATCGTATGTCGCTTAAGTAAAATTATGAGAATCGGGCCCCAGGTGTTGGCAACAGTAAAAAAAAAATTTCAGGCGTTGCAAATTTGATTGTAAAGGTAATAGGTACATACTTGGATATCTTATTTCACGACAGCGGGTGAGCTATAGTGGGTCACCTATTTGCGAGATATTGTAGTTTGTGGATACCTGTCAAGGCTCATTTCATTGGTTTCCCTTGAGAGAAAAATATCTTAATAGAAAAGACTGATTACAGAACCGATTGTCGGTGAATTAGAGCCTTGGATTGCAAGTAGAAATTCCAGTTTTAATAACTTCCCTCTCCCATGAGCCTTGTGATACACACTGGTTGTCTAACTATTGTGTCGCGGACTGAAGTGGTTAAGTCAATAGCCAGCTGATGAAGATCATACCTTGGTTCCAGCATTTCCACCAGCAATACGCCCACAACCACCTGGAACTAGTCCAAGAAGGCATTCTGCAACGGCTTCCAGAAACGAGCCTTTCAGAAGCGAAGGAGTAGTTTCTGCTCCAATGATGATTCGTTATCACGCCGTAGCTTCAGGAAAGGTAAAGAAGAATGTACCTAAACAGCCGAAGTACTGGCCTAAAGCTAATAATCGTAAGACAGGAAAGTCCTCAGGACAGAGGAATAAGCAATCTTCTCGTAAAACCCATAAGCGTGGACATAGAAAACCACATTATGGGTAAGCATAGATCTATGCCCAAGTTCACAAATAATATAAACGTCAATTTTCTTAAAGCAACTGTTTACCTACTATGATTTTTCTCGTTCAATTTTTTAGTCAACAACTTCTCTTTATTCGCTTGAAATATGGTGTCACATTATGTAAACGCGACTATTTACAGAAACCCTAAAATAAAATAATTTTTGAAGTTGTTTTAAGAAAAACGGGAGTTTATGTTGTCGGTGAAAGATCTCACGATAGATTGGCAATGCGTGACAGAATAATTAAGATGTGGCATGAATCCTAAAAAACTAAAGATTTTGTACATTAAATATGAATTTCGAGAAATAAATAATATGTATGAGAATTTTACTCGGTGTTTTAATTTAATCACACTTTATTTATAATTCCTTTGATAAGCATATTACCACATTGGTGACAATGAAGGGTAGGTATTGAGTGAACAAATCGACGATGTATGATTGTGTGATAATCGCAAAGTGTTCAGCTAAGAAAAAGACACAAGGATGTAAAATAAAAAACACATTACAATCAAACCTTTATTAGTAAGTAGGTAAATAAAAATAATATATTAAAGCTAAGAGTTCAAGAATTGTACTTAAAAAATAATTACATTTGAATATTTTGGCAAATCAAACCGTCATTTGGAATTAAACATTTTACAATAGGTAAATGCAAATAACACAAAGAATTTTTATATTTTAATATAAACAAGCTGTTATCCGCGATTTCACCCGAGTCTCGTGGGAACTACTGCCCGCATCGGGATATAATATAGCCTATGTTACTCGGTAAGAGTGTAGCTTTCCAAAAGTGAAAGAATTTTTTTAAACGGTTCAGTAAATTCGAAAGATTTAGGGTACAAACAAACTAAAAATGTTTCCTCTATAAAATATTAGTTTAGAAGGCTACTCATCTATTTCCCGGTTCACAGGCGCACTAGAGGAACAATTTTACGCAATCGGATAAAGATGACATATTATATTCATTCCATGAGCATCGGGTCGTCTAGTTGCAGTTGAACCATTTGGTTACCGTTGACTAGAACGCCGTCTCGGAGTAGTAACTGAACGTTTAAGTCTGATAACTCCTGGAAATGAAACAGTTTAATTACATTGTGCTGGTTCCGCTGCTGCGGCTGCAGAGAAGCTCAAACGGCACAAATATTGTACAGCAGCAATAAGGAGGTTTTCGATGCCATCTTTTGATGTTTTTTTTCTCTTAATTTAAGAGAGTGAGATACGTTGCGATATGTTATTAAACATTTTGGATAATTATTAAAGATTTTGTATTCATATTATTTTTTTAATTTATGCTAAACTATGTATTAATTATAGACAAGGACCTACTTGGATGACTAAAGCTAGAGACAGGCAGTATTGGAAAAAAACGGGGGAGACCTACGCCGAGGAGGTGACTAGTACATAGTCATAACAAAAGTTAAGAAATAAAAAATCTTAATAAATAATGTCTGGACACAATAAATAAATAATGTCTGGACACATTTTTCACACACAGTCGGTTAGCCCCATGGTAAGTTATTAATTAACTTGTGTTATGGGTGCTAACACAACTGATAAACTACATATAGCTACATATATACATATTTATAAATACATATTGTAACACCCAGACCACGGCCAACAAACATGCTCATCACACACATGTCGACCGAACCGGGAATCGAACCCGGGACCTCAGGTTCGGCAGTCCGGCATGGTGACCATTGGGCCATCGAGGTCGTCGAAATTAAGTGAATATTTAGATTGTAAATTGTAAATTCAAATTAAAACTATGATAATTTATAAATTATATTTTAAATGTAATGTGTTGTTGTAATATAATATATAATGTATGTGTAATATCTGTAATTGTAGTAGAATAAATGGCTTTTTTATTTTATTTTATTTTATTTATGTATTAATTAAGACTTAGGAAGGACAATTTAACAGCAAACATAAGCCGAAGTGTTTGGGCGGTTACCGTACGAGTAAAATCACTGGCTGTGTAGTAACTGTGCAGCTGCCAAAAAAATATTTTTGACTTTTATTTATATGCGGCCATGCTATGGGTACTATATGGGCATGGTATGAAGATATGTGTATGGTCAGGGCCGCTGTGTGCTAAGTGTGTCCTCACCTCGCCACTAACGATAGGATAGGCAGAAGGATCCTGTGAATCTCCCCGCTGCAGTATCTTGGGACGGCGCGGGTTCTTGGCAATGCCGCGACCACGACGAGCGGGTTGGAATTCATCCACTGAAATAAATTATTTCATTGAGTGGGAGCATCACTTAGAATTCTAAAATTGTCTGCACAACATAATTTTAAAATTGCCGTTTTGTCTTTTTTTTATCTTTTTGTAGGATTACATACAACTGAAGGATTACATACCGAAGTGATATCTAACTATTTTACAAGTTTTGTACCTACGTAACCCTGCTCAGTTCAAGGTCAAAAGTCAAAAGAATATTTTGTTAAAATACTATTTCTGTACCAACATACATACCTACTTAAAATAAAACACTTTATTTTAACCCTCGCACACACTCTAATCAACCGCTTTCTATCAAGCACCTCCTCTCGCAGATCTGCTGGTAGTTTCTTTAGAAATAAGCTATACCTTTACCTTTGTACTTAATTGTATTTTACCAATATTGTCAATTCTTCACAAAAAAAAATAAATAAGTACTACATACACATGTTAGAAGGCGCGGGCTTGATGCAGGCGACGTGCGTGCGCGGCACCGCGCTCAGCGCTGACAGCGCGCGGGCGCACGACGGTATCACGCTTGTCGTGCCCTTTGTATGGAGCAAAGAATAAACTATGTCCTATATTATGTTGTATACTGGTTAATAATAAAGAAAAAACTGCTGCCTTTAGAATCACTACTCCCCCAAGAAGAATGGGGTAGTCATTGGGGCATAGGATGCCGTTTCCCGGGACACGGTTGGTCAAAGCTAGTTTATATTAAGTGATTCTTATCGCTAAGAACAGCCAGTCTTAAATATAAACTAGCTTATTCTTGCTTTTCACCAGCATCTCGAGGGAACTACATCCCGAAAACGGATGGGCAGAAAAAACATCCTATGTCCATCCCCATGAACGAAGGTGCCTCCCCACTAAGTTCATCAGTTCAGCACTTTCATCCCTCTTTATCAATGACTAGTTTCTGCCAGCGGTTTCACCCGCATCCCGTGGAAACCTCTGCACGAACCCGGATAAAACGATCTTCCTCAATAAATGGGCTATCTAACACTGAAAGAATTTTTCAAATCGGACCAGTAGTTCCTGAGATTAGCGCGTTCAAACAAACAAACTCTTCAGCTTTATAATATTAGTATAGATAACTGCTCTATTCACACTAATATGATAAAATACACAGTGGAAGTAACACTGTAACAAAAAAGTGGAGTAATTAGCCTACCTTCGCGAAGGACATTTTAGTTATCTCGATGAGCTTGTCGTGAGGAACATTCTGTTCTGAAAGGGTTTTCATCACATCTTCAGAAGACGGATTTAGGCCTTCCATCTGTAAATTATACATGAGATGTTTCTGGAAATTACTTATAAAACTAGATATTTTGCACCATTTCAACTGCATCCTGAAGGAACTACGCATAGTCTACTCTACTCTACTCATACTATCTCCCAACAATTTTCAGCCAAATTGCCGTTCTAGAGTTATAAGTAGCCATTTCCCGCGGTTTCAGCTGCGTCCCAAAAGACCAAATTCCTGCACATGAATAAAAAGTGGCCTTTTTCAAGCAATGAACGGTTTACTGCTGTAACGACGACTGCCAAGTTCTTTCTAAATCCGTACGTAAGTTTTTGCGTCAAAGAGGATATACACAAACATACAAACACACATAAGTAAAATCTTATGCTTTTATAATATCGGTAGGAAAAAGGACCTCTTGAATATATTTTAAAGCCACTAACCTCAACAACAACAATAGTAGCCGGATGCTTCAGTCTCAAATGCGTCCGCAAGTCGGATCGTATGCGAAACCGTTTGGGACAGCGTCCGCAGGCCCACGCGCGGACCCCCGTGTGAATGAGCCGGTGGTTCCTCATAGCTGTGGACCTGCACAGTTACAGCGAACATAATGTTCAGTCTCAAATGCGTCCGCAAGTCGGATCGTATGCGAAACCGTTTGGGACAGCGTCCGCAGGCCCACGCGCGGACCCCCGTGTGAATGAGCCGGTGGTTCCTCATAGCTGTGGACCTGCACAGTTACAGCGAACATAATGTTCAGTCTCAAATGCGTCCGCAAGTCGGATCGTATGCGAAACCGTTTGGGACAGCGTCCGCAGGCCCACGCGCGGACCCCCGTGTGAATGAGCCGGTGGTTCCTCATAGCTGTGGACCTGCACAGTTACAGCGAACATAATCAATCAATCAAATCGTTTATTTTGCAGCGAATATGGGTACAAAATGAGATGTTAAATTTATGCATAGTTCCAACACATTCTACCTTACGGCATGCAAAAGAAAAATAAAGTTTTTTTAGGTACACATACAAACAAATAAAAAATTTAAAAAGGTAACAAATTACTTAAATTATAATAGAAAAAAAATTAACATTATTATAGACTATCGTCATTCAAAAAATCTTGAACTGAATAATAACATTTATCTATAAGTAATGACGTTAGCCTCTTTTTGAATAGACCTAAAGTTAGTTCTTTGTAGGCCTGAGGTACTTTATTATAGATGACAGGGCCCATTGTCAGAAGGCTTTTCTTTAATAATGTTGTTTTGTATCCACCTGTAAACATTCGATTTTTATATTGAGATCTAACCAATCCCGGACGTGTTGTAATATCGTCCATTAGGGTGAATAAATACATGTTTGATTTAACAAATATTGCAACTTCGATTATGTACAGAGATGGAAATGTAAGTAGTTTTAGGGATTTGAACACAGGTACACAACTGTCGGTATTTTTAAGGCTAGTCATTGATCTTATACAACGTTTTTGGGCTTTGAATATGCTCTCCCTCTCAGTACAGTTGCCCCAGAATATTACGCCAAATCTCAAAACAGAAACTACCAGACCATGATAAGCTTCAAGTACAGTGCGATTATTTACTTTTTTTGCTAGGTTATAGAGTACGTATGCTGCCTTGCTTAACCTTTTACATATATCCTCGGAATGCGGTTCCCAAGTTAGTTTGTTATCGATAAGAATACCAAGGAATTTTGTCATGTTTGTCGAACTACTTTTTGTCCCTCATATTTTATATCATAATCTTCAGCTACTAGACGCTGATGAAAGTGCATTACTTTTGTTTTTTGTATATTTTTAACTAAATTATTCCTATCTAGCCAATTTATTATGCTCTGTAATGTATTATTTATATTTGATTCATAATTAAGTTTATTTTGGCATTTTACTATTGCTGTGCTGTCATCCGCAAATAGTACCATACATTGGTTAATTTGGAGAGGCAAGTCATTGATATATAAGAGAAATAGTAAGGGGCCAAGCACACTCCCTTGGGGTACGCCATATTTAACTATATAATGTTCAGTCTCAAATGCGTCCGCAAGTCGGATCGTATGCGAAACCGTTTGGGACAGCGTCCGCAGGCCCACGCGCGGACCCCCGTGTGAATGAGCCGGTGGTTCCTCATAGCTGTGGACCTGCACAGTTACAGCGAACATATTTTTTAGGTTAGGATAGGTTTATTCATGAGACAAACGTATATTCATTAGTTTTTTATTATTCCACTGCAGGACACAGGTCTCTTCTTACACAGAGAAGGAATGAGCGTTAATCGCGTTAATCACCACTGACGCTCAGGGTGAATTACTGATTTCAGACTTTGACTGATAATTCAGATTTTCTCATTATGTTTACGCAGTCACTGGTTTCCAAGATACACATAGAAAGTTGTGATAGTGAGAGAAAATATGTTGATGATAACAAATAGGGCGAAGTCATGTTGAAGGTGCCGATTATGTTAAAAGTTTCAAATGATGATGCTGAAGGACCATTGCAGAAGATCGTAATAAAATTAAATGCTCTGAAAATGGGTGAAGTTATAAGCGTTAATAATGACACTGTTGTTAGAACTCTGAAGGTCATAAAACGGGTACGTGTGTGGACGACCCGGCTTGTTGTTTGACCAGCTTGCGTTATCACAATATTACATACAACACACCTTCTGAAAGCGACTCCACAGACATCACAAGGGAAGGGGCGTTCACCCGTGTGGACGCGCAGATGTTCGTTCCGCATGGAGAGCGTGCGGAACCCGTGGCCGCACACCGGGCATGTGTGTGGACGGCCCGGCTTGTTGTTCGACCAGCTTGCGTTAGATGAGCCGTGTGCTTCTCTGTACATGGATAGGTACACACGAAAGATACAGTTCCCGCCAAACTTTTTGTCGTCACAGAATATTCCGCAAGTTATAGGTGTAGTCATATCCCGCACCTCTGCTACTCGTTATTAAATAAGGGTGGATCTAGACTTTGCAAGGCATGCGTTGGGTGTAGTCTCAGTCACTCACTCGCACCTCTGCTTTCCGCTAATACTTAAAAGTTGGATCCAGACATTGCAAGGCATGCGTTGGGAACGATGGCTCGACCCAAGCATATTTTTAGGCTGGTATAATTTTGCAAAACACACACTCCACTTAGCTTTCACGACTCATACCTCACGACGTCTGAATCCAGTAGTCCAGATTTAAGTATCAGAGGATACCAGAGGTGTGGAGGGTATCTTTACATTCAAAAGTTTACTATGAATAATATTATTATTTCTTATTTTACCACGGATGGCTTGGATTTTATTTGCCTATCAAGAACTTGATGTCATTATGTCTACGCTTTTTCAAGGAAAGATATAAATATGAGCCATTTAACTAGATATACACTAGGTACTAACTTGACATGTTTATGCAGATCAGTGGCATGCGTGAAGGTAGCGTGACAGTGAGGGCACGCGCCTCCGCCGCCGCTAGACTCCTCATGAGAATACATGCCTATAACGTATAGGTTTACTTAAACCGATATTCCACCTTCCCACCACTATATGGAGGGACTACGGAGAAAGAAAAGTTAGCGAAGATGTCATAAGACAGGTATGTCAGGCGCCTTCTTCTAGGTCAAGTAACGCACAGTTGGCGTGATCAGTAACTAGAACTACTATTGCTGGTCCGATTTGAGTCATCGAGGGAGGGTTTTAGCTAGGGACCCGTGTAGTTTCTTGCCCGTTCTTCTCCAAAGGAAGCTACTTTTGGAATGAGCAACTAGAATCAAACTTATTTATATTTTTGACGTTCATAAGTGCTTGTAAAGGCCTAAATGAAATAAATGATTTAATTTTGTACAGATAGTAAGTACTTCCAATACAAAATTTTAAGTTCAATTAAATAACTCACCAGGCTTACTACTAGGACGAATAGTATTATCGCTGTGCTCCTTCTTCCGATGCTTGTAGAGCGCAGTTTTATTCGGTAGCACCTCGCTACAATCGCGACATGGTATCCTTAGAAAACATAAACTCGGCTTTGCAACAATATTTACAACACACGAAATACAATCGCACTTTCATTAAGAACATTTGGACTCTAGCGGATTTTACGTACAGTTGAACAAGATTGAACAGACGTGACGTCCTGAATATTATTTAACAACGGTTTAAACGACTACAGCTGAAAACAAGCGACAGGCTTTTGCCGCGAAAATTATGTGGCATGCGTTAAAAATTTAAAGTATATGCGCAACAAAATCCAGTAGTGTGAAAGAGCTTTTAAGGGTGAACCGTCAAAAAACAAGCCTTAATCTACAAATTCTAAAAAGATACATATTATTAAATAAAATAATAATATTATAGCAAAAAAGATTTTAATTTTGCGGATTATAAAACACTTTTAAGGTACTAGTTATAAAACTACAGAGGGAGGCAAGGTTTTTTTAAATATTTTAACAGAGAATATTTCCTAAGGTATAAACACATTTTACCTGTAATCATCCTTGTTAATCTTGCTGGTGGCGCCAGGGTCATCAGGCCCGGTCTTCCCGTGCACCTTCTTACGATGATACGCTAGGCTCCAACTGTGGGAAATAACACATGTTTATCAATATCATCAGCCTATTTATCGTCACACTGCCAGGCTGCGGTCTCCTCTCACACAGAGAAGGATTGCGCGTCAATCACTTACGCTCAACATGGGTTGCCGATATCCTGAGACAGTCCAGGATTCCTCGAGATGTTTTCCTTGACCTTTAAAATTTACCTGAGAATTACTTGCAGTTTTAGACAGCTCTTTTATTGAAGGAAGCTATATGGTACTTTTTGTACGGGTGAGTGAAATAGTTTACAATGTAAGTGGGCTAAACCGCAAAAATTGTCTTTAAGAAAGCCTTCTACAGCCAGCTTTGATAAATGGGCTATGTGACTGCGAGAATTATTTAAATTGTACCAATAGTTCCTGAGATGACCGCCAATACCAAAAACCCGTATTCAGCTTACGTGGCGTGGTGATGAACGCTCAATCCTTCTCTGTGTGGTAGAAGACCCGTGCCCCACAGTGAACCGACAAAAGGGCTGATGATGACATAAGCCCTTAAGCCTTAATGACTTAAGTCATACGATATTACACCTTGAATTTTAAGCGCTTTCAAGTCGATGTAGCCTGAAAATAAAGGTATTTGCTATTACCTGTTAGGAAAGGTGAGTTCACACTGGTTACATTTGTACAGAAAGTTCTCATTCGCGTGTTTCATGCGTCTGTGCACTTGTAGGTACGTCCAGTGTAAGTAGGAACGACCGCAATCCTGTTGAAAAGATAATCAATATCTTGACTTCTAGATGTACCTACACATTTACAACATTATATAGAAGAAAGGTATGTATTCTTGTGTGTGTAATGAATCCAAAAAAAAAAAAAATAATAATAAATAACTCTATATCATCCTCCGAGCCTTTTTCCCAATCATGTTGGGGTCGGCTTCCAGTCTAACCGGATTCAGCTGAGTACCAGTTCTTTACAAGAAGCGACTGCCTATCTGACCTCCTCAACCCAGTTACCCGGGCAACCCGATACCCCTTGGTTAGACTGGTGTCAGACTTACTGGCTTCTAACTACCCGTAACGACTGCCAAGGATGTTCAATGACAGCCGGGACCTACAGTTTAACGTGCCATCCGAAACACAGCCAATGGTGTCTAAGATATACTTAGAAAGTACATACAGACTTAGAAAAGTTGCATTGGTACTTGCCTGATCTGGGATCGAACCCGCGCCCTCATACTTGAGAGATTGGCCCTTTACCCACTAGGCCACCACGACTGCTTAAACAACTCTATAATTAAAGAAATTATTTATCGAAAGAAGATAGATGAGGGTTCTAGAAGTCCAAATTATGTCATTGCGAACACCAGCTGGTTAACGGCGACTGGCGCGATGTTCCGATCTATCACCAAGCACTTACAACATTAGACTAAAAATATCCACCACACCGTCCACACCACACACCATCCACTAAAAGTATCTTCCTAACACAATAGTACCAACCTAATATAAAAGTACCAACCTAGCATAAAAAATAACCACCGACTTGTTTCTTAACATGCGCTATAAAGGTTATGGCACAGTATAGCGGCACCGCAACAGCACGGCTCCACACCAGCATTTAAGTTGTCATTCAATTTAGAGCATTAAATCGTGTATATTATAATATATTTCGTAATGTCAATATGAAAAAGCCAACGGCTCACAGTCAGCGTGCTTGCCGCTATCACACAACTCGACTCGCCGCCCGCGTGCTGCAAGCGAGCGGTCCTCATGCGTACAGCGCGCCGACGCGACGGCGTGCTAATTACGCACCGACTCCGAGCCGGCAGCGAAACAACGTCATTACGTCGTGTTCAATCATAATTGTCTTAAAATAATATTGAGTTTGCGACGACTTCAAGCTTACACCTCGCGGCCGGCGAGCGGACGGCGCGCGGACGGCGAGCTGGCACCTTGCGGACAGCGCGCTGTCCGCTCGCCGTAGTCTAAATTCGAGGCGACGCCGTGCTGCAGCCGTGCTGTTGCGGTGCTGCTATAATGTGCCATGTCCCTTAAACGCTTGTAAAACCGTGGGTCATTAAAAACGGCCTATCTGACACTGCAACTACAAGCACTGATACTAAAAGTACCAACCTCACACAAGAAGTGCTTGACGACGGGAAAGTCTAAGTAGCCGAGGATGCCGGTGGCTGATCGATTGCCGTCGGTATCGGCCGTCAGCCCATCGGCCTGTTTCTTAGCGTCAGCTAGAGAACGCTTGTAAAAACCGTGGGTAGTTTTGTTTATAACTTCATATGACTCAAAAACTGCTGATCTGACTTTTATGCAGTTTTCACTAATATACAGAATGATTTTTGAGGAAAGTTGCTTATTAAAAAAGTGTCCACCTTGCACAAAAAGTGACTGCTCAATACAAATGCTGCTTAATAAAAAGTACCAACTTAACACGAAAAGTACCAACCGAACACAAAAAGTACGTCTCTAACACGAAAGTGCCACTATATCATAGAAAGTACCAACCTCACACAAGAAGTGCTTGACCACGGGAAAGTCTCCGTAGCCGAGGATGCCGGTGGCTGATCGATTGCCGTCGGTATCGGCCGTCAGACCATCGGCCTGTTTCTTAGCGTCAGCTAGAGAGCGCTTGTAGAAACCGTGGGTAGTTTTGTGGGTTGTACACCTGGTAAAGATTTAGGATTATTAACTAAAATTACACTTTTCTGTGAACAACGGAAATCCTTGAAATGTTCTAATCCCAGAAATATTTCGGAAATGCAATAAATACAAAAGCTTTCACGCCAACACAGATAGTCTAGATTCTAGACCTTGAGAATAACCGAGGCTACTTTTTTGCAGGTGCAGAAATAGTTTGTGCTAAATCGGCTAATTGGCAAATAAGACTTTTATGAAACTTGGCATTGTTATCTGGGCGCAGGAACTATTTCCCACGGGAAATGGGTAAAAATACTGGCAGAAGATATTCGCGGTTCCAGGAGCTTGCCGTGGGAACGACTTCTTTATAGAGTAAAAGAGGAAGAAACATCCATACCATACATAAACAAACATTAACATTTACATATAATATTTTAGGATAATGTTATTTACTTACCTAGAATAAGTAGCAAAGCTAACTTTACAGATGTGGCAAGTGAAAGGGTTTTTCACACCCTTGTGTATCGCGCGGTGACTGTTTAATCCACTTTCTAAGTAGAAAACGCTGGAAGAAAACATATTTTTACTATCAGCTGCCTAGCCTATTCCCTAACTATGTTGGGGTCGGCAGATGCAGCTGAGTACCAGTGTGCCACATTTAGCGACTGCTTATCTGACCTCCTCAATACAGTTACAAGGCCAAATCTATGCCCCTTGCTTAGACAGGTTGTCAGACTTTATGGCTTCTGATCCGTAAGGTATAACCCTTCCAGGTCTCAAAAATGGAGGGGGCTCGTGGCTTCTATGACGAGGAGCTCGTGGCTAATATTATGATTGACCGACTCAAAAATGGAGGGGCTCATAGCTAACATCATGATGACCTACTCCCAAAATGAAGGGCTCGCAGCTAATATGATGAGGGGCTAGTGTCTAATATGACGAGGGGCTCGTGGCTAATCGTCGTCAAGTCTACTCTTATTAAGAGAGCATACTATAAAATCAAAGACTATATTGACGACAAGGATGTATGGCGTTAGTCCTATATTGCACAAGTGGCTTCCCTGGCGACTGGCAGGCTGTCTAGGAATATCTCTGTCCTCATTAATGTTCTTGCTCTTATCATGTTGTTATTATTATTATTTCTTTTTTATTTTGCTTTATATAACTTGGTTTGTTTAATCTATTAACTTCTTAAAATAGTTTGTATAATAATTTTCTCTAATAACTTCCTAGTTCAACTTGCACTGTATAACTTTCTCAAAGTCAACCCAAAAAATATTGTAAACATTTCTTTTTCATGTTATTATCGTATGTATCAATACATACAAATTGTAACACCTATTATGTTTTTAAAAAGAGTAACCATGGAGTTTCTTGCCCGTTCTTCTCCATAGGAAGCTACTTTTGGAATGGGCAACTAGAATCAAACTTAGTTATAATTTTGACGTTCATAAGTGCTTGTAAAGGCCTACATGAAATAAATGATTTGATTTGATTTGATTTGATTTGAATATGATGAGTGGCTCGTGGCTAATATGTTGGAGGGGCTCGTGGCTAATATGATGAGTGGCTCGTGGCTAATATGATGCGGGGCTCGTGGCTAACAGATAGAAACTATATAAAATGCGACTAACTCTTCACAGTACTCGCATCGGAACGCCTTCTCGATCTCGACGACTCGTATAAGCGCCCTGGCTTCGTCTGCCAGCTGAGACAGTAGCGGCTCGCCCACTTCATTCGATACCTGACGTTTTATTGGTTTCGATAGTTTTGGGGACTCTGAGGAAAGAAGTTAGAATGGAGATAAACTTGCTGTTGAGTGCGCCAGAAGGATCTACTTCCCATATATGGAAAAAAACTGCCTGTCTGTTATTGTTATGTAGGTACAGGTATATAAGTTTCATCAAAATCTACGCGGTAGTATTTGTAGAATGAGTAACTAAATTTTTTTCCCATATTCATGAGATTACACACCCTGGTAATCTTAAATGAATATTATAAAGCTGAAAAATTCTGGACCGCTATGAAATTTTTTTCAGTGTCAGACAGCCCATTTGTAGAGGAAGGCTATGGGCTACTTTTTATCAGGTGAAGGGGAGTAGTTCCTTCAGGAAACGGTTGAAATTGCAGAAAATAGTGAGCTGTACTACTGCCACGTTTCATCCAACATCCTGTCGTATTCGCGCACAAGAGTTGCAAACATACGACCCTCACAAACTTTCGCATTTAAAATATAAGTATAGATACCTAAATATGTTACACAAACCATAAACAGAATTGAGATACGTACAGTAAGGGTCCGTTCAGATAGAACGGGTAGGAGAGCATCGGCGCGCATTTTTCTTTTCACACAAACCGGAGCCCATCGGCTGCGCGAGCATTAAAGAGCATGCAAAAGGAGCCAAACGTCAAGAAAAAATACACGATCGGAGCCGGTCGGCTCCTCTTATTATTTTACACCGAGCGCATTCGAGCATTCTCAATGACAAAAGCAGTGCGCATGCAAAAATAAATCTTACTTCAAATAAGTACTCAATTTTCAACGTGTTAAGAATTTGCTCTGCTCTCCGAGCCGGTCTATCTGAACGGACCCTGACATAATATAAACTTACCAACAATCTGCACGGTATGTCTAACAAGGCCGCTGGTGGGAGACAGCTGAACAGTCATCTCTTCGGCTTCCTCCTTCAGCTCGTTGGCAAACGCCTCTATGCATTCCGTTGATTTTGTTGCATGCTCCTGTTTTTAACTCGTTTATATCAGCTTCACTTGGAACTTAATCTTAATTTGACCAAATCTCATTTAATCAAAGAAGGCTGTATTTTGCACACGCTCTGTGTTCTGATGACATGACTTGCGCCTTTTTTAGTTTTTGAAACTATTAATGTTTTTAAGGTCAACAAGAAAGAAGACTTGCTTGAGCAAATGGGAGGTTTAAAACGAGATCGTCAACATAGTTTGGAAAATTCGTAAGTGCTGGGGATTTGTTGCGACACTTCTTCTTTTCAGCAAAAGCATATAGGAAGTGGTGAATGGTTTTGGGGGCTGTCTTTTATTTTTGAAGATAGAAAAATTCTGATTTATCCGGCTAATTTGATTTCAGTAGGTCTGACACCGACATCAGCAAAGTCATCGACATAGCCCACCGAATCAGCAAGCTGAAGTGGCAGTGGGCTGGCCACATTAGCCGAAGAACCGATAACCGTTGGGGTAAAGGGGTTCTAGAGTGGAGACCACGCCTCGGCAAACGTAGTGTAGGACGTCCTCAGGCACGGTGGAGTGATGACTTGCGCAAGACGGCTGGCAGGAGCTGGATGCGAGCAGCCGAAAATCGATCTCAGTGGGTGCACTTGGAGAGGCCTATGTCCAGCAGTGGACTGCTATAGGCTGATGATGATGATGATGATGATGAAGTCTGACACCAGTCTAACCAAGGGGTTGCTCGGGTAACTGGGTTGTGGGGGGTCAGATAGGGCAGTCGCTCCTTGTAAAGCACTGGTACTCAGCTGCATCCGGTTAGACTGGAAGCCGACCCCAACATAGTTGGCAAAAGGCTCGGAGGATGATGATGATGAACTAACCTGTGCATGACGATGGTCTCTGAAGGCCCTAGTGCAGACAGCACAGACTCGCACCAGTGTAGGAGCCAGTTCCTCTTCGTGTGCTCTCACGTGCATGCGGAGACGAGAGCGACGGGTCAACTGCTTTAGACATATGTGGCATTGGAAAGGTTTGATCTGGGGAAAATAATTATTTTTTGAGGACTCATCTATACTAATATTGTAAAGAGGAAAACTTTTTTTTTTTTGTTTGTTTGTTTGTAATGGATAAACTCAAAAACTACTAGACCGATTTTAAATATTCTTTCACCATTAGAAAGCTATATTATCTGCGAGTAACATAGGCTATATTTTATCCCGGTGCGGGCAGTAGCTCCCACGGGACGCGGGTGAAACCGCGTGAAAACGGCTAGTGCCTTATAAAATTTCACTTGCTTCAAACTAACGTTAATGACGTAATTTGTACTAGAATAATTGTCTTAAGTCGTCAAATTAATATATACAAAATAAATAACCTTTATATAAAAAAGGAAATTGTCTACTAGTTTTCGATAAAAAAAAGCCTAAAAAGAATGATGCATGGTCAACAAAGATGGCAAAATAAATACAGAGGCTTCTAATTCTAGACAGCTACTTCTATGAGAATATTTAGATTTTTTTATAATTCCTACTCTCTGCCAAGCTTTCACGCCACAACTACTGACCCGATTTAAATGTACAGTCAAGTTCAGGTTAACAGCAGTGTTAACAGCTTTATAGGGAAATCGTACTTATTACTATTGAGTTAAGGTGCATGACAGTTACCACTGATGTGCAGTCTACCGTACATAGGTTAACAGATAGAAGATATACTGCCAGTAGGCTACATAGTTTTAATCAGGATGCGGGCAGTAGTTCCAACGGGAAACTACACTCCCGAGCAAAAAAATGGAATCGCCCAAAAAATGGAATGTTTACAGTTAAATGTTTATGGTTACGTTTGAAAGCCTATACTTTTAGCTCTAAATTAAGGGTAGAAACAAAAATATCATTTTCCTATTACAGGAGTTAATCATTTTTATTTAAGACAGCAACGAAAATCAGGCGAAAAATAAAATTGAGCTTAGCTGAAAAATTGAACATTTCAAAGAAAATCAAGCATAGGTTATTTTTTCAGTATTTTGTATTTCCTCCTCTAGCCCTTATTACTGCTTTTTACTGTTTCTCATGAACCTGCTGAGTTTTTAACTGTTTCTTGCGGCATTCCCTCCCATTCCTCTAGCAGTGCCATTTTCAGCTCAAATGATTTTTTTGTTTTGTATAGGCTTTCAAACGAGACCATAATAAACATTTAACTGTAAATAATGTATCATTGGCAATCGTTTTATTTGTATAGCGCACGGGGGTGATTCCATTTTTTTGCTCGCGAGTGTATATTATAGTATTAATCAGGCTGTAACGAATATCAGTAATTTTATTTCCTTACCTGTAAATGTGTAACTCCATGCTCGTCCAAAGTCTGTTTGTCTAAGAACCGCTTGTCGCACGTGACGCACACATAGCGACGCGTGTCTGTGTGAGTGCGACTGTGTTTCGTTAGAGTTGCCCTGTAAGAAAATACAGCAGTGTTTTAGATTTTTTCTGAAGTAAAAAGTTTTTTTGAAGGGGATTTTCCGAAGTAAAATCTTGCATAAATAGATGTCTCTACATTGACAGTTCAATAATAAGAATAATGATGTCCAGATCGATTGTCGGCCTCGGGGGCTGTTCTCCAAACAGATCAGACAGCTGCGAAGGCCATCAGTGCACAAGCGTGAGGGTCTTATTGCACCCAAAATTTAACAATACCAATTTTAGATTAGATAGTTGAGATAAACACACTTTGGAAAAGGGTAGACAGATGATTTACCAATGTAACCTAAGAAAGGAAAAAAAAACATAAAAAAGGCTTCATTCAAATATCAGGTCTTCTGCTGGTTGTCACTTCAAGATACATGGCAAATGGCTAGACAAATGACTTTTCTTACCTAAGATAATGGTTTTCTTTCTATATCTCGTGGAAACTTAGCAGTCTTCTAAGAGAACTTTCTGGAACATCACCTAGAACTGACCTGAGGAAGAAGGTCTTCCCGCAGCCGTCTACAGGGCACTGCCAGCGCTTGTGCTTGTCATGCTGGAAGTGCACGTGGTCGAACAGCTCCGTCTCCGTGGAGAAGGTGGTTCCAGAACATTCCAGAGTTAGGGAGATGCTCTTCAAGTAGCTTTCAATGTTTTACCAGCTTTTTTACGCCGAAAATGTAAAAAAAGATGGCATATAGAAGCCATCATTTAACAATGGTCATGGGTCTTTTAACATAGATACTTTGAAATATCTGGTCTTCTACTGGTTTTCAATCCTAAGGTACATGGGAAATGACTAGACAAATGACTTTTCTTACCTGAGACGATGATGTCTTTTAAGTCTGGTGCGAAAAATGGCAATCTTGTAAAAGACCTTTCTGAAAGGGCATCCTAAAGTCTTAGCAGTATATTTCCCTGACCTGAGGAAGAAGGTCTTCCCGCAGTCGTCTACAGGACACTGCCAGCGCTTGTGCTTATCATGCTGGAAGTGCACATGGTCGAACAGCTCCGTCTCCGTAGAGAAGGTGGCTCCAGAACATTCCAGCGTTAGGGAGATGCTCTTCAAGTAGACTTCATTGTTATACCAGCTTCTTTATGCCGAAAATCTTAAGAAGATGGTATATCAAAGCCATCATTCAACAATAGCCATGGGTCCTTTAAGATGGCTTTAAAATATCTGGTCTTCTCTTGGTTGTCACTCCTAAAATACTTGGGAAATGGCTAGACAATATCTTTTCTCACATGAGACAAACCTACTCTCTTCTTACCTAGTAGTCTTCTAAGAGAACTTTCTAGAACTGACCTGAGGAAGAAGGTCTTCCCGCAGCCGTCGACGGGACACTGCCAGCGCTTGTGCTTGTCATGCTGGAAGTGCACGTGGTCGAACAGCTCCGTCTCCGTGGAGAAGGTGGTTCCTGAACACTCGGTGCAGGTGTAGCGGCCGTCTGGACGTATCAGGTTTGTGGATTCGTGGAACTGCCTAGAGAAGGAATAGTGGTAATTTGAATTACTTTCTACCTGAAGTGTTGTAGTCGGAGGAAATTAATTCGCGCGAACGGGTAAAACTATAGCCTACTTTGATAAAGGGGTTATAACTGAACTCTATTATACGCTAATATAATAAAAGGGAGTTTTGTTTGTAAAGTCTCCGGAACTACTCAGTCGATTTGAAGAATTCTTTGACTGTTGGGAAGCTAGACTACCCGAGGCTGTATATTTTCTGGGTAATAAAAACACTTTCCTGGGAAAACAGATAGTAATTCGTATGGAGCGTTTTCGAACAAAAAAACACTCTTCAGCTTTATTATCTTCACAATGAAGTCTATCTGTTTTTCATGCTTTCTCGCCAAAACTACTGAGCCTACGAAAGTACCTATATAGGCAATTCTTTTGTGTTAGAAGTAGTTGTCTTATGACGAGGGAAACAGCTAGTCATTACCGACATATTTAAAATATACTTACATATGAAACTTAAGTCTAACTTTCGAAGTAAAAGACTCATTACAATTATGACAAGTAACCACTTGAGGGTTGGAGGTCGGCTCCCGGCTGCGGCGTTTTCTAGGACGCTGCAAAGTTAAGCATTTGGTTTGTACGTAGCAATGGAGTAGGGAAACGTCTAGGCAAGTGGTACGAAACTTACCATAACGAGAAGGTCGCTGTCTATGGATGATTCTACTTGTCTTGGTCGTCCTTGAGCTCTCTGCCAGAAAAATGATAAAAACTAACAAATTATAATTGCACAATTTTCAGATTCAGAAAATGTATACATATGCTGGTAAATATACGATAGTCCCTCGAAGTATGGATGAAATGGAACATGGTTATGGACAGGGCCATCTGCCAACTTTTTGACTTCAGAAAATGGAGGAAATTCTGGATTTTTAAGAGACAACAAATTATGGCCATTTCTAGCATTTTTCAATCATTATGTAGTTTTTGAAGAAGGATATCAAATAAAAAACGAAACATCTGATCCATCGATATGAACACTTATTCTTCAGGATATTTTAGAAGACTGACCTTTCTTTTGCTTATTGTTTTACTCAGATACAAAATAGGTAAAGAAATAATAAATAAGCGATCGTTTCAAAAGAGCTTTACCTTCAAGAAATCTTCTTCAGTAGGTATACAAATAAGATTGCCCAGATCTTTAGATTTCCTTTTTCGACCACGCCTTCGACATCTATGGTTCGTCAAACCCTCTGCACTTGCAAATATTTGACTAGTGGACAAAAAATAGGAATTTTACAGACTGAAATAATGCTTCATGATTCATAGGTAACTATTATTGTTCAAATGTTATTTTACTCATGACCATGAAAGGACTAGACTAAAGTTCCGCCTACCCGTAACAGCTGCCAGAGATGTTCAAATGACAGCCTGGGACGCAGCAATTTAACGTGCCTTCCAAAACACGGAGGAACTCATCATTACAAGATCGATCGATCCTCTGAAACTATATAGGTAGGTATAATTTAATTACCTGCAATTAAAACATTTGTGTGTTTTCGAAGTATCACCATCCTGTCCATCTTCTTTGCCCTAAAAAGGTATCACGAATATTATAAATACGAAAGTGAGTTTGTTAGATGTTAGTCTTTCACGCTGCAATGGCTGTACCTATTGGGATTAAAAAACCTTAACTTGTAAGCCGTTTTCTCAAGAATAGTTTTTTTTTTGTTTTCTAGTGTTTTTAGAAAACATATTTTTTTTGTAAAGTTTTTTATTTGTAGGGAGGTTTTCTATTATTTACCTTGGCAACACAGAGTAATTTCTGCAACTCTTGCGTGGCTTCCATATCAGCCGTTTGAACGATCCAGATCTCATCCTCACTGCTGTCTAGGCACTCCTGCTTAACCTCCGTTTTTATGATGGGTGGCTTTGGCTGTTAGGTATATAATTCTTTTAATTTTAAAATATGTGACTTTTTTGAAGACGAGACACAATTTGAGCCTATTTGCACCGACAACATAAACGTCCAATATTTGTAAAACAACTGTTTACTTTGAAAATTGGATGTAGAAGTTTGTAGTAAATGTTTTTTTAGAAAATTGGCATTTGAACTGATATGTTGGCGGTGAATTTGGGCCTAAGAGAAGTAAAAAAAATGTAGGACATATAAAAATACTAGAGTACATAATAGAATGTCCCCACATAGGTAAAACTAAGTATGAACTATATAATAGTGTTTAAATAAAATACTATAATCTAAAGTGAAAATAAATGGATTTTATAAGCATGAAATAAAACAAAAATTTTGCGTTCTATGTAAAAACGATCAAAGTATTGATCTATTGAAATCTTAATCTATTTATTTAAAAGAAAAACTATATGTTGACACTTTAAATAAAACTAACCGCATCTTTACTAGGTTCATTCTTTTCTTCAGAATCTTCGTCTTCATCTAAAATTTTGTTTACAGGTATATTATTATTATCAAAAACTCGCTACTGGATATGGTGAAGTATGGTCTAAATACTAAAAGCACGCGTTACGCATACGCAAGTTTTTAACCGACACCTCAAAAAGGAGGACGTTCTCAATTAGGATGTTTTCATTTTTTTTAACTGAGACAGCTGTCATTGTCAATCATAATAAAAATAGATACTAATTAATTAAATCTACAAATAAATACCTTTTCTATCACCATCTTTTTTGTTTGAACTTCTAGTACGAGTAGCTATGGGGGACGACTTTTTAGGCGATGTTTCTTGTTCATCTGAAAATATGTTGGCATTTTAGTCCTTAGGAATTATTTAGGACATTTAATCCAGACTTCAAGTTGAGAAAATTGACATAAATTCTACTAGCATTTTGCGCAACTTTGCGCAATGCGCTAAATGTTTGCGCATTGTGACAAAATTATATGCGCAAAATTATATGGTTTAGTAAATAAATAACTCTACCTTTATTTTCTTGTTTCATTTGCTCATTTTCATCTTTTAAATGTTTACTAGGTTCGGATTTCTCGTGAGCTGCCTTCAGATGACCTTTCAGCCATTTTAAATTTGCGTAACCTGTAATACGAATAACAGTGAATACAGAGCGCATACTCCTAAAATAAGTGTAGGTATGTATCAGTTCATGAACTTCTTCTCTGAAAATCTTAAACAAGAACCTTTAAAAAGTCTAAATCTAGATAATTATTCGTCGATATTTTTAAATATAAAAAATAATTCTTTCAAAAACACATCCTTTTTATCTGTGAACATGTCCGATGGATAGGGTACGGGCCGGACTCCACTATATAGTTTTACTATTATTTTGTCATGTGATTTGAACCCATCAAATCAAGGAGTAACTAGGTTTGAATCAACATACCATAGAAACAAAGTGGGCATGGGTAAACATCGCCATCTTCCAAATCATGTTTATGTGTTTCACAGTGCACCAGCACTTCTGACAAATCCGGGAATACTTGCTCGCAAAATCTGGTAACAAATACATTTTGATTTAAAGGAAAACGACTAGCTCAGTAGGTATTGTATCTAAGCTATTAAGAGCCAGCGGCTGTAAGCCTATATAAAAAGGATTAAATAAATAAAAATTCGTAGAAGACAATCGTTCATACATAAGTCAGTTTAAAATACTAGCTGTTTCCAGCGGTTACACCTGTGTACTAATGGAACTACTCCCCGCAATCGGATACAAAGTTGACGATGACACTTCTCAGGCTGTAGACTATCTGAGGAAATATTTCGAAAAAAAAAATAGGAGACAGAACAGTATGGAAGAACCAAACATTTAATTTAGAATAAACGTAGCAGGATTATAGACAAAACTTACTTGTTTATATTATTAAGATTGCAATTACCTGCACTTCAACTCAGTAACTTCACTATTATCACACTGGTACTTCCCCAAAAACTCCTTCACTTCCTCATCAGCCTCCTCCAGATTGTCTATGATATTATCTATCTCCGGTTCCGGCTCCACAATCTCAACATCACTGGAACTACCGTCCTTCTTCTCATCTTTGACGACTATGACATCATCAGACCTCGGATCATTGTCTATTGGTTTCGTTATAATCTCACCGTCAGAACCAATTTCGACTTTCACAAATTCTTCCTTATCTAACTTAGAATCCTGTTTACTCATCATATCTTTATGCCTTCCTAAATGGGTGAAATTGAAATTTTTGACCTTCTGAAAAATATACTGCTGATTGTTACGTATGACCAGAAATTCGTCGGGATTCAAAAATTGGTTAGCACTTTTCATCCGGCAAGGTTTAAAATTTTCGTTAAGACAGCATTCACATATAATCTTCAATTGCGTCGACATTTTCTTTTGAGGAGAACACCTATGTACTCTCTGGTCTTCGTTATCAAAGAGGTACAGTTTATCGACACTGTTATCGACATGTTTTCCACAAATGAAACATATTTGACTCTCAGTTTCTCCTATAAGTACTCCATCGATATCGATATAGGAGATTGGTTTAGTCCAACTCTTATGCACGAGTCTTGAAGGATCAGTCTTTCTAACATGTCTTCTCTCGCTGTACCCTTGGTCATAAGGCAGAGAAGTCATAGGGGAGTCTTTAAACATGTTTAAAATCTCCTCTCTAGTATAAGCCAAATTATCATTCCTCTGGTAACTGTCATCGTAGTTCTTAAAATTATCTTTTATCAAGCTTTTAGGAGACTTATTCCGACTAGTCACAGGGTTCAAAGTCGCGTAAGTTTTAGAATTGTTAGCTTCTAAGTATTTAGTGAATTGAGCTTCGAAACCCGATGTGTTATTGCAAACTAATTTAAAAGGTAAGGAATTAACAAAACTGCATTTTGGACTCGAATTTTTGCTGGACCATCTTGAAACAGGACTTTCTACTATATTAATTTTCTTTGTTTCCGCATGTATTGTATCTATTTCCGGATCGTTAACATCATCGGCGTATTTTACAAAAGGGATTTTTTCAGCTGTTAAGTCTATTAAGGGATCATCATTGTCAAAATGTATTTGTGATGCTCTAATCTGAGTGCCATCGTCCAATATATAGACCAAATCATTGGCGCCATCATTGGTGTCCAATATTTGATCAAAGTTTTGTGTGAGGTCGTCCGCTTGTAAATTTTGTTCTGTATTTAATAGGAATTGGTATATGTTTTCGGATAGGGAAACTGGCTGGTTTCTGGTAATGGAGTTTAAGTCGACTTCGAAGCCTAGGAGTCCCCTGTAATGAAGGGATTTTATTCAGAAGAATGATTATGAATTTTATTTGAATATTAAATACAGTATTCTCCCAAAAAATATCCATAACATGGTACAGTCTGCACAAAACTTTTTGTCACTACTTAAAAATATATAGTTTTAGGTATGTGCGGGTGGCGGAGGCGGCGATGAAGGGAGGGGTATGTAGAGGAGTATAGTAGCCTCTAGTTCTCTACTGAATTTCAAGAGGCTATCGTAGTTTTGGAGCACACTGTATACTATGCTTGTGTTGTTTTAATCAAAAAGATGCTTGTTATGAATGGAGACAACCATTTCCTGAACACTAAATATTTTAGTAGGCATGGCCTTACTAGCCAAGTGAGAGACAAACTCCTGAACTAAAAATATTTAAATATCTTTCCTAGCCTTTCATGTCAGAGAGAAATCTGACTAGGTGACAGAAATATTTTATTACAATAAATTCAATTATTTATTGAGTAATCTTTTCTTATAGCTAAACTTCTCCTAAAGATTGAATAACGCCTCTCCTCCTTCATATATTTAAAAAGTGTGTTTTGTGAACTGACTTACCGAGCTTTATCTAGGAACATCTGGAAGTTATCATCAGGTTCCACCCTGAGAGCAACTTCACCAGTTGCATTCTCCATGCAAAGAATCAGAGGGGGCTGCGTCTCTGTCATTTTCACTACAGCAAAAACTAATATTATAAGGTGACTGCACTCGCTTCACATAGAGAATAGGTTTAAGTCATCATCATCATCTGCCAAGCCTTTCCCCAACTATGTTGAGGTTGGCTTCCAGTGTAACCAGATGCAGCTGAGCACCACTGTTTTACATGAAGTGACTGGCTATGTGACCTCCTCAACCCACATACCAGGGCATCCTGATACCCCTTGGTAAGACTGGTTTCAAGTAGTCAAGTTGTTTTATTTCATGAAAGGTGAGCTATACTTGTGTGTAAATGTCTGCATATGGCACATTTTAAAGTGGCTATTTTTTATGATAAGAGGTGGACTGTGTATGTTATCTGGTTTGTAAGGAAAATGCTAAATGTTGCTCCCGTAACTGAATTGAAGAGGTCAGATACACAGTCACTAAGATGCATCCAGATAAGACTGGAAGCGACCCCAACATAGTTTGGGAAGACCAGGCAAATGATGGTAGAATAAAATTAAAATGCCATGGAAAGAGTTAGAGCAATTCCTATCTTTATGGTAATTCACCTTGTTGTACTTTCTGCATAGAAAACTGGGTAATGGAAAAATTGATATGAAGTCATTTAAAATACATAATAAGAATATTAGAGTTCTACAATATACATAAAATTATCCTTTTTAATTCTTTAGATATAAGTATTTCAGCAAGTGTAGCTTTTGTAAGCAAATAAATTCCTATCCATTGAGATAAAAACAATATTAGAAAAATATAGGTCAGTGGGTCATCTATTTAACTTATTTTATTAGATAAGAGACAGAGAAAAATCTAAATAAATTCCATAAGAATTGTTCTCAAAATAAATTGAATGTATCAGACTGAAAATGAAATTGGGAAATATTTCTTTTAATTTCGAAAATAAAAGTTTCCGTAAAGTAGTTTATTTATTTATCTTTACTCTAAATTATAATTTCCAGCCTAGCCATTAAAAACCAAAGCGGGAGTATGAAAACTGACACTGGCCACCAAATAAAATAAATTCAAATGGCCAGTGACAATATATTACCGGCACACTTTTTTCGATAAATTGGACCACAAAAAGGTAATATAATAAAATTATATCACAACCATCGACAGATATCTTACCAAATCGTCTTTTTCAGCACAAAAATCCTCACTTTCTTTGAACAACTGGCACTTCTTTAGAAAAATAACAATTGAAACATTATTTTTCTCGCCATTTGTGTCAAATTTGAAAAGTTCAAAACAAAAACAATCCGATTCAAACCAAAGACAATTTTGGTGTACTTTTTGACAAATCGTAATTTTTGATGTAGATTGCTGCTTCGCAAGCGAGTTGTGGTAAACAGCAATGTATCCATTTTTCTTGAAAGTACAAAATAAATTATTTTTTTTTAAATAGCCTACAATAATACGGGAATATTTTTTTATGTCATTTTAAAAATGTGCATTGTTCAAAATGATAGAAATGTGGTGAAAATGTGAATATATTTTGATGAATTACTTAATGTCTGTACGAGTTTTCTGAATGAATGCAATTTGCTGTTTATTATATCTAATAATATTGATTGTTTGGTGAGAACAGTTTATATTAAATGTAATTGAATAACAGGAAAATACACAAAGAAGATTAATTGTACATTTTCGCACATTTGGCTGATTAAAATTGTTTATGGAAACGCCCTTTGTTTGTATTAAAAATAATTATGTGAGAAAGAGACAGGCTCATGTATATTTATTCCAAATTGATAAATAATTCAAATGAAATGTTATACTTCAAGTAGTACACATTATGAATGAGTAAAATTGGCATATTTTACAGTCCTAAATTAGTGTCTCCAAAGTCTGTGTTATTTAAAATTCTAGTAAATAAGCCGGGATGCGACAGAGACAGAATTCTTTGATTTGTTGATTGACAAGTGAACTGTCATTCACATTCGCAATATGGCCGAGAGTTGTATCTAAATACGGAACATAATAATTGTGCGCGAATATATAATTTCCCATGCAAATGATACATTGTTTATTTTAATGACTTAGTGAGTGAAGTGTCGCGGTATGTTTCCCTTAACTCCACCGGTCGTGAAACGGCTGTTAGGGTGGAAAAAAGGCCCTGAGGGTTCATCTGCTGCCGAAGATAAATGGTCTGAGAAGGCAGTAAAGAGTTTAGTTAAGAAATTAAAGAAAAGCGGAGCTCTCGAAGAATTGGAAAAGGCGATATCAAGCCAAAATAGTCATACGAAATGCGTAACTATTCCCAGGTTAGTCTAATATTGATTTATTTTTTCGTGATAACAATCATTTGGGAATGTGACGTTTCCGGTGGCTAATGTGTATCCTTGCAATGTTTTTGAACCTTATATCCCTGAAATAGGAATGGTTTTCGGTGAGCAAATCTATTGCTAAAATCTTGAACTTAAATGACATTTTTGCTAAAGAAATTGGTTCTAGTTTACAGGTAAATCTAAACTTATAAGATTCTTATTTTATAGTATTTCTTGAATCTTTATTTCTCATTATTCGATAAAGTTCAATATTTTCTGTGGTCGGATTATTTCGGTGGTCCTATTACCCGGCTAAATTCGAAAGTCACCTATTAATAGTTGACTGCCGCAGATTGCAGCGACCATCGCATTTTGGTTGCATAACGTACAGGACGTAAAATCGGAAAGGTCAAGACTCCGTCAAAACAAATCGAAGTGCTCTGTCAACATGGCGGACATATTTTGAACATTGCGAATTCTTTATTGCTAATTTCCTAAGTAATTAATACAGGAAACGTGTGTTTTATACATTTTTTGTGTTTTGTGCGCATTTTGAAGGACATCCGCGTATCCTTTCGTCCTTGAAAGTGAATACGTCAGTAGTTCCGTGTAGTGTTATTGATAGAGTTAACAGCTTCTAATTTATGCGACAATATTGCAATTCCTGTGTAATAAATACGTGTTCCGGAGTTTTATTTGGTGAGTATATTGTTCTTGTTTCTTATTTTACACTAAAAAGTGGTTATTTTAATGAAACAATGCCAATCAGAACCTTATTGGATTTGTACATTAAAAATTCTGTGCCTTGCTGCAACTATGGGACAATGCCCCAATGACATTCCGCCAGGAAATCATTTGCCGCCAAATTCATGCAAATTCGATCGATTGCATTCTAATTTATTAATATTTTAATTCATAATTACTGATAATGTGAAAATAACTGAATACATAGTTATTTTTTGGGTTATTAACTTATTTTAATTTTATAATTCTTATTGACTGTTGTGTTAAGCTCATTAAAACTTGTCTGGCCAGATTAATGACCTCTTTTGACCTTTCCAAGGAGGTTTTATGTTGTTATGAGTTAAAAATTGTTACTTGAAAGTTAGTAGTTCTATAATAATATGGTTTAGATAGTTACTGCTAAGCAAGATTTTAGATTTTAGATTTATTTCCCAAGTAAGGTCATTTTTTTTATTAGTTGTGGTGGCCTAGTGGGTAAAGAACCAACCTCGCGAGTATGAGGGTGTAGGTTCGATTCCAATTCAGGCAAGTACCAATGCAACTTTTCTAAATTTGTATGTACTTTCTAAGTATATCTTGGACACCAATGGCTGATAAAAAGGTGAAGGAAAACATCTTGAGGAAACCTAGACTATATAGTCTGAAATCATCAACCCACATTGAGCAAGCGTGGTGATTAATGCTCAATCCTTCTCCATGTGAGAGGAGGCCGCAGCCCAGCAGTGGGACGATATAAAGGCTGAACTTACTTATATATTGAAAGGGGACAACCATAAAAACTATGGGTGGATTGTGTGAAAGTCGATATAGTTCCTTGTGAGATGACGGCAGATAGAAGAGTGTGGAAGGAGAAAAAGTCCTATCAAGATGGTTTACCTTTAGTGCTTACTCAAATGGAGTAAACTTAAACTAAGTTTTCTATTCTTCTCCTATTTGATGTAGAATTTTATAGTTTTGGATGTTTTAAAGAAAAAGGTCAAGGATTATTGACATTTACACAGGGGTCATATGGGGTCATTTGACTGCAAATGTCATATCTGCATTATGCATTTTGTATGCATGTGAATTTATTAGGTGTACAATAAAAGTAAAATTCAGATCTCGTCTCTACTAATCAAATAATTTTGTTGTTTTGAAGTCCCATGCCTTGGGGGAATTTCATTGCCGCCCGCTTATAATCATCAGTGGTATTTTTACATCTATCAAAGGTGTTTAAAAGCAGCTGTATCAGGTTATTTGGCTTTAGCACTTGCATTTTTTATCGCTCCATAAAATATAGCCAAAGTTAATCAGAAATAACTCATAATTTTAATGGTAATAATAGTATAATTAGTGTACATAATACAATGTTGAATTTCTTCCACAGAGTGAAACCTAACGAGAACGTGATAAACGGACAGTACCGCAAAGGATTGCCGCATGTTGTCTATTGCAGGCTGTGGCGTTGGCCGCAGCTACAGGTAAGACACATTATATTGATATTTATTTTGAAAACTAAGTTTTGAATATGAAAATACATACACACATACTAGTTAGAAAGAGGTAGTTTTCTTTTATGTTTACAATTATTAGCAGAAATGATTCATTTGTAAAACAAGCCTGTCAAGGGTCTTAAAGATCTTATAAATAGTACATACTGCACTGTATTTTGTTATATAACACAAGTAAGGTGTTGTAGACACATAAAAATTTCAATTGCCTAATAGTAAAATTACAAATTACGGGCCCATAATTTTGTAACTTTAGTTTGAATTAATAATGTTGAGTACCTGTGACTGGCATCTGAAAATGAAGCACTGATGAAAAAATTTGCTAGCAGAAAAGCTATCTATTTCAATGTAATTATTAATATACATTTCAGAGCCAGCATGAGCTAAAGCCAGTGGACCACTGTGAATACGCTTACCAGTTGAAGAAAGACGAGGTCTGCATCAACCCTTATCATTACAATAAAATTGATTCACCCGGTAAGTTATACTTTGTTACACTATTTTCTTGAGCTTGATATAGATTAATTTGAAATTTCAATAAATTATTAATTAACTTCCACCTGCGGTTTCACCCAGTGTCTGTGGGGATTAATTCCTACATCTGAATTAAAGGTAGTCTACAGCCTTCCTCAATAAATGGGCTAGCTAATACCGAAACAATTTTGTCAAATTGGATGTGATAAAGCTACAGAGTTTGTTTGTCTGTTTACTTCAACACGCAAATTTTTGTAACCACTGGTCCAATGAGGGTTTTCTAAAATGGCGTCCACGAGGTGGCAGCACCGAGTCGTCAGGTCCAGGTAACTGTCAAAGTGCTTATCTTTACTATGAATAGTGAACGATTTTAGTGTTTTTTTTTTTTTATTTTATAATTAAAGCACTGCATTATTGTTTTACTATTGAGGTTGAGTAAATAAAAAAAACTAAATCATATTGTGTTAACAAATTTTTCAACAAGCTTTTCCTTAGTACCAGTGACTTTTGCACCCTCTCTCTTAGCTCAATTTTTAGTTCGGAAACCTTATTCTGACCGTAGTCCATAATAAAATCAATAACACTTCCAATATAACAGAATTTCAATAGACAATAAGTTCGGACCCTACAATTCCATACTATTTGACAGCTGTTTGGACCTGACGCATACGAAGCGCCGCCTGGCGGCAGAAAACGTATCGAAAACCCTCATTTAAAAAAATCTTTAGATATTCTATTGGTCAAGGAAATAGGCTACTTTATATCTGGTTACATTAAGTAGTTCCTACCGGACGAGGGTTAGACCACTAGCAGAAGCTAATCAAGCTTACTAATTCCTTATTTATTATTATTTTAATGTGTTATTGTGTTGTTCCAGCATTGCCCCCGATCCTAGTGCCCCGGCACGGAGACAGCGAGGTCCGCGCGCCGCCGCCCTACACGGACTATCACCAGCCGCATCACGAACACACTGACACGTTAGTATTTATTACATAATAGCTGATCCCGCGAACTTCGTATCGTCTTCTAAACCTTCCCTGGACCTCTACAAACATTTTAAAACCAAAAAAAGCCAAATCAGTTCAGCCGAGCTTTTCCAGGAAAGTTTACCAGGATGCAGCTGAGTACCAGTGTTTTACAAGAAGTGACTGCCCTATCTGACCTCCACAACCTCCTCAACCCAGTTACCCTAGCAAACCAATACCCCTTGGTAAGACTGGTTGTCAGACTTACTGATTTCTGTAATGGTACCACATGACATAAGTGTAAAGTCTCGATTAGCGTTGAAAACCCCAGCGTTTTTTTTTCTGTAAATATATTTAAAAATACATTGTCGTTTTTATATACTACTGATATCGCTCACGCGTTGTATCGCACTAACGCAGTTTACATACACCTGTGTATGTAAACTGCGTTAGTGCGATATCTGAACAAAATAAATATGACAAATGCCTTTCAGGCTGAATTAGATCTTTAAAATGCTGAGATTTCATGCTATTTGCAAAAGCCGGCCACAATCCTAAGGAAAGTCGATAAATCCTTATATCTCAGGACAGGATATATCCGGTTCATATGATACGGCTGATACTCGAAGTGCGGTTAAACCTAGTTTTAACCGGTTGACCAAAGCATGACTAGGATATTGATAACTGTAATACGGATATTGTAATACTAAATAGACAAGTGAAGGAGAAAAACAATTAGTAATCAAACTTATCATTTATTTTCAATAATAAACAAGTTGGTTCAAAAACCGCCAAAAGTGCGATTCGGACTCGCTCACGAAGGGTTTCGTATAAAACGAGCAATAATAAAACATGTTGGCTGTATGGGGGCCTCCTAAAATGTTTATTATATTCTAGTTTTCAGTATATGTATTTGTGTTTTATAGCATCAACAGAAATACATATGTAGTCTGTGAAAATTTTAACAGTCTAAATGTGGCGGTTCATGAGACAAAGCTTGGTGACAGATTGACAGTAAAGCAGTAGTAATGACCCCCTTTTGTTGTTTTATGAGCGTTAAGTTGATGAGTACCCTATTCATGTAGACAACTTTCGAAAATTGCCCTTGATATCTCAGCGATTCCATCATCAGATTCTTGTCCTGATGACAATGGGACTGGATGGGGATTTGGGAAGTACAAACAGCTTAGCTTAGCACATATGTCTAGATTTTAAGAAATAATGTTATATATTATTGTGAACTTTGATAAATTAATAAATGTTTTGATTTGATTTAAACAAAAGTATTGTTCATATCGGTTGGTAAACGACGGATATGCGCGAACAAACATACAAATACACATTCGTGAGAATCTGCTTTTTGGGAAGTTGGTTAAAAATGACACCTGCATAATTAGTTTGGTTTTTCAAAACAAGATATTGCATAACTAACAATAACTGATATAAGTTAGTTTTGATTAGATTACAAAAATAATATAATGATAACAATGCAATATTTTTTTACGCAGTTTTTAAACATCCTTCAAAGGACTTTGTTTTTACCCATATCTTAGTTTTTACACATCTCTACAATGCTACAGTGTCTGTAAGTGAAATAATATTTATTTTAAGTAAAATGCCTTGTCTTTTTCCAATTGCCAGTTTGTTATGACGAGTTCTTCCGTGTTTCGGAAGGCACATTCAATTGGTGGGTTAGAAGCCGGAAAGTCAGACCAGTCTTTTCAAAGGGTATCGGGTCGCCCAGGCTTCTGGGTTGAGGTCAGATAGGCAGTCTCTGCATGTGGCTCACTGGTACTCAGCTGCATCCTATTAGACTGGAAGCCAACCCCAACTTATTTTTCAATGGGAAATCATCGAAATGACCCCTCCTGCTGTAGGTTAGCAGCGTGAGGGAATGTCAGACTCTCACTGACTAAAACCGACCATGTTCCTTCTTAAGCCCTTTATGTACCAGGGCCGCAGTAACTTTCGAACAATCCCGCAGCCCAAGCCTTATTTCAATGAAGATAACTTTGATATTTTTTACGGTTCCGTACCCAAAGGGTAAAACGGGACCCTATTGTTTTCGCTCCTCTGTCCGTCGGTCCGTCTGTCCGTCTGTCATCAGGCTGTATCTCATGAACCGTGATAGTTAGAGAGTTGAAATTTTCATAGAAGATGTATTATTGTTGCCGCTATAACATCAAATAAAAATACTGAAAACTAGAATAAAATAAATATTTTGTGGGGCTCCCATACAACAAATGTGATTTTAAATAATGGTACGGAAACTTTGGTGCGCGAGTCCGACCCGCACTTGGCCGGTTTTTAAAATCCCTTCCATCCTTTCTCCCTTTGACATACATGTCCTTCTCTCTCTCACATTCACTCATTGTATGTGTATAATCCTATACATATTTGATGATATTGTTATGTATATGTTCCAGTGTGATGCAGAGCGGCGGCGTGGTGGGCGTGGGCGCCCACAGCGCCATGTACCTGGAGGCCACGCTCGCGCAGCAGGTGCCAGGCAACACCACCGTGCATGTGTCAGTATATTAATAAGGATTATTAAATACAAAAATTTTGGTTGTCCTTTTAAAATGTAAGAGATCACTGAAAAAAGATTTTTGAAAATTCACCTTTTAAGGGGACTAATATGCGGGTGCAAAGTTACTGTATTGTGGATGTATAACATCTAAATTACATGGTAAGACTTTTTCTATCACTCGTACTTGAGATGCAGACGGCATTAACCAGTAAGCCACTATTTAATGTTCTACCTCGTTGGTCTAGCTGTGGGTTCAATTCCCGGGTCGGCACAAAATCACTTTGTGGGTTTTCGAAACTTTCACAAAGCATCCCGTAGTCTGGAAGTTGGTGATTGATTTATTATGTATGTATATTGTGGTGTCGGATTGCCGTCCTATCACGCTATGAGAGTGAAGGAATAGTGAGTGCATCTATGTCTGCGCAAATGCTCGTGCACTATTATATGTCCTGCGCAGCTGGCTAATCTCCTTACACGAGAACAGCCGCCGTAGCCGATAATCGGTTTGGAGGACATCATCATTTAAAATTGTTCTAATTTGCAGGAGTTCATCAACGGTGGAGACACCTCCCCCGGGCTACATCAGCGAGGACGGAGACCCGATGGACCATAACGACAACATGAGTGAGTTTGTACACAATTTTTATTATATTTCACACACATTCACTCTTACCAAGAAGTTAGCGGCTGTTAAACCTGAAAAACAAATGTGTTACATAGCCACTTCAAGCCTAACGATGTAAATAAATTCATACTAATTTTAGAATTAATGAAGATACAAATTGCAGCTTTTTAAAATATCTGAGGTTTGGTAACCGCTGGCTCTTGTTCTTTTTTGTATAGTACCATATTTTATTACTAGCTGATCAATTCGGGCCATATACCACTACCAACTCATCTTATTATTCAAATGTCAGCTGGGTCCTACCCACTTAACGTGCTTTCCGAAACGCTGAGGAACTCGTCATTAAAATATGGTCACCCATCCACGCTAGCGTGAATTAATCCTGATGATTGACCTATACAGCTGTCTCATACCAATTACTTACTAAAAGAACATCCTCTCTTCCAGACTTAACCCGTCTAACCCCATCCCCGCCGGGGCTAACAGCCGAAGCAGCCCCAGTCCTGTACCACGAGCCAGCGTTCTGGTGCAGCATCAGCTACTACGAGCTCAACACGCGCGTGGGCGAGACCTTCCATGCCTCGCAGCCCTCCATCACCGTGGACGGCTTCACCGACCCCAGCAACAGCGAGAGGTGAGTTGGCTGATCATCGGCCGAGGCGGCTGATCGTCAGCCAAAGTGGCTAACCTTGAAGGTGATCGACCAGCTGGTCATTCTATCAACAGTGAGAGGTGAGGTGGCTTGGCTGATTATCGGCCAAGGCTGCTGATCTTGAACGTGAACTGGATTAAAATGAGTGGCAAGTATAATCATCACCACTGGCTGATTGTCGTACAATGCGGCTCTTCTCTAAGGTGATCAGCCAGCTGCCCAATGGAGCGTACTGCCTATCTGATACCGCAATATTATTGTTTATCCACTATCTACACTATTCTATTGCTTATCTTTATGCAAACAGTTTATGTAATTTCTCATTAAAAAATGTTCTAATACCCTATTATTTGCTTGACAGGTTCTGCCTAGGCCTGTTGTCTAACGTGAATCGTAACGAGGTGGTGGAACAAACTCGCAGACACATCGGCAAAGGAGTCAGACTGTATTATATTGGCGGTAAGTAAATTACTATCAATATCATTTATCACCTTTATCACCAGCCTTTTTTATTGTCACACTGCAGAACGCAGGCCTCTTCTCATACAGAGAAGGAATGTTAATCACCATGTGTATAAGGTATCAGACCCTCGAAAACTCTAATTATCATACTTGGATAAAATATATAGTTTCCCAACAGAGAAAGAATTATTAAAATTGGTTCAGTAGTATCAGAGCCTTTACAAACAAGCAAACAAAAAAAAGTTTTTTTTTCTTTGAATAGAGTGTAGATCTATGGAAGTAGCAGACAATTTTTTGTGTAAATATTATAAATATGACACCTTTGTACTTACGAATTTAGGTAACGGTATAGGTTCGTAACGTAGTGTAGGACGTCCTCAGGCACGGTGGAGTGATGACTTGCGCAAGACGGCTGGCAGGAGCTGGATGCGAGAAGCCGAAAATCGATCTCAGTGGCGTGCACTTGGAGAGGCCTATGTCCAGCAGTGGACTGCGATAGGCTGATGATGACCTTTGTACTTACATAATTCAGATAAATAAATAAATACATGCATTCATTGACTGTACCCATATCACAATTTTCTTAATAGTTGTAGACGTGTAGATATTTTAAACAGCACTTATAATAATTTCTTTATTTCCAGGAGAAGTATTCGCAGAATGCCTGAGCGACTCGTCGATATTCGTGCAGAGCCCCAACTGCAACCAGCGCTACGGATGGCATCCGGCCACCGTCTGCAAGATACCACCAGGTCAGTTAGTTATCTGCCTAGCCATTACCTAAATTCGTCAGGATATTTGAAGAAAAGATAATCGGGCCGAATTTTTGTAGGACGTTCTTAATACGGTCTATCAATTTTTTTTTTTAACAAATGAGTACTGAGTTTACCATCTCTTTCGCACAATGCCAGTATTGACAGATTGCTTAACATACGTATTGAAAACTTCTATTTACTTACTACTTATGATTTCAGTTTTTAAGTGATATCTGTTGTTCAATAAACAATTCTTCCAAACAACCAATATTATTAGTATATTTTTGTTAAATTTTGTGTAAATAAATTCTTTGTGGTTGCTTTCTTTACCCTATCGAATCTCTCTATCGCTCTAAGGTTTGCTATTAAGGCGACGAATTGGTAAACAATAATTCCATAACCGGCACGCGCATCTAAGGCGCCAAAAGGGGTCGGAGCGTCTGAGCGGGGCGAGGATAACAATACGCGCGCTAGCTTATAAAAAAAAAAGTCGTAAGCGACAAAATGGTTTTGTAATTTTATTATTTAGAAATGATAATTTGATAAAAATTCCTTCTACAATTTTAAAGAGTATGTATATACTCAACTACGAAAAAAGTTAAGAGGCTTAAATCGGTCCCGTTTGCCCATAATATGTGAATCTCTTTTTAAAAAGAGGTATGTTTGATATATTTTTCTCTGTTATAAAAGTTACCTAATCATGTTTTGAAGTCTAACAAAATAAGGTTTTTATCATGAACTTTCAGGTAACCAAGTTGTATTTTGATCCGTTTTGTATTTACTGAGAAAAATTGAGATCATTAGCGCCAAAATTTCCAATTCGTCCTTTTAAGATAATTCAATTCTGGGTTTTAAGCTCGCCTATGTACAAACGCCAGCAATTAAATCTACCCTTACCTGTCAAATTTTACCAAACGAACACTAACCTTCCACTATTGTTATAAGGTTGAAATTATTGAAGAAATTGACAGAATTAGCTCGCCTTTGGGAGCTTAAAACGAGCTTAAAACCCAGCCATCTTTCAGTATTGAACTCATTTAAAATGTGTTTCTGCATGCTTTTTAAACTAACATCTAACTTTATATCCCCAGGCTGCAACCTCAAGATCTTCAACAACCAGGAATTCGCGGCCCTGCTGTCGCAGTCGGTGTCGCAGGGCTTCGAGGCGGTGTTCCAGCTCACGCGCATGTGTACTATACGCATGAGCTTCGTCAAGGGCTGGGGGGCCGAGTACAGGTAGATATAGTGTTGTTTTATTTACTTTATTTATTATAAATAAAAGTAAATAAAATCAAATTATATACAACGCCCAACAAGACCGTTGTAACGGTCTGACTGTGGGCTCAATGAGTAATAATATGATACTAGCTTCCGCTCGCGGCTTCGCCCGCGTGGTGGGTTGATAAAAAACAGCCTATGTGTTAATCCAAAGTATCACCTATCTACATACCAAATTTCAACCAAATCGGTCCAGCCGCTTTTGCTTGAAAGAATAACAAACATACATCCATTCATCACATTTTCACAAACTTTCACATTTATAATATTAGTAGGAAGAGTTCTTCCGTGTTTCGGAAAGCACGATAAACTGGTGGGTCCCTGCTATCCTTTGAACATCTTTCGAAGTTATGTATTACGGCTAGTCCTAAGCCAGAAAGTCCGACAACCAGTTAATACCGAGGGGTAAAACACTGGTACTTAGCTGAATCCGGTGAGAGTGGAAGCCGACTTGGGGTCGGCTTCCACTCTCACCTCATAGTTGGGAAAAGGCTCGGGAGATGATGATTGACCAAGGGGTATTTCCGTATTTGACCTGGAAGAAGGCGCCAGACCTACCTGCCTAATTTTCCTTCCTGTATGATTATAACTATAAATATATTTTTATTTTCAGACGTCAAACAGTGACATCGACGCCGTGCTGGATCGAGCTGCACCTGAACGGTCCGCTGCAGTGGCTCGACCGCGTCCTCACTCAGATGGGCTCGCCCCGGCTGCCCTGCTCCTCCATGTCCTAGGTATGTAGTCCTCATCATCAGCAGCGACTGCCCCGTTGGTCTAGCTGTCAACAGCGCTACTGCTGAGCACGAAGTCTTCGTTCGTTACCCAGGACAGCAGCCCGAAGTCTGGAAGTTGGCGGAGTTACAACCCCGTGCTGGGGTAAGTAAGGCCGGAATCCGCGAATGCTACTCAGTAGCAGTCGTTGCTACAATACCACATCAGAGGCCGTCAGGCGGGTTTGAGACAACTCTGACACAAGGGCTTGCTTGATTAAACCTGTAGCCCACTCGATAAGATGAAGGAGTTCATCATCATCAGCCTTTTTATCGACATACTGCTGGGCTGCAGGCTTCCTCTCACACGGAGAAGGATTGAGCGTTCATCACCACGTGCGCAAGATGCGGGTTGCTGATTTCAGACTTTATACTCCAGGTCTCCTCGAGGTGTTTTCCTTCACCTTTAATAAGCCGCTGGTGTCCAAGGTATACTTAGAAAGTACATACAAACTTAGAAAAGTTGTTTTGGTATTTGCCTGACCTGGAAACGAACCCGCTCAGGTTTGAGAGGTTGCTGCTTTACCCACTAATAATATAGAAGAAAAAAAAACATTTCATCATATATTCTTTCTCTTATCGAGAAACCTGCAGTTTTAATCACCTAACAAGCCCTAGTGTCAGAGTTTATAAATATGTTTTTTCTTCAATACTGTGCCCTAGTGGGTAAAAATAAAAATTCTATAAAATATTATTAAAATATAATTTTGATGAAAAACTCCAATCATTTTCTCTTTCAGACCCTCCACAGAGTAAAGAGAAAGAAGTTATACTCACACACAATGTACAGAGTTAGCTCAAAACAATGAATACCTCCTTTTTGAGTCGTAGGCTTAACGTGAAAGTACATAAGTATTCATAGATTTTAGCTTATACTTGCAAAAAAATAAGGTATATAATGTGCACAGTCTAAAAAACTCCCAAAAATATTATAATTTATAAAAAATCGGAGCACATGTTTGAAAAATGCATTATTGCATTGTGCAAATCGCATCGGTAAAAATTTCTTTGTATATTGATAAAATATTTCGCTTACAAACATCCTAATTGAGAATTTCCTACCTTTCTCTGAAGTCTGTTAAAATCTTGGAAAACTAATCTTTGATAAATCTATGAATATTTGTGTAGTCTTCGCACGCAATATTTGATAATAAACAATACATATAAAATATAAATGTTTTAATAAAATTAGAGTTTACCGTGCAAAGAGTATTATTTTTTCTCTTAGTAAATAAAAACCTTATTGAAGTTTTTCCAATCGACTTTATTGCGCTAAATAGCGCAGGTTGCGCAAACTTTTGCGCTAAACAAGTAATCGTAAAAAAAACGATACTAACGTTTCAATCACTTCAGAACGCCTTTGCGCTAAATTACGCAGTTTGCGCAAACATTGCGCTTATTATTTTGAAGGAAAATAAATACTTTTTGCACGGAACCAATATGTAAAACAAGTCTGTGATTAATTATTGCGTATTATTGACGAACTTATCACAAAAAATACAAACATTCAACCTCCTCCTTTTTGGGAAGTCGGTTAAAAATAAACAGCTATGTCAAAATGTATGAAAAAGTAAAAAAACATCTCGATGCATACGGAATTGATGATTTCCTCCCTTTTCTAAGTCGGTTAAATATTTTTTAAAAATTATTTCCTCAATAATACGCAAAAATATATGAAACAGCGTCCCTTTTTGTACGTGTTTAAGGAAACGAAATTATTTTTATTTGTTATTGTACAATGTACATGTAAGAAGTAAAAATGTGAATCAATATGCAATATTTTTAAGTCGACGTTATGTACAATATGCAAATGATACCTAAGAATAAACCCAATTCTGCAGGTCAGAACTAAATCTAAATATCCCGCGTCCCGCGGAAACTACTTTCTTCATATAGATAAAAAATAGGCTGTATGTTAAGCCATATTACTGACAAGTTTCATCAATATATATTCAATAGTTTTTGCGTGGAAGAGTAACAAACATACATACATTCTTGTAAAGTTTCGCATTTATAATACCTATGTGTATTGAAATGTATAATTAAGAGGACGAATTGGAAATGTTTCCGCCAATGATCTCAATTTTTCTCAGTAAATACAAAACGGATCAAAATACAACTTGGTTACCTGAAAGTTCATGATAAAAACCTTATTTTGTTAGACGTAGAAACATGATTAGGTAACTTTTATAACAGAGAAAAATATATCAAACATACCTCTTTTAAAAAAGAGATTCACATATTATGGGCACACGGGACCGATTTAAGCCTCTTAATTTTTGTCAAATTATCATTTCTAAATAATAAAATTACAAAACCATTTTGTCGCTTACGACTTCTAGTTATAAGCTAGCGCGCGTATTGTAATCCTCGCCCCGCTCAGACGCTCCGTCCCCTCTTGGCCCCTTAGGTGCGCGTGCCGCAATACCAATAATTCCATAACCCTTAAACAATTTTCTTGCAATGTCGACATGCTTTACAAATTGTCATAAGAAAGAATTTTTTGGAAAGTTGGACGCGGGTGAACCCACAGGTAAACATTAGTATCATTCATATATTGTACATAATGTTTTGAAGAACAATTTACTCTTAAAAAGCAACAAAATAATTACACTATTGACATAATTTCGCCATCGCATCGTGCATTTATCGATTTTATTATATTATTAGCACGGAGAAAGGAAGGACGAGCGGAGATACCATAACGCAGGTAGGTCAGTCCTTCTAGGTCATAACGATCAGTTACGAGTGAACTAACGAGGCGTTCGGGTCCCTACACACATCAGTCGAAGATTTTTGGTTTTACAAAAAATGGGCGGGTTCCAAAGAAGGCGGAGACTAACGTTCCTCGTCCCCCGAACACCCGCATGTTGTCGACGCTACTTTCTTATGAGATTTTCCGTTATGACATCTCCGCTAGTCATTTTGTTCTCCTTGATTTTATTAAAAAACCAATGTGTATTGTATACATAGTTGTTTTTTTTTTTATTAATTATTAATATTAAACGTCAACTATAGTTGTGTGGTTTATGATAGTAAATTTGTATGTTTTGTGGGAACTGAGTTCGAGTCTTGGACGGTGAAAAAATTGCGATCTCTTTGGCACTTTGGCTATGGTTTTCGATTGAAAAAGTTTGGTGTTGTAAATTGTCTATGGTGGTTAGAAAATTAACCATAAATAAAGAGTATTACAAAAGGAAAGCATTTGACAATGGTTTTCGATCGAAAAAGTTTGGTGTTGTATATTGTCTATGGTTGTAAGAAACTTACCATAAATACTACAATAATACAGAGTATTTAAAAAAAAGCTGGAATTTCACACAAAACATATGAGTAAGTAAAGAAAAATGTAAATATATCTACGTTTTTGATTTAATGTTTTTTAATTATTATTTTCTATGGATTACTATGTAACCTTAGTTTTAATCGAACGGTTATTTATATGTAAAGATTTGTACTATCATTGGGATGCATTGCTTGAAAATTAAAGGAGATGGCCAAAAAAACACCCAGAGTCGACAGAAACTTCATATGTACGATTGGATTCAGTATAATGTAAGGATTAAAAAAAGTATTTCATATCATCTAAAAACCATGGGGTTCTCTTTTTATAACGTTTTTTCGATCATGATTTTAGTTCACAGAAAAGTTTACTTTTACTGTTTCATGTTCATTAGAAGTTGAATGCAGACTCGTGATTGGACCGTTTTGCATCGCTAAGTCATTTGTTACATTTGACAATGTCACATGGCACGATTTTCAAAGACAATTTTTAAAAAGACGTTTCATAGCCAGTTGTGAAGGTTGCATATAACTGCGAAACCTCTCCAAGTAAGTAAGGTCGGTGCTTTCGTGTTTGGAGTTGTTAAATATAAGACCTTTTAATCTCCAGGCAATCTCAGTAACTATGGGGATATTACTGTTGGCTAGTATAATCTTAGTGTACATAGATTTTTTTTTTATGTTCCTTGATGTAAATGATCTTTAAAATCAATATAAATTCAACAACCTATTTTTGTGAAAATATGATATAGCTCCTATACCCCATGGATTTCAGGCTGGAGTTTTTGGCACCATCAAAGGTCTATCATAATGAACCTATTGGTAAGCATTTCATTGCTGTCGATTCTGGGTTTTTTTACTATGAAAATTTGGCCATCTCCTTTGATAAAAAAAAACATTTGCCATTAGGTTTTCATATCGATATAACTATTTCACATCTCTACAATAGCGCTGTTTCTTAAAGAGTTATCAAGTTAGACTAAAGCATTTGGTTGACTATCTTTTAGATTTTTCAATAATTATTTTTGACCAAATTCATCATCATCATCTCAGCCATAGGACGTCCACTGCTGAACATAGGCCTCCCCCTTAGATCTCCACAGATACCTGTTGGAGGCGACCTGCATCCAGCGTCTTCCGGCGACCTTTATAAGGTCGTCTGTCCACCTTGTTGGTGGACGTCCCTTAACCATATTACTTACACATTTTTTTTTAATTAGTAAAAACATATTGTAATCGGCAATGCATCAAAATGAAACGCGACAGGGGTTTCGCGATTATAACCCTGCCACGTAGCGAGTAATTGGCACATTATATTATATATTTACTTATTACTTATTGACTTGAAAAACTAAAAAAAAAATTAAAAGCTAAAAGAGAGGTTATTTTGGACAAGTTTTAAGACGTATATGCGACAAAATTGGTAAGTTTTATTTGCCAAATACATTGAACAAACATTGAACATCTTTGGCAGTCGTTACGGGTAATCAGAAGCCAGTAAGTCTGACACCAGTCTTACCAAGGGGTATTGGGTTGCCCAGGTAACTGGGTTGAGGAGGTCAGATAGGCAGTCGCTCCTTATGGCACACTGGTACTCAGCTACATCCGGTTAGACTGGAAGCCGACCCCAACATAGTTGGGAAAAGGCGTACAACGTATTTAGGCGTTTTAAAAAAGTGGTTGAGATGCTTATATGTATTTGAAAATCTATTTATTTCTTAAATTCCATGTATACTTATCAATTTTGTCGTACATACTAAGAGTAAAGGTATTTTTAATAGATGGATAGGGATGTTTGAAAAACGGTGGCTTTGAAATTTCTTTGAAAAAATATTTATGGATAGATAAAAAAGCAGCTACATGAAAAAAATATGTTTATTTTTTTATGAAATTTCAAAGTCACCATGTTTTTCATAAGTGTAGTGAGAATGTATTATCTTTTTTAAAATTATTGTTTATATTTATGGAAATTATGTGAAATCTTTATTTATTCTACCAATTTGTTATATCAGTATTGTTTGCTAAGCACAATTAAAATGACATTTTGATATATAACCCTTTATATAAGGTGACTGGTATGTAGTGACCAAATGGTCAGCCATCCACAGAATGACCGCGCCAAGCGTTGCTTAACCTTATGATTGGTCGATCAGTGGGAGTTTGCCTTAGCCACGAGCTCTGAGAATAAAAAGTAATGAGTATAGAAAAAAGTAACTTTAAGAAATTTTTTTTAAATCGTGAGTAAAATCACGTTTTCAAGTATCAGTCACTAATTACCAGTCACCCTATACAATTTAGTCTTCCAAACAATTTGATCTTAGTTATTATTAAGAAAACAGTTTAAATACTGCAAAAAATATTGTTTAATCCATTATGCACCAATCTCCGCTAAATATAAATTAAAACATAGTTATGTCTCTTTTATTAGACAGAGATAGAAATATGTTTAATTACTTTTCAGCGGGAATTCAGTGAACCGGTGTTGCAAGCTTTAAAAAAAATATTTTCTTCTATGATTTGTTTATAAAATACATTCTCTGTGTAACGGTTAATATCGTGGTTCGGTGCTAGATTGATTGGTTAGAGGGTAGAAGTGAGATCGCTTCTAGTGACAGATTTACATACAAAATGTAAGATTTTTTATATGTATCACAACACTGGATTTATTGGGTAAAGTAGGTTCAACCTTGAGAAGAAACTTTAAAAGGGGTGTTAGGTTAAAAAGAAAGATCCGATTACAAATAAAACATTCGAATTCAGAACCTCCTTTTTGGGAAGTCGGTTAAAAATAGGTTGAATCCGATTGTTATTGTAAGAAAGTACAATTATCATTTTGTTTTTAAATATCAATGACGACGAAATGGAATCGCGTGTGTTAATTTGTTTAAAATATATTAATTATTATTATTACTTTGTGACTAGGCGTACGATCAACGGTTTTTTTTATTATAATTATTTTGTCATAAAAATAATGAATTTAATAGGCAATTAGGAGATTGTTGGTTTTTCAACTGATTTGCTTGTTGCGTTGTAAGTTAATTATTGATAAACATTTTGGCAATATTTTGCAGTTTTTCTTCATCTAATATAAAAAATCGACAATTTGTAAAATTCCATATAATGGAAACATTTTCAGACAAACAAAAAACAGCTAAAATTACAGTAAGAAAAATAATATACTAGGTGAGAAATACTGCAAATTATTGTCTCATGTATGCAGCGTTAATATATTTATAAATACCGGCTCTTTTTTATTATTATTGTAGATGATTTTGGTGTCTGTTTATGAAATAAACAATAATAAATACATATATTGATTTTGTATTGTATCGTAAGTACAACATTTTTCCACTTTTAAAACATTTTAAAGTCACATTTAATTCAAATTCTACCAATTTGGTAGTTGTTTTTGTGACCTGGTAATCTTCATTTTTAATGGCCACATTTTAATAATATCTTGTTTGATATGTATTTTGTTAGTTTATTTGATAAACAGACATCAAAATAGTATATTTAGTAATAAGTTTACGTTATCAATAGTGTAAGTTGTACCATATTTATGTTTTACTGGCTTCCAAACTTTATTTGCGGCGGTCTCACTGCGTGGGATGTGTTAGGAATATTATATGAAAATAACTACCAATAAACGTGTGGTTTTTTTTATTTTTGGTGTGTTTTATTTTTTAATGTCCTTGTTAGCTTTGTTGGAAATTATAAAAAATATACTATAACCAGTATCGGAGAATAAGATTCGGTTCTGTACTTTCGGAGCTTGTAGGCTTCCTGCCCACGTTTGATATCGGTCGACCATATATATGTATATGTATATATGGAATATGAGACCGAATTTTTGTAGGAGAAAAAAGAACACACTCATAGTAATACTGCTACGCACACTGTACGCTTGTCATCTGAACGTAGCCTTATGATTCTGAATGTTGCCAGGGGTCGTCGGTCAACAGATAATGTATCTTCTTCTTCTTTCTCCTGCCCTGTTCCCAATTTTACTTGGGGTCGGCGCAATGTGTCATTTTCTTCCATTTTCCCCTGTCATTCGTCATACTGGCACTCACTCCCTTCCTATTCATATCATCTTTCAGGCAATCCATCCGTCTTATCTTAGGGTGCGTCCACATCTGGCGAATGTGCCGCGAATGCGCAGCTCGCGAGCCGTTTGCGACCTGCCCGCGAGCTGCGCGCGTGCAGTCACTGCAATAGTTTGGTGTGCCTCTTTAGCGCAACTCATGCAAGGCTCGCGCACTCAGTTCGCGCGAGCGGCGCGCGATCTGCGCGCACTCAGTTCTCGCCCTTATAGTTCCGTATACTGGCTCAGTACTATCGAAGATGTCAGACGTCGCGCGCCGCCTGCGCGCTGATCGCGTGCGGCGCTTAGGTCGCGCGCGAGCTGCGCGCGGGCGGCGCAGAAGCGGAGCACGAACAAAAATGCACGCGCGCAGCTCGCGGGCAGCGAGCAAACGGCTCGCGAGCTGCACATTCGCGGCACATTCGCCAGATGTGGACGCACCCTTAGGTCTTCCTCTGCCGGACGTATGCGGACAAAATATTTGTAAATAATTTGTATATGTATGACCTTGCCTATCATTAGAATATATGTCCATGCTCACAGCTAGTCAAGTAAAAAGTTTTGCTTTACTTTCCTCTATGGTTGACCCATTGTTGTTTTACTGCAAAAATAAAACCCGAAAATTGTACTTTTTCATTATATTTTTATCAAAACACTTACAAAATGCCACTTCACAAGACGGACTACACACGAATAATTTTTGTACCCGGCTCCCACTTATAACTGTTGAAGCCGCTCCGAACTTTCTTGACAATGCTATTCACCATTGACGGCTTCTTAACTGTCTCCATAGAAGTATAGTAAACTATATTCGTGGAGGGATCGCAGCTCAAGCTTTCGTCAGACTTCCTTCTGGAAACTTCTGAATACGTGTCTTGGCTAAGACTTGAAGTTGACCTCCGTATCCCGGAGTGAGACCTGTCTATGCTTTGGACTTTGATTTTGCCGTCTTCGGAGACCATGTCGACTCGATTCGTGGCTCTGTTGCTGAGGATGGCGGCGCAGCTGTGAAACTTGGAGAACTTGTCGTGGACTCGGTGTTCCAGGTCTACATGAAGGCTTAGCTGTCGCCTGCGGAAAAATATTTAGTTTTAAATTTCGATTTCGAAGTGGATATGGTTTTCTGCGGGTGGAAGTGAATAGGGGAAATGAGGGTGCATTTCCCCATAATAACCAAGGAGTTAAAACTAACAAGAGAGTAGCTGATCTCTTCACCAGCCGAAATGGACCTCCAGCTGTTAAGGGTGTTGAAAAAGGATAGGGCTCCATGGCAATTGGGTAAAATTGGTTTGCCAGACTTACCTTTCCTAATGGTTAACTGTAAGAGTTACTGTATAATGAAGAACTATCCACAACAATCGTTGATTGCCAGGCAACTGCACATGGTGTTCCTAGACCACGGTCTTTCAACTTACCAGGCTCGTGGTTAGTTTTACCTGTAATTGAAAGTCTCTCCACAAATGTGACAAGTGATAGGCGAGCTGAACTGGTGTTTCGAAGTCACCTCGGATTCAGCAGATGAGGCGCACTTCGACTTATCCACCTTCCGATGTAGGTTCACGCAGCTAACCGTCCTCTTGTCAGAATCCGACGATTCAGCCGTTTCATTGGTCCCCGATTTAGAATTCTGCAGGTTAGATTCAGAGAATCTATTCTTCTTGATTTCCGTCAAAATTTGGTCCGGGTCAGAGATTTTATCGAAGAACGACACGATTTTCTTCAATTTATCTTCTGGAACATCACATTTCGTCAACTCGGGGTCGGTTTGGGTGTTACTGGCCTTCTTGAGGGTCTGTCGATCGGTTGAAGGGGTGGAGATGTTGGTGGCTCCCAGCTTGGTGATGCCGATGTGTTCATTCTCGTGGACAAACTTGTCGTACTCTCTCTCGAAGCCCTCGTGGCAGTAATGACATATGAACTTTCTGTCGGGGAAGTGGCAGAGGTTTAGGTGGTCGTTGTAATTTATAATGCCTGAAAAAGTAAAAGAAGATTATATTACCTGCTAAAAACATTGTTATACAGTCGACTTTGATTACAACTACAGTCTTAAAACTACCAACCGTAAGAGCGCATGCAGCATCCCAAAATAGGACACTGCCTCGGCGTGGTGTCCATTAAACAACTCCTCTGAACCGATTGGACATAAGTCAAGATCACTGGGCTGTTGACATCCCTCAGTGCGATCTCAGACTGTATCTTCTTCGGCCGCCGCAGCCTCCTGAACCTCAGCCCCCTTCGCCGTCTCTTCTCGCAAAAGTTATGCGTGATATTATTATCGCTGGCAGCATACACATGGCCGTTCGGTAACACGTAATTCTTATACGGTCTTTCCCGACGAATACCGAAGATTCGCTGTATGAAGCACTGGAACCGGGTCAGCTTTCGCTTCTCATTGATCATGAGGAAGGGGATCGGCGGGTGAGGGTGCTGATGAGGTTCGCTCGTCTGTGTGAACTCGCATTCTCGCCGTTCCGGCCCCACGGGCTGTTCTACCATCAAGTTTTTGTCTACCGATGAGTTCCTTTCAGTCATGTTTTCTTTGGACTCCTGTGTGGCTGAGTACTTGTTGTCCTTGGACACTAGCGACTCCATCTGCGTGGAAGTGCAAGAACATTGAGTCATTTTCAAGTCTCTGATGACGGCGGTCGCGATGGATTCCTTCTCCGTGTCAGTGTGGACTGTGGCGTCGCCGCTGGAGACTTCGGTGGTCCCGGCGCATGCGTCAGTCTTCGTGCGATGCGACCGCTTCTTCCTCTTCTTGTTGGCCTTAATATCCTCCTCTAAGTAGCCTTCGGGGCCGTACGATTCAGGCAGAATCCCAATCACGCTTGCATCGTATATTTGGAAGAGTTTCTTAAGACATTTATACTTAGCTTTAAGCACCTCGTGTTTTTTCTTCGGCACCCATTTATTAGTTAGATGCTCATCTTCGTTCTCGTTGCGCTCTGGTATACTCGTTAAAGTCGGTTGCTTCCTATACATACCGCGATACCAGATAGCCAAACTACAGAAAATTTTGATTACAAAAAAGAAAATGACACTAGCGAATACTTCGCAATTTCGATATGGTATCATAACTGTACCGCTTTACAGTTATTAAATAATGGTTTTTTATATATTGTTGACTTAATCCTGATGAGTGCATAGTGTAGTGACATTTTTTGTCGGAAATGTCAGACTTGAAAACAAAATGCGGCTGAAAGTTGCATTCTTTTTCAAGAAAGAAGTTTGCCAGCCAGTTGTAAAGAAGGTTGTGTTTATATTATTCGACTTTTGCTTTCAAAGGAGTCTTAGTCTAAAGCCAAAAAGTTTTATTCCGATGAGGCCTTTGCTCTTATAGTTATCGGCACGGATATTGAGCCCTGACCTTCACCTGCGCAGAAGCGATTTATTGGTTTATTGCCTTATGTGTACAGTGCGCAAAGCGATCCCCACTCTTCCGCCGAGAGCTCAATATCCGTGCCGGTAACTATAGTAAAAAGTCGTAATTGTACAGTTTCAAAATTGGGTCCCGGAGTTTGACTATGCACACATAGGACTAGCAAGCAGACATTAGAATTTAAGTCGGCCGATGATGGCTTTATGGTAGGTAAATTAGTAAGTAGGTATCTTAACAAGGGTTGCCCAGGTATCTATTATAATTAGGTTGATGACGTCAGGGGCCCGATTCTACTAAGTTAATAATGTGGAAATCGAATCGCAATATGATCGCAATAGCAGTTTTAACCATATCGGGCATTCTGCTAACTAATATAAGACCAATCGTATTCCAACGACATTCGATTGGTCTGCGATTGGTCTGCTATTTTGGTCTATACGGTTTGCTCTGCAATCATATTGCAATAGTTAATCATTTGCAGACAAAATGATTCATTATTGAATGACAGAAAAGGATAAAAACGTTTATTTCAAAGAAAAAAATAGCGGAATGCCACATACGTTTCAATCGTAATCGAGTCGGGATTGGATCGCAGTCAAACGTGAATCGTTAAAACTATGTTTGTAAGCTTATTATGTTAAACATTTCTACAATGAAAGATATTATGGACCATTTTGATAAATGTTTATGCGTGTCACAACCGCCCTTGGTATGTGGCCGGTTGTGATACTTTCCCATTTTTTTTTAAATTGATCTTATGAGTAATACATTGTATTAAGGAACAATATATTAGTGTTTTTACGTACACAAATGTACAAATTGCGATACAAGTTCCTTTTCTGCGAGGTAATTAGTCAAATAACAAAATTATTGGTGATCAAACGAAAATTGGCACAACTGTACCCAGTCTACGGCGCGGCGTCGTCCTAATGAGGGTCTTCTCAATTTTTTCTGCCACAGGGTGGCGCCACGTATGCGTCTGGTCCAAACAGCTGTCAAATAGTATGGAATTGTAGGGTCCGAACTTATTGTTTATTGAAATTCTGTTATATTGGAAGTGTTATTGATTTTATTATGGACTACGGTCAGAATAAGGTTTCCGAACTAAAAATTGAGCTAAGAGAGAGGGTGCAAAAGTCACTGGTACTAAGGAAAAGCTTGTTGAAAAATTTGTTAACACAATATGATTTAGTTTTTTTTATTTACTCAACCGCAATAGTAAAACAATAATGCAGTGCTTTAATTATAAAATAAAAAAAACACTAAAATCGGTCACTATTCATAGTAAAGATAAGCACTTTGACAGTTACCTGGACCTGACGACTCGGTGCTGCCACCTCGTGGACGCCATTTTAGAAAACCCTCATTGGGAGCGATCGTACGATGGCGCGATGCGTTTTTCATCTAAGGTGTCGTCCTAATTGACAGCGATCGTACGATGACACGATGCGTTCTCGTCGTGCGATGAGTTCAAACATACAGGTTTCATCAGAGTGTCCTATTTGAACCTCGCAAGTGAGATCGTGAGATCGTGAGATGAAAAACGCATCGCGCCATCGTACGATCGCTGCCAATTAGGACGACGCCTACCCTATATACTTACTCAGCTACATCCGGTTAGACTGGAAGCCGGCCCCAACATAGTTGGGAAAAGGCTTGACAGATGACGATGATGGTAAGTAGGTAATCGACAAAGATGAATAGAAAAAACGTTTAAGTTTGTTAGGAAATGTTTATTTTTTAATAAATAACAACTGTACATATAAAATTAAGTACTTAAGTTAATATTACAATTAAATAAATAAATATCACTTCAACCGAACGCATTCTCGGGCATCAAAAGACCTGAAACAAAAACAGACAAAAATATTATTGTCAGAAAGTCATAACTATGTTTAAAAGATCAAAAGAGCGATTTCATATTGCCATTTTAGGGGTCAATTTCACCGACAACCGTTTAGATAATTGGTAGTTTAAGTGTCAACTTTTCTTTGCTATGAAGATGAAAGTTTCGTGAAAATGCATGAGTGAGCTGTTATTTATTTTGATAATTTACGCACCTGCTATGCACGCGGTCATGAAACAAATACCGCAGCCAGCGAAGAATGCTCTTACGGCTATCTGTAAACAGAAATAAAATAAATAAGAGTTATATTCCATTTAAGATCCAGACACCTCGTATTATTATAGTTAATGAAGACTGATTGCAGATTGAAACAAAGAAAAAACAAAAAGTTATATTTCCCAATGCATAGATACGAACCGTAGTCCGACGATCTAAAAAAAATCGTACATAAGCAGGGGACCTAGTCGCAGGCCACTTCCAACTGGTCTTTTTGAAAATCTAGGAGAAGGCCTATGTTCAGCCGTAGACGTCTAATAAACAGGCAAAGAAAGTTTTTTACGCTAGTATAACCTGAGCGCTTATCAGAAGGAAACCATAATTTTATTTACTACTTCGCATGAAACTTTCGCTAATAATAGACAAGAAAATTAATTATTATTATCTATACTCACACTAGACAGCACTTCTCTCTGGTTTGGCGCCATGGCAGCAATGGCGCCGATCATGATGCCAGCTGACGCGGGGTTCGTGAAGCCGCAGAGTGAATACGTTGCTATTAACTCTGCTCTGGGCTGGAAATAAAAACCATATTATGTAAGGATGTATACCTAAGGCAACTTCGAAAATTATAAAACAATTAATTATTAATCTTCCTATTTTGTGTTGAGTTTAGGGCCAGTTCACCAACAGCCGTTTAAGTAATCGCTAGGCAAAAATGGGTATTGAAGAAATGCCCATTTTTACGAGCAACATCCTTTATGCTGCTCGTTAATCCGATTTTTAAAAACAATTGTTGACATAGAAAATGTAACGTGGAAATAATAAAAAAAATGTTTTTGCATAAAGCCAAATTCTAAGAACCTTCAAAGGCATCGAATATATTTTGAAAAATATAAGATAATTAAATATTTACCGAGAGAAGTCCTTCCCTCTTCATCTCCCCCATCCGCTGGTACGCCACGAACTCGTTCACCACGGTCTTCAAGCCGATCAGGGAGCCCACCAGCTCACACTCCTCCCACGGCACTCCTGTAATGTTACAGCCATTTATATTAAAAACTAGCTGAAAGATTTAAGCATACACAGGGATATATTAGGGCCAGGGGAAGCGACTTTATTTTATATTATGTACTTAATGACAAAAAAATTCGGAAGGGATATCGTCAAAGTTTGAAGAGAGTTCGTAAAATTAGAAGATTAGATAAAGTTCTTGAAATGTATTTTTGGGTACAGCATCCAAGGGGTAAAAATTTGGCCCTATAGACTTCGCTGTCCGTTTGTCACCAAACTGTATCTACTACACTAACCGTGTCTCTACCTATCTTATATACCAAAATTATTTAGACAGTTGACACAGAAGATTAATTTCTGTTGCCGTCATAGTAAAAATTAATTAATAAAAACAGAATATTAAAACAAAAAGTTAAGGAGGCCGCGATACAAAGGTTTTCATTCAATATAACTTAACAGTACGAACCCCTTCATACGCGAATTCGATTCGCACGTGGTCCGACCACCGTAATTTGTTTTTGACATCAGAACAAAGGGTCCCCGCTTTATGGCAGAACTTATTATGGCATAATCTTATTTTGCATACCAACAGTTGGCATAATCTTCATTTCGCAGAAAATCGTGTGGCATACACTCATTTTGCATAATTTAAAAACGCATAATTTTGGCAAGCAGAATCATCTTCAGGCATAAATTTCATATTCATAATACTTAAATAGTAGAAACATACATAATACTTAAACCAGCCTCAACCGCGTCGGCAAGCGTTAAAACTACCTGCGCCTCAGCTCGCAGGCCGCGTCGCCCCTCCGCGCCTAAGCGGTTTTGAATTGCACTCTAGGGGTAGAGCAGACAAGACTATGTGGAGTCGGTTTTGCAGCGATTCGTTTTCGTTACTAGCTTCAATTTTTAATACAATGTTTTTTAATTGAAGGTTATAAATGGCAATTTGCTGAATAAATTGAATCTAAATTAAATTCTTCCATCTTCATAGTATGCCAAATGAGATTATACCAAATAATAGTTTCTCAAAATATACATTATGCTAAACGAAATAATGCGAAACTCTAACTATGCCAAAATCAATTATGCGAAATAAAAATCTGCCATCTTAAAAGTATGCAACTGTAAATTCTGGCATATAAATATTCGGTGAAACAATAATTATGCTAAATATTTTTTATGCCTTAAAAACATTCGTTGAAAAAAAATTATGCCAAGTGTGTTATGCCAAATAAAATTCGGCCAAATAAAATTCTGCCAGATAAACGGAACCCCAGAACAAAACAATTCATGTATTATACTTACCTTTCAAGTTAATAACGGAACTAAAGGATTATCATGTTTTGAGTCGACAATATATTACTCACATATTTTACTTAACATTCATGCATTATCATGAAAATAATAACATGTTTGTGTTGTAAACTAGATACAAAGGTATTTGTTATCTTTTAAAACGTTAACGTGTCCAATTTAATTGCTGCATGTTAAACACTTATGTTTGTAAATTAATTAACAATGCATTATTTCTGTACCATAAGTTTCTTACTTACTAAAATATGTAAACTTAGGGCCAATTACAATGACAGTCGTTTACGTAATCAGTTGGTTAAACGACAACTCTATTACCTAGGTACTACGATGCGGGAATTTTCGTGAAACTAAGTTTTTAACCGATCTTGCTTTGGTTAATCTATTGTTTTCGTATTTGTACCAAATAAAATTTTTACTTTCGACTATGGGGAATATAACTAGTTAATCATCATCCTCTTGCCAGCATATTTTTCCATCTATCTGTCGTTATCTCACAAGTGACGTTCTTTCTAACCATGTCGAATTTCACACATTATCCGTCCACATTCATGTTCAAAATTATCCTTGTGAAATTCTCCGCATTCCTCCCTATCATATGCCTCCATAAATTATTAGTAGTTTAAAAGCAGCACTTACCCATCACCCAAGAGAGGGGTATGAACACTTTTCCTAGTATCCATTCTAGATTAATATCAGGATTGCCCAACAGTCCACCACAGTAGCCCAGGACTCCGTTGATGAAGGCTATGAAAGCCACGAAGGCGATTATATTAGCTACAATGTTCAGGATTAAGGCAATGCCGTTGGTGGCGCCTCTGGTGGCCGCTGAGAGAACTGACTGGTCTTCGCTGTGAAAGAGACACAAGATCATTATTTATTTAGAAGGATATAAAATCATCATCCTCTGAGCCTTTTCCCAAACTATGTTGGGGTCGGCTTCCAGTCTAACCGGATTCAGCTGAGTACCAGTGCTTTACAAGAAGCGACTGCCTATCTGACCTCCTCAACCCAGTTACCCGGGCAACCCGATACCCCTTGGTTAGACTGGTGTCAGACTTACTGGCTTCTGACTACCCGTAACGACTGCCAAGGATGTTCAATGACAGCCGGGACCTACAGTTTAACGTGCCATCCGAAACACAGTCATTGGTGTCTAAGATATACTTAGAAAGTACATACAAACTTAGAAAAGTTGCATTGGTACTTGCCTGACCTGGAATCGAACCCGCGCCCTCATACTCGAGAGGTTGGTTCTTTGCCCACCAGGCCACCACGACTATTTTTGATATAAAAAAGGAGTTTATAATAATAAGTACCTATTTATTTATTAAAGAAAAACATAGCACTATGCACTGCATACATTAATAAAAAAAAGGAAGTGATCATCTGCCTAGGGCCTAGAATTTCAACAACTATGTTAGGGTCGGCTTCCAGAGTAAGTAATCGGATGCAGCTAAGTACCAGTGTACCACATGAAGCGACTGCCTATCTGACCTCCTCAACCTAGTTACCTGGTTAACTGAATACCCCTTGGTAAGACTGGTTATCAGATTTTCTGGTTTCTAACTACCCTTAACGACTGCTATAAATATTCAAATGACAACCGGGACCCAAATGGCGGAGGATTTTTTTATAAAATAGGATAGATGGTCAGGCAAGTACCAATGCAACTTTTCTAAGTTTGTATGTACTTTCTAAGTATATCTTAGACACCATTGGCTGTGTTTCGGATGGCACGTTAAACTGTAGGTCCCGGCTGTCATTGAACATCCTTGGCAGTCGTTACGGGTAGTCAGAAGCCAGTAAGTCTGACACCAGTCTAAGCAAGGGGTATCGGGTTGCCCGGGTAACTGGGTTGAGGAGGTCAGATAGGCAGTCGCTTCTTGTAAAGCACTGGTACTTAGCTGAATCCGGTTAGACTGGAAGCCGACCCCAACATGATTGGGAAAAGGCTCGGAAGAAGAAGAGGATAGATGGTCACCTATCTACGGACCAATCGCACGAAGAGTTGCTTAACCTTATGATCGACTGACCTAGGATTGCTCAGGTTGAGGAGGTCCGATAGGCCATCCCTCCGTGCAGCACTCTAACACTCATTTTCATCCAGTTATAATGGGAACCGACTCCAATATAGTTAAAAATGTCTAGGCAAATAATGACCAGCTGTAATTCACTCACCACTCAACAGGCTGTATATTATCGACCGTGGTTAGCGACCTCTTGGTCTCCGGCATCAGCAGCTTGGAGAAGCATATAGCGGCAGGCGCTGACATCACGCTGGCGGTCACCAGATGAGCTGGTTCAGCTCCGAAACCGATGTAGGAGGCTAGGATTGTACCTGATGGAGAACAAGATATTTGTGTATAGGTACTTGGGTTCAAGTTTACAGACGAATGAAATGCTTTTTTTTTCTTAAAAATATGTTTTACTTTGTAAATTGAACGTGAACGTCCATAATAGACAGTTGTTTGAAGAAAAAACTGATTTTGTTGGTGAACTCAGGACTTATATTTTTTTTCTTTTATTTCCCATGGCCCAAAAATAATTTAGGTAACTGTAATTTCCCTGGGAACTACATTATCGAAAATGACTATAGCCTTCTTTTATAAGGCTATAGATAGAACTATTTTTTTTCATGTAGGTCCAATTGTTCCAGAGATTAGCGCAAGTGAACAGACAAATTCTTCAGCTTCATAACCGTACTCTGATAGGACTACTTCCCGTACATGGATTAAAAGTAGCCTACCTACGCCAAGTTTTAATCAAAATCTATTTAGTAGTTTGGTGTGAAGGAGTTACAACATAGTACATGCAAAAATCCTTACAGATACAAGCAAAACCGGGGATTTTTAATAGATTAATACATTGAAAATGACAATTGCTGCCAATATTCAAATATCTAAAGCCAGTAAGCACGTGTGTCAAGGAAATCAAAGGTATTTATGATTTAATAACTGATTACTTGATAACAATATATTATTGATAATAAGCCAAACAGCGTGGTTTTAGATATGTCCTTGTATTTAAATTATTTATCACCTATTTGATAAGTTTTCGATATTCTAATTGATGTCATTTATTTACCTCATATAATTAATACTTACGTCAATTTATGGCCAGATTACACCAAAACTGTTCGCCAAAAATCATCAAATGACCCCTCCCGTTGTGGGTTAGCAGCGGTGAGGGAGTGTCAGACTCTTATTGACTAAAAATCGTCGTTGTTCCGTCGTAGGCCTTTTATGTATCAGGGCCGCGGTAACTCTTTCGAACAATCCCGCGGCGTCGGCTTCCAGTCTAACCGGATGTAGCTGAGTCCCAAGTTTACAAGGAACGACTGCCCTATCTGTCATCCTTAACCCAGTTACCCAGGCAACCCAATACTCCTTGGTTACACTGGGCATTTTTTTTCCAGTCCTAAACAAATGTGCGCAATTACTTACTGCCACTATATTTTAGTCTATAACTCACCTGAAACAGTAGCGAATCCAGAAGACATGACGACATGTAGTTCTGAAGGTGTCTGCAGAGGGAGGTACGGTTTCACCAGCAATACTGACTCTGTCTGAAACAATACCATAGGGAATTATTGTTTTGAATCAATTGCTTTCAACTGGAGGCAGGACCTCGAATTTGCGCACTTGGATAAAAAGAAGCCTACGCACATATGTATCTTATTCTGGGCATCATTTGCCAAGCCTTTTTCCTACTATTATGGGTTTGGTGTCCAGTCAACGAACTGGATGCAGTTGAGTACCAGTGTGCCACATGAAGCATCTGTCGATATAAACTCCTCAATCATTACCTGATTGTTGAGAATTACCTGACCTGAATTTCATGCTGATGAAGAATATATTCTACTCACCATCCCCAAGAACACATTGCCAACAGCGATGACACTCTCGCAGACCGTGGTGCCGGTAGTCGCGCGAAGCACCAGCCCCAGCATCAGACAGAACCACTGCAGCGCCCCCCAGTAGAACAGCATCTCCACCAGCATGCTGAAGAAGAATATATTCTACTCACCATCCCCAAGAACACATTGCCAACAGCGATGACACTCTCGCAGACCGTGGTGCCGGTAGCCGCGCGAAGCACCAGCCCCAGCTTCAGACAGAACCACTGAAGCGCCCCCCAGAAGAACAGCATCTCCACCAGCATGCTGAAGAAGAATATTACTGGTAGCGTCTGTAAGGAAGATGGAGTTGGTTAGAATTGTGCATTGAAGATTGTTTTAATTAGCGGTTTTATCAGTGTCTGGTGGGAATTAGTCTGTACAAAAGGTTAAAAAGTAGCATGTAGCTTTCCTTGATAAATGGAATATCTAACCGACATCAGGCTGATCGCCTGATCACCCCTTGGAGGCTATTCTACGCTGCGTTTTTCACGATTTCCTTATTTCTTTCTCTCCATAGCTCATTAAGTGTCTTTGAGCTTATTTTTTCAAATACATAATTATTACTTAAGTAGTTTTTAAAGGCTTTGAAAAAGGCTGTAACAGTTTTTAAAGCTTAAAATACACTAATCTATCTATGTATGTATCTGACTAAAGGTATAAACTCACACTGAACGCAAAGACTCCCTCGGTCCTGACGAGCAGGTCTCCGAACGCGAATGCTGCTCCCTCCACACCATATGACAGGAACGTTGCTACCTGAGGAACAAGAATATGGAAAGAGTTAGTCAATCTGGTACCTACATAGTACCATCTCAATTTTATTCTTTCCCGTAAAGCAAGTTAGTAAGATCCCTACAACTAGATAAACTTTCTATGCAGGCTAAGAAATGATGAAGAGTAGACCCAAGTTCGCCGACCACATAAACATCAGTTTTCTTGAAACATCTGTACTATGATTTTCAAATCCATTCAAATTTCAAAGTAACCAGTTGTTTTAAAAAAATGGACGTTTATGATGTCATCCCCCGGACCACATAAGTATCTACTTTATGGCCTACTAGCTTTTGCCCGCAACTTCGTTCGCGTGGAATAGTGACTACCAGCAGATTTTTGATTTGACCAATAGATGGCGCTATATGTCCGGAATAATTTTATTTTTATTTTTTTTTTGTAATAAAAACTATCCTATGTCCTTTCTCAAGTTTCAAACTATGTCTGTACCAAATTTCACACAAATCGGTTCAGTAGTTTAGGCGTGAAGAAAAGACAGACAGACAGACAGAAAGACAGACAGACAGACAGACAGACAGAGTTACTTTCGCATTTATAATATTAGTTTGGATGGCATGGTAAAAGTGGGTGTTTTGGTGTCTATCTCTTGTTAATTTAATAAAAAATTCAACCTAACTTCAAAAACTATCTTCGTATTTTGCCCTTACCTTATCAGAGAAGCACTGTAGCGCAACCCTGCCAGGAGTCCATCTGATGAAGAGGACACCGAACACAAACTGGATGAGCAGACCCGTGGACACTGTCCGCCAATTCACGCGACCAGGGTTCGCGGAGAATACGAAACCTGGGATAGAAGAAGACTTAACATCAGGGATACATTTAAAGCGGGTCGATTCATGGATGGGTGGATCATTTATATCATAATAGCCCTGTCCGTTCGTTTTTCGGAAAAAGTATTTTTTGTGGCGGTTTAATGGCGTTCACGGCCGATTTCGGATACGGTGGCTGTTCTCATTTAAGGAGAACAGCCAGCTGCGCAGGACATATTATAGTGCACTCACTGTGCCGACCGGAAAGAGATCAGGCGCAGGCCGACATTAACGTGCTCTCCAATGCACGGGTGTATCAATCACCAACTTCCAGACTACGGGCTGCTTTGTGAAAGTTCTATTCCTAGGTAAATTCCAATAAAATTAGAGTACCTAGGGCCAAAATAGACAGTACATACCTAATAGCAGTATAATAGAGAGTCCTAACAATGAGATGAGCCGCTCCGGGTCGTGACGCGCGTCCAGGTACAGGTACAGACCTATCGCGCCCAGGATCACCAGGCACAGGCACCAGCGGAACCAACTGCGGAAGAGCATAAATTTCATCAGTTGTTAGCAAAAACAGGCCTAAGTTCAGCAAAAACTGAAGTTTAAGTTGTCGGTCAATTTGGGCTTTGAACTCTGCTTAATTTGAACAACTGTCTTTTCCACAATCGTTCGGGTAAACTAAAACCGTCTTACCACAAAAACTTTTTAACGTCAGTTTAAGACTTGTCTAAAAAAATGACAAATTATGACGTTGACATAAGGTTCATTTTGGAGCCACATTTTTTTTAGACAAGTGTAAAACAGTTGTTAAAGTTTTTGTAGTAAGGCCAAAAGTGTCTTTCCTTTTTTAAGACAGATGTTTATTTTGAAAACTGAGTATGAAATATCACGTAAACAATCTATGTTCATATACTGTCTATATCGCGAATAGTTAACTGCTAGCAAATACTGAAAATTTGAATAAAATTAATCTTTAAGGCTACACGGACTGCTTGAAGCAGTCAGGGGCGACAGCTTCAAGCTGTCGACCGCCGAAATCAGCTCGAGCGGTTCGTGTATGTGCCTCCATAGAACTTTGCAGTTTACTATGCAGTCGACGGCTTGAAGCTGTATTCCCTGACTGCTTCAAGCGGTTCGTGTATTGCCGGCCTTAGGGAGCGCGAGGAGCACCGATACCACTAACGTGATCTTTCTGCTCATCTTAAAGCTACGGATCCATTCGTGCACGAGTCCGACTTGAACATGCCCGGTTTTTTTGCGCACTTTTAAGTATCAATTAATTTCTCGGAATCCCGAAGTCAATTATTTCATTGCCTTGCCTCAAGTCATTTAGACGTAATCAAAAAACTTAAATTGCAACAGTATCCGCACACTGCCAACTTTTAGTCGGCCGACACTATTTTAGTAATCTGTGATTTGGGCTCATAAATCTGTATAGAGATAAATCGTAGTACTACTTACGTACATAACAAAGATGAGGTATTTAGCCCGAAAACTTTGATTGGAATCAAGATTTTATTTTTTAATGCCAATTGTTAGGGTCCGTTCAGATAGACCGGGTCGGAGAGTATCGGCGCGCATTCTTTACACACAGACCGGAGCCGGTCGGCTGCGCGAGCATTAAAGAGCATGCAAACGGAGCCAAACGTCAAGAAAAAATACACGATCGGAGCCGGTCGGCTCCTCCTATTATTTCACACCGAGCGCATTCGAGCATTCTCAATGACAAAAGCAGTGCGCATGCAAAAATAAACCTTACTTCAAATACTAATAGTAGTATGCGGATACTCTTAATGTCAATCATAAACCCAGTTGATAGACTCAAATAATTCTAGCACACATCATCAATTGTTTGATTAATCTTTCTTTTTAGCTCACCGACGAATAGTAACGCGAGGTTAAGAGTTTAATTGATTGCGTACTATTCGCAACAGTGATTAAATTGTTCTGTGGTTTTCCTAATACCAATTTTGTATGTTAGAGCCTTTTTATATGACCCACTGCTGGGCACAAGCCTCCTCTTGAGGATTGAGCGTTAATGTTGCCTAGCTACAAATCTATTGCGTTTCTTTTTGAATCAGCGTTCACCAACGATTTCAATGGTATCCCAAATAAAAAGTAGCATACCTTTATGACCTTCTTCGATAAATATGGATAGACATTTCGACATAATTATGTCTAACAGCCAGTTTCTTCATCAAAAGTTAAAGCCAAAGTAAAAGTCAAAGTAATGTCTAAAGTAAAAGGAACGGTCAAATTCAATTTTTCTATTAGTTTTGCTGTCACTTTAACCTTGAAAAAACGTATTTGACCGTTACTTTTACTTTAGACATTACTTTAACTTTAACTTTTGATGAAGAAACTGGCCGTAAGTATACTAAACTGAAATATGTAGATATTTGTGCAATTCCAAACAAACAAACTCTTAACTTATTACTTACTATGTTAGTTTAGGTTTATATTTCTTTTCGTAATTTTAAAACTATTCTCTGCGAGTTTGCCTAAATTAAGGTAATTAGAAGTCATTAATGATGCAAGACTTTCTAATTGATAATAATTGTTGTTTCACATAGAATTAGGCAATTTTGGATCATCAGTAGTTATATAACACCATTTAGGCATTTCTGTAATTTGTTTTTACGACAAATTATCTAATTCTAGCTCCTCAACTTCTATAGGTAATAAGCTTAATTAACTAGACTAGAGGTATATTTAATGAGTTAAACTGGGAACATTGCAGTGTCGTTTACCGGCTCCAAGAATGTACTTTGGGGGTCACCGAAAAACGAAATTTTTAAAACGACTGGTAACTTTGAAATTAAACGTTACATTAACTGTTAACGTAGAAAGTAAACATCATAGAAAACAGTTGTTTCAAGAAAAGTGACGTTTTTATTTTCGATGATATTGTGGTCTTCATAGACAAGGCAACACAAACCCATAAACGGCATTATTTACAGACTCTAAAATAGATCACTAGACTATAAGTAATATGCTTATGTAAAACTTACGTCATTCCCCATAGCTTCTCAAAGGCGTTCTCCACCCTAAGCCACACGACTCTCTCGAACCAGACGCCGAAGTATCTCTTCACCACCGTGAAGTATATAATGAAGAAGTAGATTATGCTGAGGAACGCTATGAGGCTGCCGAAGCCGTGGCACAGTTCTAAGGGGTCAGTACCTGTGGAAGAAAGAAAGTTTTATTTAATCTGAACATTCTTAAGCTCCAAAAATCCCTCAAAAAGTAGAGACCACGGACTAGCAAGCGCAGCGTAGGACGTCCACCAATAAGGTGGACAGACGACCTTATAAAGGTCGCCGGAAGACGCTGGCTGCTCGCCTCCAACAGGTATCTGTGGAGATCTAAGGGGGAGGCCTATGTTCAGCAGTGGACGTCCTATGGCTGAGATGATGATGATGATGATGAAAAATCCCTCCATGAACTACCCTATGTATTTCCTTATGTACGCTCTATGTACTTCCCTATATACAATATCCTTAGGTACTTCCCTATATATTTCCTTATACACACTCTATGAACTCCCCTATGTATTTCCCTATGTACACTCTATAAACCTCCTATGTATTTCCTTATTTACACTCTATGCACTCCCCTATGTATTTCCTTATGTACACTCTATATACTCTTTTATGTATTTCCCTATATACACTCTATAAACCTCCTATGTATTTCCTTAAGTACAATCTATGAACTCCCCTATGTATTTCCTTATGTACACTCCATATACTCCCTTATGTATTTCTCTATGTACACTCTATAAACCCAGTATGTATTTCTTTATGTACGCTCTATGTACTTCCCTATGTATATCCTTAGGTACTTCCCTATATATTTCCTTATGTACTATGTACTCCTCTATGTATTTCCTTATGTAGGTACTCTATGAACTCCCCTATGTATTTCCTTATGTATGCTCTATATACTCCCCTATGTATTTCCTTATGTACACTCCATATACTCCCTTATATATTTCCTTATGTACACTCTATATACTCCCCTATGTATTTCCTTATGTACAGTCTATGTACTCCCCTATGTATTTCCTTATGTACACTCTATGCACTCCCCTATGTATTTCCTTATGTACACTCTATACTCTTTTATGTATTTCCCTATGTACACTCTATAAACCTCCTATGTATTTCCTTAAGTACAATCTATGAACTCCCCTATGTATTTCCTTATGTACACTCCATATACTCCCTTATGTATTTCTCTATGTACACTCTATAAACCCAGTATGTATTTCTTTATGTACGCTCTATGTACTTCCCTATGTATATCCTTAGGTACTTCCCTATATATTTCCTTATGTACTATGTACTCCTCTATGTATTTCCTTATGTAGGTACTCTATGAACTCCCCTATGTATTTCCTTATGTATGCTCTATATACTCCCCTATGTATTTCCTTATGTACACTCCATATACTCCCTTATATATTTCCTTATGTACACTCTATATACTCCCCTATGTATTTCCTTATGTACAGTCTATGTACTCCCCTATGTATTTCCTTATGTACGCTCTATGTACTTCCCTATCTATTTCCTTATGACGAACAGTAATAAACCCCCTATGTATTTCCTTATGTACACTATATACTCTTTTATGTATTTCCCTATATACTCTATGTACTACCCTATGTATTTTTTTATGTACACTATGAACTCTCCTATGTATTTCCTTATGTACACTCTATATACTCCCCTATGTATTTCCTTATGTACACTTTATATACTCCCCTATGTATTTCCCTATGTACACTCTATAAACCCAGTATGTATTTCTTTATGTACGCTCTATGTACTTCCCTATGTATATCCTTAGGTACTTCCCTATATATTTCCTTATGTACACTCTATATACTCCCCTATGTATTTCCTTATGTATGCTCTATATACTCCCCTATGTATTTCCTTATGTACAGTCTATGTACTCCCCTATGTATTTCCTTATGTACACTCTATATACTCCCTTATTTATTTCCCTATGTACACTCTATAAACCTCCTATGTATTTCCTTAAGTACAATCTATGAACTCCCCTATGTATTTCCTTATGTACACTCCATATACTCCCTTATGTATTTCTCTATGTACACTCTATAAACCCAGTATGTATTTCTTTATGTACGCTCTATGTACTTCCCTATGTATATCCTTAGGTACTTCCCTATATATTTCCTTATGTACTATGTACTCCTCTATGTATTTCCTTATGTAGGTACTCTATGAACTCCCCTATGTATTTCCTTATGTATGCTCTATATACTCCTCTATGAATTTCCTTATGTACACTCTATATACTCCCCTATGTATTTCCTTATGTACACTTTATATACTCCCCTATGTATTTCCCTATGTACACTCAATAAACCCAGTATGTATTTCTTTATGTACGCTCTATGTACTTCCCTATGTATATCCTTAGGTACTTCCCTATATATTTCCTTATGTACACTCTATATACTCCCCTATGTATTTCCTTATGTATGCTCTATATACTCCCCTATGTATTTCCTTATGTACAGTCTATGTACTCCCCTATGTATTTCCTTATGTACACTCTATGCACTCCCCTATGTATTTCCTTATGTACACTCTATACTCTTTTATGTATTTCCCTATATACACTCTATAAACCTCCTATGTATTTCCTTAAGTACAATCTATGAACTCCCCTATGTATTTCCTTATGTACACTCCATATACTCCCTTATGTATTTCTCTATGTACACTCTATAAACCCAGTATGTATTTCTTTATGTACGCTCTATGTACTTCCCTATGTATATCCTTAGGTACTTCCCTATATATTTCCTTATGTACTATGTACTCCTCTATGTATTTCCTTATGTAGGTACTCTATGAACTCCCCTATGTATTTCCTTATGTATGCTCTATATACTCCCCTATGTATTTCCTTATGTACACTCCATATACTCCCTTATATATTTCCTTATGTACACTCTATATACTCCCCTATGTATTTCCTTATGTACAGTCTATGTACTCCCCTATGTATTTCCTTATGTACAGTCTATGTACTTCCCTATCTATTTCCTTAGGTACTTCCCTATATATTTCCTTATGACGAACAGTAATAAACCCCCTATGTATTTCCTTATGTACACTCTATATACTCTTTTATGTATTTCCCTATATACTCTATGTACTACCCTATGTATTTTTTTATGTACACTATGAACTCTCCTATGTATTTCCTTATGTACACTCTATATACTCCCCTATGTATTTCCTTATGTACACTTTATATACTCCCCTATGTATTTCCCTATGTACACTCAATAAACCCAGTATGTATTTCTTTATGTACGCTCTATGTACTTCCCTATGTATATCCTTAGGTACTTCCCTATATATTTCCTTATGTACTATGTACTCCTCTATGTATTTCCTTATGTAGGTACTCTATGAACTCCCCTATGTATTTCCTTATGTATGCTCTATATACTCCTCTATGAATTTCCTTATGTACACTCTATATACTCCCCTATGTATTTCCTTATGTACACTTTATATACTCCCCTATGTATTTCCCTATGTACACTCAATAAACCCAGTATGTATTTCTTTATGTACGCTCTATGTACTTCCCTATGTATATCCTTAGGTACTTCCCTATATATTTCCTTATGTACACTCTATATACTCCCCTATGTATTTCCTTATGTATGCTCTATATACTCCCCTATGTATTTCCTTATGTACAGTCTATGTACTCCCCTATGTATTTCCTTATGTACACTCTATGTACTCCCCTATGTATTTCCGTATGTATACTCTATATACTCCCCTATGTATTTCCTTATGTACACTCTATGTACTCCCCTATGTATTTCCTTATGTATACTCTATATACTCCCCTATGTATTTCCTTATGTACACTCCATATACTCCCTTATGTATTTCCCTATGTACACTCTATAAACCCAGTATGTATTTCTTTATGTACGCTCTATGTACTTCCCTATGTATATCCTTAGGTACTTCCCTATATATTTCCTTATGTATACTCTATATACTCCCCTATGTATTTCCTTATGTACACTCTATCTTCTCCCCTATGTATTTTCTTATGTACACACTATGTACTCCACTATGTATTTCCCTATGTACACTCTATAAACCCCCTATGTATTTCCTTATGTACACTCAATAAACCCCCTATGTATTTCCTTATGTACACTTTATATACTCCCCTATGTATTTCCCTATGTACACTCTATAAACCCAGTATGTATTTCCTTATGTACACTCTATGTACTCCACTATGTATTTCCTTATGTACTCTATGCACTCCCCTCTGTATTTCCTTATGTACACTCTATATCGGGTGTGTCGTTCACAATCACATTAAATGAAATGCGTTAATATACTGGTTAATATATGTCGATTAACACAAAGAAAAAAGAAAAATACGTAAAAATAAAAAATGAATTTTTCAAACAAAGTAAATAGAATAAAAATGTGCGAAAATTAGAACACCATATAAAAGTCAGTCATTACAAACAACTGAAATTCTCCCTTGAAAACTGACAGCTGTCAACCGATCAAAACATTCGATATTCCTAACTTTATCTCTGCTTTACACATGATGTTGTAAATTATAAAAACGAAAAATGACTCCTGTGGTTAAACCACTGAATGGATTAGGTTATTTTTTTTACAATTCGCCATAGAATATTATAAAGTATATGCCATAGGATTTAATGTGATTATGAACGACACACCCGATATACTCCCTTATGTATTTCCCTATGTACACTCTATAAACCCCCTATGTATTTCCTTATGTACACTCAATAAACCCCCTATGTATTTCCTTATGAACACTCTATGAACTCCCTTATGTATTTCCTTATGTACACTCTATGAACTCCCCTATATATTTCCTTATGTACGATCTATGAACTCCCCTATGTATTTCCTTATGTACGATCTATGAACTCCCCTATGTATTTCCTTATGTACTCTATGAACTGCCCTATGTATTTCCTTTGTACTATGATGATGATGTCTTCCTAGTCGATTATCGGCCACGGCGGCTGTTCTCATGTAAGGAGATCAGCCAACTGCGCATTACATACTATAGGGCACAAGCATTTGCACAGACACAAGTGCACTCCCTATTCCTTCACTCTCACAACCCGATGGAACGGCCATCCGACACCACCGGAGAGAGATCAGGCGCAGGACCGACATTAACGTGCTCTCCGATGCACGGGTGTATCAATCACCAACTGGAAGTACTACTTACTATAATTTAACCAATAATATAGGCATCCGAAGAAGAATCCCAACACAGCTCCATTGATGACGAACAGCGTGACAGTTTTGACAACAGATCGGTTCTCCTTGAAGAAGTCATCCGTGGAGTTACCAACCCTCATGAGGGTGGTCTCCAGCCACCCTGAGGGTTCGTAGTCCAGGTATTCGTGGGTTATTGTCTGAAACAATTGATGGTATATATGAGACTGTAGAAAGCACTGGTATCAGAAAAAGCAGGCGGTCATAATGGCGTCCAAGACCGACTCCGGCCATGGCGACTCTTCTTATATAAGGAGATCAGCCAGCTGCGCAGGACATATAAGAAGTATAGGACAATTATGTGCATAAGTATTGCGCAGTCATAGGTGCACTCCTATTCCTTCACTCTCATAGCCCGATGGGACGACAATCCAACACGACCGGAGAGAGATCAAGAAGGTTATCGTGAATCCAATCATACTTTTACAAGTAAGTCGGTCTAATAAAGACCAGATACCTGAACGTTTTAACTGCCTCGTTGGTCTAGCTGTCGCAAGCGCGGCTGCTGTGCTCTAGGTCTCGGCTTAGATTCCGGCCGAAATCGCTTTTGGCTTTAAGAAACTTTCACAAAACAGCCCGGAGTCTTGAAGTTGGTGATTGATACACCTGTGCATCGAAGAGCACGTAAATGTCGGTCCTGCGCCTGATCTCTCCCTTGGCGAGTGACAAGTTTTTTAAGTATGATTGATCTGAGTATGAAGGTATTTTATCGAAGTGAATAAATCTAAAACTTATCATCTATCCAAGGAATTTACAGATAAAAGGTTCTACCCCGACTGTCTCTGTTTTTCCCCGACCACCGCATCGCAAATTAGTGTGTGGTTGATGAATTTTAATGATTTCTTGATAACGGCTGTAGCGATAAGTTTCATTTTTTTCCTTAAGAGGAACTGAACTTCCTTCATTTTGGCCAGATTTCGTCTAAAGGAGGGCTTAGTTTTTCTTTTCTTCAACATTCTATTCTGTAGGTGTGTAATATCTAGGTATCACAATTAACATTTATTGGAATTAGGTTACAACGGGATTTAGGCCCAAAACTGCTAAGGCAATTTTTTTTATTAATTTATCCTCCTTATAATGCTTTACGAAATGTATAATAACCCATTCTGTCCGTCGGACTTTAACACCAAAACTACTGTACCGATTTAAATGAAATTTCGTGAAAAAGGACATTAGTTATATCTACTTTTTATCCGGGAGCAGGAAGTAACTCGGGACACTAGTGAAACAACCTAATAAAACAATAAACAAATACTCACTTTGCCATTTTTTTCATTATTGTCGCCTTCATCGATTGTTACTTCATTACTTTCCGAGTTCTGCAAAACAATAAAAAATTACTTAATTAATTAAAGCAGTTAAACATTATAGATACTTCTAAGAGGTTAAATAAGGTTATATATTTTGGTCATAATTTGTAATGTCAGGTCAAAATCTAGTCGGCTATGGCACTGAAAATTTATAAATTCTGTAATTGTTATGAAAAAAATAGCATTTTCTTTGAGTATAGTACATTTTCGCAATATATTTTTTTGTATTAGGATCTTAATTGATAAAAAAATATTGATCAAAAAACCTTAACTTATTTTTTTTTTTGGACGAGTTAGTTTTGCCGAGTAGATCTATATATAACTCTGTGTAAGGTTGAAATAAAACCAACAGATACTATACATAAATATTGAAATAAATACCTGAATCATTGCTTTAACAATCACTTTTATCCTCAGATATTCACAAAATATTCTATCTATTTTAACCACTTTACAAAAAACCGCTTTAAAACACTTGAAAAAAAATCTACAAAAATAATTCCAGGTCACGACACAACCTTTCTTTGTAAGACTGCATAAAATAATGTGCCCTGAATAGTCTATTGACACCCGATTTAATTTCAATTGTTTATCAACAGTCAAACCGTATTGTTTTCAAACATCCAAGATAGTTTGTTTATTTTTTATATTAAGTATAAACAATAACTGAATGCCTATTGGATTGTCTCAAGATTTTCGCCTTTGTTATTATTTACAATAATGGCGTATCACATTAAGGAGATCAGCCAGCTGCGCAGGACATATTATTATTACACAAACATTTGCGCAGACACAGGTGCACTCACTATTCATTCACTCTCATTGCCTGATGGGACGACAATCCGACACCACCGGAGAGTGATCAGGCGCAAGACTGACATTGACGTGCTTTCCGATGCACGGGTGTATCAATCACCATCATTTATAATTACTATAGCTATTCATCACTGTATTTTGTTTGTATTCATCAGTGAATTTGATCCAAAAATGCGTGATAAAATGCCATCTGCCTAGCCTTCCCAACTATGTTGAGGTCAGCTTCCAGTCTAAACGAATGCAGCTGAGTACCAGTGTTTTACAATGAGCTACCTATCTGACCTCCTCAACCCAGTAACTCGGGGAACACGATACCCTTTGGTAATACTGGTTTACACACTTTCTGGCTTCTGGCTACCCGTAACGACTGCCAATGATGTTCAAATCACAGCCGGGACCCACCAATTTATCGTGCCGTGTCCACCAAATTGTCATGGTAAAATAATCACCCATTAATTGTAGTAGTTATTTATATGTAGCTGCCGACAATAGCTAATTTTTATTTAATACAGCCCAAGAATATTTGCTTAGGAAAAGCTATACTTTTAAATAATTATTACTTTCAAGCTGAAAGAGGAAAGCTGGCAAATGAACAAATGTCAGAACAAATGTCTCTTTAAACAAATTAAAATTATAATTATAATATAATTAAAAATATTTAGGTTTGAACCAACATGTTTTACCATTACTGGTGTACAAATATAAAAAGGAAAGAAAACCTATGAGTAATATTTGGTGAAAAAATACGAAGACATCGTAACATAGTTTTACAATCTAACAAAATTACATCTGGATTTCCGATGTAAAATATTTTATAAACTCCACGGCGAGCTGGACAGCTCCAAGCTGCTGTATACTGGCCGGCGAGGCCTGTGCCGAGATGCCGCTGTTATACGCGGTGCGGCGGCGCGGCCCCTGACAGCGCCAAAGCGACGCCGTCAATTTGACTTTTTTTGTGTGATTTTGGATTTATTTTTCTTGTAATATTAGTGTTTTTAGTGTTTTTAGCCTATAAGTGTAAATAAAACGAGCCGCAGCACGCAGATGCGCAGCGGGAATGATATGGATTATAGTGCATGTCAATCTTCTGGATCACTGGATGCCCTAGAGAGATGCCCCCTGTGCCCCCAAGCTCGTTTCTTCAGAGGTAAGCGAGGCTTGAGCGTGCACATTGGGAAGATCCACAAATCCCAATGTGCAGGCTCGGCTAATGCGACCGCTACAAACCCGACACCAACCACCGATCCTTTCTGGCAAAAATTATCTAAATTAAAAAACTCAACTCCGGTATTAAAGCGGGTTCCCCGTGGAGCCAGGCCCCTGGTTGCTCAACACTTGGCAGGTTGTGTTCGCCTGGCTGCACGGGAGAACTCGCAACGTGCTTGGGAGCAATTGCTCACCTTCCCATATAGAGTTTTACACGTTCAGAAAAATTTGGCAAACAAAAAGTCCTTGACAAAACAAATTAAAGACAACTGCGTAAGTTTAGGCCAAGAAGATTTCGATACCAAATTACCGACCCAAAGAATTTCTAATATACCCCGCCTAGTGGAATCAAAGCTAGGCGAGGGTGACATTCGGGGGGCTGCTAGAATTCTCTTTAGCAGTGATGTGGTGGCTCCGTGTTCTCCAGACACGCTCTCCGCTCTGGAGAGTAAACACCCAGCCCCAGCAGTTGGCCTCTCTTTTCCCGACCCTCCTGATTCAGACGCACATACCCTCACAATTTCAGGTCGACACCTGGTCACAGCCATAGGCTCCTTCAGGAGCGGCTCCGCAGGCGGCCTCGACGGCTTGAGTCCGCAACACCTGAAGGATCTCACCTGCCCAAGCGCCGGGGAAGCAGGTGAGTCGCTCTTGAAGGAGCTTACGGCCCTGACCAACCTTATGCTCTCCGGCAAGGTGGACGAAACCGTCATAGACGTTTTGTATGGAGCAAACCTCTGTGCTTTGCGCAAGAAGGATGGCGGTATTCGTCCAATTGCCGTGGGGACCACTTATCGTCGTATGGCAGCCAAAATCTGCTGTAAATTTTATAGTGAGGACGTTTCGGAAAAATTTCAGCCCCTGCAGCTAGGTTATGGCTCGAAAGGGGGCTGCGAGGCTGCCGTACACGCCCTGTCGACCTACCTAAATTATGGGAACGGAGATGTCATCTTGAAGGTTGACATTAAGAACGCATTCAACTCGGTGAACAGGGACACCTTGCTGGCAGAAGCCAAAAAAGTTTAAATTTTTAGTTTCCTCTGGCAGTGCTACAGACATCCAACCAAATTACTTTATCGGGACAACCTATTAGAATCCGCTGTTGGCTGTCAACAAGGTGATCCCCTCGGGCCTGTGATCTTTAGTTTGGCAATTAACCCAATAATTCGGCAACTAAATTCTGAATTTAACGTCTGGTATCTCGACGATGGGACCCTGGGAGGCAACAGAGATACCGTACTTAATGATTTCATTTTCCTAAGAGACAAACTCCATAACATTGGCCTTGACCTAAACATTTCCAAATGCGAACTATTTATATCTGACACAACCGACAGACAGACGACACTCCAAAATTTTAACGCAGTAGCCGATGGCATAAAAATAATAGACAAAAGTTCTCTTTGCCTCCTGGGGTCACCAGTACTAGAAGAGTCATTTTCGGATTTTATTGAGAACAAAATTCAAAATTTCAATGATATTTCGGAAAGGTTATTCAAAATTAATATACATTCAGCCATCACCATCCTACGATACTGCTGCTTTGGCCCCAAATTAACCTACATCTTGCGTGCTTCTCATTTATGGAAGCACATCAACCTTTTGGATCAAATTGATAAAATAATTCGACACACACTTTCATCAATTTTAAATGTGGCCTTGGACGACAAAGCTTGGTCTCAAGCTACACTTCCCATCCGTATGGGAGGGCTTGGCGTCCGCAAAATTTCCAGTATTAGTTTACCGGCATTTATTTCCTCCGTCCATGGCACTGACAAATTGATCAGGAAAATCCTACCTATTACACTGATCAATTTTGAGGTGCCATGCCTGGCGGAGGCTATTAATGCCTGGAAAGTCACATGCCCGAATACCGATCTACCCGCCAACCCATCCTCCCAGAGACAGTGGGATGAGCCGCTCTGCAGAGTAATACGGAAAAATCTCATTGATACGTCAATTACTTCTGCGGAGCGAGCACGCCTACTGGCTGTGGGTGAATGGGAGTCAGGTCTTTGGCTTCACGCATTTCCGTCGGCAAACATAGGCACCATGTTTGACGACACCACTTTCAGACTCGCTGTCTGCCTGCGTCTGGGTGCTTCATGCTGCACTCCTCACCGCTGCCACTGCGGGGAAGCTGTCAACAGCCTCGGTCACCACGGCCTGTCGTGCAGCCGGAGTGCGGGCCGCATACCACGACATGCGAATATCAACGACGTGATCCGTCGGGCTCTTGTTGCCGTCGGCGTGCCAGCCGTACTTGAACCAAATGGTTTGGCACGCGACGATGGCAAGAGACCAGACGGCATGTCGCTATTTCCGTGGAAGATGGGTAGGACTTTAGTGTGGGACGCGACCTGCGTCGACACTCTTGCGCCATCCCATCTTCCTAGAACTGCGTGTTGTGTCGGCTCCGCCGCTTCACAAGCAGAAGACCTCAAACGGCGCAAATATAGTAGCCTTATCGGGAATTACATGTTTGAGCCGTTTGGGGTTGAAACTCTCGGGCCGTGGGGTCCGAGTGCTCACGCGCTTGCAAAGGAAATTTCTAAGCGCCTTGTTGACACTTCTCGTGACCCAAGGGCTGGCTTTTATTTCGCACAGAGGTTGAGCATTGCCATCCAACGTGGCAATGCTGCCAGCCTTCTGGGTACATTACCCGGTGACAGCGATGAGGAGCAATTTTTTGATGCTATGTATTAGTTTTAAGTTGTATATATAAGTTTATTTTTAATTTTTAAAATTAATGTAAATATTATGTAAATATTTGAATAAAAATGGACCATTATTACTTTCCATGTAAAATTGACAACCATTTTGTAAAGTCAATACCTATAATTTTACAAGCAAACGTGACATAGGTGCGTCAGTCTAGATTATCACGGGCATGTGTAGCAGTAAACATAATTGATTATATAAATACAAGTACGAATGAGTTTTTATTTTAACTGCATCTATTTACCTATTGCTTACAACCAGGTAATTTCTTCACCTGTATTCCATGGAAAATATTCATGTAGGTACCCAGATAAAAAGTAGCCTACAAGCCTTCCTTGATAAATGGGCTATCTAACACTGAAATATTTTTTCAAATAGGATTAAGTAATTCCTAAGATTACTTTAAGTACCTACCGTGTTCAAGGAAAGACACTAATATAATAGCTAGGTATACAGGGTTACTTGTAAATGGACCGCATCCTTTCGCACTAGTATAGGTCAATACGGACAAATTTGACCATGGGATACACTGGGCAAAAGTTAACCCGTTTCAAGATAATTGAATTTCAAGATCTTTTCTCAACAAGTTGTCTAGGTACACGTATAAATTTTTATTATTAGTTAAAAGTCTCGTTTTTGCGGATTTTTGTGTGTTTTGTGCCTTTTTGGATAGCTAGATAAATGTAGATGTTTTTTAAGTATTCTGCACAAAAAATGAAGAGTATTTTTGAGAAAATAGCTACCTACTAAAAAAGTAATTGCTGTTCGCTATAATTTCCTCTGTGATTTGTACAGTTTTACGGTTTGTTATTATGAAGTGATTCATCTTCTATCCAAAAACACACGAAAATCCACAAAAAACGAGACTTTTGACTAATAATAAAAATGTATACCTGTAATGGGTACCTAGACGACTTGTTAAGAAAATATCTGGGTTACTTCTCTGTATATAATGCATCATTTCATAGTCCGCTGAAAGAAATCGCTGGCGTTACCTAGTAATAAATTGAAAGCTGAAACTGACTTTTTAATTAGTACCTAGGTACAAAACTGGTAAATGATCATGAATATCAAACAAAGATTGATTGGATTCAAAATAAATGACTTTTCGTCGTAAACTAATAAATTGTTGTACGTATGCACGTATGCATGTGTTTTACGTAAATAGAAATGGATATTGTATTTCTTTTTCAATAAAAAACAATTTTTAATTCTGAAGTCTATTACAGTTTTATATATTTACAAACATATAAAAAACTATCAAATAAAACAAAAAAAAAACACTATAACTAAAACGCGTCAAAAAATTCGTTCCCATCGCTGTCGACTGGGAGCGTACCCAAGAGGCTGGCAGCATTATCTCGTTGGATCGCTATGCTGATCCTTTGTCCGAGGTAATAGCCAGCCTTTTGGCCACGACAAGCGTCGACCGTTTTTATTGCGTTTTTAGATATCGGGCGCTGAGTTTAAAGGAATAGTGAGTGCACCTGTGTTTGCGCAAATGCTTGTGCACTGTCAATGTCCTGTGCGAGAACAATCACCGTCGTAGCCTATTTTATTACTTCATTGTTTCTTAAAATCTTCAGACTCAAAATCAAAAGCACTTTTCGAACGTCAAAAACAAAAGACAGCCCCCAAAACGGACGTCTTTCACCACTTCCTATGTGTTTTTGCTGGGAAGAAGTGGCGCAACAAACTCCCCAGCAACACATGTCTGTTTGTTAGGTTGGTCAAAATTAAAGATATACGGTTATCAAGAAAATAATAGAAATAATAGGGATCTCCTGTAGGCCGGAACTTGGTAAAACAATTCAAATATCAATTGTTTTATTGATAACAGATAGATAACATCACATCACTTCAGCTATTATAAACGAAGATTAGGATAATTATCAGTACGTATCTATCTACGTATGCTAATTATTGTTAAAAAAGTATTTAGCAACAAAAAAATATTCTCCGGTTCTTCCCTTTGAAATCAAAACTAATTTATCTACTTATATCTCATTCTATTAGTAGGCTACTAACATTATAAATAGGTAAAACCTATTTTTTATTTATCATAGAAATATTTTTTTGACGCACAGTTAATACGAACTATATTTCCAAACTTCTACAAACTAAAATATATAAAATACGCTTGTATTTTTTGTTTGTTTGTCTGTAATTACTGAAGCGATTTGAAAATTCTTCTAAAATAAAGGTTTTGTGACCAGTGCGCCACTTTTTCTCAAAACATGGTTAAAAAGTTAGGTGAAATAATAAAAATACACTTACCTCGGCAAGTTTCGCTTCAGGGTCGTTATTTTCCATATTTTCTTATTAACTTAAATAAATAGTTTGACTAGAATTAAATATCACTCGTTTAATAAATAATAAATAAATAACTGTTCAATTTAAATTCTGTTTATAAATGCACGAAATATCTTCTGGTTACGGATTTTTTTTTTAACTTGATCTGCACCATTTTATCTGAAAACAAAAAAAAACATGTTTTTAGAAAAGTTTCGACGATTAAAATTTTTATTTTACTCATATTTATTAAGTTTAAAAAGAAATAGTTTTGGTGTAAAGTTTGATTTTTAGGGTTCCGTACCCGAAGGGTAAAACAGGACCCTATTGTTTTCGCTCCTCTGTCAGTCCGTCCGTCCTTCCGTCCGTCTGTCACCAGGCTGTATCTCATGAACCATAATAAGGTAAACGCGGGTGAAGTCGTCATGCCCCAATAGTCGTCAATTAATCTAAAAACATTTATTATTTTTTTCTACTGAACTTAAAATGGGCCGGTTTATATGTAAACATATTGTTGATATTATATTGCACAATTGAAATAACAATACGGGGTTTTAACAGTCACGGCTTCTAAGATATGTTATTTTAAACGTGTGTGCCCTAACAAAATCGTTTTTTCGTGAAGTTCAGCTGTCAAAAGTGAAACTCAGCACGTGGTTTTGTGTTTTGATTTACATAAATCCAGTGGATTCTGTGGTATGTTTCTTTGTTTAATTAGATAGTTAAGTTTATTTGCTAACGATGTAATATGCAATTTGGAATACTTTTAACATAGAAGATATATTTTTTTAATGTGACATCTATTGGTACTTTAAAACTCCGATTTGACCCAAAACCCGTCAATTTTACAATTATTATGACGACTACTGGGACATGCTCGAAAGTTGCACCTAAACTCGTCATAATGAGGATATTTTGTGTTTTACAGTACAAAATGCAAATAAACAGCGAATATCGGGACTTTTACAAAATTGTTAACTGTCTAGAACAAACATATTTAAGATTTAGACTAAATTTGTTCATAAAACTGAGTTTCTTTTAAGCTTTTTCTTAGGGGTAAATTTTACTCTGCTGGTTCTAGATACACGTACACAGTCATGTTATTCAATTCAATTCATATGTTTCTTAATGGTTAAATCCCCTGTTTTCTATAAGTATGCACTTTCTACGAGTGTTTTTTAGGTATATATTAGCTGCTGTAGGCCTCCGCCATTCGATTAAGATCTAATGCTTTGGGTACAAGTAACTCTAGCACTAGCCTTTGTTTCTACTACGCTTGGATTACAATTTGTGGCAAGCAAAAATTGACTGTTCTTATAGTTATCGGCACGAATCTTGAGCTCTGACCTTCGCCTGTGAAGAAGTAATTTATTGGGTCCCTTTTGTGGTATGAAGTGAGGCGCGGGGGCGGGTTAAAGCGGTGATTGGCCCGCAGTGCATCGCGTCATAGCCGTCACTCGGGATTGGTTCTTTGCTAATAAATCACTTCTGCGCAGATGTAGGTCAGAGCTCAAGATTGGTGCCGATAACTATACACTATGCTTTTTGTTCGAAATAACTGCATGTCGTCACGCGTATTGTACCGCGTCTCCCTAACGTCCCTAACTAGTTTTGACGCAAAAAATATTAAAATCAGTTTTAAAACTAAGATGACATAGCTTCCATCGCTGTCACTTCTTTGCTTGTCGTATTCGATATTGATGGGTAAAGAGTAATCTTAAGTAAGATTTTTTTATTTAAAATTGTATGTATTTAGTGATTGCATGATCGTAATTTTAATAGCAGATCATGACTGAAAGAAACTACAAGCAAGAGGGCCTTTGAAAATTCATAAAAGCTGTAAATCAAGGGGCCACACACAACATCAGATGCAGCAAGAAAATTTAAAACGCCCTTTTGAGACAACTTTAATGAAAAGGTGACACAATCCGACGATTATCCCTGTATAAAATATACTATAGAAATGAACCCAAGGGCAATCCCCGGTTCTGCGCTAAACTATTTAATTGCTAGGTAACTGTGGAGGAAAACTACTTGGGCTATTGCGTTTTGATGTTAGTGGATTAGGATATAGGAAACTATAGGACCTATGGCACCTGGAAAAATATTCGTGGTGGCCTGGTGGGCAAAGAATCAACCTCTCAAGAATGAGGGCGCGGGTTCGATTCCAGGTCAGGCAAGTACCAATGCAACTTTTCTAAGTTTGTATGTACCTATGACACCAATGACTGTGTTTCGGATTGCATGTTAAACTGTAGTTCCCGGCTGTCATTGAACATCCTTGGCAGTCGTTACGGGTAGTCAGAAGCCAGTAAGGCTGACACCAGTCTAACCATGGGGTATCGGGTTGCCCGGGTAACTGGGTTGAGGAGGTCAGATAGGCAGTCGCTTCTTGTAAGGCACTGGTACTCAGCTGAATTCGGTTAGACTGGAAGTCGACCCCAACATAGTTGGGAAAAAAGGCTCGAAGGATGATGGTGATGAGGAACTTTTGCACTTGCCGGTGACAATGTATGAAATACATGTTAAAATGGCAGGTGGGGCTCGCCAGCTCAATTACTGGGCCCCCGGGAATCAGTCACTGAATAGCAACCTGAGGGCAATAGGGACATGGGCGGCTGAAGGGTGAGGATACCTCGGCGGACTTTAAACGCAAAGCATGCGCTCCCTGTGGGTCCAGCATCACCGGCCTACTCGCCACTTACCACGAGGCACCTACTCTCCGAGCAGGGCTGCTAACCTTGCTCTAGCGACTCCACTCTGGTCGGCCAATGAGGCAAGCCAAGAGGCGGGAGATCTATCCCTCGTCATGCTTCACTCCGGCAGGCCGGAGATGGGGGACAGTATACTCTCCCTGGAGCACTCGGTATATATAGCCTCGCGGGGTCGCTACTCCCCGTCATCCACCTCAGATGCCCTGCGGGGCTTATTAGATATTTTCTTGACATTTATTTATTTTCAAACATATTATTTACATTTTTAAATATTAAATATAAAAATAAAAAACATTTAAAAATATAAAAAATAGGTTGCCACCGATATCGGGCACAGGGTCCAAGGTACCGGTGGTTAGGGTCCCAGAGACAGAAACCTCCTCACAATACGTGCCGTATCAAGGAGTACTGCCTTCTGAATCAGTCCCTTGATCCAGCCGCCCAACGAGAGCCTCCTGAGGTGTTCGTCGAGGCTCTTGGCTATTAGACCATTGGCCGTAATGACAATCGGCACAATAACAGCCGTGTCGACATCCCACATGGCGACAACCTCGTGCGCTAAGTCAAGATATTTTATTTGTTTCTCTTTCTCAGCTTTCACGAGGTTCTCGTCATGCGGGACGGCGACATCGACTATCATCGCGCGGCGCGCTAATCGATCTATCACCACTATATCAGGCTTATTAGATATTATTATTATTGGGTTTGAACGCTTAGTTGTACCTAATCATATATTTTTTTTGATTGATACCTTTAAGACAGTTTGAACTATCTATAGAGATTTTTGCAAATCGTACTAAGCATGTGCTAAGCAGTTCAGAAGTTTTGATGAATGATAACCTTACCTGCATATTTATGAATGTTAGTAATTATTTCGCGGAAAGCTATATAAATGAATGTGGCTTTTATTTTTTGTGAAAACTAATTATTTTATTTTACAATTTAAATATTTTAATAGTAATTTATTTTACTCGTGCTACAATGCACATGACTGCATGGTTATTATGATTAAGAAATACAACATATATTTTATAGACTGATTTTGTGACTGCGTTTGATGGATAGGAATATAAATTAAAATGCAACTATGTATCTGTTTTATTGAATACCTGCTCTTCTAACAGATTATGACCTGCTATTCTAAATAGGGATTTGGTCTTTTATCTATCTACTAACTAATGTTTCAAAGGTACAAGTACGCTTAACAAATTCAAGCACAAAAAAATGTACTTAACTTGAACTTTATGTTCAAGAGCAGAGAGTTCACATTAGCATTAAAAGTTGACGAGTACTGGGAATATTTGACGAGTATCCGTACAAATCAGACGACTATTGGTACAAATCGCCCTTTTTTTACTTTTGCCTTAATAAGTATATAAACCCATTAAAATTATTAAAAAAACATAGTTACTTAGAATAACGAATAAATACTCTATCACGTCATGCAAAAATTTTCATTTTCTATTGAATATTTAACACACAGTAGCGCTTCAAAGTCAGTGATTTCCGAAATCCGACGAGTATTGGTACGTTTACCTTAGTTAGAGAGTTGAAATTTTCACAGATCATGTATTTCTGGTGCCGCTATAACAACAAATACTGAAAACTAGAATAAAATAAATATTTCGAGGGGCTCCCATACCTACAACAAACTTGATTTTTTTGATCATTTTTGCATATGTTCGGTACTCTACGTGTGCGAGTCCGACTCGCACTTGGCCGGTTTTTAAATAATAATTTGCGAAAAATTTAATAGAACTCGCGCACTGCAATTTTTTTGTCGGCTGATGGTTTGTTTGATCTCATAAATCAGTATAAAGATTACAAATAGTACGCACATCACATTACAAAGATCAGGTATTTAGCCGGTATCAGACCGACTGAAAACTTTGTTTGGAATCAAGATATTTTTAAGAAAAAAAATTACGATCGGGTCAACTGTCAACTGTCTACAGCGCGCTGAAGCTCTAAGAGAAAAAAATAAAAGCGATGGTCCAAAAAAAACCCAAAGTCGATTCAGACAAATTAGGTATCAATAGCTTTATTAAAATGCACAATTTACCCCACCGAAAAAAAAATTGCCCATATCCATGGGGTATATGAGTTATAGACGAACAAAGTATATATGGAAAAATCGTGAATAACTTATTATTTTTCCCAGTTTTTTCAACAGCATTATATTAATAATAATAATCAGCCCCGCAGGGCATCTGAGGCCGATGACGGGGAGTAGCGACCCCGCGGGGCTATATATCCGAGTGCTCCAGGGAGAGTATACTGTCCCCCACCTCCGGCTTGCCGGAGTGAAGCATGACGGGGGATAGGTCTCCCGCCTCTTGGCTTGCCTTCATCGGCCGGTCAGAGTGGAGTCGCTAGAGTAGGGTTAGCAGCCCGCTCGGAGGGTAGGTGCCTCGTGGTAAGTGGCGAGTGGGCCGGTGATGCTGGACCCACAGGGAGCGCGTAATCTGCGTTTAAAGTCCGCCGAGGTATCCTCACCCTTCAGCCGCTCATGTCCCTGTTGCCCTCTTGTTGCGATTTAGCGACTTTTTTTTGGAGGCCCAGTTAGTGAGGTGGCGAGTCTCCACCTGCCATTTTTACGTGTGCAAACATTGTTATAGGCAGGTGCCATAGTTCCCGTAGTTCCCCCATTCCTAGTCCATTAGCATCCCATCACAATAGCCCAAGTAGTTTTCATCCACAATTAGCAATAGTTTAGCACAGAACCGGGGATTGTCCTTGGGTACATTTCTATAGTGTATAAAGGGATAATCGTCGGTTTTGTGTCACCATTTCATGAAAGTTGTCTCAAAAGGGCTTCAGCGTGTTGGCTTCGGCCCCACGTTCGCCTTCCAAAAATCCGGGACTCCATAGTCCCGTGGTCAGTTAGAGACATACAAAATAATAATCATAGGACAATAATAAATATAACTAGCGATCATATGCAACTATCCTCGGTTCTGTGCTAAACTATTGCTAACTTATTATTAATATACTAGCTTCTGCCAGCGGCTTCACCCGCATCTCGTGGGAACCTCTGCACGAACCCGGATAAAAAGCCTATAGCCTATAGCCTTCCTAAGATAGTAGCCTATAGCCTTCCTCGATAAATGGGCTATCTAACACCGAAAAAATTGTTTAAATCGGACCATTAGTTCCTGAGATTAGCGCGTTCAAACAAACAAACAAACAAACTCTTCAGCTTTATAATATTAGTATAGATTGCTGTTGAAAAAACTGATAAAAATAACAAGTTATTCATTATTAATATATTGCTGTTGCAAAAACTGGTAAAAATAACCAGTTATTCATGACTTTTCTAATATACTTTGTTAGCCTATAACTTTTATATCCCATGGATATGGGCATAATTTTTTCGGTGGGGTAAATTGTGCATTTTAATAAAGCTATTGATACCTGATTTGTCTAAATCGACTCTGGGTTTTTGGTCCATACATTTTTGGACCATCACCTTTGGTAAAAAATAATAATTGAAAACACAATTTGGGTTAAAAACATAATGAAAACGCAGAAAAACAATGAAAATGATTACAAAACTCCTTCGTTTGTGTTTGCCCATTCAAATTCATAACATTATGTAGGTTGATTTCTTTTTTGAAATGTCATAGTCATGCTGAATTACACATATTATAGAACTAGCTTCCGCCAGCGGCTTCGCCCGCGTGGTATGTTAATAAAAAGTAGCCTATGTGTTAATCCAGGGTATCACCTATCTACATACCAAATTTCAATCAAATCGGTCCAGCCGTTTTTGCGTGATTGAATAACAAACATACATCCATACATTCTCACAAACTTTCACATTTATAATATAAGTAGGATTAGGTAACTCCTGTCAGCGGTTTCACCTACATTTTGTGGGCACCCGTATATAAAAAGAATCCTAAAGCCTACCTCAGTAAATGGGCTATCTAACACTGAAAGAATTTTACAAATCGGTCAAATAGTTCTTGAAATTAGCGAGTTACAACAAAAAAAGGTTCATATTTCCTTGTCTGATTTATCATCTTGTGTTATTCCAATTTTTTCAAACAAACTTATTATTTAAAGACGAAAACACACATATTTTTCTTAGATAAGCACTTTGTTTGACTTAAATTTTCCTTTAGATTTTAGAACGTAGAACACCTTTTATTACAAGCCTAATTAGAACAGTTTTTCACAACAACACTTCTTACAGCCAATTATTTTAATTTCTGCAGTTTTCTTTACAAAAATCACTCTAAACTTGAAAATAAATATTTCGATTCACCAATACAGTCAAAAATTGAAGAAATGACTTTATTTTCTTTACATTTAAGTCCATATTTGGTATGTTTAGGTTAATAAAACAACTGAATTGTACATACATACATACCGTTGTCCTATCTGGTTGATTATAAACTGAGGTAAGATACGCAGTTGTTATCATCTTAATTTAAATAAGATAACAGCATGGTATGCCTTCTGACTACTCATCGGTACATTGCTAATTTGCAGGATTATAATCGTAAATTGTATGACGAAAAGTTTGACGAAACTGTCGATGGTTTAGGGTTCCGTGTGGTTGAGGCTAATGACCTCGAAATGTATAAAGAATTTATTTTTTTCAAATAATATACAAACGTACCTAAAATTAATCAAAAATTAGAACATTGTTGTTGTTACAACAATCTTTAAAGATAATAAAAGATAAGTAGGTACTTAGGTACACATAGAGACTGGGAAATGACATGGGTTACTTTCTACGCGCGTGCCGAAAGTAGTCGTAGGATATGTGAATATGAGCTACCTTCTATCCTGGTGCGGAAAGTAGTTCTCTCAGAACTCTTGTGGAACAGCTAATCTATACTAATATAATAAAGAGGAAACATTTTTTTGTTTGTAAAAATATTTCAATGTTGGAAAGCTAGACTCTTCCCAAGAAACGTAGGCTATATTTTATTAGTAGTTCCCACGGGATGTGGTTGAAACCGTGAGAAAATGGCTAGTTAGAAAATATAGTACAAAAAATTCACAAGCCTCATTTTCACAAAATATATCTAGGTATCTATCCCACTATTTAAAACGATTTTTTCTCTGATCATCATCATCATCTTCCGAGCCTTTTCCCGACTATGTTGGGGTCGGCTTCCAGTCTAACCGGATGCAGCTGAGTACCAGTGCTTTACAATGTCAACCCAGTTACCCGGGCAACCTAATACCCCTTGGTATGACATATTTCCTCTCGCGTAAAAATTTTATTTACATACATAAAAATATAAAATCTATCATATCGTATCTTGAAAACAAACAGTTTTCACATGTAAACTATAAACATATCGATATCACAGCAATTTGAACAACGTGAATCGAATTGGAAAACAATCAATCGAGAACAAATATGTTTTTTATCAGATAAGTACTGCTGTAAGTTCTTTAAATTATTTTAATAATGTTCTACTTTATCCGAGTTTTTTTCACGTGTTAGATAAGATAAAAAAAAACTAGTTTTATCCTTCTGTAAAGATGCATTAATTAGGGCGAGCCTTTAAAATGGAAAAACTATTTGAATCTGTGCAAATGTATGGAATTGATTTTTTTGTTTGTTTGTTTACACCCCAAAGTAGAGATGGGTAACTCAGGAGTGATAGATAAAAAAGATATGTATCTTTCCGTTCTTATCACTCACTCTTTGTATCAGTTCAAATCCGAATGTATCAGTGTATCTTTAACAACTCATTCAATCCGTCGTCCGTTTGTATCTGTGATGCACTCGCACACACAGCGTTGAGCGGCTGGCGTCACGGTTTCTCATTGGAAAGTCCAGACATCTCTTTCGCACTTCCCTACTTAGAATGTTCTGTCTTACTTTCTCGATACCGAGAATAAGTGTTTGACCATTATTTTTATTTATTTATTCGATTTACACGGCTTTAACAGCCAATTACATAAATCGTAAACTTAAATTTAAAATGAAAAATAGAAACTTAAAAATAAAAAAAAATAAACTTAAAAATATTATAAACTGATATACGAATCTATCTATCCTAAACGAATCTATCACTCTTAGTTCGTACTGATTTAGTGATACATTGGATTGAATTGAACGAAGCGAGTCACTCTGAGCAACAGTACAATGTCACTCACGGATTCGAAAAGATATAGAGATACAAAAGAGTGATACATATCCCAGTGATCAAAAGATACATATCAATCTTTTCTTTTCAATGATACGTTTTTCCCATGTCTACCCCAAAGGCTTGGAAAGTTACACTATTCCCGAGTAACAAATGTTTCATCCGGGCACAGGAAGCAGTTACCCCGGGAAGCGAGTGAACCCGCGAAAAACACCAAGTAAGTAGTTTTTATAAAGCTGAAGAGTTTCTTTGCTTGCTAAGAAACTCCTAAAAATTCTTTCAGTATTATCTCATACATAGCCCATTTATCGGAGAAGGCTATATTGCTACATTTTATACAGATGCGTAGAGTAATTTCCACGGGATGCAGGTGAAACCGCTTAACGGAAATTTTTTAACAATAACCTTACAAAAAGTAAATATTTTTATCGTCAAAAATGTCGTGATGAGTCAGGCTGTTACGACAATATTATTTAACAATTCGTTTCGCACTGTTGAGTGCAAGTTACTCAATCGAGGCGGAGGTCAGGGTCGGCATTCGTCAGTTGTAGGTCAACTTGTGTGGTCATAGTGACGGTCAAAGCCTTCGTGGAAACGTGGGCGGAAGACTGGGGAGTCAAATGGAGTGTCACGCGATTGAGGAACATCTATATGGTGAGTAAGTCAGTGTAGAAGTTGTAAACAGAGCAATATCTATATTTGGGGCCCAGCAATCCATTTCTGTTGCTGCCAAAATGTTTTTAGAGTATATAGGTATCTAATAATGGTGTCAAGACCAATAAGTGTTTTTCTCATGCATGTATAAGGACATCAGCCAGATGCTTAGAACATATTATAGTGCACAAGAATTTGCTTGGACACAGGTGCACTCTCTATTCCTTCACTCTCATAGCACGATGGGACGACAATCCGACACCACCGGAGAGAGATCAGGTATAGGGTCGACATTCCGACACTGGTAAATAAAAATAGCCAACTTTGGGTCTAAGAACTTCATTCGGCTTTTAAAGAATAACCTTAAAAATAAATTATATATATGTGAATCGTCACATTCGTCATAGCTTTTTTATCATCCCACTTCTGGGCTGCGGCCTCCTCTCACACGTAGAAGGATTGAGCATTAATCACCACGCTTGCTCAATGCGGGTTGGTGATTTCAGACTTTATAGTCCAGGTTTCCTCGAGATGTTTTCCTTCACCTTTTTTTGCCATCGATGTCCAAGATATACTTAAAAAGTACATACAAACTTAGAAAAGTTGAATTGGTACTTTCCTTAACTGGAATGAACCCACACCCTCAAACTTGAGGGGCCAGTTCTTTTCCAGTAGGCCACCACCATAACATCTAAAAAACTGCATGGATGCTCTCTTAAAAATAAAGTAAGTAAGTACCTACATCACACGTCGTAAATTGTCTCTAAAATATTATCAATAGCAATTGATCTGCGCGCACGCAGACGTTATGGCATGGGGACAATGTAGTAAAATGAATGGGCTCATTCAATGTAAGGACAAGTTAAACGTCATGTATTTATGTACAGTACACTGCACATCAGTGGTAACTGTCATGCACCTTAACTCAATAGCAATAAGTACGATTTTCCTATAAAACTGTTACCTCTGACCTGCAGTTGACTGTACGACGGAGAACAAAATGACTAGCGGAGATGTCATAACGCACAATCTCCCAAAAAAGTAACGCGTTAAAATGCGGGTGTTCGGGGGACGAGGAACGTTGCTGTCTTTGCCCTTATACGCCTTTGGGCCCGACCATTTTTTGTAATACCAAAAATCGTTGACAGATGTCTCAAAGATCCCCAAACGCCTCGTAAGTTCACTCGAAACTGATCGTTTCGGTCATGCCCACCGTACAAATTTGACCTAGAAGAAAGCACCTGGCCTACTTTCCTTATGGCATCTCCGTTATCTTTCCTTCCTCCGTGGTAAGGGCTCATTCAATGTACCGACAAGTTTAACGTCATGTATGTTATGTATTAACAAAGGTAAGTACATACAGGGTGTGCAGTAAATAGCAAGACATATTGCAGGGGGCACAATATAATATTGTGTTGTATTGATAGGTAGTGACCCAAGCTATCACCCCCTGCAGTATGTCGTGCTATTTACTGGACACCCTGTATGTAATTAGTTACGGAGTTTGATCACAATGAAAAGACGTAAATAACAATTTGTGGGTTATTGAATAACTTTATGTATCACTAATTATGCGAAAAACAATAAGGTACTTAATAAGTACCATAACTTTTCTGAAACTATACCTACATAGGTTTACGATTTCTTATTCACTAAAGTTCGGCCATTCAGAGAATGCGTTCCTGACACGTCGCGATTGAACTGACGACGTAACTTTGCAATGGCGTTGCAGTTACGATAAAAATATTTTTGCTGGTTGTTTACCGTTTTAACAATTGAGGAGCATTAAAACAACATTATTATATCAATAATCAATGAATGTTATAATTCAGTCAGTTCAATCGCGACGTGTCAGGAACGCATTCTCTGAATGGCCGAACTATAACAGTTCTTTTTACGTAAACTCTTAGTTAATTACACCCTTGTTAATTTAAAGGCCTTATATTCATCATCCTTTGAGCCTTTTTCTCAACTATGTTGGGGTTGGCTTCCAGTCTAACTGGATGCAGCTGAGTACCAGCGCTTTACAAGGAGCGACTTCCCAATCTGACCACCTCAACCCAGTAACCCGGGGCTTTAAGTGCCTTATACTAATTAGATACAAATATCTATACATATAATAAATCTGTAAAAAAACTGTGTCTGTACATTGAATATATTAAAAAAATAATAATTGAGTGGGGTTTAGAAACAGTGATGGAGCACAAATCCAAAAAAAAAATTCTGTCTGTATGTCTGTATGTCTGTATGTCTGTATGTCTGTTTGTTTGTACACGCTAATCTTCGGAACTACTGGACGGATTTCAATGATTTTTTCTTTGTTGTATCAGTATTAAGCCTGGTCAACATATAGGCTATAATTTATCTTCGAAACTTGAAGACCTGATGCAGACCACCAACAGACCAACAAAACTATAAGAGATACAAAAATGGTGCCATGGCAAAAATTGTTTCTTGTGATGAGCATTTTCAGTTGAGATAATAAATTTTAAGATCTGGAACACCTGATGTGGAACCCCAAGAGCCCAGCTTCTCTGTACCATATACAGGTATGACGTTTTAGCAAAAGTTGTTCAATTTGATAAGCACTTTCTATTGACTTATATAAATTGAAGATCTAAAACACCTGATGTGGAACTCCAGGGGCCCAGCTAGACTATAGCATATAGAGGTATGACGTTTTAGCAAAAGTTGTTCAATCTGATAAGCACTCTCTAAAACACCTGATGTGGAACTCCAGGAGCCCAGCTAGACTATAGCATATGAAGATATGACGTTTTAGCAAAAGTGGTTCAATCTGATAAGCACTCTCTATTGACGTACATATAAACATCGAAGATCTGGAACACCTGATGTGGAACTTCAAGAGCAATACTACACTTGAAATGTATAGAAATTAATGTTATGAAATAGGTATGGTGAATCAAAAAAAGTAATTAGTCCGTCTTTAAGATAACCCTAAAATAATGGACACGTATTTTTTTTCTCTCTCTCACAAACAAATAATAACGAAGATACAACAACATTATTATATCTCATTATTATTTTGTATGTCTCTTCCAGACCTCGGGACTACAAAGTTCCGAATTTTTGGGAGGCAAACGTGGGGCCGAAGCCAACACGCTGAAGCCCTTTTGAGACAACTTTAATGAAATGGTGACACAAATGACAAAACCGACGATTATCCCTTTAAACACTATAAAAATGAACCCAAGGACAATCCCCGGTGGACGTCGTTAAAAAAAAAGACAATCCCCGGTACTGTGCTAAACTATTGCTAACTATGGAGGAAAACTACTTGGGCTATTGTGATGGGATATTAGTGGATGACAATGTATTAGGTACATGTAAAAATGGCAGGTGGAGACTCGCCACCTCACTTACTGGGCCCCCGGGAACCAGTCACTGAATAGCAACAAGAGGGCAACAGGGACATGAGCGGCTGAAGGGTGAGGACACCTCGGCGGACTTTAAACGCAGATTACGCGCTCCCTGTGCTTACCATGAGGCACCTACCCTCCGAGCAGGGCTACTAATCCTGCTCTAGCGACTCCACGCTGGACGGCCAAGCCAAGCCAGAGGCGTGAGACCTACCCCCGTCATAGTTCACTCCGACCGGCCGGAGATGGGGGACAGTATACTCTCCCTGGAGAACTCAGTATATATAGCCCCGCGGGGTCGCTACTCCCCGTCATCAGCCTCAGATGTCCTGCAGTGCCTATATCTCATTATTATTGTCGTTATTATCTCAAGAGCCTTTGTCCCAATTATGTTAGGGTCGACTTCCAGTCACGATGCAACTGAGTACCAGTATTTACAAGGAGCGACTGCCTATCTGACGTCCACAAACCGGTTACCCGCTCAACCCAACACCCCTTGGTAAGACTTACTGGCTTCTGACTACCCATAACGACTGCCAAGAATGTTCAATGACAGCCGGAACCTACAGTTTAACATCCCCTCCAAATAACGGTCATTGGTATCCAAAATATACGTAGAAAGTACATACGAACTTAGAAAAGTTGCATTGGCAGGCACTTGCCAGACCTGGAATCAAAGACGCACGCTCATACTTGAGAGATTGGTTCTCTACCCACTAAACCACCACGACTTTGTCATCTATTTAATGTTTTTTTACGCGGACTAATTAGAATCACTACTTTTATCCCTATGGTCACGTCTATTGCGGTTCAGTTCTCAGCGTTTTGTTTAGTCTGCTGTGCTTTTGCCGTTAAAGTACAAAAATTAAATATATGGAACGTTTCTAATGGTTATGCGTATTCCGTTGTTTTCAAGTCAACGGGCCCTTAAAATTCAATATCAGACTATTCAGATCTTTGATTTTGCTGACCCCGTAGTCGCTGGCATAAGGGACAGGATCCGCGTACGAAGTCGCGGGCAGAAGCTAGTATAAAATAAAAAGCCTTTATTGTTGAAATCCGATACAGAACTGTTTACAATCTACGTAACAGCGGTGAGGGAGTGTCAGACTCTTACTGACTGACTAAAAACCATCGTGTTCCGTCATAGGCCTTTTATGTACCAGGGCCGCGGTAACTCTTTCGAACAACCCGCAGCCCCGGCAGGATCCTCCCTTGGAAACCACTTCCCACACACAGATAAAAGAAGTCTTTCACTTTTGTAAATACAAAAGTTTGGTACTTTTTTTTTTTTTTTTTTTTTTTTTTTATCGACGTAAAATCATCAAATGACCCCTCCCGCTGTGGGTTAGCAGCGGTGAGGGAGTGTCAGACTCTTACTGACTAAAATCGTCGTGTTCCGTCATAGGCCTTTTATGTACCAGGGCCGCGGTATCTCTTTCGAACAACCCGCAGCCCCGGCAGGCCTTGGCCCTGCTGGGCCCCGCTGGGGTTGCTGTCTCTTTGAGGAGCGCGTGGAACAACGCGCGCCGTCGACACGGGTCTGTCGTCTAGGAAGACAGAGGGACGATGAGCCACCCGAACTCACCGCCCACAGACCCACGCCTACGGTGGCCGGGAGTCATCTCGCGACACCCGGCGCCCATGGTGTCTACCTGGTCCAGCGCGGCGGCCGGGATGAGAGGTGCGAACTCTCTGGCGTTCCGCCTCCTCCTTCTCGAGCATGACCGTTTCGCAGAAGGAGGCGACGGCATCCCATTCCCTCTCGCCCCGGACCATGGCCTGAACCAGGGCCGGACGCGAGAGGTCGCCGCCGCCCAAAGCCTCGACGAGGACCCGGCGGTGCCCTTCCCATGCGGGGCACACCTGGACTGTGTGGTCCACCGTGTCCTCGGGGCTGTCCGCACAATGGTGACACCCGGGCGCCTCCTCACGACCGATGCGGTGCAGGTACCTCCCGAAACAACCGTGTCCGGTGAGGACCTGCGTCATGCGGTACGTGAGGGCGCCGTGACTCCTCCCGAGCCACTCCTCAAAGAGGGGACTTACCGCCACGATGGTGGCGTGCCCAAAAGTTTGGTACTCAGATAGACTCTAAACTGTTACATATTTACAAATAGGTTAGGAACGTAACAGACAGACAAACAGACATATATTCTTTTACTTCCTATATAATGGAAATATATTAGAAGGAATGAACTTTTATTTCTCCTTTTTTACTTTAACAATCAGGGAATCGAATACAGGACCCACACGCAAGCTCCTTTCTCAAACAAGTTACCAAATTACTTCAAAAACTCTCAAAATACTTGCGGACCAGTTTAAATGACGCAAAAAAGTTGTTCCCGAATGGCCTGATGAGAAAATTACCATGTTTTAGAGCTCCTTCGGTTAATAAATGAAACCTTTTGTTTGGAGAACGAAATTAACGTTATAATTTTTATCCTGTAAGTACCAAACCACATACTTCCTTACTTACGGAAACTCTGTAAAGAGTCTGTCTTTTGTGAACACCAAAATTAAGTTCTATGTAACAGATAATCCCAAACCTCAATAACTGCGTACTTAATATCGTTATTAAAAATTAAATAAAAGCTCAAAATCTCACAAACTAAAACATAGTTTACAATAGTTTCGTAGGTATACTAGATAGGTACACATAAGTGCAATAACCTTTGTAAATATTCCTATTAATATAAAATAATAAAAAATACCACTGCAATAATATTTATTTTAAAAAACACCTACGTTCCCATAATATTACGCTTTTATAATACCTACAATACCTCTATAAATATACACGGAACCCGACTTACGCTCGGAGGTACAGTTAACAACAATTTTATTATAATAAATACTTGACATGACCAGGTGTCTGACTGTACTGAGAATGCTATTTTCCTGTTGCATCGCACGTTGACTTATGTTTAAAAAACATGGAATTTCCTTAAAATCGATGATTGTGTGATCGATGATTAAGGTATGTCTATGAAAAAAAAGGTGAAGGTTTTATTAGGAAGACTATGTTGTGTGTTTAATGTCCCTTATTAGAAATAACGTACTTTCCTCATCATCATACTCCGAGTTCTTTTCCGAGCTTTTTCCCGACACGTTACGGGTAGTCAGAAGCCAGTAAGTCTGACATCAGTCTACCAAGGGGTATTGGGTTGCCCGGGTAACTGGGTTGAGGAGGTCAGATAGGGCAGTCGCTCCTTGTAAAGCACTGGTACTCAGCTGAATCCGGTTAGACTGGAAGCCGACCCCAACATAGTTTGGAAAAAGGCTCGGAAGATGATAGTATAAATAACTACTGTGCCATCTTCTATTTTTACGTCCTTAATGAATTATTACCGATAAATTACTTCGTTAGTTACTCAGCTGTAATTATACAAAAAATGCATAAAAACATTGTCATTTTGACAATTAAAACAATCATTGTGGCTATTAACAGTACTATTTACTCGATTTATGATTCTTAGTAGTTAAATGTAGTAGTTTTTAGCCGACCTCAACATAGTTGGGAAAAGGCTAGGCAGATAATGATGATGACTTAATTTTTTAAGCTCATTCATCTAACAATTGAAAAACAATTGTATTTTTTTTCTTGTATAATTTGATGGAAAAATTACTGACAGACAAATCTTTTAGTCGACAGTTTGATCGGGCTATTAAAACAGTGTGGAAATCAATTGTAGTAGGTACCAGGGGCTCAATTCAGCTAATTTTATAATGTGTCTATAGGATATCAATTGAATCTAAATAGCAGTTTTAACTTTAGCGGGCATTCTTCATTTGAAAAATTCTTCACTGTTGGCAAGCTACACTATCCCGGTACGAGCAGTAGTTCCCACGGGACGCGAGTGAAACCGATCGCAGAAGCTAGTTGAAGATAAGTTAAAGCATTGTGGATTATCTACATACACTGATAAGTTACCCCTAGCTAATATCTTTATACGGATTATATCGTTTATTAATTTATTGACCTACTTAGGTCCTAGATTATGATAGTAAGAATCCGCCTTCTTTCGTATGCAAATCAATAAAATTAGATAGGCAGATACGTAAAGTGGAAAAGCCAATGTTTTTCTATCTATTTATTTAACTATTTATATACACAGTAAACACATGACGGAAGAAATAATAACATATAATAGTGAATAGGTATCTACGCTAGTATTATAAAGAGGAAAAAAAAATTTTTGATTGTAACAGATGAACCCAAAAACTATTGGACCGTTTAAAGAAAGTCTTACAATTTTAAAGCTACATTATCTGTGAGTAACATAGGCTATATTTTATTACGTTACGGGCAGTATTTCCCACGGGACGCGGGTGAAACCGCGGCAAAACGGCTAGTTCAAATGGCTCAGTTTATGGTTTTACAAAAAAAAATGCAACGTTGCTTAGATGTAATAAAGTGAATTGCTTGTGTTTGAGACTTAAATAGAAATTCAACATATTTTTTTCGTGTTGGTAGGCAATAGATTAGATTTTCCAAAAACAAGATCAATATTTCTTTCTTTCTAAAACAAGAAGCATATAAAGGCAAATTTTAATTTTGTGAAATTCACTGTTTGGCCTAAGCAGGTAATTTCTTGTTTGCATACTTTTATAGCAAAAAGAAGATAAAAGTTGATTTTGAGCGTGAGTATAAAATTACCTTTTAAAACTTTATGACCAATAAATTCGAAAAACATTTAACTACCAAATAATTTTAAACCACAATCTCTTTCACCATATTGCTATTTTACCTACCATGTTTATATTTTAGCCTAAATACATAACATTAAAAAACCACATTGACTCACACACTCATAAAAAATAATATTACAACGAACCTTTTTGGTAACCAATCCAAAACTCTTTTTCAATATTTTCGTCCGCGATTTTTATTTATAAAAAAAAATAACACTCGTATTATCTGTGGTTAAGATGGCGCGCGCGTCCGTTTCCCGCCAAATGTAAAGTCAGACTGTTTTATAGAGTTACAACACAGTTGAAAACGATTACAAATCGCACATATACACAGTTGATTTCACGCGCCAATTAAATTAAATAAGGCGTTATTTTATTACCAGTCGTATTCTGTTACCTAAGGTAACATATATTTCACCTAAGGTAACAATTTCTTAAAACTTATTTTTTTTAATATGACTTTTTACGTCCAAATTTCAAATCACTTAAACAGTTTTTTTAAGAAAAACGAATGTTTATGTTGTACATAAACTCGGGTCTAAGTTGTTAATCTTGACATGGTTTGGGGATGGATATGTTAAAAGAGTGTAGTTTTCTTTATGTTCAAATGATAGCCGCAATTTGCAAACATTAAAAATACCTATCAATAAAAGTGTTTTCATTTTCCTGCAATCAAAATAAAAACTTTTATGTCTCTAAAGAAATAAAGCATAAAAAAAACGCAATAAGAGTGGGTATTCTACACACTAAGCACTTTTTAGTCGGTCGACAGTTTGATACGTATGGCTATGCAAGTATAGGAGTGCGCACATAATATTAACCAGGTATTTGACCAGTATCAGATCAACTAAAATATTCGACTAAATTCACGACTTTTCTTAAAGAATAATTTTTTTCATCCCTCGGGGCCAAATGTCGGTCGACTGTTTAGTATGCACTGTACAGTGGGTTTAGCGATGATCCCAGAAGTTCAAATTACAATGCAAATTGACCGCCAGAATCAGGTTTTACTTTCGACGATTGCAAGTATTTGACTCACTTGAAGTTTTGACGTCATTTTCTTCACATTTGTAGAGGAAAATGTTTTGAGGAGACAGGGAAGAACTAATATACATACTTACATATTGAACTGTGGCCTTGATATACGTACAGTCAACTTCAGGTCAGTGGTAACAGTTTTCTAGGAAAATCGTACTATTGGGTAAAGGTGCATGACAGTTACCACTGATGTGCAGTCTACCGTACTTACTTACTGCTCTTTTCAAATAAGTTTGCCGGTATGAAGTTGGGCACAAACGTAACTGTGAAACAGTCCAAATGTAATTACCTAGTTTTAGAACGCTTTCCCGGGCTTCGTCGATGTCGCCGTCACTTCGGACTTTGGCTGCTGAAAACTGACTTAATTTTATGATTTATCTCACAACAGTGGGTGAAAGTTTTAGATATAAGCCCTACCTACCTACACTGCAAAACACTTGTAAAACACTGGTACTCAGCTACATCCGGCTAGACTGGAAGTCGACCCCAAGATAGTTGGGAAAAGGCTCGGAAGATGATGATGTTTCGACCAGCATTAAAAAAAGCTACTGATATTAAAACTATACAGTAGGAATCTACACACTTACGTAGGTGCATACTTAACTAGAGGGAAATAAAGTTGACATTATCACATGTAATTTCTCATAGCATTGCAATGGTATATAAACAAAAACATATAGGTACGTTTTCCCTATAATATACTTATTTGCCCACAATATTTAATGATTGTTATTCATAAATAGACTAGTTTCCGCCCGCGGCTTCGCCCGCGTAGAGTTCGGTTATATCGCGTTTTCAAGAGAATTCTTCAAAAGACCGGAATAAAAACTATCCTATGTTTTTTTCTCAAGGTCAACTCTATCTCTGTAGGTACCAAATTTAATTAAAATCAGTTCAGTGGTTTAGACGTGAAAGCGTAACAGACAGACAGACAGACAGACAGAGTCACTTCCGTATTTATAATATTAGTAGGGACTAGTAGAGATTATTAAACCATAAATAATTAGTAACACAAGAATTAATGAGCAAAGTTTACCTACGTCAGTTCTTTGAGAATTCCACAAATTAATAATTACAATGTGTAAATTATATAGTGTAAATAATGATGCCTTTTTGCAATACATATTCTATTCTTTTATTTTACATTGTTTTTTTTTGTCCCAAAGGGTCTATGACATAATGTCTAGTGCTACTTAGTCATCATCCTGCGAGCCTTTTTCCCAACTATGTTGGGGTCGGCTTCCAGTCTAACCGGATGTAGCTGAGTACCAGTGTTTTACAAGGAGTGACTGCCTATCTGACCTCTTCAACCCAGTTGCCCGGGCAACCCGATACCCCTTGGTTAGACTGGCGTCAGACTTACTGGCTTCTGACTACCCGTAACGACTGCCAAGGATGTTCAATGTCAGCCGCGAGTTTTTTCTCTACTCTCTAGTAAGTCTAATGCTACTTAGTAAAGACGGTTATTTTAAAATTATAAGCAGACACTCTAATTCTATTTATTAGGTATCAGATGGCAGACAAAAGATGTAAACTGAAATGGTTCGCAGAGAAAGTTAGAAATTACTATCATTTGTTGTGGTTGAATTGACCACATAGTGTCCGTCCGCATAGTGTAATTTTACAATCGCTGTCTACAATAATACTTACTCGTACAACCTATAGATAGTCGTAGTCCGCCTTTTCACTGACTGGGGCCCGATTCTGCTAAGTTAATCATGTCAAAATTGAATCGCAATAGCAGTTTTAACCTTAGCGGGCATTCTGCAAATAATATAAACCCAATCGACGATTGGCAATCGTATTCCAATGACATTTCATTGGTTTGCGACTGGTCTGCCATTTGGTCTGTAAGGTATAAAGAGAAACGAAACAGCGAAAAAGATATGTCAGTTCGGTAGCATAGAACTTTTAGAAACCTTGAGAACTAAGTGGAAGGCCCCTGTAGACGCAGAAATTGCCACTCTTTCTTTAACTACCTATGGTTAATCTGCACTGGTAGTCTGTACGCTGAAACTCTTTTGCATTCCAAATTAGGCATAATACTTATAGCTAGAACGTTTAACCTCTATAAAAACTGGTAAAGAACATAGGTTCTATGCAAATAAATGTTTCTTTCTTTCTCGTTCGATGTTTTCAGAACATTGCCTCCAGCCACATGATGACGAGTTTGTTCAACATTGACTCTGAATGATTGCTTGTTGATATTACCCCGTGTGAACGCCATTGTTCGACAATATTGCTTATGTTTAGCACTTTGCCATGTTTTGCGGTTCATTGGCACTGCTTACCGTCTTTGGAGCACGTTTTGTTACGATTTTATTCTTTGCAGCGTTACGTGGGAACTACTTCCCACACATGGATAGAAATAACCTATAGCCTTTCTCGATAAAAGGACTGTCTAACACTGAAAGAATATTTCAAATTGGACTAGTAGTTCCTGAGATGTGCTCGTTCTAACAACGAAATTTTTTATAATATGCAAACCTCGCGAAAGATATATCGGTGAAACGCAAAGAGCTTCAGAAAGAATATGGCTGGTTGTAAGTCTGCATCTGTCTTCTTTTAGCTCCGCCTACAGTGGATGAAGGTCGTTTCAGAATTCCTTAAATTAAAACAGGATCAAAACTGGCATGTACCGGCAAAGAATCGGTTCATCTATTTCGGAGGTACTGTAACGTCGTTAGGTACGGGTAATCAGAAGCCAGAAAGTCGGACAAAACGAGTCTTAGTCTTACCCAAGGGGTATTGGGTTGCCCGGGTAACTAGGTTGAAGTCAGATAGGCAGTCGCTGCATGTGAAACACTGGTACTCAGCTGCATCCGGTTAGCCTGGAAGCCGACCCCATCATAGTTGGGAAAAGGCAAAGCGGATAATGATTATCTCAATTACTAATTACCTATCTACATACTTATTATTGATAGGTACACAACTATAAGTAACTGGTATTTGAGTATAGTTCTAATGATACTATAGTTTTTGTGCCTAATTTAACTTTATACATAATTATACCTACAAGGCATGTTTTACTAGTGGGTGTTATAGTAAAAAGAGTTTTTTACCAGAGTAGAAAAGTAAAAAAAATATTGTAGGATATCTAATCAGGCATGTATGTTTTACTCCCACATCTTTAGAGGTCGTATACCTCAGTTTTTAGGGTTCCGTACGGTCCGTACCCAAAGGGTAAAACGGGACCCTATTGTTTTCGCTCCTCTGTTCGTCCGTCCGTCTGTCATCAGCCTGTATCTCATGAACCGTGATATTTAGAGAGTTCACATTTTCGCAGATAATTTATCTATTTCTGTTGCTTCTATAACAACAAATACCAAAAACTAAACTAAAATTAATATTTTGGGGGGCTCTTATAAAACAAACGTGAGTTTTGCTCTTTTTCGCTCGATATCGATAACGGCAACATATAGATGCGCTTTTATAAATAATGATACGGAACCCTTTCTGCGCGAGTCCGACTCGCACTTGGCCGGTTTTTAAAGTACAGATGCCGCCTTACCACTCCCTAACTCCAGGTTCCTTTTTTGCTCCTTCTTTTTCTTGCCTTGGTCCCAATTATATTTTGGGACTTCCGCTTCCATTTTTCCCTGTCACTCGTCAAACTGACACTCACTTCTTATTCATGTCATATTTCAGGCAATCCATCCATCTTTTCTTAGGTTGCTGTTTGCTTATACATTATAAAAAAAAAAAAAAAACATGTTCTTGCCCTGCCCTTATGACGTTAAATAAACGAAATGATGCTTTCTTAGAAGGTTATATCGGTTTAAAGGTTTCGTGAGTTAAAACAGACATACAAGTCTATCAATCAAAGCAGTGGATGATAGTTGGTCACTCAATGGGTACCTATTAATCAAAGCAGTGGAGTCACTCACAGCCTGAGAGTTTCAAATTAGCAAAGATCTACGAAGTTGCTGTGTAGTGGACTTCCTTGGTTGATGTTGGAAAGTAGATAATTCTCTCATTTTTAGGGTTCTGTATCCCTATTGTTTTTTTGGTTTTTATATTCTAACTTACTATTTCCCGCAGTTCCGTATGCAAAAAGGATTCATCCATAACAATTATTTTTAATATTGCAAAGGTTCCTAGGTCGAGATAGTCAAATAGGCAGTCGTTCCATGTGGCTCACGGGTAGGTACTCAGCTGCATCCGGATAGACTGGAAGCCGACCCCAACATTGTTGGGAAAGGCTAGGCAGATGATGTTCCCCCCGATTCCACCCGTGTAAGCGAAGAACTATTTCCTGCACGTGAATAAAAAAGTAGCCTATATATTATAAGCTGTAGATAGTAACACAGATTCCTTAATATAGTACTCACTACTCTGTCAAGTGAAAGAATAACAATATTACCAACATACGCAACCCGTATTTCTACATAAAATCTATTGTTTTTACCTAAGTACTTAAGTATTTAGTTTCTGTGACAATTATTATCAACAATTCACTCAGTTACCGATTATTATCTATCGACAAAGATAATAAATACTTAATAAATTATATTAAAACTACGTATTGTCCAACTACGTAATTATGCAAGGAGATAGTTTGATATCTCTCAAGGTAAATGAGGGGCCAATACCCTTGGCAACAATAGATTTATTATAGTTTACGTCAAATTACTTATCTGTTTAGTAGTTGCCGAGGTTTATTGCGAATAGAGTGACAGACATATCACTAGTTTGTTATTTAGTAAAATAAAGAAAGAATTCCATATCCATCTTTATCTATAAGGCAATCTTTTTAAGGTTTCATACGCAAAGATTAAAATACTTAGCTGTCACCAGGCTGTATTTTATAAACAGTGATAGTTGATGTATTAATGTTACTGTTATGACAACCACGGCTGAAAACAAAAAATAATGCTCAAGGGGTCTCTCATACGACAAACGCGATATTTTTTATTCTACTTTAGCGTCATCATCATCTGCCGAGTCTTTCCCCAACTATGTTAGGATCGGCTTTCAGTCTTAGCGGATGCAGTTGAGTACCAGTGTTTTACAAGGAGCAACTGTCAATTTGACCTCCTCTACCCAGTTACCATGGAAACCCAATATCCTTTGATAAGACTGGTTGTCAGACTTACTGGCGTCTGACTACCCGTAACGAATGCCAAAGACGTTCCAATGAAGGAAACTGGCAAGGTATCGAAGAAATAATAATACAATTTTATTCAATTAATGATTTTATTAACATAACATCTAAGGAATGTAGAGTGCTCATTACACAAAAACAGTTAACACGTAAAAACAAATACCAACATAATTCCTCTATGATTTTAAATCCACAATTATTTTAACAATCATAAGAATTTTTAATTATACCAATATTAGTACGATTACATAGATATGCGATATATTGCTTGTTACAAATATTTCAAAGAAAAACAGCAATGATTACGTAATCGAATGTCATATATATGACAACTGATTACATGATTACATTATTTTTTTGCTATCCACATAGGATTAATGTTTTTAACATGGCATAAACGTTTTAACAATTTGTAACATTTACATAAAGTTTAATTTATGACACGTCTTTTTTTATATATAAATAGTTTTTTAATATTTTTATGATTAGCTTCTATACAGTGCTTATTAGGCATAGCATGTTATTAATCTGAGCATATATTACTTATCAAGCATTTTTTAAATATTCCTGTCTTTGCGAATATTGATTACAAGACAAAAATAGATGTTTTTGAAAATACTCGCTAAGTAATATCTATTTCATTTATATCTTGGTTTAAGCGCCTGTTAATATCGCCCCAAATTAAATTCCTGCAATATATCTAATTATTTACTTGTTTTAGAAACTTTCGCAGATAGTTGCTCGTTTTAATAATTATTTTTAACCAAAAGGGCTGCATTTTTAGATAATATTAGATTGCCACGCGATCAGCTTCTAGCAAGTCTGCAATAGTTAATTTTCAATATTCATTACATATAAATAACATTTTTTAATTAATAATGATCCATTCAAAGATAAATTCCATAAATATTTTGTCTTTGAATGACACAACAATTTCAATCAATTGACGAATAATATTTTTAATACATTACATTTGGAAAGAATTTAATAAACTCGAATAGTTTCAACTTGAGCACCTAATAAATATAATTTTAAGTATATACAACACAACATAAATATATATTTCTCTATATTTTTAATACATTAAGTACAACAAGGAGATATTATTACATATATTTGTCTACATTTTTTTAAGCTATACGACAATTTGCTAGGAAAAAATTCTGATATACACCTGTCGTATGCATAACAAATAAATAAATAATAACAATTACATACAAAATACTGATTTTACAAAATCTTCTATTTAAGTACTTAGTGCCTGCTTTTGCTATAATGTTCTATTTCAAAACTACATTCATAATAAATTGTTTTACCTCTATTATTATCTTAATAACCGCGGTTTTAATATGGAAACAATACTACAAACAATAAGGAACTATAGATAAGTAAAAAATGGAATGTCAAAACTTAAGGGTACAAGTTCTGTTAGTCTGCAAATGCCATAATTTCGTGTCTATAAAAGTTCTTGCCTTCTTTTTGAGACTACAGTAGTAAGAACTCATAGAAATGTCTCCTTCTCACTAAAAACTTTTTTTTTTCAATCATACCAGAAATTACCACTGTCGTAAGGTTAACAAGTTTTGATTTGATTTTATAGACACTCAATCAAGACGTATTCTAACAGAAAACCCAATAATAACTTAAATTATTCACATTTGTTTTATATAAAGCATTTATTATTTTACGCAATCAAAACTTCGTAAGAAAATGGTGGAAAAAAGTTTACATAATTATAATATAATAAATACAAGCTTCGAAAGCACCTAGCGCAAATGGTAACACTGTTTATTTTCTAAATTATCTCTAAGTTACATACTTATTGAGTCCACATACTTCAATATTTTGGAAAGTCGTATAAATATTTTTTCTTGAAATTTTTGCAAAAATCAAAAGTCAGGTAATTAAAAATCATTTTAATTGCAAAAAGCCCTATTAACTCTGATTTATCATAAAGCTTTTGCCAATTGAAATATCCATATTTGTATGTATGTATTGGTTTATATTTTGATATTTTTACAACTTTCCAAAAACCAACTATAATTTCTCTATACAACAATAATTCTAATAAACTTTTATTTACTATAAATAACATTATTTTAAACACAATGGAATGACACTAAACGTTTGTCAAAAAAGTCGCTGCAGACATTATTATATTTTTTCTATTCATACAGCGCTTTTTACAACAAATTGATATTAAATTCACCACAATTTTACCACATTATGTATATTAAATATCTTTGTATACAAATAAGATTTTTATTCACGACGAACACAGATTTTAGAAGCACTATTCGCTTATTTATTTTGCTAAAATGTCGGCAGTACGCATTTTAATTTACATGCTATGAAGTATTTATTTAAACCAGTACAGACGAGACACGATACCCGTAATACGGGTGAAATATGTTTTGTACACTACAACTTACATAATTGTTAACACCTTATGTAAAACCATATTTCAAGCAAATAAATGATTTATTATTATTATTATGACAAAGATTATACATTATACGAAATAGTCTCAGGTTTCTTTTAGCTATTATATACTTCAATTTATTAAAAAATAAAGTTTTCATAAATCAGCCAATCCGCTGTCTCCTTTGAAGAGTGTATGTAATACTGGGTCAAAAAAACATATTTTTGATATCATTTAACAATATTCCAAGCATTTAATCGTTTGTAGTACTGAATACGACAAAAGATTACCAAACATAAGTTAGTTTTAGTCGTCCGAACTGGCCTATGTAATAATTATAGCCATCAATTGTGGCCTTACTTGCGCAAATACATTTATTTATTTACTTGACAATATACTCATATCGAATAAATTGCCTTAATTTTTTACAAGTAAACAACATTACAATTTTTAATAATATATGTTTTTTTTTTACTTTTTTTAGGAATACTCAGAGTAAGACTTATGATCATGTTGGGGTCGGCTTCCAGTCTAACCGGATGCGGTTGAGGACAAGGAGCGACTGCCTATCTGACCTCCTTAACCCATTTACTCGGGCAACCCGATACCCCTTGGTAAGACTGGTTGTCAGACTTATAGTTATCGGCACGGATATTGAGCTCTCTGCGGAAGAGTGGGGATCGATTTGAGCACTGTACACATAAGGCAATAAACCAATAAATCGCTTCTGCGCAGGTGAAGGTCAGGGCTCAATATCCGTGCCGATAACTATACTGGCTTCTGACTACCCGTAACGACTCAGAAAAAAAACTGCCACATATTTTTAAAGTAATTTAAATACTGTGTTTATTGAGAATAATATTTCAAAAGTGGTTTCGAAAAGTGGTGAGTAATTTGAACTAATCAGTTTAAGTAACAAAAACCTTTGTAAGAAGTACAATAAAAAATGTATAAACCTTAATTTAAAACTAGAAAATAACTTCGTTGATTAAAAACTTATTTTACAAAGGAAATGGCTGAGATAGACTGCGTTTTGGAAAAAATATAATAACTCAACATTTTATAATTGACTTTGGTGACTAAAGATTTTCGATGTTTAGTTTTTTTTTTTCAAAAGGAAGACTAATTTTGGGAAGCATTTCATGAACAAGAGATTTTGGAAATTTATTTTTGTAAATACATACATAGAACCCCCCAGGCTACATTAATCAGCCATGTTTATGCACACAAAGTTTGACTCACACGGGAATCGAACTCCCGACCTTAGTGTGGCAGGCAGATACACTAACTACTATGCCGTATGGTCATCATTTCCATATATTTTTTTTTTGTCATATCTCAGCGCAGAAAACATTAAAAAATGTATTGAAAAGTAATTATAGTTCGTTTACAAATGTAAAACCCTTCCGTATGTCACTTACAGTAATTTCTTAGAACCCCTTCCGAGTCACGGAAGTTACATTACTTTACTTTTATGGAAGCAGCTTACAAATGTAAAGTCGGTGTAATATTATATTTCTGCGTCATCTAAGATATTTAAGCACTAATGGTTTCTATTCATTGGTGATTTATTTTGCTATATGATAATTATTATTATTGAAATTGTCGGATTAATTATACTTGATGATATAAGAATAAATATAATTTAAGAATTACAACTATTTTTCTACCGAAATCAAATCATACTTTTATTCCCAAAAAAATGGAGAAATAAATCACAGCTTTTATGGAATGTTAAGTGTGAAAAAACCATCATTATCTGCCGAACCTTTTCCCAACGATGTTGGGGTCGGCTTCCAGTCTAACCGGATGCAGCTGAGTACCAGTGTTTTACAAGGAGCGACTGCCTATCTGACCTTCTCAACCCAGTTACCCGGGCAACACAATACCCCTTGGTAAGACTGGTTTCAGAATTATTGGCTTCTGACTAACCGTGACGACTGCCAAAGATGTTCAATGACAGACAATGTTAAGTGTGAAAAAATAAATATTAATTAGTAATATATTGTTTATAAGCCGATTTATATAATATAATAAATAATAATGGCACCATATTAACCGATTATTTTGTATGGCAATAACCGAGAAACGAAAATATGAGTTATTTGAAGATAAAGGCAAGATGTAAAAAGTATATTTTAGTATGTATTGTCCATTTAGATTTTATAAAGTAGAATATTTTCGAAATTTTTTATCACAAATCAAGTTTTTTTTTAAATAATTATGCAGTTATTTTGATTGTTTGATTCAGATTACCTTTAAAATCTAACAGACATGAAACTATATGAGCAAAATTATACAAAAATGTTAGGCTAATATCCTAGAGCTATTTCAACTACTTCTTGTATTAAATAGACCGTCTTTTCCATTTACAAAAACATAACAACTATTGTGTTTAAAACTTATAACTTTATTATTCCTACGGTCTTTTCTGTCGACTTGGTCTTTTCAACGAAAGACCACGATTATTATTGGTTCTTTACAAAATAATACCTATAGTTTTGAACATACCTTCTTATTCTACGGTATTTTCGGTGTATTAACTCTATTTCACATTCCAGCTACAAACAGAATAAATTGTCGATGATTCAACCTAAATCCTTGTATGGTCTACTCGGTCTACTCAATATATTACAGTAGACCAGCCGTAAAAAAATAAAAAACAGCTACAGGCTTGTTTGTTCACCTTATTCCGTCGGTATTTTCACCTGGTCTTCTCGGTCTTCTTATATTTTGGTGAGTAGACCTTCCAGTTCTAGTACTTCTGGTAACTCTATGGCTTCCAGACGTATTGACGATGGATTGAAGGGGAATTGCACCGAGAATATCATCTTTGAGTCCATTAGTAGGTTTTGCTGTAAAAGAAATGATAAAGTTACCATAATAAAAGGATTTCTGCTATACGCATCACTAACGAATTTACCAAACAATGGATACTGTAGTTGAGAACTATTCAAGTTCAACATACAGATCTGTCAAAAACGTTCACTCTCTATTCAATTTATAAGAAAATGCAAACTATGTCAGTTTGCACTTTCACAGATTTTTAATATCAAACTATATCTATAATTATTCTACTTATAAACGTTATCATTAAAAAAAATCAATTTATTCATCAAAACGACAAATGAAGGTATTTTAAGCTGTTTCTCCAAGCAACAAAAGTAAGTCAAAGGATTTTAATTTTGAATAAGGCAACTATCCAGTTCTGATGAAAGACTTAAAAAGATTTTGCTTTTCTTGCATACAATAGCACACATAAGTTAGATAAGATAGAAGAGTATGCAAAGAGAAAACATGCTGTGAAGTCCCCAAATAAAATTTGGATAAGGGCAAGAGGATGATGATAAGGTGTACTTACTGGTTCCTTATCAGGGTTGGTGCCAGCCTTCTCCTGCATTTTCTTCTGTATCTCGTGGATGAACTCGCGGGTCACCTTCACCTCGTACTCTTCAGCGGGAGTATACATGTTCAGGATCTGGAGAAAAAATGCGTTTTAATATGAAAAAAATATCCGTTATACATATGTTACGGCCGAATACAGAAAAAACACTAAAAAGGCTGCTCATTGCTCAAACATCATGCTATATCTGCGACATTTATTTTTTGGTGTGCCAATAAATAAATACACGTTAAATTCTGTGACAAAAAAAAAATATCAGAACTTAGAGATCATTTACGTTTGAGTATATGGTTTAGTCACCCAACTTTTATTAAAGTTTCGATTTTGCTGATATTTTATAAAAAAAAAAATCAAATTCGAGATTGATAGTTTTAAGTCCCTAAATATACATGTCGCAGCCCCCAACAGCTGATGCCTAAAATTAGTTTCTGTGTACCGATTCGAACTATTTTCCGTGACAACAAAAAGTTTGACAAGAACTATACTCGGTTAGTAGCCGACCTCACCATATTTGGGAAAAGGCTACGCACACATGTAAGTACGAACAAAACATCTCAAGGAAACCTAGACTATAAAGTCTGAAATCGCCAACCCGCATCTCGCGCACGTGGTGATTAACGCTCAATCCTTGCAACGCAAACGCAGTGGGACGATACAAAGGCTGATGAAGATTATGATGACATACCTTACAAACTTGCATGGCGTTAAGGTTAGCACACATGTCGACGGTGCTCTGCACGTCCTGCATGGACTTGCGAGCTTGCAGTAGCTGCACCGCTTGCGTGATCGGCTTCAGAACACCCAGGATCTCTTCCACCTGGGATGGAAAGTAGGCATTTTTTTTTTAATAATAGACAAATTTTGTGGAAGCTGACTACGTGGGGGGATAGTAGTACCATGTAGTTTGCAAAAAGGGCTCGGAAGATGAAGACGAGACAGATTTTGTGTTATTTCACTTTTGGGTTAAAAATAAATTACTTAAACGTGACGTCACAAGCCTTAACTGCTTGTTTATTTGCTAAACAAAACAATGGAAAATCAATTGTGTCTCGAGTACATCTGCGCTACGACATCGTCGGTTTACTCTTAAAAAGTTATATCTTAGCGAAATTAAAATCTTAAGTTAAAATATAAAATTACATTATCAATATTGAAAGGTTATCTAAAAGAAGGACTAATCGGAACTATATAACCCTGACATCAGGCGTATTATTTGCGTAAACAATAAATTAAACAAGAACATGAACAATGAAATTTTATTACTAAATAATAAAAATAAAAAACGAAATGGGATAATTACACAAATTAATCGCATGTCACGATACGAACTACATTTGATCACAACATCAAGTCATCGACGTATCACGACTTTCACAAAATAGAAATAACACTAGGTACTAAAAATATACTCACGCTCTTCTGGCCATATTCAGCGAGATGCTCCTTTATCCAGGTCTCGAGATGTGAGATGTTGTACCTGATCTGCAAGCCTTTAGCCCAGCAGCACAGGTCTTTGCGTAGAAGTAGCTGGTTCAAACTGTACGCGCAGATGTAGTAGAATAGCTGAATATACAAAGAAAGGTTATTTTGGTAGAATAGTAAGTGACCATCGTACCACAAAAACTTTTAAATGTCTGTTGAACTCTTGTCTTAAAAAAAAATCTGATAATGACGTTGAAATAAGGTCGGTTTTGCAGCTACACTTTTTTTAGACAATTGTTCAACAGATGTTTCAGTTTTCTGTAGTAAGGCTGTCAATGTCCGAGTTAGTGACTAAGTAAAATCCGAGTCGATTGATCTTACCTATACTGACAGCAATAGGCTAGTTTCCTAAAAAATAATAATTAGTCCGTCTTGTAGATTGTCCAAAATTAAGCGATACGTATTTTTTCTTTTTTAAATTGGATCAGAACTTGTTAAGATATAGCGTGTTAAAGTTGAGTGTGACGTCACAAGTTGCTACAATTTTCAGGACACTGTGACGTAAAAGGCCCCCACTCCTAATTTTTGAAGTGTATTATCTTTGTCATTTTATGTTTAATTAAAAAAAGAAAAAATACGTATCCAATATTTTTTGATTATCTAAAAAGCGGACTAAATATTATTTCATTATTTCGACCCTGGACACTACCCTATTATGTATGCCGATTTGGTGTTTTTTTCTGTATAATGTATGTGAGGGGCGCCACCGTCATTGTGTCAGTCTTATATAAACCGACCGTTGCGGAGTGCACACCTCCCACGTGATAATTTATTTCTTTAAAATTAATTGTAGTGACAAATATTGCGTTAACTGGAATAAACTAAGTGATTGTGTGAAGACCCCTTCGTTTTATTTAACGACTTCGGAGCCTGACGCCAACATAAATGTATGTTGTGTTGTGTTCAATTTATGTATGCGTAGGTAAAATAAATGGTTTATCTTAAGGTTCAGCGACGCTTGGCGCGGTCAGTTCGTGGACGGGTGACCATCTCGTTATGACGGGATACATATGTTTCGAAATGCATGTCAATGTGTTGGTGGGTCCCAACTGTCATTTGAGTATTTGTCCCTTCATGTGGTACACTGGTTAGACTGGAAGCTGACCCTAATATTCCATTTTTTTTGGTTTGCCGTCCCATCGGGCTACTAAAGGAATAGTGAGCGCACCTGTGTCCAAGCAAATTCTTGTGCACTATAATATGCGCACTTGGCTGATGCTTATCAAAAACAGGCGTTTTGGCGGACATTCAGCCAGGACCCTGGGCCCCTAGTCCTGTACTGGGACGGCAACTGACCTGCTTAAATATAGTGAGCCGGAGCGGTTGGTCAACGGCGAAGGTATGCAGATGGTCGTGCGTGGCCGACAGCTCGTGCTTGAGCCGCGCGGGGCCCGCGCCGGGCGGGGCGGGGCGGGCGCTGGGCCCTGAGAGGCCGCTGATCTCCTCGTGTTCGAGGATGGCGGGCACTATGAGGCGCTCTAGTTGACGTTCTAGGAGGTGGATTAAACCTGGGAAAAAAATACAAAGTTAATGTGTATTTTCATAGATTTTTTTCTGGTCTGCAATATAAGTTAGAACTAAATTAGAAGTCCCCAGGGCATTAACAGAAGGAAGCAGTGGCGAAGCGTCCTTATAAGCCGATTCCCATCGGCTTCCCTTTCGAATTTCAAGAAAGAAGCATAGGTATAAGTTATAATATAGGTATAGGTATAATTAATATAATCATTTAAACCACACAATTTAAATATGTAGGTATAACAAAACGCCTACCACCGTAAAAAAATTGTCTATAAATTACTTGAAACATTTTGCTCCTACTAAACAAGCCGCGGCTTCCTCCTTCATACAAAACTACGCTTGCGTGACGTCATCCACGCCGCGCCGCGCGATGTTCGCGGCATAAGGGCGAGCGGTAAGCCGGCTCACGGAGCGGGTTCCAGCCAATCAAAACTCGCGAGTGAACGAGAAAGAACGCGTCAAGAGTAGAGTAGCTATATCTGTCTACGCGCGAGTGACAGCGCTTAGAGCTCTCAAATATGTAAACAAACAAATCAGACAAATTCACTCTCATTGTTCTTATTTTGTTTTAGATAATACCATTAACAATTTTATTTGTTCTTTGTATTACTTCATTGAATTTATTAGTGTGTGTATCATTTAGAAATAACATAGTTCGTGTGTGTACAATATTTTATGTTAGTTTAAGTGTTTTAGTTACATTATGTCAACATAGATGGCGTTGTGCATTTTTATGCAAATCCTGAATCGCGGTGTTAAGATTCTCCGCGATTTAATCACCCTACTTGGGAATTTATATTTTTTTGTGTTCACCAAGTATATAGTTTTGATTAAGTTGTTGGCGGTATCATTACTCTCTACTAATCCCCGCGATCGCACTGTGACCTAGTACTCAGTACAAGTACAGTGTGTGTAGTGAAATTAGAGAGACCTACGTTGAAATGAGTAATTTTGAAACGTAGACAGTTTGCATCGGGTTTCTATTTAGTGTACCTACTTTTAAAACTTAACTAGGATAGCATATATCGCATTAGACGTTTTCCGACAGATTATTTACTTCAGGAAGGAACTTATATTTTGTAAAGATAATAAAGTTTTATAGATATTAATAATCTGCCGAATTCCTCGAGAAAACGTGTTCAAACTATCAGTCTCTCAGTCAGTGCTAAAAGGTGGACTGAGAAATTACCTCCATTACCTCTCCCCCCCATCCCTGAGTACTCCCCCCCCCAGTTTTTTTTGCTGCGGCTTCCCTATTTCATTAAACCACCCTTCGCCACTGGAAGGAAGAGTGGTAATTTCGTATATCCTGGCTAGATTTCCACGTAACTCTATGGTGGTCATTAACTGAATTCTTCACACAAGTATGTACGACTTTGAGGTCTTAAGACTAGGAGGTGAATGCGGGGCAGTCTTCAGAGAGAATCAGAAAACCCAGTGTATCCCTTAGAGCCAAAGCCTGCCTGGGCTGCAGGGTTGTTCGAAAGATCTACTGCGACCCTGATACATAGGACTCAATAAGGATCATGGTGGGTTGTAGTCTGTCACTCCCTTACGCTGTCCAGTAGCCTGTGGGAGAGAGGTACACTTACCCTGGTATATCCAGACAGCGATGTCGCTCAGCACCTGTCGGTACTCGGACAGGTCGAAGATGCGCAGACACTGCTGCTTCTGTCACAGGGTATGCAGTAGCCTGTGGGAGAGAGGTACACTTACCCTGGTATATCCAGACGGCGATGTCGCTCAGCACCTGCCGGTACTCGGACAGGTCGAAGATGCGCAGACACTGCTGGTTCTGACGAGGAGTGTTGGCTGTCTGGTAGATGGTGTCGCCGCTGTATTGGCGTAGGTTGTTCAGTAGTCTGGGGGAAAAACGTGTTTTTAGCATCTAAATTAATTGTAATATTAAGTTTTATACATAGTGAGTACCTTTCGCCAGCGGTTTCAACTATATCACGTGGGAACTGTTCAATATACCTCTATAGGTTATATGTATTTCCAGTGAAGCTCAATGGCGGTACGTAACATTCGAAGCACAAGTCTGCACATATGGCCTATACCCATTCCTTCGTCACCCGCTGTTACAAGAAAATGCTTCCTATTGGTAACTAAATTATGCACAGCGATTCATGCAATGTCCCTTGTTAATGACAAAAAGTTAGGCGCGATAACTATATCGCACACCAATTATTCCTGAGAAGAGATTAGAGAGAGAGAAGCTTTAAATGTGATGGCATTTCTCACCGTTACATGAGTAAAACTTTCATATTTTTGATGTTTGTTCAGGGACCAAAAAATGGCTGCATATGGTTACATAGTAAAACTTACCTTAACATATTAGCCAACCACAAAGCATTATACTCGACGCTCTCCCCTCGTTTCTTCAAGGTCTTCTTAACAGCAGTTCTGACGGCTTTCATGAGCTGATGCATCTTAGGCTCGTCGTCCACGTGGTCCATGTGTCGCAGCATCATGAACAGTATGTACGCGGGCAGCCCGGGGAGCAGCGTCACTGCCGTTTTGGGCTTTAAGTCTGTGGGCGTAAGGATAATATTGCGTTGAGTAACAGTTATTAATATGTGATGATTGCTGGGAGATTTTAGGTATACTGCTAAATCATAACCACTCGGGTTATAAATGAACATCAAGCTACACCCACTATTACGCAACGGTTGCGCAAACTGGGCTAAAGTTAGCACAAATTGCGCAAAAAATGTAGGCAGTCTTTCCTAGATCTAAAATATGACAGATATCATTGTTGTTGAACTAATCAAGACTATCTTAACCGACTTCACAAATAAAGGGATCTGTGTTCTAATCGAATATTGTCTCAAAAACTACTGCTGGGATTTAGATTGATGGCATATAAAGCCACTAATAGTCAGTGTATCTGACAGCTTTCATGAGCTGATGCATCTTAGGCTCGTCGTCCACGTGGTCCATGTGTCGCAGCATCATGAACAGTATGTACGCGGGCAGCCCGGGGAGCAGCGTCACTGCCGTTTTGGGCTTTAAGTCTGTTGGGGTAAGGTGACATTTCGTTCACTAAGAGTGACTGTTTAATTCGCTGCTGTAATCGGGTGATAAAAGAACATTAAGGCGACGAGTACCATTGCGCAAAAGTTTCGCAAGCGATGCAAAATTTTGAGCAAATTGCGTTATAGACTAGCTTTCCTAGGTCGTACTTGTTACTGTATTTTCAGTAATTTTAGCATACTGCTAGAAGCTAGGCTAATTTATTTATTTAGGAAACAGATTATTATACAACAATGTTTGGGCATTCTTAGAACTGCACGTAAGAAAAACTTTTTGCAAACTATGCCCTAATCTTTATGTGAACCCCTTAGGTTTCAGACCTCCCCAAAAAAAGGTTCCCTTTTCGACCCGTACATATTTTTCTCTTTTTTTTGGTACGTACCAGAGATAAGTTTCTTAATAATAACGGCCTCGTCTTGTATCTTGTACTCGAACATGCCGAGGTACTCGCGCTCCTTCTTACGCGTCACCGGCGTCATCTCTAGCGTCATCGACGCGTTTATCTTTGCGCAAACTATGCGCTTATCTTTGCGCAAACTACGTTCTTATTTTTGCGCAAACTACGCGCTTGTTGGCGCAAAATATGCTCTAATTTTTGCGCAAACTGCGCTTATCTTTGCGCAACTTTGCGCAAACAGCACAATCTATACAAATAAATTACATTTTCAAACACTTACCAGAGATAAGTTTCTTGATAATGACGGCCTCGTCCTGTATCTTGTACTCGAACATGCCGAGGTACTCGCGCTCCTTCTTACGCGTTACCGGCGCCATCTCTAGCGTCATCGACGCGTTTGGTGGCGCCACTGGGTCTAGGGACAAAATAAATAAGATGAATTTTGTGAAATGAATGCTTCTTTCTTCCTTCTTCTTTAACTGATAATGTCTCTGATAGTCTATCAGGAACTTATGTAACTGATAAACAATAACTTTTGGTTTCACAGGACTGTCATTTGAATGGATTTGATGGACGGACGATCTGGTTAAGGTCGCCGGGAAGCAGTGGATGTGGGTTGCTGAGGATTGAGCAAACTGGCGATCCTTGGGGGAGTCTACGTCCGGCAGTGGATGTCTTTTGGCTGACACAGCGATGGATTTTAAGACGCTTGGCAGTAAGCCATTGATATCAGAGTATCATAATGGCAACCGAATTTTATCCGAGTGCGCGAAGAAGTTCCTTCAGAATGCGAGATAAAACTTTGGGTGAAGCTATAGTTCGGCCATTCAGAGAATGCGTTCCTGACACGTCGCGATTGAACTGACGACGTAACTACATTCATTGATTATTGATATAATAATGTTGTTTTAATGCTCCTCAATTGTTAAAACGGTAAACAACCAGCAAAAATATTTTTATCGTAACTGCAACGCCATTGCAAAGTTACGTCGTCAGTTCAATCGCGACGTGTCAGGAACGCATTCTCTGAATGGCCGAACTATAATGTATAATATTAAATATTAGATTGACATTAAAAATGAGGTACATTTATAACATAAAACAAATATTGTACTCACCAGTATTATCAAGTATATCGTTGACGTCTTCAATACCGACTTCTTTGAGCTTGTTGACTAGCAGTCGAATCTGATTCTTGTAGCGGCGACAACTTTCTGATAACTTGTCGACACGTTCCTGTTATACATACAAATATAAAGTAATATAAAAGTAAAATAAATATAAGTAAAATATCTATCAATTTATTTAATTCTCATACTAATTTCTGACACTTACGCGAATAATAGACATTGAAATAAAACTACTTTAACGGAAAAATATGTAATACCGACGTTTCGGATCCTTTAGAGCATCCACGGCCACGGACAGACTGTCGAAACGTCGTGATTAAATAATATTAATATAACCGCGATAAAATCCGTAAAAGTAGTTTCAATATTTAATTCTTATCATCAAAATACATTAATTTGTTGGATAAAAATTGCTTTAAACATAGAGACTGCATGGTGTCTGATGTAGGTTAGTCCTGTATTACAGATGACCAGGCTTATCCTCCGCCGAAACAAAAAACCTAAAACTCTCACTTAACACTCACTCACGCCCACTCACACCGACACCCACTCATACCGACACTCACATGTACACTAATTAATATGTTTGTTAAATATAATTATAATTTATAAATAAGCAACTTTTAAATTCTCCAACTTCTTTAAGCTCTGCCCCCCTATAGGGTCCATATTGTTCCTAATCATAATGTATAATAATATAATGGAATGCTAGTAAAGAATTGAGTATTGAGTATCAAATTAAGGAAAGAAAGGAATAAAATTGAAATTACCTAATAAATAAAAATGTTTTACACTCAAAGAAAAAACAACAGCTAACGAGAACGTGCTAATTGGTTACTATAAAGTTCAAAATAAAAAAATACTTTATCTGTATTTTTTTTTTCGGTTGGATATCATTGATTAGAAATACTTAACGATCTTTATTTCGGTGGTTACAAAATTGGTTTTTAATGGTGAATAAAAAAGTAATTAATATGTCTTTTAAATAAACTGATATAACGAACAAGTATTTTTTTATTTTCTTCAAAAAACAAATAACATTTTTTATATAATAACAGGCCCCGTCTCCTTTTCACATCTTCCACAGCTTTTAATGCATTTTACACTAAACAGTAAATATAAACGTTGTCTTAAAAAACATACCTGTAACGCCAAACTTTCAGCTGCCAATCGAATGATTTCATTCTGTGCGAATTCCTGAGTCTTATTCTTGGGTTCAGCGCTCAAATCAGCACTGAGTAACCTACAACAAGACATTTTGTTCAGTGTTCCATAGTGAAAATTATATTTAAAGTTGGTTACCAGGTTTTGAAAGTCAACAGTAGATAGCCCGTTTGTTCTATTATATGTGATGGTGAAAAGTGAAAATGATTGTGATATATTTCTTATATGATATGTTAGTTAAGATTATTTATATATTAATTACTAATAATAATTAAATAAGTCAAGATTTTACTCTGTTAATTAAAGATTTAGTAAAATTTCAAATATTATTTTGTTTCATGGTTTGAAGAAATTCTTGACATTGTATTGACATATAAAGAAACCCCAGAATGAAAACAAATATATTGCTTATCTTTCAGTTCTGACTTTTGCTTCTGAGCACAAAATGCACTAAATAGTAATTAAAAAACCTTTCTGTAATCTATATCGTCCCATAGCTAGGCAAATATACTCTCCATTTTAATACAGCGAACGTTTAGTCAAATTCTTTAAAATATTTGTAAAACAATTGAACCGATTGCGATGAATTTCGATATTCAAGTTACCTATATTTTTTTACTATGGTCATATCAGTGCTTTTTTCTTTTTTTTTGTTCACACAGTATTTTTACATAGGTGTTGATTTTGATTTTAGGTAATTATTTACATGTGCCAGCAAAAAAAAAAAACAGATCAAATCACATGTAGAACTCTTGTCAAATAACTTTGCCGCTCGAAACTTAGAAATTTGATGCCTTGCGCATGCACAATAGTGTTTTATTACAAACATTTTAACTATTTAACAGCCTCTAAAAGCCACTTTGAAAACGACAAAGTTAGTTGACGAGAGGCGTAAAGCATATTTTTAAACACACCACAAAAAGCTTTATTATTTAAAAAATGAGGATGAAAAAACAAAATGGATGAAGATTGAAATGCAAAAAAAAAACTGAAAAATGATAATCAAAATACATTTAATTAAACACAAAACATAAATATACTCTTTGAAACTTAAACAAATATAATTTTTAATACGGTTAAAGTTAATTCTAATAATACTTTAGTACAAGTGCATGTCACAAAGTTTGCTGAACAATTTTTCGTGCAATTTCTTCTGAATTCCATGTGGATTTTCGTGTAATCTTCCACGCTGAAATGGTTTATGATATTTGCTAATGTTATATTTACAAAATTTATATATAGGGGGTTATATTAAAATATATTATACAGGAATGAATTTTACCCAGTGCAAAAAAACTGGTGATCCAGAATCATTAACAGAACATATCTGCATCATCAGTAATTTTATTATTTTTTTATCCGCCCTTAAATCAGCAAAATATGGATACCAACTATTCTTACGCGCTTGGAGCAGCGCTCGCGTCAGTAAGCCGGTTTCGCGTTGCCGCCGTGCCTACTTACTACTTACGGGGTGTACCCATTTTACTCGCTGATGTATCCTACACTTTTTTATTGAGTATGGTGGGGTACAACGAACTAAGAGTGCGCATGGAATTTACAGTTTAGTGTCGCTCCTGCGAGGTTTGGCGCACAACCCGGGTGTGCTGCGGCACCTGCAGCTGTGCGTGCCGGACAGGGACGTGTGGAGACGGCGGCGGCCGCCACTGCTGGCAGTGCCGGCAGCCAGAACTAATCTGCTGGCGAAGGCACCCCTCACCCGCACAATACGGGTATTAAACGAAGTGCATGAGAGAATAGATTTATTTTCGTGCAATCTGAGTGAATTAGCAATAGTATTGTTAAATATTATTAGTTATAGTTATTAGGAGATTTTATTATGTTATTTAGTGTTAATTTTTTTTTAATTTTGGCTATACCAAAATTATTTTGATTTTCAGTTTTGTTTTGTTTTGTTTTTGTGTTAGATTTAAGTAAATTTTAGGTATTATTTTTGTACCTACTTGTAGCTATTGTGGACACCACTGTCGAATTGGTTAAACTGTAATGGTAGTGTTTATGTTTAAATAAATAAATAAATACTATGACGAATGTGACCGTACAATCGGTTACAAAATAAACATCTTTCGATATCAATAACTATTATTTTTTGTACTAAAACACAACAAAATAAAAATATACGTATCTATAAAACTTATTTAACTATAAGTTGACAAAGTTTGCGCACTGGATAAAATTCATTCCTGTATACTTAATGTATGGGTGAGAAGCAGTGCTGTCACGAACAAATGTTTTGATCTAGAAAAATCCCGAACCTATGATGATGATTATATGAATGATGGAAAATGATGAATATTTACAGAGAGTTGCATAAAAATGGTATTACAAATAATGCTGGACTCTGCAATTAACTCTTTGCCTTTATAGATAGTGAAGATAAGGTGAATCCTTTAACTGGTAGCGAGAAATTCAAAATGAAATGTTTTTTGATGATTCACCAATCTATCATATTTAGGTACGTCTAGTAAATATATAATATAGCAACAATTTTTATGCAACTGACTAAACCACTAAAGAAAAAAATATATAGATAAGTCATTCTACTCACTTCTGATACTTCTCATTTTCTTCTCTTAGTTTCTCTATCTCTGTTTTTGACTTCGATATGTGTTCTGAGTAGAACTTCTTCTCTGCCAATAGCTCTTCTTGTAGCTGCCTGCAATTAAATATACTTACTAATATAATACATAAGAAAGTTTACATGTTTGGATGTTTGTTACTTATTCATGCTAAAATTACTGAATAGATTTTAATGAAACTTGGCAGTAATTACGTTATGTATCAGAATAACTTTCTCAACCTTGTTATACTATAGTATTTTGTAGTTTTATAGATTAACAACTACATACGGATATAAAAAATTACATTGCATAATGTAGAGCAGATTTTTTTAATAAGAAGAACAGACGAATACAGTACAGTACTCCATAATGTAAGTCAATCTATAAGTAAACATGCATTTCGGTTTCTCTGAACTGATAACAAGATAAACCCTAATAAAAGAAAAGGAATCTTAATGCATCTGAACATAGTTGGCAGTCGTTACGGGTAGTCAGAAGCCAGAAAGTCTGACAACCAGTCTTACCAAGAGGTATCAGGTCTCCCAGGTTACTCTATTAAGCAGGTCGGATAGACAATCTCTTTATAAAACACGCTGGTACTCAGCTGCATCCAGTTGAACTTGAAGCCGACCTCTAGAAAAAGGCTAGGCAGATAGTTACATACCTGTTAATACCCTTCTGAGCTTCATAAGCAGTTGCCAACTCTCCATCTTCATTTATAATATCGACGTCAGACCCGTAGTTTGATGTGGCAAGCGACTTTAGATTCACCGTCTGAGGACATAAGGTTCAAAATTGATTGGGGTATCTTGAGGATTTTTTTCTGTTAGTTGATTGGAACTAAAAGAATTGTGCAGTTATTGGCAATCTTAATGGTGGTGGCTTATAAATTATAATGTAAATCTGAATTTTTAATTATCATAAGAAATTAAAGATTAAACACTGGTTTTTAGCTTATTCAGTTAGACTGAAAGCTGATCCCAACATAGTTGAAAACAAGTTAGGGAAATGGTAAGAAACATAATAAATGCTTGATGCTAGTCATTAAGTTTGTCGAAAAACTTTAATCTTTTTAAACACATGTTTGTCTTTTCGAATTTTGACTCATAAACAAAAGAGCTTAATATAGGGTTAGTAAGGTACATAGTACGTAGGAGGTGCATTTTAAATCTACTAGGTACACAATTCTAAAAAGGTATATAAGAATTAGTTTACATGTGAAAAAGGGGGTAATAAAACCTTATTGGTTTATATTTCGAGTTAACACAAATATATTCTTAATTTTATATTATGCGTGAAGCACAGTTACACTAACTACAGAAACATATAAAAAACACAATATGTACCATGCAATAACAGCAACGGAGAGCATGGAAAAATAAAAATAATGATCATAAAAATAAATAACAAAGCAAACATATTTTCTTGAAACTTGTGACATTAAACTCGACATCTTTTTTTTTTTCAAAGATAATTAATAATAAAAACCCATCAATTAAAAAAAAAATGTCGCTAAGGAGAGTTTAAGAAATATAACATTTCTAAAAATTAAAATTTTTCAACCATAAATATATTTTGCCAAATAAAACGTCTTGTGTTGCTTAAGCTAAAAAAATATTTTAAAAGGGTCAACTAAAAGCACTCCAAAAAGCAGTGGATCTAATAACATTGCCCACTACGTTTAATTTCTATTACTCACAACGTTTTTGAGAGCTTGGAACCATGGCTTCTGCGTTGCAATCAAAGATGTTTATATTAAAAATATTTTCAAAATCATTTGAATCTGTATTTTTTCACTTATTTATTCACCTACTATTGTAAAAGCTATTGTAAATTCTTATTAAATCTCAGCTCTTGAATCAATTTGTAATCATAATTAATTTAGCTGTATCCTAAAGTCCCGAGGGAAATACTACTTCCAGGACCCAGATAAAACTTAGCCTATAACGGTTTCTAGATTAATACCTATTTCTTTCCATATCTTCAGCCGTCCTTATCGAGTGAGCTGCAGGTTTAATCACCTAGCAAGTCCTAGTGTACGAGTGTTCTCAAATCCGCCTGACGGCCTCTGACATGGAATTGTAACAACGTCTGCTACTGAGTAGCATTCGAGGACGTATTATTTCTAGCTCGAGGATATAACACCGACAGCAAACAGACTCCAAGCTGCTTTGTTAAGTTTCTAAAACACACAAAGCCTAACCTGACCCAGGAATTGAACCCAGGACCCCGTGGACGGACTTTCCTCTTACGACTACTGTGTAACAAACGTACTTTCGCATTTATTATATTTGTGAAAAAGTAATATAGTCGCTTCCAACAGGTATCTGTGGAGATCAAAGGGGGAGGCCTATGTTCAGCAGTGGACGTCCTATGGCTGAGATGATGATGATGATGATGATGAATATAGTCGATCACTATTAATACTAATAAATATGTATACTGAAAATCAATAACAATACCTGTTTTTGACAATAATAGTAACAACTCCTATGCACTGGTTCATCCATGTGTAACTGTCTCGATATTTTCACACCAGTTAGAGGGATCGCCATATTTTATAAACATATACCATACATTAACTAAATCTTCAAATAAATTTGTTTTTGTTTATTTAAAGTGTTAATTTCGATTTATGGGAGTTCTTCACGTTGTCACATAGTTGTGTATTTTTAATTTATATTTTTGCTATTATGATTTAAAAATAAACATCTTTGTAGGTTAACTTTTCAGCATAAATATTAATTCAAAAATATTATTGTATTAATATTGTTAAATTAATCTCTCAAATAACCCAAGATTCTTAACTTTGTTATTATATATTTGTAATTGCACAAAATGATTGTATGTTTGGTTTTACCGTCACTGAAAAAGAATGTCTCATTTCTGAGAAAAACAAATACAGAATGATACAATGACATACTAAAATATTTAGATTTTATATTATCTTGTCCCGTGGTTTTGCCTGTTCATTTTATATGAACCTACATTTATAAATGTTTGTGCGAGTTATTTGTATAAATCTGTTTGTTGCGTTCTCGCGTTTAAATGGCTAAACCAATGTAGATAAAATTCGATTTGAAGATAACATAAACCTTGTCGGATATGATACATGAATGTTTATTTCGTTAATGTATCAGAAATCACCAAGAACCCCTCCCGCTTTTGGTTTAAACCAAATTTTTATTTTATATTTTATTTTAAAATAAAAGTTTTCTACACACAGACAGTCCAATATTTTCATATATTAACATCTTTCTGTGACATACGCAAACAGTACAGATAAAAATTATCTAAAAACACATCATAGATAAACTAGCGTGACAGTTAGGACACTGCTTTTAGATAAAACGCCAATCTGACGTCAGTGTGTACATATCCTTATAGTAGTTTATTTCGTAATACATTGCAGTTTGCTAAAAAGATGTATGTAATTATTCGAATGTTAGTCTGTTGCAATAACACCGTAAAACTGCAGAATTTAGTTCTAAAATACAGAATTTTGCACGCAATAAAGGGTTAATTGGAAGGTAAAAGGAAATCTAAAGGTCAGTTTGTTTGTTACGCTATTACGCTAAAACGGCTGAACTGTTTGACATAAGGCATGAAGATATCCTAGATACGGAGATATAATGCTTTCATATCCGGATGCTGGAAGTAGCTTCCACGCGACACAGATAAAGTCCTGTTCGAAAGCTAATCTACATATACAAATACATATAATAAAGTGTTTTTTTTTATTATACCCAAAATGCTGATCCGATTTGAAAAATTTCACTGTTGGAAAGCTATATTTTATCGCGGTACGGGCAGTAGTTCCCACGGGACGTGGGTGTTATCGCGGGGTACAGTAGTAAATAAATAAATACCTGGTTGGTTAATACACTCTTGAGTTGTATGCATTCATCTCGCCTCCTGTCCAGTTCTTTCTGCATTATGTTCATTTGTTCTGGAATAATAATGCAATGATATAAATTCGGTAGGATACAGTCAACTTCAGGTCAGTGGTAACAGCTTTATAGGGAAATCGTACTTATTACTATTGAGTTAAGGTGCATGACAGTTACCACTGATGTGCAGTCTACCGTACCTAGAGTCTGTTATTTTTACTGTATATCTAACTGTATACTATATCACTATTCCTCTCTCGACACCTATTTTTCTATTGCTAACTATCCCCTAATTTCTCGGTCACTCTCTACAAATCTTTATATCTCTCCCCCTATACCTCTTTGTTCCTATCCTTCTCTTCGTCCCTCTATTCTAATCGATCTCTATACATCTTTATCCCCTAGGTATTTCTCTGACAGTCGACCCCTTCTATCTCTCTACCCTCCTTCTCTAATCCCCTCTATCTTTCTCCCCGTCTCCCTCTCTCTCTTTCTATCAATTGTTTTGCCTGATTTTCAGCCCATTTATTTCGGGGCTTAAAAATACAAAAATTGTAGCGGGCATAAATGGCACAAGTATTATTCTATTACTTTCCAATGGTTATAATTAGAGACCTTTGGAAACCAGCACAGTGTGATCTACTTCCCCGAGTTTTAATGGAATAACAAAATAATGGACATACCTATGACTTCCTTGGAGACCAGCACGGTGTCTCCGGCAGCTCTCAGCCTGTCTAAATGTTCTCGAAGTTTCTTGTTCTCTATTTCTAGTTCCTCGAGTTTGTAGCGATCTATGTTGGGGTTCGTTGGCGCTGACGAGTGGCGGTCTGGGGATTAATTGTGGTGATTAGTAAATTAAAAAATGACAGAAAATAATTATTAAAAAAAATATATTATTTGAATGTTTAACCATCTTTACCACCTTACATTTCTAGTAAGAATGTACTATCAACCAATGTATATGATTCTACTTAAGGTAAATGCTTCGATTGGGAGCGAAAAATTCAAATTAAATGTATACTTAAGTTGTTATATATGTTTTACCCGCTTCACAAAAGAAGATATGGGGTGTGATGTCTTACCATTCGCGGTTATAATATACCTCAAAGTAATTTTTGATGTCTTTGTTTAAACCCAAAAATGCATGCCGAATTTCACGACTTCAGACGACGCATTAACCGGATTTTCGTTAAGACAAAGAAATTAAAAAATTCTACCAATTGTATATTGTTTTGACGGTTTCAAAGAATTTTAAGATAAAGTGGATTATACATGTCTTTGGTTAATAGCATAATGTTAAGTCAGGTAGGTCAGGCACCTTTTTCTAGGTAAAATACGTATTTTGGCGACGTTACATGCATCATCCTCCTGCCCTTATCCATTCTCAAGAGATTTTTCATTATGACACCTCTGCTCGTTATTTTTTTCTCCATGACCGTAGCTAACTTCGGACAAGCAAAGTTATCTGACGAAACCTGTATAAAATGTGCCAAGATATAACTCACTCATAATCCTCTCCTCGAGGTCGGCGGCTCGCTTGGTGGTGCGGGACAGTTCGCTCTGTAACGCCGATATTCTGTTACGCATACGTAGCACCAGCCCCGCGTCCGCTGACTGTGGGGAAGAATATAGAGAATGTATTATTTTTATGGTATTAAGGATTTGTGGTATGGTCAACCAGGGTAATTAGAAACGAGGAAATATGGAAAAAAAATGACGTGTAAAAGTGATGTAATGTCCAACTTGCAAAATAAACGATTTCAATTCATTTCAAAGTAAAAGTTAAAATTTTTATAGCAAAAGTGGTAAAACTGTACCGGTTGTGTAGGTCCGTTGTGCGTGCCGGCGGACCAGTTGACGGCCTCGAGTGCCGGCCGAGAGCTCTCCACCGATCTGACTGAACCGTAGCCATAATCCTGTGGGGATAAATAATAATAATTAGGTATGTTATTCTAGCTTATTTAAGGTTTTATATGAGAGAACTACTTCCCGTAGTCGGTATTACATTCTTGTGTACAAGTTAGGTCAATTTAGTTAATAAATCCATTCAGAAGTTTCTATGTTAAAGATTAACATACCCACATAATACATCCTTAATAAACTTTGTAAAGTTTGTATGTATGGATGTTTGTTCTCCATTTACACAAAAACTAATGGATTTTGATGAAACTTGATTTGGATGAAATAAAGGTTGTGTACGTACACGAAGAAGTACGGGAAGCGAACCGCTAGGAGATGCTCGATATACCAAATATTAGTACTATTCAACTATCTAGATGTTGTGTAAGATTGACCATCTTAATAATCCAGCTAACAGTACATAGTTAATTAAAATAAACAAATACTTACGTCTTCAACGGTAGTTTCTTGTTGAGAATTATTGCTCGCGTCCGACAGCGATCTCCTGTGTTCTTTAGGCGCTGGTTTGCTGTGAATATAAGTAAAACACAACATTATTTTCTTTGTCTATCACGTAAGGAAAAAGCACCCCCTACATGCATCTTTCTCTCTGTCAATTCGGTATTTTCGTCTTGTATAGGTTTATCTCTCTTTTCTCTCTCTCTCTCTCTCTCTCTTACAGTTGACAAACGACCGCAGATAACATTACAGTCACTTTCCTCACTTTCTCTCTTTAAATCTCACTTTCTACCTCCCTATCTACCTCTATCCCAGCCTATCTATCCCACTGTGATGTACTTGCTTTCTCTGCATATCTATCTCTCAATCTCTATGATTTTTAAAAATCTTCCTCCTTCTCTCTTATACACACACTCTCCCCTTCCTAAGATACTATAAGAGCAAACTACTTACCTCTGCAAAGAGTCGATTCTCTCCTGCAGTTCATACTGCGCGGATAACAACTTCTGTCGACTCTGTCGCTCCGCCTCTAACTCTGCATTCAACGCCTTCTTCTCTTGTATACTGTGCTCTCACTTAGCTTTCCAAATTACACTGCGCTAAGATCTCTTACTCTCACGTTATCTTTCTATATATTTCTGTTTACCTATTTCTCTCTACCGCTACCTTTCAATAACTTATGTGATTGACCTTTCTTTGTCACTATTTCTATATCTCTTTCTCTCTCGCACCCACTCTTTCTCCTCTCGCTCTCTTTCTCCTCTCACACACCCTTCCTCCTCTCACTCTTTTTCTCCTGTCACACACACACTCTCTTTTTCACAAACTCACTCTTTCTCTTGCTACATATTACACTAAGACTAGCTACTAACCTCTGCAAAGAGTCGATTCTCTCTTGCAGCTCATACTGCGCGGACAATAACTTCTGTCGACTCTGTCGCTCTGCTTCTAGCTCTGCATTCAACGCTTTCTTCTCTTGTTCATGCTGTTTGTCGCGTTCTGCAGGAGAAAATAGCATTTTAATATGTATTTTAGACAATGATTTGGTGGGAAACATGGTCTTCCTAGTTGTTCCCCGCGGTCCCACTTGGATAATGAGGGAATTACTTCTCGTAGCCGGATAAAAAGTCACCATAACATACTAATTAGGGAACATGAATATCTATGTGTATCTATATTTAAAATTTGGGAACCATGTTTTGAATCAGCTAATAATATTACGTTAATGTTTGTTCCTCTTTCACGCAAAAATACTCGATGGAATTTAACTCCCTAGCAAGACAGATAATAAAAATATGTTTTTCAAACTGCACTTTATTAAACATAGCTTTCGAAGGTGTAAAAAATGACCATATTTAAAGTACCTTTCCAAAGTTGTGCCCGACTTTTGAACTCCTGAGACCACTCCACTAGCGTCGGTTCGTAAGATTTAGTTGTCACATCGGTATTTATCACTTCTGTTGCCACTAACATTTTGATATTGCACTCTATTCTTTAGTTAACAAGGTTTAAATTAATTTATCACTGTTTGATTTTGTTTACACTAATATTAATTTTGTTGCTACTAATATTTTGAAATTGCACTCAACATATGCAGCCGAGTACTACACTACATGAAGCGACTGTCTATCTGACCTCCTCAGAATACTTATAAAGACTGTCTTAGATTTAAATATAACTTGCACATAGCTACTTGCACTGATAACTTTTTCGTCACTTTTTCGTATATAAAGCGATTGAAAGATTTGGGTAAAACTTAACACAACATTCAACAATGTGCCAGTCTACTATTTGTTCGTATTTTGCAGTTTTTCAATAAATAACAACTGCTATTAAATAAATCACATTGTATACATTTAATTTATCACCAAACACTTTTGATATTTCAATCTTGACTACCACTGAAGCTTATAAGCGTTTCACATGTATTTCCCAATAATAATTATTATTAATCACTTTCACGATAGCCAATAACTTCGTCACATTTTGAAGAATGCACTTTTTCTTCTTATCGAGTGAGCTGCAGGTTTAATCACCTAACGAGTCCTAGTGTCGGAGTGTTCAAATCTGCCTGACGGCCTCTGACGTGGAATTGTAACAACGACTGCTACTGAGTAGCATTCGGGGACGCCGACTTTACGTGTGAAAATTCACTTTTTATTTATTTATTTGTAAAAAAAATGTCGTCCATTTTTCCGCCAACTTGGCGATATAAAAAATCGATTTTGTGACTCAAACAAAATACATGAAAGTTAATTAATTCCGTTGTTATCAACTATTAGATAATGTTATCAAATATATAATGTTGGTATTATCTTTTGTCGATAATGCGTGTTTTATCAGAGGTATTGTTAACATATATTTTTTTGGTTTATTCGAAATGTTACTTTGTGTGGTCTTTTCAAATTGACAAGTAATGCAAACTTGCATTGGACTGATTTGTTTTTATCAATACTAACATACCTATATAAAAATATGTACTGTTTGTGTGTATGTTTAACACATATAGTTTGCACTATAGCTGACTTATTAAGAGCATACTGCGAAGGTTTAGTTAGAAAAATATTTCTAAAGAAGCTGTGTGAATTTTTTTATCGTGAGACTGGTGGGTAGAACCGCAGCGCAAGGCAACTAGCCTATATCTGTCTTATAAAATACATTGTGATAAAGTTGTGATTGTATTAATTCTATAACATATTGCACTTCCTTCTACAAAGTTTTTTTTTTTTATAGAAACCGTGTTTTTGTGAAAACTGACAATACAGACAGTCTCACAACCAGTCTTACCAAAGGGTATTGGGTTGCATGAGTAACTGGGTTTGGCTTGAGGAGGTCAGATAAGCAGTCGTTCCTGGTTAAAGACTGGTACTCAGCTGCATCCGGTTAGACTGGAAGCCGACGCTCACAAAGAAAAGGGAAAAGGCTCGGGAGATGAAACTTTAACAAAATAGAGTTTAAAATAATATTTAACGATAAATGGGGTTTTTAATCGTATTTAAAATGTTGCTAATGGACCCGAAACCCACCCAAATTATATCTACTCGCTTTATATGATTCATATGGATAAGATTTTTTTTACTGCATAATTAAGGATTGGGTGAGACCGAAAGTCATCATTAGTTTTATAAAAACAATAAAGATAATACAAAAAATATTAAAAGACATGCAAATTATGATACATAAAATTCGATCAAGGGAAAACATAGGTACCCAACCATAAAAACATGTCTGACTTTCAATATTATAAAGTTTGTGTGTTCGTTTGTTTGAACACGCTAATCTCGGGAACTACTGAATCGATTTGAAAAAAAAAAATTCAACGTACGATAGCACATAACATACTAAGTTCAGGTGGCCTAGTGGGTAAAGGACCAACCTCTCAAGTATGAGGGCGCGGGTTCGATCCCAGATCAGGCAAGTACTAATGCAACTTTTCTAATGCAACTTTTCTTTTTTTGTATGTACTTCCTAAGTATATCTTAGACACCATTGACTGTGTTTCGGATGGCACGTTAAACTGTAGGTCCCGGCTGTCATTGAACATCCTTGGCAGTCGTTACGGGTAGTTAGAAGCCAGTAAGTCTGACACCAGTCTAACCAAGGGGTATCGGGTTGCTTGGGTAACTGGGTTGAGGAGGTCAGATAGGCAGTCGCTTCTTGTAAAGCACTGGTACTCAGCTGAATCCGGTTAGACTGGAAGCCGACCCCAACAAGATTGGGAAAAGGCTCAGTGGATGATGATGACGATAGCATATAACATGTATTTTTCGAACCAGGCTGTAAACTATACTTTTTATCCTTGTGAATGGAGTAGTTCCCACGGGACGAGGGTGAAAGTAATACTCAAATAACACCTTCAAGGATGCAAAAGAAATCTTTAAAAACTTCTAATCATAATAACTATTACAAAAAAATACTCAAAAACTCACCTTCAATCGCCAACTCAAAATGCTCCTTATTACTCTTCAACTCGTTCGCTAATTTCTCACTCTCTTCTTCCCACGAAGCTCTATTCAACTCATACTGCTCTTCTATTAACTTCTTCTCATGTTTCAACTGTTTGTTACTCTCTTTCTCTCTCTCTAACTCCTCTTGGAGAGTAGAGATCTGGTTGTTCTTGTCGAAAAGGTCCGTTCTGAGAGTTTTTGCTTCTATTTCTACGAGTTTTAAGATTTCTAGTTTGGCTCTGTTGGGGAAGAAAAAAAATGGTTATAGTAGATATAAAATGGCTCGTGGCCAATTAACAGCCACACGAGCCATAAGGTTGAGCAATGCTTTCTACGTTTAGTCCTTAAATGAGTGACCATCTCTTCATGACGAGTTTCAGAAGGCTGACATTTGAACATTGACATCTTTAGTAGTCGTTACGGGTAGTCAGAAGCCAATATATCTGACAGTCTGCTCTGATAACTGGGTTGAGGAGGTCAGATAGGGCAGTCGCTCCTTGTAAAACATTGGTACTCAGCTGCATGCAGACTGAACGCCCCCACCATAATTGAAAAAAGGCTAGATAGTATTTATTTTTGCGTCCTAACATCCGTAGCACTACTGTACTGACATAATCTTATTCTACAGACCTAGAATACAATATATTTCCTCCTTATTGTGCAATAACTTACTTGAGGTCGACAATCTGAGCTAACAGAGGCTCAATACTCTTATTCTTCTCGAGCGCGTCGCCCAACTTCTGTTGTAGACTGATGATCATGTTCTCTAAGCCTTAATTTACTAAACAAATATAGTATTTTTGTTACTTTAACTTACTTTAAGTCGACAATCTGCGCTAACAGAGGCTCAATACTCTTATTCTTCTCGAGCGCGTCGCCCAACTTCTGTTGTAGACTGATGATCATGTTCTCTAAGCCTTAATTTACTAAACAAATATAGTATTTTTGTTACTTTAACTTACTTTAAGTCGACAATCTGCGCTAACAGAGGCTCAATACTCTTATTCTTCTCGAGCGCGTCGCCCAACTTCTGTTGTAGACTGATGATCATGTTCTCTAAGCCTTAATTTACTAAACAAATATAGTATTTTTGTTACTTTAACTTACTTTAAGTCGACAATCTGCGCTAACAGAGGCTCAATACTCTTATTCTTCTCGAGCGCGTCGCCCAACTTCTGTTGTAGACTGATGATCATGTTCTCTAAGCCTTAATTTACTAAACAAATATAGTATTTTTGTTACTTTAACTTACTTTAAGTCGACAATCTGCGCTAACAGAGGCTCAATACTCTTATTCTTCTCGAGCGCGTCGCCCAACTTCTGTTGTAGACTGATGATCATGTTCTCTAAGCCTTAATTTACTAAACAAATATAGTATTTTTGTTACTTTAACTTACTTTAAGTCGACAATCTGCGCTAACAGAGGCTCAATACTCTTATTCTTCTCGAGCGCGTCGCCCAACTTCTGTTGTAGACTGATGATCTTATTCTCAAGTCCTTTGTTGAGAGACTTGACGTGGTCGATGCTGCGAGCTTCTATGCGGAGACGCTTGTATTGGCGACGGGCGAGGAAGCGGCGAATCTGTGGGGGGAAATGGAATTAGTAATTATTTTTGAACTAGCAATATCTGCGGTTTTCCCAGTGTCATGAGGGATCTGCTTTACGCACACAGATAAAAAACAAAATCCGTCCAATCGTGTTTGAGTGAAAGCGGAATAACAAACACGAGCTTATAATATCAAATAATAGGATAGATTTGAAGAGAATACGTATTATCTTCATTTAAGTAATAATTACCAGTAACGTAGAGTATATATTTCTTAAAATTTACCTGTTACCATGGATAAGAAGCTCATGACTTTTTTATAGAGCAAAAGCAAAACCACGTAAACTATAAAATAGTATTAAATACCAAAACCGGATGAAACCGCGGTTTGAAGCTAGTACATAATAAAAATTAGTATACTTACAGAAGCCTGTGCAATGACGATCTGTCGACGGATCTTCTGCGCACGTTTGCGAGCGAGGTAGCCGCGAGCGTACCTCTGTATTGTGATGACCTGATAAAAAAATAATTACAGATATTATTATCTACTAGCTGTTGCCCGCAACTTCGTCTGCGTGGGCAATATAGAATAGTCAAAATACTACTTATCCCGTAGGTGCATTCTTTCACGTGACAGTATAATTATGATTAGCACTTAGCAGTCGCATAGATTCATTGATCAAAGTTGTGTTGTGGATGTGACCATTTATCTAAACAAAAGAAGTAAAGTTTGTGACGTTGTGAATATCTCTGAATCTAGTCAGCCAATTTGGAAAATTATTACGTATGGTGCGTAAGTAATTTTCACAGGAAACAGCTATAATCTATGTCTATATGCTTTGAGTCTGACAAAGCTGTCATTTGTACATTTTCTGCAGCTGCTGCGACTATTCAGAAGCCAGAAAATCTGTCAGTCTTACCATGGATATCGTCTTGTGTAGTTGACTGGATTGAAGATAGGTAGATAGGTAGTCGCTCCAAGCAAAATATTGGTACTCAAACAGATTCGGTGACTGGAAGCCAACACCAACATAGTTGGGGAATAGCTGGATGGATGATAAAATGAGTCATCATCATCAGCAGGCGCATAGGGTAGGATAGTTTCACTACTGGGGAGAAACACTTGTATGACGGGGATTTTCTGTGCACTTACTCACTATGGTAGGGCTGACCCCACATTAGGCGTGCGTGATCCTCGGGCGTGTGAGTAGCGCGGGCGTCGCGAGCGCGCTGCGTGAACGTCGCGTTTTGCTGCCCTGCGGCATGTGTGAAGAGTGCAAGCGACGCGCTCGCGGCGAGCACGCGGCGCTCGAGTTGCGTTCTTACCCTTTCGCCCGCTATCCCCGCCGCGCCGCCCGCTAAACGCCTTAGCAGTTAAACGTCAAGGAGAGCGGCGCGTGCGCGCCGCGAGCGCGCTGCAAGTGCCGCAGGGCAGCAAAACGCGACGCTCACGCAACGCGCTCGCGACGCACGCGCGGCGCCCGCGCTACGCACACGTGTGGTGGCCTAAGCCGGGACTCCACCGAAATGTTTGCATTAGTTCACGAATAGGCAAAATGTACGTATCTGTGCGAGTCCACTTCATGTGTTCGTACTTGAAACCTGCAGTTTTGCCAAGATTTTCAAAATGTACGCTCGCAATTTGCCATTTCTTGGTGGAGCCAGCAAATCAAAAGAAACATAAGTGTTGTATACTGTGCGTCACTACCGCACACCGGGAAAATTTCACTCTTGCGAAGGACGTTTATATACCATATCTTGTGTCACACGTAAACAGGACGACAGTAAGTATCCACCGAAACACTTTCAAAGATCTGATGAACAAACAAATCAGACCTGACTTGGTCACCTGGGGCCAATCAGAGCTCTATGAAGCGATCATACGCTTTGGCTCCTACTGTTATTGTGGTTTCTGAAAATTTAATCACCTCATTCAACGATGAATGTAATTCTGATGGTACTATTAAGAACACTTGCTTAGCCCAGAAGCTGACGTTAGCAGGTCAAGTCTTTTGACTTCTCGAATAGGATACCATTGGTTTTTGTGCAATGCACACCTGCAATGCATTCTGGATTAGGATAGGATATAGGTGGATAGGATTTGCAACAGAGAACAATTCTGTCTTTGTGATTAAATGACATCAAACGTAGTTTTATATAAAAGGTGTTTTTTTAGACTTGGCTCGGGTCTTACTGAGACTGTTCGTAATCGTGAACAGTGTATTTGCGATCAGAAGTTGAAAGTAAACATGTCTTTGGTATGCGGCGCATAATTTGTACGTTTTCAGACGCATAAAGCATTTTACGTGTGTATGGTATTAAATCGAGAAAGCTCCCATTTCTTATCTGCACTTTGTATCTGGGCTTGTTTTTAAAGCTACAGAATCCTACATTACCTACCTCACGCTTAGCAGCGCTTGCGAGAGATAGATCCTCATTTCTTCTAGGATTAAGTTTACATATTTTGCATCAGAAAAAATAATTAAGGTCTACTTAATACAACCCCAGTGGGGCCCAGCAGGGCCAAGGCCTGCCGGGGCTGCGGGTTGTTCGAAAGAGATACCGCGGCCCTGGTACACAAAAGGCCTATGACGGAACACGACGGTTTTTAGTCAGTAAGAGTCTGACACTCCCTCACCGCTGCTAACCCACAGCCGGAGGGGTCATTTGATGATTTTTGACGTCGGAAAAAAAAAGGTCTACTTAATACTACTCACTTAAAGTAATTTGTTTTAAGGCCACCACATTAGTGGAAGATAAACTAAACTATGTTTATGAAAAAATCCTGATATGAACTCCATCTGTAACTTTAAACGATAATTAATTGTTCCACTAAAGTCATCATTTTTGACATTATGTTCAAAAAATAATTTAGATGGCACCGTTTTAAATTTGGCCGAGAACTATTAATTTTCCTTTCATCAAGGTAATAATATAGTTGTATTTTGATGTGGCACGGCAAACTGACAAACACTATTGAAATGTCTATCGAAAAATTACACTTCGTGTTAAAATATGGTGAATTACGGAAAATACACAACTCCATCTGTTGAAATAATAATCCTCTATAAAGAATGTATTGTCATTTACCACCTCGCTCCTTTGACAAATTGATGGTGTATTTTATTTACCACAGATGGAGCTACTTTAACCTTGGCTAAACAAAATTTTCATTTTTTTTTTTCTTCCGAAGTTACTCATAAAGGTGTGATTTTCTGTGTAAAGATTAATAATAGGCCGATCAACTTATATAAGTACAACATTCAAATGTACAGTTTTGACAAATAGATTGCGTGTCGTAATATTTTACATCTTGAATTCACAAAATTAATCATATCTTTTGATAGAGTGAATCGATTTCGATGAAACAAAAACTAAGTAATACCCCAAGTTACGTAGAATTTTTGTATATAAGCATTGTCTGCATTTAATTCGTAGATTGTACGTGAATCCCGAACAAACAAACAGATAAACAGACAAACAGACAAACAGACAAACAGACAAACAGATAAACAGACAAAAATGACAAAAATTATGGAAATGGGTTCTGTTAGTTATCCTTTAACATGCTGGCTATTTTTTTTGTCAATTTCTTCAATGTACAAAAATTACTTTTCTACAGATTTATTATATGTATAGATTTTTTTTATCATGGAAATTGAGAACCTCCACATCGTTGGGAAATCGTTGGGCTATACTTCCATGAAACATTTATAATTTCAGAATAAGGTTTTTATTCTAGCCGTGTAGCTTCTGTCACAGACTTTTAACCCAACGGCCACATGTCGTAACCTCTGATGCTTTAGCTAGACAATCAATGTTTTCAGGATACATACATATTTACCTATTAGATAGCCTTTTGTTTTATTGAGGTTGAAATTAATTTCAATAAAACAAAAGGACGTAATCTCTGGTACTTGAGTCTAGCTTACCTACCTATATATTAATTACGTATTTTACCTAACTTACTAATTAGTCTATTGGCTTATCATGTCACCTATAGACACTTTTGCAAGAGTTAACAGCAATAAACCTAGATAAAATGTACCTATTTAAAAAATCAACTTACCGCTTTGACCTTCCTGCGGTCTCTATAGAGGTTTCTGGCCATGTAACCCCTAGCATGTGCTTGTGACCCAATGGCCAGACGCCGTAACCTCTGGTACTTGAGTCTAGCTTACCTACCTATGTAATTCGTCTGACTAATTCGCTATTTTTTTTATCCTAGACACCAATATACACTTTACAAGAGTTAACAAGAGTAACCCTATATAAAATGTACCTATTTTTAAAAAAACTTACCGCATTGCCCTTCCTTGGCCAGGTAACCCCTAGCAAGTGCTCGTAACCCACTAGCCAGACTTCGTCACTTAAAATCTCCCTATGTACATATCGTATATAAAGCATGAGCGTGTGCATCAAACTATTACTTACCGCTTTAACCTTCCTGCGGTCTCGGTAAAGGTTTCTGGCCATGTAACCCCTAGCATGTGCTTGTAACCCAATGGCCAGACGCCGTAACCTCTGGTACTTGAGACTAGCGAGCCTAACTATGTATTTTACCTAACTTACTAATTAGTCTATTAGCTTATCTTGTCACCTATAGACACTTTATAAGAGTAACCCTGGAAAAAAGTCCTTTAACTGTTAATCTATAAGGATCCAAGTTCAACTTACCGCTCTAACCTTCCTGCGGTCTCTATAGAGGTTTCTGGCCATGTAACCCCTAGCATGTGCTTGTAACCCAATGGCCAGACGCCGTAACCTCTGGTACTTGAGTCTCGCGAGCCATCCTCGGACGTTCCGCTGTATTTTAGTAGCCGCTCTCTTACGACGGATTTCTTGGGCGCGTCTGTGTGAAAAAAGTGGTGTAAATACATTGAATAAGAAGCTATGTAAAACACGTTTGAATGTGAATACATATAAAATATCATGATAACACATAAATATATAAAAAAAAAACTACTTTTTTATATTAATCTTATTCAACTTCTTCAAATTGAGAGGTTGCTTCCCGTTTTCGGATAAAATATAGTCTATGTCACCCAGGAATGTGTACCTTCCCAATAGTGAAATATTTTATCGAATCGGTTCAGTAGTTACGGAGCTTATACAATGCAAACAGAAGAATAATCAAAACTTGTATCAGTTTTATATTTCTATAGCTAGCCGTTTCCCGCGGTCTCAGCCGCGTCCTGTAGGAACTATTGCCAATAGCTCGTACCCTACCGGTAGACCATGTGACGCGGGAAGAGTGTAGCTTTCAGCTCTGTACCCTCACGCAGTAGTCGCGCTGTATGTCAGCACGGATCCTCTCTAAGTAGCCACCTTACTCACCTCCTCGCCAAGTAGCCCCTCGCCCGCGCCTGCAGCCCCCCGGATGGCGGCCACTAGCCGCAGATACTTGCGTCTTGCTATGAAGCGTCGCACGCAGCTCTGTACCCTCACGCAGTAGTCGCGCTGTATGTCAGCACGGATCTTTTCTAAGTACGCCACCTTTGAAAGTAAATGGAAGTAAATTAGATTTAAATAGCAAACTTATTGTTAAAATTAAACGTTTGAAAAGAAAGTTCTGTTCCGTTGACGATATAAATAAGGATAGCTCATAGACATTCATAAGTGTCTACAATACATTTTTGCCTAAAATATTGGATACTTATTGTTTTCTTTGCTTCTATTTTCACTTATTACGAACAATGAGGATGCAAACTGTTTACATTATACGTTTCACCACTTTACAACAAAAATACGTATAAATATTTTTTGCTTGTCTAAATATCGGACTCGTTGGAATCACTTTTTAGCACGCACGTGTTCCGAAGGAACTATTTACTTCCCATAACCAACTAAAATATGACACTCCTAACTACGGTAGCTTCTTTACGGCAAAATATTTTTTAAAGCGGTTCGGTCGTAGACACAATCAAATACAGGTCGAAATTCTGCATGCACTGTGTATGTAATCAAGTAGACTTTGGTATGTCGGCAGTTTCAAAATGATTTTTCGAAAGTGTTTCATTCATGTCATTGGTTGATAGTATTTTTAGGAACCAGAAGTGTTAAAAATTAAAAAAAGACAGATCACAACGAACTCATGTAGTTTTTACTAGTTTACTGAAATTAACAATAAATAATTCCGAGAATTATTTAAAAATGTAATCAACACAAAATTAGCACAATTAAATAAGAACGAATTAATCAGCAAATGAGAACGGACTCTTATAATAATAATAATGGCGTCCAAGGCTGATTTCGGCTACGGCGGCTGTTCTCATATAAGGAAATCAGCCAGCTGCGCAGGACATATTATAGTGCACAAGCATTTGCGCAGACACAGGTGCACTCACTATTCCTTCACTCTCTGCGCGCGATGTGACGGCAATCCGACACCACCGGAGAGGGATCAGGCGCAGGACCGACATTTACGTGCTCTCCGATGCACGGGCATACCTGTCCAGCTCTGAAGAATATCTTGGTGGCTCCGAACTGGTACTTGTCGGGGTCTCTGACGTGTCGCGCGAGGATGCGCCCACATGTTGCCTTGATGTTGCCGCGGTCTATCTCCTTGTGGAGGCAGAGGAGACGGTATCTAATGGAGAAATGGTGGAGAAAGTTAAGGGGGTTTTTGATGTTGAAAAATATTATGAGGTGTGATCTTATTAAAAATCTCTTTATGCGAAAGCTAATATGACATAATTCAGCTTTCGAAGAACAAATTAATTACATTATTGAACTCATTATTCAATATTTTATAGCTTCTTGTCCGTGACAATGACTTTTATATAAGAGAAAATTATCTCACTCAAACTCAGGAATCGATAAAATTAGGCTTATTTTGTTGTTAAAATGTTCAGGTCCAGGATATTTTTAAACGATAGGAACCTTGTAGAGTCAATAAAAAAGACAAAATCTTCGAGAACAAACGTTATCCCTTTGATATATTTTTCTGTGCGAAAAATTGTCAAATCTCAGTACATTTTTTTGTTAATCAGTTATAAATACATACCTATTGAAGAAATCTTGATAAAGCCATCTAGACGGGAAGCCAGCTGCCGATATTCTGATAGTCTCCAACACTCCACAAGCTCTGTAAATAAATAATTATACTATAGATTACTGCACAAGTGGTTTTCATTTAGCGCAATTTTGCGCAAACTTAGCGCAAACTTTGCGCAACTTAGCGCAAAAGATTAAAGTTCAATAGTTTTTTTTTGCGTTCACATAAAATCAGCGGCGACAGCGACTGACGGAATTGTGAGCCGTTTCTTAGAGAAACAGTCTGTCAGTCAGTCAGTCAGTACAATGTTGTAGAACTCACCTGAGCTGGTTGACGGCCCTGGCGCTGTCGAAGCTGAAGGGCTCCTTGGTGTCGTTAGGCTTGATGCAGCGCACGTAGTGCGGCGTGGTGGCCGACAGCGTCGACATCAGCGCCGACAGCGACTGACGGAATTGTGAGCCGACTGTCTGTTTCTGGCCTGATGTACGCCGGGGCGGTTGCTGTGGAAGAAAACTATGCTTAAAACAACTTTCAAAATTACTGTCATATTCATATTTATAAAGGCGAAAAAGTGGAGCCCATGGGTAAGTAACTGCAGCGCGGATCTATCGATCATATAGTTCAGGAATGCTTGACGCGGTCAATCCGCGGATTGGTCTGTCTTGTCATGTAGTTTCGTAATATTTCATGGTAAATAGGCAAGTAAGGCCTGTCTTTTGAACATCTTTGCATCTGCTTAAAATGGAAGCCGATTCCAACATAGGTGGGAAAAAGCTAGCCAGATGATGAGACTGGAACCCAACGGCCAAATGGTAGTAAATGGCTAGGTGTATAAGTAACACATACTACTATGTACATCTTTTTTATAGTCAAACAATAGGCATGATGACAGTAATAAAAAATCATTAAAATAATATATTTATTAAATTAAATTTGAAGCTTGGAATATAAAACGCGCATTGTTTTCTTTATTAATAATGTGATTAATATGTATTTTTATAAAATAAAATTACGAAATAAGGCAATCCGCCATGATATCTTGAACACCAATCAGAGCTCGTGACGTCATTTCTCAAAACAACTCGCGCGAAAGCGCGCGAACGTCACATTTCGTTATTGTGAACTTCCACTGCGATCTTTGTTTTTATTTAATTAATTGTTATGGAGCCCGGATTTATCAAGGCAAACAGCGCTAATTTGCTTAGAATTGATATCATAATGCTGGGAGAGTTTTTGGCATCAAATAAAGATTTTTGTTCAGCTGAATTTAGAAATGTTAAAACTTCCATGTAAGTATACTAGTTTAATTAAAAAAAAAACTTCCATGTAAGTGTATTAGTTTAATTAAAAAAACTTCTATGTTAGAATCTAGAGAACTATGTAACAACTTACATCAAAGTGATCTTCACAAAAATAAAGTTGTACCCTGGGCAATATTGCTTTTGAATCTCGCCTTGCAAGTTTAAGCCACTTGTTTCGTATTTTTTTATTGTGAGGAACGTACACAAATAACTTATCAGGAGTTGTTTTGGATGTGTTCTTACACTGGGGGACCCCACAACACCTATGCACTTTCGAATTCATATTTAATAACACAAAAAACTTAATTATTGCACGAGCGTTGTTTACTTGCGTCTTGTAATTTCAGTCGTGACGTCACAAGTGACGACATGACACTGACAAGCGTTTTCGCGCCGGATTCAAAGTGGACAGAGAAAAATGCAATTATTTGATAAAAAAACTTCGCATTTTCTTAAAATTAATAATTTTTCATATAAAATAGACGTATACCTACATCATACAAAGGTATTTAAAAATTTGTCATCATGCCTATTCACATTGTCCGAAAACATGATATGTACGAGCAACTCAGTAAAGTAGCATGAACCACGTTGCAGACTTTATATCAACTTAGTTACTTTAGAACCCGACTTTTGCATACTTAACTTTGACCTTAGCCCGGTCAAAATAGACATTTGAAATAACAAAAATTCCACAGAGCTGATTTTTGGTGAAGAGCTAGATTTGATCATTATAAATAAAATACTAGAAGTCCCCATCGATCCCATGTGTGCGTCAAAAGTTATTCGAGGTCAAATGTCAAAATTTTAGGTTTCTTGATTTTTTTTCGAAAACGGTAAGTTTTATCAAAAAAAGACATCGGACCAAAATTGTAGATCTTTAAATTTTCTACAAAAATGGCATGAACAGTTTTCTCCTAAATCTTACCATTCCTGAGATATCGCGCTTTAAAGTATATTCCATACATGACATGAACACATTTCCACGCCACCTGTGAGGTAGTATACTCGGCGCGTTTTTTTTACCGTAGTTTCTCCTGTAGGCCTACTCCACTAACTGTCATGACAATTTTAGGATAGTTTAAGGGAATAATTGCCGTCAAGTTCTAATATGATGTCATTATTGATATTATCTATTGGGTTAACTATTATTGTGAGTGTTTTAGATTTATCAGATTCATACAAAAACTCGTGGTGGCCTAGTGGGTAAAGAACCAACCTCTCGAGTATGAGTGGGTTCGATTCCACGTCAGACAAGTACCAATGCAACTTTTGTTTGTATGTACTTTCTAAGCATATTTTGGACACCAACGACTGTTTCTGATGGCACGTTAAACTGTAGGTTCTGGATGTCATTGAACATCCTTGGCAGTCGTAATGGGTAGTTAGAAGCCAGTAAGTCTGACACCAGTCTAACCAAGCGGTATTGGGTTGCCCGGGTAACTGGGTTGAGGGGGTCAGATAGGGCAGTCGCTCCTTGTAAAGGACTGGTACTTAGCTACATCCGGTTAAACTAGAAGCCGACTCCAACATAGTTGGGAAAAGGGCTCGGAGGACGATTTGATACTACAATCTTTTTTGCAATTGCAAAAAATTATGTCAGGAGTTTTCCTGGAGCAGGTGGGAGTAAAGTTTTAATAGGTTCCAGATATTATGTATCAATTTCCAACCCCAGTCTTCTGGATAAAAATGGAAATGTCGAAGGAAAATAAGCGTGCGATAATTTTCTACAACTTTAAAAGCGGATTGTCGCGACTTCAGCGCTTTAAAAAAAATTGTTCTGTGTTTAGTGATCCTGAACCATGCCTTAGGACTGCAGTACGCTGATATTTAGGATTTAAAAGTGGGCAATCTAGCCTTAGAGACAAGCCACGTGAAGGTAGTTCAAAACCCGATATGACCCAAGATAATATCGAGGCTATGCGGCAGTTAATTGTCGCAGACCAACATGTAACATACCGTGACATAGATCAGTGGGCATAACGATTGTTTTACATTCCACAAAATTAAGTAAAGTCTTCATGGTAAACGTTTCAGCACACCTGAAAAAGCTGTTGACTCATACAATCGGCCAATTTGACTACCCCCACTTTAGAATGGAATAAATGTTTCAAGAACTGGGTTTAATGCGTGCAAAAGTGCATTAAATATCGCAGAGAATTCTTTGAAAAACAATAAATGGTATCTAGTGGTATACTTAGCTACATCCGGTTAAACTAGTAGCCGTAATGGTATTTAGAGCCATGGTTGTCGCATACTTTAACCTTAACCTTGTTAATCCATCTATCTATTATCAGTATCCACCGCACGATATTTCAGCATTCAGTCGTTTCTGAGTTTATAGAGGTTAAAACTACACAAAAAAATAACTTACAGTTAAACTAGTGAGCGGCACAGACGGGGTAGTCCTCCGTTTCGACGGTGGAGGTAAAGTATTCGACTAGGAACTCAACTCCCCCGCGTTCTCCGTAAACATGGTATTTATGAGTCGACAACTCGTTGCAGACTTCATATCAACTTAGTAACTTTAGAACTCGGCTTTCTCATACTTAACTTTAACCTCTTAAATGCCTCTATCGATTAATGAAATCACATGAAAATTAATTCAGTAGTGACGGAATTTCTCACAAACAGACTTACCTTAGGACTTTTTTGCAGCTAAGCTAAACAACTACATAAAATTAAGTATCTATACTAATATTATAAAACTGAAGAGTTTGTTTGTTTGTTTGCTTGTTTGTTTGAACGCGCTAATCTCAGGAACTACTGGTCCGATTTGAAAATTTCTTTCAATGTTAGATAGTCCATTTATCGAGGAAGGCTATAGGCTACTTTTTATCCCGGTACGGGAAGTAGTTCCCACGGGATGCGGGTGAAGCCGCTGGCAGAAGCTAGTATTATATATATTTTAAACTTACAGTCAAACTAGTGAGCGGCACAGAAGGCGTAGTCCTCCGTTTCGACGGTGGGGGTAAAGTATTGGGAGAGGAACTCAACTCCCCCGCGTTCTCCGTAAACATGGTATGTATGAGTCAACAACTCGTTGCAGACTTCATTTCAACAGAGTAGCTTTAGAACCTGGTTTTCTGTTGCTTACACCTGAACCTCGTAAATCCCTCTATTTATTAGTGAAAACCGCATGAAAATCAATTCACTACTTTTGGAATTCACCTTAAACACATTTACCTTAGTGCTTTTTTATGCAGTTAGGCTAAAAAACTACAAAAAAATGTTTTTTACTTACAGTTAAGCTACCCCGTAAATATGATATTTTTGAGTCGACAACTGGTTGCAGACTTAATACATAATTTCTGAGTTTTTGAGGTTTAAATATATATAATATAACTTACAGTCAAGCTCGTCAGCGGCACAGACGGGGTAGTCCTCCTTTTAGACGGTGGGGGTAACGTATTCGAGGAGGAACTCAACTCCCCCGCGTTTTCCGTAAACATGGTATGTATGAGTCGACAACTCGTTGCAGACTTGATGCATTCCAGTTGTTCTTCAGAGACTGTATCTCTGTTCTTTTCTAGGAAACCGCCGGATTGGTACTCTACGTTATCGGCGAAGTGTTTTATGATGAACGCTGGAAAGATATAAAAATAATTAACTAAGAATAAGTAGCACGTAATTATTGTAGCCTATTCTAGCTAGTATAGTTCGGCCGTTCAGAGAATGCGTTCCTGACACATCGCGATTGAACTGACGACGTAACTTTGTAATGGCGTTGCAGTTACGATAAAAATTTTTTGCTGATGGTTTACCGTTTTAACAATTGATGAAATAAATTTAAAACAACATTATTATATCAATAATCAATGAATGTTATAATTTTGGTCCAAACTGAGTGTCAAATAACTTGGTCAAATAACTAACTGACAGGTGTCAGGAACGCATTCTCTGAACGGCCGAACTATAATAGCCACTTAATTATAATTTCGATATTACATCTTTCCATACCAATATTATGACCTGTATTTTTTTTTGTAATGGATAAATTCAAAAAGTGCTAGACCAATTTTTAATATTCACCACTAAAAAGCTACATTATCTGCGAGTAACATATGCTATATTTTATCCCGGTATGGGCAACAGTTTGCACGAAACGAGGGTGAAACCGCGTGAAATCGGCTTGTAATTTATAAATGAGTTGGTCTGCAAGTAAAATATCTTTATGCTACATACGTTTACAATAACATAAATGTGTAAATTTTAAATTAAATTCACTCACCAGCATTGCCAAACCTAGGCTTCATGAAATGCGCATACCTAGCGCAGGACTGATGCAGTTTAGCGACAAAGCCCGCATCACTGCCCTGCGGCACCCGGCACTGCTCGTCCAACAACGCCAGCACGCCCAGCCGGTCCTCTATCAGGTCTATGCATGGCTGATTGTCGTAGAACTCTATCATCTCCCACGATATTTCCTCCTAAATAGCGCAGAATTACATTTTGTGAAAGAAAAAAGTATCGGTATTTTTTTTCGAGTGGTACATCATTATTCTCAATGGCACATCACTACAGGCCTCATAAGTGCTAAACTATCGATAACTCTAGGTCACATCACTATAGACACGACAAGAGTGCAAAAACATCGACAAGAATATTTCGATCGAGACTTGGCTGGGGCACTGCCGTGCCCCCAGATGTATCTGAATATACATAATAACACTACATCCTCGATATCAATGCTAATATTTGCCATTGTAATCGATACAAGTTACCAAACAGTTTCATCGAAAAAAGCTAAGAAACACATCATCTTTCACACATAAAATAACCATATCGATATTGTTATCGATAACACTATATACCTTAATATACTCGTCTTGTTCTAACTTAAACACGTGCGAATTAAACTGTTGTTGTGTGTAATTTATATACCATTCCATTTATAAAGATACACTGCCTCGAAACTATCGACATTTTGACGGCCTACATCATCGACATTAATACAAAACCTATCGATATTATCTAACCCCACACTATCAAACATTTTTATCGATAAAAGTTACCAAGTTGCTTTTTGTCAAAAGCTAAACTTACAACAAACCCCTCTATTATTTATTGCTAATTATATTTTGCCTTCTTAACAAAGAATGTGTGAAATTAAGCCGTGATTGGATTATATCGATAGTTATAGGCCGAATGTCAATGTCATAGCGTGGTGAAAATTTCTCATCATATAATTATCGATAAAGCTTACCTTGATATACTCGTCCTGCTCTAGCTTAAACACGTGCGAATTAAACTGCTGTTGTAATTTCTCGTTCGCGTAGTTTATGCAGAACTGCTCGAAGGAGTTTATTTCAAAGGTCTCGAAACCGTAGATATCTAGGACACCTGTGGACAATAACAATACATACATTATTCACTTTGCTTTTGTTTGGCCGACTTGTTTTAAACCAACTTCTAACAGCATAGAATAGCAAACAAAAAATTCATTCCTATTGGGGGCTTTGTGCCTTCAAATCTACAACCGGGATAGTGGAGTCCACTCGTGACCAGAGGCCTGGCCTATTACTTCGGTCAAATATGCATTGCCATTCAGCGTATGCAGCCAGCCTTTTGGGCACGATCCCTCTGATAGCGATGCGGATGATTTTTTTTATACTTGTAGGTATTTTTTTTGTTAATTGTTATTTATAATTTGTTAAATTAATTCCTATTTCTCAAAAGTTAAAACATTTTACTTTCGCGGAAGGACATTCATTCATAATACTTGCAGATAGATTTGAAAGTTTGTATGGACAAATAATGTTTCCGTTACGCAAGAACTTCTACATAGATTTTCATGATACTTGCCAGCAATATAGTGTACATGTCAAAATAACACATATTATCCATATCTCTCACTGATTTCTCCCAAACTCACCGATAAAGTGTTTCTTAGCGTGTCCGGTGTCTAACGCCCTGTTGACAGCTAGCACGAGCCACGCGAATAATTCTCCGTACATACGCTTGGCGAGAGCGTCGCGAGCGAACGATGCTCTCTGTACGTCCATGCGAGATACTATTACCTGGGGAAATAAATGAAATTAAAGATAAAATTATATATAACACTAATAAACGTTAATGCTTGGATGTGTGAACGTAAGTAAAATATTTAGTAAATATGTAAAGGTAATTTCGCGAGACACATAATAAAAGGCTTTGGATACTCGACATGTTTCGCCCCTGCACGGGGCTCTGCATAAATAATACCGAATGGTTGTTTGATGTAAAATGGTGGAAATATAGCTTCTAAATTAGAATAATATTTATTTATTTTTAACTTTTTTTTTTCAAATAAAAAAAAAAACAGTGTTTGATAGGTCATTTATCAAGAAATACTATAGGACACTTTTTATGCGGGTTTGGGAAGTAGTTCCCTCGGAAAACAGGTCGAAAATAACTTTGTCGGTATGTTCGAGAGACAATCAAGCAAAAGCAGCTTAACTTATTCGGTCTTTGGCAGAAATATAGCTTATATAATACCATCACAATAAAGTAAAACTCATTTTTATCCAGGTGCACGGAGCTAGTTACTGTATAAACACATATTTATTACCTCATGTGCAGATGCTATTCTTCTATGCGTGAGCCAGCGGGATAGCTCAGCTTTCGATATCCCCAGCAGAGAGCATACGATGGATAGATGCTTGTCGTTAGACTGAAAATAAAGACGATATTGTAGTTTACATTATATCTTAATTAACTAAGGTATTGTTACCATATATGTAAAAACCGGCCAAGTGCGAGTCGGACTCGCGCACGAAGGGTTCCGTACCAGCGCAAATATGAGCAAAAAAATCACGTTAGTTGTATGGGAGCCCCCCCAAAATATTTATTCTATTCTAGTTTTCAGTATTTGTTGTTATAGCAGCAACAGAAATACATCATCTGTGAGATACAGCCTGGTGACAGACGGACGGACAGACGGACAGAGGAGCGAAAACAATAGGGTCCCGTTTTTACCATTTGGGTACGGAACCCTAAAAGAACATTACACGTGTTAATAATACTTATGTATGTATGGCAGAGTGCACGTGTATATTTAACACCTTTGGCAGTCGTTACAGGTAGTCAGAAGCCAGAAAGTCTCACAACCAGTCTTACCTAGAGATATAAAGACGCCCGGGTAACTGGGTTGAGGAGGTCAGATAGGCTGTCGCTGCTTGTAAAACACTGGTACTCAGCTGCATGCGGTTAGACTGGAAGTCGACCCCAATGAATTGAGAAAATGATAGACAGATAATGATGTGACTTACACTAATGTAAGCGCCGTCGTCGGCATCAGCCGTGGGAGCGTCCGGGTCACAAGCACTGAGCTCTACATTACCCAGGTGCAGGATAGTGGATAGGATTATAAACATGTCTTGCTGCTCGGTTTCTGTTACTCCTGTAATAAAAAAATACAGCTTTTAATTTTACCTACTATTTTAGTATCACTCATTTTTAGAATCGCCAGTAAAAGTGTGTGGGTTCAATACCAGGTCAAATAAGTACCAATGTAACTTCTATGTACTATTAACCAAAGACATGTATGACCGTCCTTAAGCAAGTTTTCGTAGAGACGATCAAATGCAAGAAGTTCGAATTTCATTCCATTCTTTGTTGCTTCGGTATTTTAAAACTAGAAGTATCTAATGGAACCACCCCCACTCCAAAGTACTTAGTTTTAAAACGAATTTTGGACAAAGTGGGTCATACATGTCATTAGTGTAACATTGTCAATCATTGGTGTCCGACAAGATACGCTAATCTTGCAGACACCGGTGGCTACATAAAGGAAAACATCTTGAAGAAACTTGGACTTTAATAACTTCCCTGTCCCATGACTCATGTGTGATACACACCGATTGTTTAACTATTGTGTCTACTTCGTGAACAGTGAAGTGGTTAAATTCCGAAATCGCCAAACCTTGAGCAAGCGTGCTTTTTACATAAAAAATACACTTAAAGCCAAGACATCAGAGTCCATATTTAAACAAAAACTTACCTAACGTGGTGAGAGCGCTTCTCGTCTCATTAAAAGTCCTTAGATCATCAACCCCGTCTATATTTGGACTGCCGCCCTGGTTCAAATAGTGGAACGAGTCCTGATGATCTGAAAATGAATAAAACTAGTTATTAAAGCAAACTGCAGGTAGGGGTATTGGGCTGCCCGGGTAACTGGGTTGAGGGGGTCAGATAGGGCAGTCGCTCCTTATAAAGCACTGGTACTCAGCTACATCCGTTTGGACTGGAAGCCGACCCCAACATAGTTGGGAGATGGCTCGGAAGATGATGACTGTAGGCTAAACTGTCGGCCTATAGTTAGCCCGATGGTTGGCTAACAGATTATCTTGAAGGTAATCATGAATTTTGTTATTGCTGAGGAGTTTGTTCCACCATTTCTTCTTCCCAGCAAAAACACATAGGAAGGGGTCAAGGGCGGGCGTTTTGGGGCTGTCTTTTGTAAACTTGGCCTTCAAAATACGCTGATTTCCAGAAAAACACGCTATTGACGAAAATAATAATAAAGGCCAAAAATAAAATGGCTAAAGTGTCGGCATGCTGACCCATAGATCGTGGGTTCAAACCCCACACTGCACTATTCATATAAATCCACTAAAAGAATATTTAACTTAAAAACAACCCCAATATCCAAACTAGGGACAAAAAAATCATAACCCTTGTCTTTACAAATAAACTATTATTCTATTCTATTCTACAATCGGATAAATCACTCACCAAGTTGTAATTCAGGCATATGCCTAGCAGCAGAACATAACTGATAGAATATATGATAATTCCTCTCTCCTGCACTCTGGTAGACCACTCTGGACTTCTCCAACAAATAGGTTCGCATACTAGCCCCGGATATCCGGTATACGTTGTCAAAGTGTATCTCTATGAATTTGCCGAAACGGGATGAATTGTCGTTTCGGGTTGTTTTCGCGTTTCCTATGGCCTGTGGACAAGTAAGTTTGAATTATTATTATTAATGCGAATGTTTGAAAGTGTGGTTGTGTTAGACAATTATGTTAATATAGCTAGATAAAAATAACATAAATGTTATAGGGTAAGTAATACCCTGGAGTCGGACCTGGGTACTTTTTTTTATACCGGCGATGGGAGTAGCGGATGAAACGGTGGACGGAAGATATAAAACAGACATCATTGAATATCGCAGGTAGCTGACTCCAGCATATATACTCCAGGATATCATCCCAATTTTATTTGTGGTCGGTGCAGCATGTTTTCTCCTTCCATACTACCTACCGTCATCTCAATTATTGATGAAAATAATAGCATTAAAAAGACCTGTAATGGCTATTTAGGAAGAAAAAGGTTAGGTACAATATTACCTCCCTAATAGGGCTGGAGGCCAGCACCTTCCTCTCGACCTGCGTCTCGCTGGCGTTGCCGCCGACCGCCGCGAAGTAACGCATCGCGTACTTAGCTGATACTGTCTTTCCGGCGCCGGATTCTCCGCTCACTGGAAGGAAGAAGATATTTACCTACATATATTTAACGTAGGTATATTTAGGTACATATTTTTAAGAGTAAAGATGAAGGAAAGCATCTAGAGGAAACCTAGGCTTCAAAGTCTGAAATCACCAATCCTGCAGAGGCATAATAAATAGACTGATGATGAATTTAAGAAGAGGAGCTTGTGGCTAGATATAGCTAGGCAGGCTCAGAACGCACGTTAAATGGGTCCCGGCTGTCATTTGAATATCTTTGGCCGTCGTTACGGGTCAGTCATAAGCCAGAAAACCAAGGAGCCAGTCTTATCAAGGTGTATCGGGTTGCCCAGGTAACTGGGTTGTGGAGGTCAGATAGGCAGTCACTCCACGTGGAACACTAGTACTCAACTCATCTGGTTATGATAGGAAGCCGATCCCAACATAGCTTGAGAATAGGGCTACGATATATGCACGCATATACGCCTGACGGCGGTAAGTACCAATTCATATTGCCACTGTAAAATATACCTAAAGACCAATATTTAACGTCCATATTTGTCCTTCTAGCACTTACCAATGATACTCTGATCCCTTCTCTCTCGCTCTAGCTTGGTGTATGCCTCCTCTGACACGGCGAATATATGCGGGTCTAGATCACCCATGGATTGACCGCGGTAAGCCATTATTGTTTCATCACCTGAAAATGAATATGTATTTTATGTTTATGAAGAAAAAAACTACCATTTTCACAAAAGTACAAATAAATCTATGCCCTTTTTTGAGGTGGGAAATATTTTGGTTGCAATTTTTAATATGTTTCAAATAATAGTCATTTATTTATTTATCAAAAGGTACATTTTAAGTTTTATCCAACAAAAGTTTTATCCCACATATATAGTTTATCTGTTGGATCACGATTATTATTATTTACTAAGTTTTTGAAGTATTAATTAAATGTAAATATGAACTTAATTTTAATTTCTTATTAGCATCATTATCTTCACACGCAGACATATTTTAGTCTGAAATCACCAACCCGCATTGAGCAAGCGTGGTGATTAACGCTCAATCCTTCTCCGTGTGAGAGGAGGCCGCAGCCCAGCAGTGGGACGATAGACGCTGATGACGATTAGAATCGGTTCAATATATAAAAGGATATAACTTACCATATATAGGCAAATCATAGTAAGGATTGATGGCGACTAAAACAATCCCACAGTACGTGTAGATGGCGTTGCGATCGCAGAATCTGTGGATAAAAAGTTATAATTATAAAGAGCTCGTGGATTAGTCAAAGTACATAAGATATAACATAAGTTAGTACGTAAGAGAGTTCATAGAAAAGTACACAGGTAATTACATAGTTAAAGTACATAAAAGATTTCTTGGAAATATATAAGGAAGTAAATAAGGGAGTTCATGAGGAACTACATATACAAAAACATAAAAGAGTAAATAAGGAAGACAATAGGGGAAGATATAAGAAAATACATCAGGAAATATAACAGGTAGTGCATAGGTGAATGCATAAGGGAGTAAAAGAAAAATATATTTTTTTGTAGCGTAAAGAATCCGAAACTGCTGACCGAATTGAAAATTTCTTTCACTGTTGGAATTAGTTGGAAAGCTACAGTCTGCCCGAGTAACATATGCTATATTTTATCAAGGTACGGGCGATAGTTCCCACGGGCATGGGTGAAACCGCGGGAAAACATCCCGTAATTAATTTAGATATAGTATTTAGTATTTTTATTAATTTTGCTACTAAAATCAATTGAATAATAATCTATAGGGACGGAACCCTCATATCTCTTTGTCATCCTACACATTATCAAGGACGCTAACAATCCTATAATTTTGAACCTTAAAACAATAGACATAAGATTGCCTTTCGTTTAAACAACATACAAACAATATTAAGCAACAATGTCATAGTTAAATGATTCATTATTTAAACAAGTGCTATGTTTTGTGAGATTATGAAAATTACAACATTTTACGTAAGTACTAATGGGTAAAATTCTTATTCGGTTATTCATTAAGGAAGATAGTAATATGCCGCGATTTAATCTTTCTTATCTGCCTTGACTGTTTCCAATTATGTTGGGGTCGGCTCCAGTCTAACCGGATGCAGCTGAGTACCAGTATTTTTATAAGTTGCATACTAACTTAATCCATACTAACATGAAAATAGGATTTTTTTGTTTGTTTGTAGAGGTACTCTAAAGGCTCCTAACCTAGTGAACCGATTTCAGAAAATCTGTCATTTTTGGAAAGCTACCCTCTTGCCGAGTAACAAAGGCTATATATTTTATCCATTAACAGGCAGTAGTTCCCTTGGGACGCGGGTGAAGCCGAGGGAACACGGCTTGTTTATTATAAATGCGATAGTAACTCTCGTGTGTCTGGCTTTCACGCCAAAACTAAAGCGATTTTCATGAAACATAGGCGACTTTTTATCCTGGTACATAAAAGTAATCCCCTAGAAACGCAGGTGAAACCTCCGTCGAAGTATAGTAAATAAATAAAACGGCCTATTCGGCACAGATTTCACATAGTATACAAACTACATAGTATCATCGTCACTGTTATCAACCGTTATCTGAACGTGATTCACGGATTTCGTCATGCGGTTTGTACGGAAATGTGTTTATTTATCGTCGGTTGTATGAAGTGGGCTGAATTATCCATAGCTGATCCCGAATCGGGAACTCCTTGGTATTTAATGTTGATAGAGTTTGTTTTTGTGTCGTTATGTTGTCATGATTGAAAAAGCGATTGAGCTATTTGGGAAAGCCCTTTCAGATACCAAACTAACTCCTCAAAATCCCTTCAATATAATAATGGCGTCCACGGCCGATTTCGGCCACGGCGGCTGTTCTTATTTAAGGAGATCAGCCAGCTGCGCAGGACAATATTATAGTGCACAAGCATTTGCGCAGACACATGTGCACTCACTATTCCTTCACTCTCTGCGCCCGATGGGACGGCAATCCGACATGACCGGAGAGAGATCAGGCGCAGGACCGACATTAACGTGCTCTCCGATGCACGGGTGGATCAATCACCAACTTCCAGACTACGGGCTGCGTTGTGAAAGTTCAAGAAAACCCACAAAGCGATTTCGGCCCGACCCGGGAATCGAACCCGAGACCTCGAGCACAGCAGCCGCGCTTGCGACCACTAGACCAACGAGGCAGTCATATACGAAATCTCTTCAATATACGAAAGAGTTAAAGACATTTATATTACTAGCCGTTTTCACGCGGTTTTACCCCCGGTTTACCCTGGCTGTACCGGGTAAAATATAACCTATGTTACTTGAGAAGAATCATCAGTGAAAGATTTTTAAATCGGTTCAGCAGTTTTGGAACCTTAAGGCTACAAATAAACAAACACAAAATGTTTCCTCTTTAAGTATTTATATTACCTAGTATTAGTACAGATTTAAGCCCTTTCTTTTACAAAACTAGCAAGTTTCATAATTTTTTTTGCGTGAAAATGAAAAAAAATGAAGAAACTTGGCAATTATAGAGCTTTTTACCAGAATAGAGACATGGCTACTTTTTATCCGTGTGCGGGAAGTAGTTCCCTCAGGACGCAGGAACCATGGGAAATAACTACTTATCGATACTTTTATATCGAAGTTAGTATTTCTTCTAACAAAAAAACTAAAAAGGAATCCTTACTATCATTGTACATGCGTAATTACTTGGTTGCCTACTGCGATTTCACGGTTAAATGACTGACCCAATTTAGATGTAATTTGATACGGAGGTAGCTAGAACCCGAACTACATAGCATTTTAGGTTATGTGAAATAGTTTCTTTAGGCTGCGAGTGAAGACGAAAAAATAACTAGTGTAGTTAGAAGTCAGACATCCGGTCTTAAAAAGGGGTTATCGGGTTGTCCGGGTACAATCAACCGCACATCAGTGGAAACTGTCATGCACCTTAATTCAATAGTAATAAGTTCGATTTTCCTATAAAACTATTACCACTGACCTGAAGTTGACTGTACCTGGGTTGAGGAGGTCAAATAGGCAGTAGCTTCATGTGTTCATGTGTGTGTGAAAATGGAGCCGAAAATATTTTATATGATACCTCCTTGTGTATGTAGGTAAACTCTCCTAACTAGGAGTTCTTAACGGCTTCACTCGCCAAAATTCTTTGGTACGTTATGGCTGTGGTTACTGTCATTTAGGAGACTTAAATAGTCTGCCTCTATACTCATTACTTACCTAACTCTAAGGTTATGAAGAACAGCAGGCTCGTGGAGGTAAGACAATGACGTGAGGTCATTCTGCCCGATCAGGAGCGAAGGGTTCCGGAGGGGAGGCATCTTGCCCTCATCTTTGATCTGGTGAAAAAAAACAGGTGTTATTAGCTGTTTGATGTTTTATACAATTGTTAGTTTTAAATCCAATGATTCAGTAATTGTAAAGATTGTAGCAAACTTGAAGTCAGCAGATCACAGCAGGTGAGAATTAAACGTGTAATAGATGGGAGCCAACATGAAGTTTGAGAAAACTGTAGAACCTTTACAAAAACTGAATCTTTGCCGCTCTGAAATCAGTATGATTTTACTGGTATAAAGATTAGTACCCTACCGCCCAAGGCGACGATTCGAGTTCGTGGAGATCGTTAGAATATAATGTCAATGCCTGAAATATTGTGGACAAAAAAGTTTCAAACTTAAAGGGCAAGTTTTCAATACCTGTATTACATTAAAAAGTAAAAGCCTCAAACCATAAATGACAGCAAAAATCTGTCAAAAACGCAAACGTCAATTGTCATTTCGAATTTTGCCGCTTTGTTTCTCAGTTCTCGATTTTTACACAAATATCCGTTAACGTAATTGTATTTTTGTGAAAATATACCTGATGTTCTAGCGTACCCCCCACTCCTCCCACAGTCACATAATCACTAATTAACTTTAATTGGTTCATGAATACTATCGTGATTGGTTCACGCGACACTGACAATTTTGACAATACATTATGACATCAAGCATTATTCTGATTGAAAGGCAGTGAGACAGAAATATGGAAGGCGCACGGAGCAAGGAAAGATAGGTCAAATATGTACGGCGGGCATGACCAATACAATCAGTTACAAGTGAACTGACGAGGCGTTCGGGTTCTTTGAGATATCTACCAACGATTTTTGGTATTTAAAAAATTGGCGGGTTCTAAAGAAGGGCGGAGACAGTAACGTTCTTCGTCCCCCGAACACCCGCATTATGGCGCGTGCTACTTTCTTAGATTTTCGTTATGGCATGGGAAGGTGCGCTATGGGAAGACAAGATGCCACCGGTGTGAAACACTGTGACATACACAAAGAAGACGGATCACAATCCATACAAAATTGCCCCACGTCCTATAACAACGTGACGTATCTCAAAAAAAAGACAAAAATGTTTAAAAAAATATGGCATACTCTCTAATTAATTTTTTTTACACCTTCATACGAAAAAAATGCTTTAAAAATTGTTCAGGCGCTGTTATGAAAACATCGTTCATAGGACTATTTATAGACTATTTTATTAAATTATTTTTTTTGTTTGATAGGGTATACCTCACAGGTGGTCTCATAATCATCAGGTCAGGATCTGATGATGGAAACCCTGAGAAATCCAGGGCAACTTTTGAAAGTTGTAGGCATGCGCAGGATAAAAACTTGACTATAAGGTGTATGTCTTATAACAATATGCAACAGTAATGGTTTGGAGCTGACCTGATGATGGAGACGAAAGAAGGTCGAGGGAACTCGACAACCGAATATGTAAACTAGCTCGTGTTTAGGCTCATATTATTTGTATTGATAAGAACTTTCCACTTATGCGGATAGTGACAACTGTGCTTGTCACTGAAAAGCCAAAAATAAAAAAAAAAACCTTCCAAAAACACTGAAAAGCAAAAAAACTAGTCTTAAGAACATCGGCCTAGAAGTCGGTGGGGAAATAAACTTAGGTACATCCATTAGACACCGACTTCTGAGGTAGTTTAAATATTTTGTTGTCGAGTTCCCTCGACCTTCTCTGGTCTCCATCGTCGGGTCAGCTCCAAACCTTCACTGTTGCAAAGGTCTATTCAATACAAATAATATGAGCCCAAACACGAGCTAGTTTACATATTCGGTTGTCGAGTTCCCTCGACCTTCTTTCGTCTCCATCATCAGGTCAGCTCCAAACCTTTACTGTTGCCTATTGTTATAAGACATACACCTTATAGTCAAGTTTTTATCTTGCGCATGCCTACAACTTTCAAAAGTTGCCCTGGATTTCTCAGGGTTTCCATCATCAGATCCTGACCTGATGATTATGGGACCACCTGTGAGTATACCCTATCAAACAAAAAAATAATTTAATAAAATAGTCTATAAATAGTCCTATGAACGATGTTTTCATAACAGCGCCTGAACAATTTTTGAAGCATTTTTTTCGTATGAAGGTGTAAAAAAAATTAATTAGAGAGTATGCCATATTTTTTTAAACATTTTTATCTTTTTTTTGAGATACGTCACATTGTTATAGGACGTGGGGCAATTTTGATCCATCTTCTTTATTTTCTGATCTACTCGCTCTAGTAACAAATTATGTGCGAACATTTCTAAAATGTCCGCGAAATTGCAACCTTTGTGCGCGAATACATGCTACCGTTGGACGGTGATTTTTGTGGAATTTAGCGTAATTTAATTTTTATCCTTATTTTTTTAAAATTTATTTATTCCTACCCGCTGATACATAAATAACAAAATACCTACGTAACTTGATTGACCCCAAACTAGGGTGGCTGACACCATTGATCAATTGACCTACTTTTAATAAGCTTCCGAAACGCGATTTTCTATAGATAGCGGATGTACAGCAGAGCATATTTTGGCGGCATTTATTTATAACACAATTTCATTAATAACTTCAAAATAATTTTGTAGCCTGCTGGTTAAAATAATGTAAAGACTAAAGATATTATTTTAGACACCAATGACTGAACAAAGTTGGAGGAAAACATCTCGAGGTAACCTGGACTTAAAATAAATAATGGAATCAGGAGTTATTTTGCGGAAATCCATATCAAACAATGTTAGGAAAAATATGTAACATTTTTTTTTCTGTATTTAAAAGCCCGAAATCACTAACACGCCTTGAACGAACGTGGTGATTAATGCTCATTTATTCTCTGTATGAGAAGAAGCCTGTGCCCTACAGAGGGACAATGAAAAGGCTAATAACATAAACAAATATAGAAACTATAAAAAAATATATACTGACCTTTATCTGTCTGATCTCCCCGGACTGGTCTATCTTGACGATGAGCACACCGGATCGGTAGTCGGATGTCACTGTGGCACTCTCCCATACCTTCTCTGGGTGTTCCACCCATATCCGGGCACCCTGGGGAAAGAAATAACATTTTATTTATACCTCTGTTCTAATATCATAAAGAGGAAACATTGTTTGTATGTTTGTTCCTTTCACTGTTACTGTAAAATGCTGGTATTCAGCTGCAACTGGTTAGTTTGGAAGCCGCCCTAACAAAAAAGCTAGGCAGATGTTCCGTCTGCTGTTGGGAAACTATGTTATCCTTGGATGACTTATGCAATATTTTATCTGGCAGTTTCTCTATTTAAAACACTGGTTCTCTTCTTTATCCTGTCAGACTAGAACCTGACCTCAACATAGTAGGGAAAAGGCTGGGCAGAAGATGATATTCTCATTTATTTTTTCAATTACATATTTGTTATATTATAAATTAGCTTCTGTCAGCGGTTTCACCCGCATCCCGTAGGAACCACGGCACGAACCCGGATAAAAAGTAGCCTATAGCCTTCCTCGATAAATGGGCTATCTAACACTGAAAGAATTTTTCAAATCGGTCCAATAGTTCTTGAGATTAGCGCGTTCAAACAAACAAAACAAACAAACTCTTCAGCTTTATAATATTAGTATAGATAATGAATCTACATATAAATTGTAGGTGAGCACCAATAGAGGGAACAGGTTCCAAGCTACCAAGGGCTTGGTTATTATAATTTTGGTGACAAGCAGTTAGCAAAGATAGGTACTTATTGTTTAAAAGAAAAATTGAAGCCAAGCATTTTATAATCAAATAATAGTATATGTATGCAATGCAAATATATATAATTCCTAAAGTTCTCACAATGGTAAGTAGTTGAATAGTAGTATTTCAACATAGTTTGTAACAACATAACATGACATAATAATATGTAAATTCATTTAAAAGGCACCATTTAAATTAAGGTATTTTTATGGTTGAATTTAATGTATAAGGAAGTTTATAATAATATTTACATATAAAGTACAAGTTGGCATGACCACCCACAAAAAAAAACTATAAAATTGTGGACACCATAAAAATAAAAATTATGTGTAAATAAATTAACACAGTCCGTGCATAAAGGAATATTGTAAATATAGTATTTTGAAAACCATGTTTTTATGGATTTCCTAAGTATATCTTGGACACCAATGTCTTTGATTTGGAGGACACATTAAACTGTAGGTCCCAGTTGTTTTTTTAACATCTTTGGTAGTTGTTACAGGTAGTTACGCCAGAGGAGGTAGTAAGCCAGAAACTCTCACAACCTCTTTTACCAAGGAGTATTAGGCTGCCCGTGTACCTGAGTTGAGGAAGTCAGATAGGCAGTCGCTCCATGTAAAACACAGGTGCTCAGCTGCATTTGGTTAGACTGGAAGCCAACCCCAACATAGTTGGAAAAAGGCTTGGCGAATTAAATTTATTTATAGATTCTGAATAAGACCAGGTTTGATTATCTATGAGATTGTTCAATACTATTCTATGTTCTTTATAAGGGCAGTCGCTCCTTGTAAAGCACTGGTACTCAGCTACATCCGGTTAGACTGGAAGCCGACCCCAACATAGTTGGGAAAAAGGTTCAGAGGCTGAGTTTTTTATGAGATAATTTGGAGTTAACACAAAGCCCTCCTTACCAGGAAATCTTAATATTTATCAATGTAACACATTTGCTGTCAATCCCAATATTCAATCTATGTGTTATTTTGCTTACTGGAGATAGGAATTTTACTTTACTTGTACGGGGCTTATGTCAAAATTTACCAAATGAATGGATAGATATAATATTGGAAATGAATCTGTTACATAATTCATTACCAAGAGAGGTGAAACTGGCCCCTTAAAAGACCATTAGCATAAGATTAACATTGCTTTGAATAAAAACAAGAAATAATGGCCTTGATTTGTCAAGAATTTGTTATGATAATTAATAAATGCATTAAGAAATGCATTTTAAATATTTAGTTGTTTGTTTGAATGTTGGTATGACATCATAGTCTTAACATTTTCATGTTTTCATTTGTGAACTTTTGTTATGGCATATTAAACCTTATTTCTGGAGATTTAAAACTGGTTTTACAATACCAATGTAATGTTATGCATTCTAATATCAAATCAATGCATAAAGATTACAACTATGATTATTTTTCTATAGATATCTATGACTTTATGTACATGACAACTAAAAAGTTTGCAATCAAAATGACATTTGTAAAAAAATTCTAAAAATTAAAAGGCAATTTTTGTCATAAAGATAACACGATATGCATTGAAACATATGATAAGTTAATTTAATAACATATTTATTTATAATCTTAAGATAAAGATCAGAATAGCATTTTGCAGAGTGTTAATTGACTTCATATAACAGTGAGTACCCAAGCACTGTGTAATTGCAATATAAATAATTCATGAGCAAAATATATCTCACTAATCCAGACAGTAAAAGTGATATGTTAATAAGCATATCAACAAGATTATTTAAAGGAAATCATATTGATTTCGCCATTTCGGAAATAATGAGGATTTCTGAGTAGTTTGAATAAAGAATGGTCAGTCAGTGTATTGTTTGTTTAATGTTTTTAAAAATGGAACACTAGGGCGAATTGTTGCAACGTGAAATCTGACGTCATCACGGAACTCGTAATATTCCCTGACACGACAAATATTTATAAATGTAGCTGAATTAGCGATAGCCCAATACACAAATTGAAATGACGTCCCATTCAATTAAATGAAGAAGGTCAATCGTAAACAGTCGACTGTTCTGATTACATTTATTTAATTACTATAATTAACAATTACTGTAATGAAGTGCTGAATTCATCAATGAAATGATACTACAAGAGTTTAATTGACTTTGAGTTCCAAATTCGAAATATAAAGTCTACGAAAAAACAAAATACAATCAAATACTTTTACTTGAAAGGTTTACCTTCGTATACAACTCCTTCGTAGTCATTTTGATATTTTTTATTTAATGCTTTATTACTTGAACAAATAATTAGTGTTATTTCATTATTTCACCACGGGTTCACAACTTAAATGTTCCATTTTATTAAAGTAAGGTAGATTCGAAATACGATTTTTCCGAATGCGAAACGTCACTGCAATGTTATTGACATTTTATTTCCAGTGTTATCAGTTTTTTATCACAATAATAAAATTATTTGAGCACCAAAGAGTTTGATTTCACACTGTGGGAATATATCATGATTTCTACAAGGAAGCGAATTCTTATTGGAATCTAATTGTAGGACAAAAACATTTGATAACAATACAAATTGAAAGTTCCACTTTATCTATAAAATTCCCACGGTCGGGGCTGCCATGATAAAATAAGTGGATCTGGGACAAATCTACGGTTCATTTCACGCAGTCTTATGAAAGGAATCTATAAGTTATTGATTTTTTTTATAGTAGTTTTATCAACCATGGTCTTAAAATTATTTAAATAATATATTTTAGGAATTTGCTATATTTTTAATAAGAAATAAATAAATTGGAATCACTTCTACAATCGTTTAATGAAGCCAAACATTTTGAGAATCTTAATATTATTTCGCTTCCAGGTTCCAGTTGAAAACTTGACATAAATAATTGTTTTATTTAACTGTACGATGTATACCTGAGAAAGGAAAGAAAAAGTACCTCGCCGATTAAGTCTCCTGTGATAATTATTATTGTTTTCACACAGGAACTAGTGATATCAACTTTTGTGTAGGCGCTTTTAGTTTTTCTTTGCTTTTTTATATTATGCGCACTTCAACGTTACAATAGTCGAGAAAAATATTTTAGTAAGTTGTTTAGAATTTAGAAAACAAAATACTTAGCAAGGATGGTACTTATACGGTAGGCAAGGTAGGTATTAAAGCTTCATAAGCTACGTGATTGATGTACCTACCTATAAATTAAACAAATGTTTATTGTTTTTAAGCATTTATTTCTACATATTCAGTATCCAGCCTTTATGAGAGATCAATTAAACATTATTATTTAATTTATTTTTCAAAATGAGCGGAAGCATCAGTGTTGCAATGCTTATGTTAAAAATTACCTACAAATTAATATTTTCTACCACAGTCCGAATGTCGAGCTATTGTCGTTATTGTTTGTTTTAGTTGATTAATGAATTCACTTGTTTTCTTGAGATGGGAACCATGCCTGGCAAGCTTCTGTGGCAATCTCGCAGAGAGCAGTGAATGTCTTGCCGCGTTGGTCGTATTCTGTGGAAAATAATCGATTTATGTATTGTTATTTGTATATATTTGTGTATTTTTTTATTTTTATTGCTTTACTAGGATAGTTATTTTTTGTGTTGTAAATATCTATGTATATAACTATGTAACTAAACTATAAAAAAATATGTATGAAAAAAGCTTTCTTAAAAAAAAAAACATAGAAGTTATTTTCTAGATAACGAACACATCAGACCTGAAAAAGGAAGTTATTGCTAAGGCGTAAGTAGGAACTATCGTCTTTTTGCGTCTATGTTGGGATTGGTTGCGAAAAATGCTTGATGATCAGCCAAGGCGTGGTGTTTTTTTAGTAATCACAAACTTGCCTTTAACTTTAAATTAAGGGATTTTCATGAAGATGCTATCATAGAATGATCTCACAAATTGCTTATAACCATACGTCTAGCTTCTAACGTTTCGAAAGAACCCGTAATAGGTCTACTAGAAAGTTTAACCATTCAACAGAAGTAGTACATACCAGTAGGACCCCTCTTGCCAAACATGATACCGTTCATGGGTGCGTTCTTGTAGTTGGCTTCGCTGACTCCTGCCAGGGACAGCAGCACCACGACTACGCAGACGACTCCGATGCTGAAACGCAGCATGGCTCCGGACATCTGGACAAGAAATAAGTATAGTAGAAGAGGATATAAGAAGATTGGAAGATGAAGTGGGGTTTGAGTGCTGGAGTAAGCATGTTTTACTGGGAATCGACTTACTAAAAGTGGCGTTGCAGCTTGTTCGTAGCTGTCCCATGCAATAACTTACTGGTAAAAAACAGCAAGAATATAAATAAATTGCACTTTAGTGTTTCTGAAAGTGTAAACTTATACTGAGACTTATAAACTGGACTTTTTCTTAAGAACGTCTTCGGACAGTTACAACAATTTTCAATAGTAATATAATGAGGAGGCTGTATTAACTAAATTTTGCTTCACTATACAAAGTATAGGTACTGATGTAAAAAAAATTGTTGAAAATACAATAAAACTGAAAACTACCTTGTAGGTTGATGTATTTCTTGCTGGTAACACTGGAATGGTTGAATGTCAACTGATGCTGTGAGCCGAGTTTCCCGCCAATTTATACTCTGAAATCAAAGATGGCTGCTGTCCATCCAATTATTGGATTAGTGGATACTGACCACATATTGCGACGGAGATTCCCCGCGAATCCTCAGGGATTATAACTTTGTTAGTGCATAAGATTAGTAGCGAGAATTGAAGGGACGCCATCTTGGATTCGTTAAATACATACGTGGTTATAGAAGTTTGTCATTGATAAATATTAAGTTTTAACCGTTGAGTGGTCATCATCAGTCTTTTTATTGTCTCACTGCTGGGGACTGGCTCTCACTCACACCAAGAAAGGTTGAAAGTTAATCACCACTCTTGCTCAATGCAGGTTGGTGATTTCTGATCCTATGAATAGTCTAGACTCTAGACCTTGTCAAGACCGTTTCCTAGAGATGTTTTGCTCCACCCTTAAACAGTCGTTGGTTTCCAAGATATACTCAGAAATATGTTAGAAATGTTGTATTGGCGTACTCGCTGCTAGAGTCCAACCCGCGCACTATTTTTTAAGAAACTGGCGCTTAAACCACGAGACCACTACGACTTCACGTCGAGCGGGAAAAGTGTAAAAGCGAACAAAATAGAAATGATTGAAATGCTATCAACAAGACAAAGTCAAATCTCCAAGCAATAACCTAAGTAGGTAGATACTTAAATCTAGGACCCAGTAGATAGGGTACTTTCGGCTGAGGCGAAATTACAAGACGAGAGTAAAAAGCAGACTATGCGTAATGTGCCTAGCCAGGTGTCCAAACAGATATTTTTTGAGAATAAAAAGAAGGATATTCAGAAAAGAGCAGTGGCCTTTTATGTTACACTTTTTGGCTTTCATGCTTCATGCAATGTGAATAGTCACCAACACACATGCCCAGTACAGTGAGAATGAGTAAATCCTCCAAACTAGGGGAGGCAGCAGTCCAGCAGTAGACGTTTTTCAGCTGTGATGCTGATGCAATATGATGCCTCCACCGACTGACTCTTCCAGGGCCGATGCTGACTGTTGTGCCTTTAGACGAAAATTATTTTCAACCGCCTACGTAACGGCGCATAGAAAAACGGCAAGACATATAATGATCATAACTAAATAGATTGCACACATTTAACTGAAATGATTGCTGTCTGATTTCATTGACAACCTAATCATAAGATAAATTGAGTCTCCAAAAACTCCTTGACCATTTTTCTAATATGATTGGTTTCTCATTATTTTCTCAATAACTTTGTCTGGACGCAAAATTGCAGTAAATTAGAAGTTAACTTAATTAGGAGGGTAGTTCCAGTATAAAAGGGGATAGAAACTGGAGAAATGCATCAGTTCATCTCCAAGTTTTCGATCTAGAAGATCATCTCAAAAGAGTTTTATAACTTGTAAGTTGTTCAAAGTTTTCATTTGGTTCATTTCTATTATTTCTAATAAAACATACTTATTTCTGAAATAGGACAATTATTCCAAAGATTTGCCTTTCATTTTTAAAACTAAGTGAAAATTTGACATTTATCCACGTTTTCTTCCATTCATAAGGCATACAATATAGAAATAGACTAGCTTCAATAAGTAGTATCACAAGTGTTTTATGGACTCCTTCGCCCATCCGGATAAAATGTAGCCTTTAGCTTCTTAGATTCAAGGGCTATATAATCAGACCAGACTCGGGGAGGTTGGTTCGTTCATGGTCACCTTAAAATGGTTTTTTCTATAGCGACTCGCGCCATGTCGTGATAGGTGACGACAAAAAGTTTGGTAAGACCTACAAATAATTTTCTTTTTCATTGCAGCTCACTAAAAATGCGTTTCATCGTAGCCCTGTGCCTCTTCGCCATCGTCATGTGCCTTCACAATGCTGAAGCCACGTACAGGAAGCCCCCTTTCAATGGATCCATATTTGGCAAGCGTGGTGTTGTTGGTAAGACAGATTAAAGTTTTAGCTTATTTGTTACTCTCGGGATAAAGACTCCCGGGAAAAGGTAGTCTGTGTCCGTTTCTAGTGCATCTGTATCAAAAATTTGAATCAGCTTAGGCGTTCCATTCCAGCCTGAAATTGCAATAGACAGACGGTGTCACTTTGGATGAAAATTTTACTAATTTAAACTACAGCTTACCAAACATAAAATCAGCCATTTTGTAGCCGTTTTCCGCAAAGATTAGTAGGTTCTCAATTCGGATGTTCTTTTTTTCTTTGCTTTTTAACAAAGTCTTATTTTCAGAATACGACTCAACCGGCAAAGCACTGTCGGCGTTATGCGAAATTGCCGCTGAAACCTGCCAGGCGTGGTACCAAGCCATAGAAAATAAGTGAACATAACAATTTAACGTAATTTTTCATATATTCAATATAATATAGCCTTTTAGCGATGTGATAATAATGTTTTGACTGTAAAACGTATGTAACCTTTAATAATCGTAATAAAGTTATTTATTCATACTGAATTTAAATTGTTTTATTATACATCGTGATAGTTATTCACCGCAATTCCGTACTCGTCCCGGAAACTACTTCCCGCACCTGGATAAAAGGCCTGTCTCTTTTTTAGGCTGAAAGCTATCTGTGCATTTTGGCGGACAGACAGAACGCCAGGGAGATTGCTTTCGCATTTATAAGAAGAAAGATATAAATTATTTTAAACATAGTTACCCTTTAAGTACCGACGTGCGGTCTGAGAGGCCCCGGCAGGTACTTGATTTGTTAGATTACCCTTTTCCCCGCACAATACCAATCCCCGCTTTTAAGTAGCTGTAAGTTTAGTGCCCATGTTGACGTTGGAACAGGCAGTGTTGTTGTCACATGCGTATTTGGTGAGTAATTACGTTTTGAGATTCCGACGCGGCCTCTCAGGCCTCACGTCGGTACTTACGTAAGTTTTTTGTTTTATTTTTTTGTTATAGTAAACTATTATTTTCACAGATATTATGAACTATGGATACAACAGGGACTTCCCCTAATAAGCAAAATAGTTGTGTGACAGATTTACAACAATCAAAGAGATCTCGGACATGTATAAATACACTGAATCCAAATAGTGATTGAGAGCTGGCTAGCGGATGAGGATTCCAGCGGATCAGAGGTAGACGACTTTGGCCAAGATTTTTGTCCAGAGCTGAGGAAGTCAAGACACGAAATACATGGCTTTCATGTAAACCTAAATTGAAAAGAAAATCAAATTATAAATGCTATTCGTGCAAAAAACACGTTTGTTTGCAGTGCGCGAAACAAGTATGCCCTGACTGTGTCTAGAATTGAAGGTGTAGTTGGACTGTGGACATTTTTTTTTTCAGGTTTATGTTCTTGCAATTTTTTTTTTCGAAGAGTTATATTAGTCGTAAGTGAGAAGTACTATTTGTTGTTATTCTGAGAGGAGTATTTTTTATGTTTTGGTTTTTTATAACGAATAGTCTGATTTTTCCCCAAAATTCAAGCCAAATATTATTGTAGTCTTATATTCAAAAAATAATAAAGTTGATTACCTTTCTATATTTATTTATTTTCAAAACCCTTCATTTTTTGTCATAATGCAAGGACAAATAATTTAATTCATCACTTTCTTTAAAAAACTATATAATATACGCGGCCTCTCAGGCCTCACATCGGTATTAACGTTACAAAAAATGCACGTCGGTACTTAAAGGTTACCTTACCAGATTATTTATTATAGATTCATTCATTTGAAAACCGTCCCACCTATTTACTTTATAATAAAGGCAGACATATGCTCTTACACTCAGTTTAGAGAGTATGTAGAATAATTTATTTATTTATTTATTTATTTAAAATACTTTATGCACATTGTACAACGGCGGACTTAACGCCTTAGGCGTTCTCTGCCAGTCTACCTTAGGGTGGTGGTGAAACAGAAGTGGTAGGTGCAACACAGTTTGAGCATAAGTGCAAGAAAATAAAAATAAATATATTTATGTATATATAAATATAATAAATATATATATATATATATATATTACTGAATCCAAGAGAAGAAAGTGAAGAAAATGAACTAGTGTAATGATTCCGCCAACTTGCCATGAATGTGATTACGCAGTTTAATTTTAAACGATAATGTACGATAATGTAGATCCATACTCAACACCAACTAAATCTTGGTGAGAACGTTGATAATTGCTTCAGGGACCCCGAGATTTCATCATGTGTACAAGGATTACAGCTAAATGGCGTCCTAAACTAATATACGATGTTTATAGTGCCAAATTGGTCTTAATAGTCGTCTTAAACTTAGATAAAGCAATTGGTAATTATAATTAAAGAAATAGGTCACTTATGTAGGTGGATACATGTTGTTAATAATTAAAGAGTGCATTTCAATTGATAAAAGGTTATCTGTGTAAACTTAGTAAACCTACATAATCTTTTATTGATGGATGAATTATGAAATGAGCTTGCTTTTGTTGTTTTTTTTTTTCATAGAATTACCGCGTAGTAGTTGGGTACCATTTAATTATGTAAGAATAGGATAACACCGTTTAGCCCACTTAGGCAGCTTAATTAAATCATCAAATTATTGATATAATTTGATTTAATAAATAAATAAATATTGAGTTTTAATGTTTCTTCGGTTACTGAAAACTCATGAAACGAAACGTTTCGTGTAAGTGCGTTCTGATTTACAAAGTAACGACAATGTGGATCGAGCTGTCATTCTGGGGATTTTTTTATATGTATGGGATAGACGTCAATAAATCGAGGTTTCTTATTGGTCGTTTATAGCATTCATTGATAAGACCCAATCAGAATATTCTAATTAGAAGGAATTTCCCTCACAGAAAACAAATTTTAATCTGTCTAATGGCTGCTACATTTTTGCCATTTACGTGTGTGGCAAATTAAATTTCAATTGTCATTTAAATAATTAATGAAGATTTACTGTGTGTTGACCGAGTATCTACCGTGAGAGTTTTACACATCCCAAGAGAAATCACTCTGTCTACGACTGAAATTGACGTCTAAATCCGAAGTCCATTCCGAGGTAAATCAAAGATTATTTTACTCAATTATTACGTATATTTTGTAGAAAATTCATATGTTATCTGCTTCTGTTTGAAGAAGATATGTTACCGATGCGTTTATTTGTAAGTTTGGGCTGTTATTACGTGAAATACGTCGTGTTTAAGTGTTTCTAATTGAGGCAACGTAAAAGGACTGATTATATTATCAGTTTTTTTTGTCAACAACGATCTATAATTGACAGACTGGACGATTATCTATAATGTAGTAAAACTGTCGTCACTTAATTAGCGTAGTTCGAGTGATGTAGTGTCGGAAATATCAACATTTCGTTCAAAATTCAACATCTTGTAATCTACAAGGTATAAGCTCGATATTTCGTGATAAAACTACGTAAATACAAGATCTAAGAATCATTTTAATACGTCCTGTTATTAATGTGAAGTATTTTTATCTAACAACACTGCATAATACAATAATTACCAAAGATGAAATGTCTAATGTACCATAGATGTACCAAGAAATCTACACAAAGTTTTTATGCTACTATTTTCGTTTTAAACCATTGATAATGTTAACCTTGACATTGTCTTAAACAATATATATAGTTGTACAAGTAAATATGTTTTGAAATAAACACTATTACTTCTTAGTACTCTTTTAGGTACTGAATTAAAGAGTTAACCAGTAAGAAAAATGACTACACTATCTTCAATTAAATTACTAAACTGAAAAAGAGTCTCACAGATTATTTAAATGTTAAAAAAATGCACCGTTTGTATGTTTTTATAAATTGTGGGCTACTCATATTATTGAAAACAAAAATACGACTATAACTAAAACATATTATGTGATAATTTTTCAAATGTAGTGACAAGTTTGATTCGGTTTCATTTTTTTATTTACCGTGTGAAATTCAGTTAAATTACAGTGTGTGTTATGAATCGTGTTGTTCTTTGTTTATTTTCAGCGAATACTGAAGAAATACGCAGACTTTGGAACGTTGAAGAAAATTATGAATTCGTAAATAATTCTTCATTGGCTTATCTGACATATAAACAAGAAGGATGAATTAAAAACCTTACTCTTTTTAGATAATACATAGAAAATAATAATCTTCAATAATGTCAGAAACTACAGAACCACCGTTAAAAAAACCTAAGATGGCTGAAACAGTTGACAGTTTCATACAAAACATCATATGTTCGACAAATGACATTCACGCAGTCGTAAGCAATGACTTTTCGTATCCAATAGCATTTACAAAAGTCTATGTCGGCCAAGTGAGGAATGTGAAGGAATTATCTAAAATTATAACAATTTTGAACGAGAAATTACCGCTGAAAGAACTACAGCATTTAAAAAGAGCTAGGAAGAAGGAGGTTTTGCTATGTCCTGTCCGATATTTGAACGTGGCAACACAGCAATCAATTCAAGAGTACATTGAAGAGAAAGTGAATGAGCTACGAGACTCTTTTGAGTACTTCAAAGTTATGGGGTTGCCATCGTTGCCTCCGAAACTAAAATGGCAGCATACGGAATACAGTAAAATCTGGTCATGCAATTTCCATCCTAATGATTACTTAGAAAGATTGTGTGGTAAAGGATTTTTTAATAGTGAAGAACTTACAAAGCACCGTTGTTATATGGGAGTTGCATTTGAAGTAGCCAGATATTATTTGAGTAAAACAAAAACCAATTTGGATGTATCAGACTTAACTTTAAGCAACATTAATGCTACAGTTGTAGTTGACCCATTATTGAATTTAGTAGTAACTGTAGCTTTTGATAACAGAGAATGTCACCCTGTCCAGCATTCAGCCATGTTGGCCATAGACAATGTAGCAAAAACTCAAAACGGCGGGGCCTGGAATACAGACAATATAGAATACGTGACATCAGGTGCTATAGACAAGAGTCTGTTTCTGTATTTAAAAACTAAGTTCCCAGATGTCAAATTTGGCGCCAGAAATTATGTGTCAAAGGAGGTATTGGATGAGAATAAAATGAGTGCTTCGGAAAGTCCTTATTTATGTACTGGGTACTATATTTACATGATTAGGGAGCCGTGTTTCATGTGTGCTATGGGATTGGTCCATGCTCGGGCTAACAGGGTGTTTTTCAGCCTAAACAATGAAAGTCAAGGGGCTCTGTGTTCGAAAACCAAGTTGCATTGTGTGCCATCATTAAACCATCATTTTGAAGTGTTTACCGAATTTTTATAGGTGTTTTGACTTTTTCTTGAATTGTAAAATATGAATGAAGTGAATTGATTTATTCAATATCATTAAAATAAATATATTTTAACAGTTTTATTGTTGGTTTTATTGAAGTCTTCGGAAAGTATCTATGAGTTTGATTGCTAAAAACCTACTAGTAATGTCTCTGTCGTTACATAGCCGTTCAATAAAACGGCTAGCCTTTTGACTCAACAACTTAGCAGTCCAACTGCTACAGTCCGCTAATGTATGTTGCCATTGCAAAGTATATCTAAACAGCAATACTTAAAGTCTATATTTGAGTTATTTGAAGTACTTTCCAAGTTTTAATTTGTCTTCTAAACGAAGTAGCTATGTAATTAAATAAGGCATATCCTTTAATTAAGAATTTTATTGGTAATGTCGATCAGCGATCACATAGGATCGTTGGACTTTAAAGGCCCCTGGCCTATCTATATTTATATATTTCTGTAATAAAGGGGTCTTTTGTTTGTTTGAACTTTATAGGCTCCGAAACAACTGAATCGTTTTGAAAAAATCTTTCTCGAGTAATATAGATAGGCTACATTTTACCTGGGTTTCTATGGGAAGAATTTCCCCGGGATGCTGGTGAAACCACGGGAATCGGCTAGAATAAGCAAGACTATCCTGCGGGAACTACTGCGCGCACCCGAATTAAAGGAGGCGGGTTTCCTCCATAAATGGGCTATCTAACACCGAAAGACTCTCTAAATTGGTCCAGTAGTTCCAGAGACTACCGCGCCCAAACAAACCTTACAGCTTTACAATAATACTACAGATGTAATAGTATACCTGCTCCTATGGTATTGTGTCGCGAGTGACATAATCCTGTATGTTACTCATACATATGACTCTATGTATATAGGAGCCTAGAGTTACAATGTCATCATAATGACTAGAAGTGACATAGATTCTGTTCTAGAAGTTTTTTAAGGAACTCCTTTTCAGAAAGATACGAATGGAAGAGAACATCATGATAACTAATGAATGCTTGCTTTCACTCTCGGATTTTCTTGCTTCCTGAAAGAAGCAGTTCCATATGAACATAACACAAATAACATGGCTACCTGTTGTAGATCCAAATCTCCTGCAACCTCAAATTTGCCTCTGAATATTAGTACTGTTTAGGACATAGACCTCCAAGCCGGGCCTGCGGGATTGTCCACCCACGCGAGTTAACGCGGCTCTGGTACCTACACTATCGGCTCCAGAAGGAACATGGTGGGTTTTATTCAGTAAGAGTCTGACACTCCCTCACGCTGCACCCACAGCGCGAGAGGTCATCTGATGACTTCCCACTCTTCAGATTTTAAATGATGTAGAGGCTTTGCCTATTTAAAAATCTACCAGCTGCAACAAAGGCCAGAGAGTTCTTTAAATGGGTGGTTTCCATTGGAAAGAGGTTCCCTTTATACGCCCAATTACTTGAAAACGAACCTCTAACGGCTCTTTCACACGGCAGTCCAGTTTTTTGCAGGATACCGTTTTTTGCAGGATCCCGTTTGATCGCAAAAGATATTATATGCTAGTGTTCACATGAGCAAACCGCATGCAGGATCCTGCAAAATGCTGTTCCCGTCGATTTGTGCGATTCGGTTTTGTCACTTGAAACTTGATCGTTCGTCCAGTAAAAAGCGGGAATCCTGCAAAAACGGACGCTGTGTTCACACGTAGTTCAGTTTTGCAGGATACAGTAAAATGCCGGTCCCGCAAAACTGGACTGCCGTGTGAAAGGGCTGTAACGGAAAACGACACCTTTTGTAACTACAACTCCACTTAAAGAGAAAACCTTGCATAATTTGTAGATATCTTACCACTTAGGGATTTTTTTTCACTGTGCCCATATTGAGAAATCACACCCTTTCCAACGTGTTTTAATGCTCTTAGGAATATCAAAAATACGTACTACACCAGAAAGACAGCCGTAGGCCTTTTTTTGACTTCATAAGTAACTTTTTCATGCAAAAAAATCTGCAGTTTTCACATTTGGAGCTGATCAACACAAAATCTTTGTGTTATATTACACCATAGACATATGTTATTAGTTTCAAATCCACATCCACCCGATCACATGAGTATTATAATGGCAATTTGAACTGTACCAAATAATGTGGCTACTAATGCTTTAAGTTCATTCAATATGTGCCCAATTGCGTCCCCCTCCCATAGCGACATCGCCACTGCAATCCAGACTCTTGTCGGATTTAAACGCGCAAGCGCATAAGAAAATACAAAATTTTTCTTGAAAAATATCAATGTTCTAAGTTTGAAATTTGGTGTGTTAAAAAAATAGAGGTAATAGAGAGTTGGGACAGTTAAAATGGCAGTTTTTCGCTGCTTTTTTCGCGTGAGTGACGCTTTTTGGTGAGTTTTTCGTTTTTTTTTTTGTTGCGGTTGCATTTTTTTTTTGGTAGTTTATGTGGGTAGTAATTTTTACGACCTCTACTTTTTATTTATTTTTTGCCTAAAATTAACTGCAACAAAAGTTTTTTTATGTTTTTTTTTTGCGTATGAAATTATGTAACAATTTTTTAAATCATAATTTTTAATTACGTCATACCCGATTATCATTACCGGCAAAACAACCTCAAAATACTAAGCCTTATTACATAACATTTTTTGATAAAAAAAAAGTCTTTCATACAAAAATTAGGAACCGTATCCAGTCAGCAAAATCTGGTTCACACTGAATACCATTACAATAACTCTTGCTTAAACTGTCAGCTTCCGCAGAGAGATCCGTGGATCTTATTTCTATGTGCATAAGGTACATTTTTGATTGTCAACAGTTAAATTAGGAGCGCCTTCCCTTCACGTGGGTAATAAATGTACGGCGTATTAGGTCTTGGGCACGATATAGAATGGCTTCTTTGAATGAAATGGATTGACTGCTGAAAAGCTGGTGGTGAATTAATTAATTGATCATTTATTTGGTATAAATTTTTATTGAAAAAAAAAAAACAGTAAAAATGTAAAAGAATAGTCCATCGATGTCGGGATCAGGGCCAATTTCGGTGGTTAAAAAGACAAGTTACTTTCTTTTTTTTAATATAGTAAGAATTGTCCAGTAGTGGACTTTTTAATGAAAGATGACGTGAAAGCACATGTATAGAAGTTTATAACAATTCTTCTTCGGATACGTCATGATGATCATATTATGTAAGGAGTACGTATTTATTGAAAACCTATGCTCTATTATGCTAAAGATTTTTTAGCTCCTCCTAAGTGGATGAACTGATTTTGGTCATATTCTGATTTCTGAATAGTTTGAAAACACAATCTGACTCGGTAGATGGCGCTGCTGCCGGTGTTTTGTTTTTTAAACTACGTCAGAAAAAGAGGTTTTCAATTAGGATGTTTGTAATTTTTTCTTACATAAAACGCCTCTTTGAGAATGCTAATTAATTAATCATCTTAGGTCTTGTCATCACAATACCATTCATCGCTCCACGAGTCAAATATCATATTACATAGTGATGGTGTATATTTACAATAGTATCTTACATATTATGTGCTAACTAGATCAATCTCGTTATACATAAGTGACTTTTCAAGGCCATTTTTTATATGAAATGTCATCAGATGACCCCTCCCGCTATGGGTGCAGCGTGAGGGAGTGTCAGACTGTTACTGACTGAAACCCATCATGTTCCTTCTGGAGCCCTTTATGTACCAGGGCCGCCGTAACGCTTTCGAACAATCCCGCAATATTTCAAGGCCTGGCTTCCATTCTTTTAATTTAAGAAGTAGGGTTTGATGCTAAGAACTTTTTGAATGGGATGAGGGATTTGCAGACTTTTCGTGTTTTATAAGTATTTAACTTAAATTCTGACAAAAACACCTCACTCGAGTAGAATACTGGGATTTTTATCCCAGTATTCTACTCTACTCTACTCTTCTATTCAGAATTGGCTGATCCGGTAAAATAAAACTCTAGCACTCAGCTGCATCTGCTTAGACTAGAAGTCGATCCAAACATACTTGTGCTTGGCAGATGACGATGATAAGCACAGTCATTTAGTTACTTTCAATCTTCGCAAATATTTTGCTCCATTGATGTAGAGTAGATCGCCAATATTCAGTTACACGTTCCTTCTTACATCAACAGAAGCTACTATCATACTAGAAATAACCAGACGTTACTAGTAATGATATATGATGACAGTCGAGGAGTTCAAGGCTAATCAGGGGTTCCTGTTATTCGACCTATCAGGCTTGAGATAGATCTGTCTAGGGACTGAAGTATAGTAGGTAGGTAGGTACTTGTGAAGACATGTGTAAAATTAGGATGTTGAAAAATTTTGACATTTTGGAAAAATATGCGTCTTGTTGCAAGATGCTACGTTTTGTACAAAATAATTGTGTAAAATTACGGTGTTCTGTTTGGTTTGTTAAAATAACAGTTTTTTTTCTGAAACACATATGCATAATTAAGGATCTGTATTTGTTTTAATGATAAATAAATAAGGAACCCACGTGTAAGAAAAATATACGCCACTCATATTTTTTTGTCTTTTGCTGTATTTACCCCGAAAAGATTGTATCGAATTTCATAGAACTTTCAAAGATCCCAGGTTACGTGCACTTAGTTTGAACGCATAAAGGAATAGAAGCTAGTTTTTGGGAAAAAACTTTTAAAAAATCATATGTATGGATATGGATAATATGTTTAGAGGCAGAAGAAACTTATTATGTTATATTAAAAAAAAACAATTTCTAAAACCAAAATTTCTTCTATTTCAGACACCAGAACAAACGACACGTGCCATAAGAAAGAGACACACACCGTACCTACGAGTGAGAGCGAGACAGCAACACTTTCTCAGCTCCGTCCCCCGTTAGAATATTAATGGAAATCATCTGTATTGGTGTTATTGCGACTGTGATGAAGAACAATTTAGCTGTCATTAATCTATTGTACTGATTTTTAGCAAATCTTTTTTGGAGAACGACCTTTTTGTCGTTAATGGTGAGATTTTTCTTTCCTTCTTTCTTTTCTAAATGGGCGTGGTAGCACGGTGTGTGAGAGTTCTTTTATTTTGGGTGGAAATTATTAAATGATCCCTCTCTCAGCGTGAGGGAGTGTCAGACTCTTACTGACTAAAACCCACCATGTTCCTTTTGGGCTCCAAATTTTTATGCATCATCTTTAAAAAATCCCGTAGCATGTGTGAGGGTCCTGGATTTTATAATGTCAATAGGGGGTAAACGAAGTTGAAAAATCGTCCTTCTAATATCTACGGGGGTATTTTTTTTTCCGGGTTATAAGCTCTTTTTCGATGACCGTAGGCTACCTATCTAATCACATCATAACCAGCCTTTTTAGTCTATAGCCTTCTTCGATAACTAGACTATCTCACAATGACATATTTTTTCAAAGCGATCCATTAGTAATTAGCGTTTAAGTAAAGAAAGAAACTTCAGCACGATATTAGTATAGATTTACCCATAGTAGGAAAAGTTCTTCAACTGCACGATGAATCGACTAAAATCGGATGAATTACAAATTATAAGTTTACGTGATCAGCACCAATTAAACAAACACAAATAATCGTCAACATCGAATTAAGAGCTTCCTTGTTTTTCACAAACGATTAGTTGTTTATGATGGGAGGGAATCTTCCATGGGAGGGATTTGTCAGCTCCACTTTATTACTGATGACAAAACTGAAGGTTATATGACTGATCAACATCATTTCTTAGTAGCCATTTGAGGAAAATGGCGCAGAGTCAAGACAGCGATTAGGAGACAGAAATAGAGAAAAAACATCTTAAAGAATGAATTGCAGCTAAGTAGATAAAAAATTGGTAATATGTTATTCTGATATATAAGTTACTAGCTTCCGCCCGCGGCTTCGCCCGCATCAAGTTCGGTTATATCGCGTTTCCAAGAGAACTCTTCAAAAGTCCGGGATAAAAACTATCCTATGTTCTTTCTCACGGTCAACTCTATCTCTGTACAAAATTTTATTAAAATCAGTTCAGTGGTTTGGACGTGAAAGCGTAACAGACAGACAGACAGACAGGAGTTACTTTCGCATTTATAATATTAGTAGGGATGACAAAACAGTAGGTTATGTTATATGACTGATCAACATCATTTCTTCGTAACCATTTGAGGAAAATGGCACAGAGTCATGACTTCATGAGCGTGATTACAGGCAGAAAAAAATAAATAAAAGAAATGGATTGCAACGAAGAAGATGAAAAGTAGCTTATATGTCATTCTGTCAGCTTTATATATTCTTGCTCAGTTATCCCGATGCGGGTAGTAGTTCTTTCAGGAAGTGGGCTAGATCGTAGATGTGCAAGCTACAATTATTGCTAAGTTATCCGAGTGCGAAAAGTAGATCCCTTAGAAAGCCGGTAAAACCGCCGACAGAATCTATTAAGCTATGTTACTGGGAGGTTTCTTAATATAGTGTCATATATTTAGTAGTTTTTGCGTGATAAAACAACAAGTATACACATATCCAATCTTTTATATTTTTAATATTACCACGAAGTATAGCGGTAACACATTTGATCTATCAACCAGCAGGCTAACACATACCAACTACCTAACCTTTTCATCACTACACAAAAGATTATCCAACGACCTACCTTCGAAACCAATCCCATGATTGTCAACTGAACACCATTGTCCTTCGCCCTTGGCCATCCATGATGTCACCTCATCAGTACTCGTGATGATGACAGATCTCTATCTGTGTAAATAGTTTGATTGGGTGTTACTGTGTGCGTGAATGTTGGGTAGAAGGCTTTGGCCAGTGGTGTGAAGTTGGTATGATGTTCAAGACCCAAGTTGGCACATAAATACTCTCTTATTGAAAATGTGTGGTCCCAAAAACGTGGTGGCTAGTGGTTGAAACAGTCTCTGAATTCTATGCCAGGTCACGCATGTGCCAATGTAACTTTTCCAAGTTAAATGTACTGTTTTATTCATATAGTTTATTTAACTATTAAACCATTTAACCAAGGCTGATGATGAAGCGGTCCTAATACCACACCACCTTAACCTGATTCAATCAAAAATGGTGACGAAAATGTTCTTGCATGAAATCATTACTATACTTTAAAGCTTCATATTATACAATCCAATTTTTTCCTTAGAGGACTTTTTATTTAAAACATCAAATCACCCCTCTCCTCTCTCTGTGGGTACATCATGAGGGAGTATCAGACTCTTACTGACTAAAACCCACCATGTTCCTTCTCAAGGCCTTCATGTACCAGGGCCGCAGTAACTCGCGCGAACAATCTCCCTCATAAGGGACTATGATCCAAAAACTAGTCCACAAAAACTGTCTGCATAAAAAATCCCTTCATCCATTCTCATGCTTTAAAATTCGCGACACACTGTTTAATTGTGTTCAATAGGTATTAATTAAAATCATTGTGTGTACCACTACGCTTCGTTATTACTTGTCATTGTAGTTAATTGGCTGTTGGGCTTGGCTTGAAGATTTCAGGATTTGAGAAAATACTTTTTGGTTGGATTTAGGGATAGAAAAACGCGTTGGAGTTCCTGCCAAACCTTTTTGTCGACATAAAACTGCATTTAATAAGTTGTTGCTCTCATACCTACCTATTATAGTTTTGAAATAACTCGACCTAGACCTTACCATGAATTTTAGAAGGATTTATGATAGACTAGCTTCCGCCAGCGGTGTCATCCGCTTCCCTAGTAAACTACTTCCCGCACTCGGATAAAAAGTAGCCTATAAGCCCCTAAGTTTCCTCGATGTTCGGGGAAAGAAAATGGTGTAAATAAAATCCCTATTTAAAGTCTAGATTATGTTTAAATATGAGTAGAAGTGGAGAAAGTTTTAAACCTTAATATCGAGGAAAGGTTTTGGAGTATGAATAGAAAGAAACATAACAATAACTAATTAGATATCCTCTTTACTCGTACAGTGAGCATAAAAGCGTTGATTTTCAGATTACAAAAGTGTAACTGGATTTTTCAAAGGAGAAATTGTTGTTTCAGTCATCAATTTATGCTAATTGTATTGACTATATTAATGGTCGAAATGATGGTATCTTGTAGGCACCGTGGATGCAATGTCATTCGAGAATAGCTTGGGAACTATTTCGCGCATCTGCATAAAAGTCTACAGCCGTCATCTGGAATGTATTTTCATTATTGTCCCTACTGGTCCTGAGATTAGCACTTTCAAACAATCTCTGCAGCTTTAATATTAGTAGCTTGATGTTACGTTCCCGTAGAAAAAGTTCAGCTATTAATTAGGGATTAACGCTCAATCCTTCTCCGTGTGAGAGGAGGCCTGTGCCCAGCAGTGGGACAATAAAAAGGCTGTAAGTAACTAATATTAATTAGGGAACGGTAACCCGATTTGGGGGCTGTATCGTGTGCTGATTTTTGTTTAATTTCGATTATGTATTTAAAATTGTATGTCGGTATGGTTCAAATTAAGTTGAACATACATCGTACATTACTTACGATATTATAGTAAACGGTACTGACAATTGAATTGTTTGTATCTGACGCCGGCCATTTTGGATTTAATAAATCTGTCATTGGCTCCTTTTGGCGGGACAATGACTTGGTTATGATATTGCAGAATATGTATTGTCGATTACAGTGGCGAGGCGTCCTTATAAGCCGATTCCCATCGGCTTCCCTTTCGAATTTCAAGAAAGAAGCATAGGTATAAGTTATAATATAGGTATAGGTATAATTAATATAATCATTTAAACCACACAATATAAATATGTAGGTATAACAAAACGCCTACCACCGTAAAAAAATTGTCTATAAATTACTTGAAACATTTTGCTCCTACTAAATAAGCCGCGGCTTCCTCCTCCATACAAAACTACGCTTGCGTGACGTCATCCACGCCGCGCCGCGCGATTTTCGCAAAATAAGGGCGAGCGGTAAGCCGGGTCACGGAGCGGCTTCCACCAATCAAAACTCGCGAGTGAACGAGAATGAACGCGTCAAGAGTAGAGTAGCTATATCTGTCTACGCGCGAGTGACAGCGCTTTCTCAAATATGTAAACAAACAAATCAGACAAATTCACTCTCATTGTTCTTATTTTGTTTTAGATAATACCATTAACAATTTGTTCTTTGTATTACTTAATTGAATTTATTAGTGTGTGTATCATTTGGAAATAACATAGTTCGTGTGTGTGTTTTAGTTACATTATGTCAACATAGATGGCGTTGTGCATTTTTATGCAAATCCTGAATCGCGGTGTTAAGATTCTCCGCGATTTAATGACCCTAGTTGGGAATTTATTTATTTTTATGAATTCACCATTTTGATTAAATAGTTGGCAGTATCATTACTCCCTACTAATTCCCGCGATCGCACTGTTTGACCTGGTACTCAGTACAAGTACAGTACTGCGTGTACCTAGTGAAAATAGAGATATCTACGTTGAAATGATGTATTTTCATACGTAGACAGTTGGCATCACATATAGCATTTATCGCATTAGACTGTTTTCCGATCCGACAGATTGTTTACTTTAGGAAGGAACTTATTTTTCAAGGTTAAGTTTTGAGAATAAAAACGTGTTATAAAACTCGGGCACGCCGCTCGGGTGAATTACCTACCAATATTACGTCTATATTAAAATTACTAACGTCCTGACGGATAAATACCTACGATAAATATCAATGGCTAACAGGCCGTTGTAAATTAAATACTTAAAATGTATTGTTTCTAGTGCCAAGTTTTCTCAGATTCTAGTACCTAGTTAATATACCTAACTAAAGATAATAAAGTTTTATAGATATTAAAAATCTGCCGAATTCCTCGAGAAAACATGTTCAAACTATCAGTCTCTCAGTCAGTGCTAAAAGGTGGACTGAGAAATTACCTCCATTACCTCTCCCCCCCCATCCCTGAGTACTCCCCCCCCCCAGTTTTTTTTTTGCTTCGGCTTCCCTATTTCATTAAACCACCCTTCGCCACTGGTCGATTACATAGTTGGTTTTCTTTTCATTCGATTTTTTTCTTGCAAAATAAAAGGTAACTGGGTTCAGGAGGTCTAATAGGCAGTCGCTCCATGTGGCACACTGGTACTCAGCTGCATCCGGTTAGGCTGGAAGCCGACCCCAATATCGTTGGGAAAAGGCTAGACAGATGAAATATTATTTGAAGCTAAATTATTAAAGGTCATTCGTATATCCTTCTTCATTGCCAGAATTATATAAATGAAAAAGTAATTCAACTCTAAGCTGAATTCAAGATGGTTATTTCCAAAACTATATTAAATTGTCTACCACCAATCAATTCAAAATCAACAATATGCAGAACCTCACAAGTACAAGCAGTACCCACAAACGTCTTGACCTGACCATTATCTGACCCTGCTCGAGCCAAGTGGACCCAATTCCCGACATCCACACGCCGCTCGCGTTCCTCTCTGCCATTGGTCAGGGAATTAATGACAATATTGCGTACTTATTCCTTTGACCGTCTACGTATGTACCTTCAATTTAGCAATAGACGTTCGACGAGTTGACGTCCGCGCGTGTCGGCTGTTCGCGCTAATTTGATTTGAATTTCGAAAACTTTCCAACTGATATCCGTTTAGCGGGTAATTTGAATTAATTCTTTTTTCGTTTGTTGCAAAAATGGTGGACTAATGGTTTTTTTGAAAGACGGGGACGGTAGAGGTGAAATTTTTTATGTGTGTTTCGCCAATATGGCTTTGTAGAAAAAACTGTGATGAGATATTCGGTGCCCCCGAATGTTATATTTTTTATGTGTTATCAAGGACTCGATTTAAAGGTGAGAACATGTGGATTGATTGTGTCTTTTTTTGTGTGGTACTGGTTTTATTTTATAAGGAGGTATTTCTTTTATTTTTCGACTAATTTTCATGATCTTAATTAATTCATACTAACAAGTAAGAAACTGCCAGCAATTTTTTGTTTTTCTGCTATTTATGAACTCCAAAAAATTGCAATAATTATAATAAACAAGCTTATTATTTAATTAATGTGCATTTCTTTTTTCATCATAAATCCCTTTTAAGTATATCCACAAATATTTATTTATGGTTGTCTAAGGATTTTGTTTTCTTCCATCTTTATATTGCGGTTTAAAAAATACATTAAATCAATTAAATGTTCGATGCGCTTGCGACGCAAATCAATTGATTTGAGTAGGTCTTTCATGATTCACGGTGCAAGTCCTAATCTCTTTTTCTCATAACATACTTTAATATTCACGCACATACTGTAATAAAAGGAAAGATTTGAATATGTACTTATGTAGCAAATAAACTCAGAAACTACGACGCCGATTCATCGAAAAATCTTTCATCTTTAAAATTGTCTCCATTATAAACGAGTTTCTTTTTATTCGGGTACAGGATGTTGTTCCCTGGAAACGTGGCAGTCAGCTTGTGTTGCTTTGCCACACATACCCTTCTTCTTACTCCTGCCCTGTTCCCAATTTTATTTGGGGTCGGCGCAATATGTCATCCTCTTCCATTTTCCACACATACCCGAAGCTAAAATATAGTTCAAAAAACCCTGAATAACATTTTTTCCAATCTCCAGCTCCCAATTAGATTGGAGTCAAAAACATTTATTTTTCGCAATTGTCAATGATTTCTCGACTCAGTTCCGCGAAGACAATTAACGCTGGGTTGCCAATTAAAGAATTAGGCCCGTTTGTGAAGAAATCTCCATGACGTATTTTTTTGTACTCGAATTCACAGCTCGTCATCTGCCTAGCCTTCTTCCAGCTATGTTGGGGTCGGCTTCTAGTCTTACTGGATGCAGCTGAGTACCTTTTTTCACGTGGAGCGACTGCTTATCTGACCTAACCAACCTATTTATCAAGGCAATCTGGTACCCCGTGGTAGGATCAGGCTTACTGGCTTCTGACTGTCCGTACTCATTGCCAATGAATTTCAGTTGAGAGTTGGGACCCACTAATTTAAAGTCCTGCCAAATTCCACTACCAATGCAATAATATGGTAAACGTGAAAGTTTGGATATGAGGATGTTTGTTGCTCTTTCTATATACCATCATCACACACTATTTTTTATCCGGGTGCGGGAAGTAGGTTCTTCAGAATTTCGGAGCGCGGATCAGACCATTCAGGAATATAATTTATTTTCCAAAACTCACGAACTGATTCTTTTACAAGCAAACCTCTTTAATTTTTGATACTCAAAGACTTTTATTACTCACCTTCCATTTCTTTCTACAATCTTCGCAGCCGTACCAAGTACGCTCCATATTTGCATCACGTGGCACTCAATTGTCGGCCATAGTGCAAATAGATGTCCAAGGCCTTGCCATATAAAACTAAGTGAATAATTTACTGTAAGAGTGCAGACCTAAGGAATAGCGGTCTGCTATGAGTATATGAAGATGGGTGGTGATAGGTTTAATTTGGAGTGTCCTACTATATTGTTAATGGGAAAGTTTGGGTGTAAGAATCTTAAGACCTCTTTTACGCAAAAACTACTGGGTGGATTCTGATGGAACTTGGCAGTAATACTAAAATATAGGTTATTTTTTATCCATTTGCGAAGGTAGTTCCGTCGGGACGCGGATGAAACTACCTACCAGTTGAAGCTAGAAGTTTATATGTATATTTCTATCTAATGTGCTGGGATGAGGATTTTTCGACTTGAAAAGCTAGAATGATCATGCTTCAACAAAATGGCGTCTGTCGTCCGCCATATTTACTTTTAAAGCGAGAGATTTTTATGTTATTTATAAGGCTGTGCGAAGAAAGTTAAGGTATTTATCAGATTGAAATAAGTGCAGAAAAGGATAATACCTGTAGATATTTACGTTTATGTATTGATATATATTTAGACTGCCGCGTGATCGATTTAAAATAGCCATATGTAGGTGGAAAATATTTCTACCCGACGGACGTCTCAAGACCAATAGAGGCGGCGCTAGTGTCTATGCAATATCTTCGTGTTCAGGCAAAACTAAATAGTTCCACAATTTTTCGCCTGACGTGAGTCGTGGCGCGGCGACTTGAGTCTACAGCCCATTTCAAAACATCTGTATCTTTTATTCTAAAATATCAACTGCGTTAATAAAGTCAAATTTTTTGCCTATATTTTAATCCTTAATTAATATTTTTTCTCTAATTCCAGGAGCCGTAGTACACCGCCCCGCCAAAAGGCCAAGCACTACACGAAGAATCGAGAGGTTCACCAATCGCGAACTGTGCCACATGGAGCCCACCCTCACTCACCCAACATATCTGATCGGAAACCGCTTCACCAAGAAAACCTTCCCGGGACAGCCCCAAGAGTACCACCACTGCCGAGCTAATACCAATATGCTCCTAAAAATAGAAAACCAACTCCTGCAAAGCCACCGCCAAAGAGAAACGACCGGCATTAAAAAGTTATACAATTCCTTCTTCGTTCTATTCTAATTTCGTTCAATCACTCAATCATTCACTCATTTCATTCATCATTCAGTGACTTTTGTGTTGGCATGGCCAAATTGTGATGGAATTTTATGATCTAGATAAGGACTATAGTATGCATGATAGTCGGAAGGAAGACAGCTATACTTGGGAGTCTAGCGTGAGATTAGCTCTGGTTGGTAGGGAAGAGGAACTCGGGATGTATTTGGAAGAGAGGGAAGGGAGGAAGCGGAAGTGGCAGGGGGAGGGGAAGATGATGCGGAGGGATGACAGCGAGGAGAAGGAGCAGAGAAAGGTGCCTCCTAAGAAGGTTATGGGTGAGTACTCAAACCACTTTTTTATCGGATGGTCCAAAAGATGAGCATTTGATGAGGTCAAGCTGCAAAATCAATTGCAGAAAATAAATGGGGTTCTCCCCAAACTTTTTGTCATCACTAAAAATTGCGCAAGTCGCTGCGCAGAAAATAATTCTAGGTATCAGCGGTTTGATACTATGCTTTTGGACCACCCTGCATTTCAGCTCTTATGATACGTATTAGTTTTGTTTTATGGCCAGCTACACCATCTATCTACAAAGATACATGTAGTTGGTGATACTGTAAAAAAAACCATGCCAAAAAAAAATTGCCTTAGGTTTTGGAACTTTCTTCACAACCTGGCAAATTTTATTTCTTACAAATAACGGCCAGTTTCTTCATCAAAAGTTAAAGTAATGTCTTAAGTAAAAGTAACGGTCAAATACGTTTTTTCAAGGCGAAAGTGACAGCAAAACTAATAGAAAAATTGAATTTCACCGTTACTTTTACTTTAGACATTACTTTGACTTTTACTTTGGCTTTAACTTTTGATGAAGAAACTGGCTGTAATTAATTTTACGATAGCAAAACTAGACAGAAATAGAACATTAGTAAGGAGGTTCAAATATGCACAGATGAATGCATCTTTGAAAAGTATGTATACAAGACGATAGATAGAGCCACTAGTAACAGTTAACTTACCTTTATTTATCTCAAAATATCTTTTTAATAAATGGTATTTTGTTACTCGAATTAAAAACTGGTTAGATTTGCTAGGAAGTTTGTTCATCACCGTTTCTTCTTTCCAGCCATAACACTAGGAAGCGGTAAATGGTGGGCATTTTCGGGTTGTTCTCCAATGAAATTGTCTAGAAAGAATGCTAATTTAATTTAATTCAACTTTCATTTAATAAACAAATATCTACATATTTACATAAATAAGCACCTAAAAATAATCTTATGTTAGACTTATTTCAATAATCGATCGTTTGATTATAATATATCATTTTATTTAACTTCTAGGCGACCGCGAATGACAAAATATTAATTTAACCTTACGTGGCCTGATAAATAGTTTTAACATTTTTACACAAAACAAACAACAGACAGATACAAATTTCTTTATTTAACGAGACGTAACTGCTATTGATATTGGTCTACCAATCAGCGATGACTGAACAAAGATTACGTTGGTGTAGACACGACAGATTAGTTTATGTTCTGTGCCTACTTGTGACAGAATTACATGACTAGTAGATGTGTGGAAATGCAAGATGATTTTTGGATAATTATACATTCTGATTAAGCTATTTACAATTTACAACGTGTTTTGTAATTAGCTATAATTAATTGTTTTATTTCAATAAAATATAGTGTCTCACCTGCGATTAAGAGATTGTTACCAACCTACATGATACTTACTATTCTTAAAACCTAGACTGAACGTTGAAGGCATTTTCAGAATAATTATGCGCAAATACTTTGATTTTGATTTACTTTATCTTCGTACTGACTAGACGTTTAGCGTCACAGAGTACACCTACTCTAAGGCACAATAACACCACTAAAGTTAAATAAAAATAATCTTTGACAATACTGATAATGCAGTAATGAGTTATGAATATAACGCACAAAACAGTGGCTCATCACGCGTCGCGAACGACAAACGTGTTTGCGATTATTTGGTCGCACGTCTAAAAAGTGTTTTGTGTTAGTGGTTCTACAAAAATTGTGTTTTTTGAAATCGTGTGTGTTTTAAATTAAAATAGGAAGGAGGAAATTTATGGTAAAATTGATAGAAAAATATTATCTAAATGTCTTTTGGGATTTCGCAATGTTTTTTTTGTGGTAACTTTGTTTATATTTGTTAGTATCTTCTGTATAAAGATGCAACCAACCTTGTTAATAAGTCACATTGATTGCTTACATCTAATTTATTTACGGCTACTATGTATTATCTAACATATAGATCTATTTTTTCCCTAAACATAACCTGGGCAGAGGCCTTTTCCTAATCTGAACTGTCCTTCAGCTGGGCAAAGGCCTCCCCATCTTGTCTTCACCCCTTTTAACGCCTACAACCAAAATTGGTTGCAGCATTCGAAGGATTGACAGGCGTTTAACATATCTTTTATTAAGGGAAACAAAACGTGTCTTGAATTTTTTGATCTGTCTTTCAAATTACACTTACATAAATATTTATACAGCAGGCAGGTGAATATCTCAGATCAGCATCTTGAATCTAAATCATCAGAATTCACTTCACGAAAAATAATTTATCACTACCCACTTCCAACCTCTAGGCTGTTTCGAAATCACATCAATCTTAGTATCGTAGTTTGTCTCAACATTGTACAGTCAGTAAGGATGCTAATAATCCTCAGGGTAACTGGGTTGAGGAGGTCAGATAGGGCAGTCGCTTCTTGTGAAGCACTGGTACTCAGCTACATCCGGTTAGACTGGAAGCCGACCCCAACATAGTTGAAAAAGGCTCGGAGGATGGATGGACTCATAATCATCAGCCCTTTTATTTTCCCACTGTAGGATTGGCAATTTCAGACTAAAGTCCAGGTTTCCTCAAGATGTTTTCCTTCGCCTTTACTCAGTCACAGTTTGTTACATATAGAGTTTAGGGTCTGAAATACTTACTTTTTGATGTTCATGATATACCGAGGAACTCTGACACACGGGCTTGCTACTAAAATAGGGGTGATTAAAAACCTGCAGCTCGCATTATAAGAAGACGGAAGAAGTCAGGATAATGTTCTCTAGATCACCTGCCTAGCCTTTTCCCAGCTATCTTGGGATCGGCTTCGAGTCTAACCGGATGTAATTGAGTACCAGTCTTTTACAAGGAGTGACTGCCTATCTCACATCAACTCAGCTACCCGGATAACCCAATAGCCCTTGGTAAGACTGGTTGTCAGATTTATTTTCTGCTGAAATGACTGCCAAAGATGTTCAAATGACAGCAAAAGATAATGTTCTCTGGATGTATAAAGTAAATTGCTAATCCCTCAAAACGTGAGCGAAACCGTAGGATTTTATTAAGCTAGTATTGAAGATAAATCAGAGCATTTTGTTATTTAATTTTGTCACGTACAAATAATGATTTCCTAGTTTGTTATCCGTAACCTCGTAAACTTTAAACCGGTATCATTTCTTATATCTTGTTGCTATGTGAATTTTATATTTCATATGTAAAATACATCATCTTCACTATTATCAAATAAAATCATGTATTTTACATCATCTTCGCTAATATTATGAATGTGAATTTGTATGTAACGGTCTCTCGGTAGGACGGCTGAAGCAATTCAGAAAATAAGAGTGCAGGCTTATTTCCGTGTAGGTAAATATAAGGCGTAGTTATTCCGTGTTTCGGAAGGCATATTAGATTATTCGAACCGGTGGTTGTGTGGTCCCGGCTGTCATTGGAACATCTTTGGCAGTCGTTACGGGAAGTTAGAAGCCAGAAAGTCTATCAATCAGTCTCACAAAGGAGTATCAGGTTGCCCGGGTAGTAGGAGGAGGTCAGATAAGCAGTCGATCCATGTGGCACACTGCCACACAGCTGCATCCATTTAGACTGGAAGCCGAACTCATCCCAACATATGGGATATTGGCGTAGATCTCAGGATACGGGCCTTACAACTAGTCTTGCCAAGTAGGTCTAAAATTTTGTCTGGCTAAACTAATTTTAAAAGCTGGTTTGTGGAGGTCAGATAGGCAGTTGCTGCATCTAAAATACTTTCGATTAGACCGAAAGCATATTTCCTTGTGTATATTTAGTAAAAACTTAATACCTCGACACCCGAGTTTTCTATCTTTTTTTAAATAGACCATGTCTACGCTTGTCAAAAATCTGTTAATTAATAGTCGAGTTAATTAACCTGAGAGGCCACTATCATAACCAGTTATTAAGTTTATTGCATCATCATAAAGTTTTAGTTTAATCATTTCTTTGTTTGTTCGTTTTATTGTGTTTGTGGTGACATTTCCACTAACTTGAATACTGTCATCCGTTTTTTATTTATTTTTCTTAAGTCTCCTCCATGCTGTGGAAAACACATAAAAATATTTAGTCCCGTCTGTTATTTTGTTAATCTTTGACAGTACTTGCGAGTAGTTAAGAACATTTTTGGTTATCACCTGTCTTACCAAGGGCTCTGGAATACCTCTCTGTGATCTCTCTCTGATGGTGTCGGATTGCCGTCCTATTTTGATATGAGAGTGAAGGAATAGGGAGTACACCTGTGTCTGCGCAAATGCTCGTGCACTATAATATGTAATGCGTAGTTGGCTAATCTCTTTAGATCCCATCTGCCGGGGCTGCGGGATTGTTCGAAACAGTTACCGCGGCCCTAGTACATACAGGGCTTAATAAGGAACATGGTGGGTTTTAGTCAGTCTGACATTCCCTCATGCTGTGACCACAGCAGGAGTTCATTTGATGATTTCCTCCAAGTTGGGGGACACCATTTTGTTGTTATTTTGCAGTGGACATATTTAGGCTCCAAAGACTATGATTAAGACCTCCAATCCTCAGATCATATTAACCATAAAACAGATCAACTTCTAAGATAGGCACAACTCATTAATACCAACCTTTGACATCGCGCGTGTCTGTCAGTTTGAAGCCGTTGGCAATAACTGTATATGATACTGAGTGACCCCTGACACAAACCAGCTCACTGGATACGCGGACATTTTGTTGTAATTTATAGGTTAATGCTGATAAGGGTGGTCTGGTTTTGATTTGGATGTTAAAAGTATGCTTTTTAGAACAGTTCTTGTAAAACTTGATGGCAGCCATATTAGCCCCGCCTCCCTCATCCTTCGCCATCCGCTGATACCTAAACTTGTTTCTACGCAGCGACTCCCACCGACTATCATCATTTGCCAACATTCTTACCGACTTTGTTAGGGTCGGCTTCCAGTCTAACGGGAGGCAGCTAAATGCCAGTGTGCCACATTGAGCGAGTCCCAACCTGAGCACCTCAATTTATTTACGTGGGCAAACTGATACCCCTTACCAGCTTTTACACTTTTAATTAATAATAATTTTGATTTTTCAATTTTTTTTTTGCACTTAGGCAGTTTCCACCAAAATATAAAATTATTATTTTATTTTATTAAGTTTAACTAAACGATGTATGTTTAGTTAAAATTAATAAAATAATACTACATATAGTAAGTTCAACTCAGTCTTGCGCGCGGCCTTATGTGTGGGTAACCCTTGTACATACACAGTGACTTTGTGTGCGTGACAAGAGGTACAGTCGGGTACAAATACAGTTATTTAGGGGTTACGGCTGTTTAAAGAAAAACAGTTATTATAGTTCGGCCATTCAGAGAATGCGTTCCTGACACGTCGCGATTGAACTGACGACGTAACTTTGCAATGGCGTTGCAGTTACGATAAAAATATTTTTGCTGGTTGTTTACCGTTTTAACAATTGAGGAGCATTAAAACAACATTATTATATCAATAACACTAGTTTACAAAATCAAACTTTTTGCCTGTTGCCGTGGATTTAATGGCTGGTAACATTCACTTATGTTTAGTTTTTATTAATTACACCCGCAAAAATTTTTTTGTAGCTCGACTTTACTTGTTATTGACTTTCTCTTTTCTGAACCTTTTTCAGTCGCTGAAGTACGTATTTTATTGTAATTATACAAATATGTGAAGTTTTTACAACACGAGTAGTTCAAGGAGGCGGTGTTTGAACAATCCAAACCATGTTTGTTACTTACGTGGAGAATATGTGTTTGAGAAGAGTAGAAATGTCACCAGAGACGCTTAAAAATACTTATTTTTTATATTTTGGAATGTTGTTAGATAAAAATGACAAATCTTGGGCTCCTGATTGTGTTTGTAAATCGTGCGTTGAATATTTAAGATTATGGAAAAGTGGTAAAAGAAGTACTTTTCAACTTAAAACACCAACTATTTGGAAAGAATCGAAAAATCATCTCGACGACTCTTACTTTTGTAGCGTGAACATAAACAGCTTAAACACCAAAAATCGAGCTAAATGGCAAAACCGAAGTAGAACATGTGTTTAGCGACCAGTGCAGCATTCACCTGAACTTTCAGAGAATAAAAATTATATTGAATTTTGAAAAATTATAATGAAAATTATGTTGAACTTGTCGAAGACCTGCTTTTACAAATAAGAGGTATGGGATGCAATTTGAGCATAAACTCACTTCCTCTTCAGTCATCTGGACAGATTTTCCAGAAAATTTAGGAGATATGAGCGAAGAGCAGGGGAGAACGTATGCATCAAGATTAACGTGTCATGGAAGAACGTTATCAGGGTTTCTGGGATGTAAATATGATGTCTGACTATTGCTGGTCTCTGATACGCCATTTCCCAAAGTCTACACATAAGAGAAGAGCTTTAAAGCCAAGTTTTTTGGAACTTAACAATTAATATAATTTTTAAACAAATATTCTTTAAGGTAAATCCACGTTTTTTCTCTTTAAACCGCACTTAGCTGAATCTCAAAAACTAGAGCTGATAAAAAAAAACTACTAATAGTTTTAAATATGGTTAAATATGAGTAGTCAACAACAGCTTAAAAAATCCCGGCAACAAATGTACTGTAAACTAGTGTAATCAATGAATGTAGTTACGTCGTCAGTTCAATCGCGACGTGTCAGGAACGCATTCTCTGAATGGCCGAACTATACGTAATTTAATGTTTATTTATTTATAATGATTCTGAATCGCTACTTGAAGAATCAAATGATGAATTTTCGGATTCGCTACTCTCACCGAGGTAAATTATAAATTTTGACTCCATGTCAAAATGTCTACAGTATTTTTCTTTTTTCTTTTGTACATGTCGACAAGTATTACCCAACATCCCTTCATCAATATGACTTAAACGTTCATTTATGAGTTTCATTATTTCCGTCTTATTTTGGTCGACATAATGTCGACCAAAATAAGCGAAGCAATATTATTTTTTAAAATTCCCCATACATTTTGTTTACATTATTATACTAGATTATACGTCTTTTTACATTCTTAGTCCACAATTTTATTTATTGTCCGCGTACCCCGAGATCTAGAAAATATGTAAGGAGTATTTAATTCATCTTAGATATTTCACTCTAATCTCATTTATTTCTCTATCTCATTTATTTCTTAGATACTGTCAACGTCAATTTGAAAAAACTTATGAGAAAATAATGAAAAACTGTAAAATGTAATAATAAAAAGCTTTGAATGTTGTTTCATTTTTTGAAACGCTACCTGACTCCTTAAACATTTTCTCCGTGAAGAACTAGACATTTTCGTAAACGACTGTACCCATAACAAAAAGCGATAAGAACACGTCATGCTCGGACGACGTCACTGTCACACGAATGAAAGTTGTATATTTACAAGTCGACGCACACATAGGGCCGCGCGCAAATCTGAGTTGAACTATCTATACATCGTTTAGTTAATGGATAATGATGTGGAAGAAGGCCAATTACAAGTTTCCATTCATAACAATCAAAATGGGCATTTACAAAACGACGAAAAGTTTCAGGGTACATACCAAATTACAAAATTCTGCATACAGCCAAAATACAATGCGAAAACCGTCTGACTTACGCACTTTCACGTCACATCTCCTGAACCAATTTAACTAAGAGAAGAGCCTGAGAAAATACATAGGTGACTATCAGGTTGCGATATGTGGTACCGCGGGGAACAGCTAGTAATACTAGTTTAACCATTTTATGCTTAAGATACAGGATGTATCAGTCCATACGTAAATACTTCCAAAAATATCCGGGTATTGTCCTAAAGATACCGATTTGTTTATTAACCAGTTTCCATAAATATCTTCAGTTCACACTCGTTCGTGCTAATTATCTATGACGCTTGACTTCAGCGACAATTTGCACGATAAACTTGACATCATCATCATCACTTCATATTTAGATTTCATAGGTACTGTCCCTTTCTTACATGTCTTGTGTGTTTTTGTTAAAAAACAACTAGCTTCTGCCGGCGGTTTCACCCGCTTTCTAAAGGAACTATTTCCCATACCCTGGTGGGAAAATTAGGTATCTTAAGTCTGTTTCCTGGCTCTTTCCTACCGTCTTTTCCTGAGTTATAAATAGTGTAGGTTTCTAACAAGACCTTTCTTTTGCTCATCCGCATCTATCTGTATTGTCGCAATTTTATTAACTACACAGATTATTGTTCGGTTTTCACCAATAGATGGAGTGACTCATAGGATAGTATGGTTGTTGCCAGTAAATATTGAAGAGGTATCTTAATTTTTGAGAAATTAAGAAGCACACCGACTCGTATAATCTCCCAAGTCGCTATAAAGTTTGCCGAAAACTATACACAAAACACAACCTTAAATACCAACAATATTTGCTCCTAATTCACTTAGTACCTAAGACCACGCCTCTCTACATACTTCCTTTTTGCGAAAAGGTTATTTTTACAAATACAGTCAAGCAAATAAAACGACTTAAATCAGTAAATGTTTCCGAAAAAACATTCAACCTTATATTTATGACATAAAGTTGAAAATCCGTTAAAGAAATTTCACAGTTGGTAGAAACTTATGCTGACATCTGTACATTTTTATACTAGACACCTACACTTGAAACGTGTACTATATTTACTAGCCTCGATGTACAATACGTATTATTGTCATAAGATGCAAAATCACGCTCAATTATCGCGAGTCTGACGTAACATAGCTTTATCTAAATAAAACACCTGTGTGTTTGCTTAATACCGTATCTGTCACATTTTATACACCTTTGACTAGAACAAGCACAGTTTGCGAAAAAATAATTTTCAATTCTGAATCCACCTTTTCGAAAAAATCAATCTCAGTACTCGCACTTGGCCAATTTGTCTCTCGCAACCTTCATCTTATATTTGCACTGCAAGAAAAAAAAAAACAAAAACATTAAATATTATGAAATTATCTTCACGTAAAAAAACATTATTTTGTCTACTCATTCGAATATCGATGTATCTCGGGTCACTTTGTAATCAAAGCAAAACATATTATATCTTGACTAAAAAAACAGTTTACAGTATAAAAATTAAATATTTGTAAATTATATCACTTCGTTTTTGATAAGGAAGTCTCGAAAAATTATGGTGATTTCTAAAACTTACTTGATTGGGCGATTATTTATTTCCTTGTCCCGACATATAAATTTATATCATCACTTTTGTCAATCAACACACTGCTGGATACAGGCCTCTTCTCATACAGAGAAGGAATGAGCGTTAATCACCACGTACGCTCCAATCATATTGAATGTAGGTGCCTGCAACGATTTTCTACATTTTTCATTTTGGTAAAAGTCTAACAAACCCTTAAGCTGCACCCACAGTGACAGGGGTTGATTTCCAACCTAAGGCTGGTAGATCTCGTTTATGTCAACTGCACTAACCTGACCTTTTTTATTTGATGAGAAATCATCAACTGTGACTGACATGACTCCTCCCGCTGTGGGTTAGTAGCAAGAGGGAGTGCCAGACTCTCACTGACTAAAAATCATCATGTTCCTTCGTAGGCCTTTTATGTACCTGGGCAGCGGTAACTCTTTCGAACAATCCCGCAGCCTGACTGTAATAGCCAGACCTGAAGTCAAAAATTAACAAGCATTATGTATAATTTTATGAAGTGGGAAAGACTTAAAAACTTCCATAGTTGCTATGCTCGCCTTATCTTGGCAGTAGTGGGTATATGTATAATCAATTCTTCATGTAAAAGCTTACGAACATTGTTTAAACATTAGAACAAGATCTGGCTAAGTGGGAATCAGACTTTCCACTGTACTAACAAATATTATTACTATTTCACCCACCCATTTAATTTTCTTGAATGACTGACAGGTGCTGTAAAAAAATTGGATTCAGTATTGTGACTTTAACGAATTGGTTGGTTGCCTTAATAAAAGGACATAAACCTATCGATTTTTCTTATTTATAAGCAGTAACTGAATATTGGAGTAACCCAAATTGTAAAATATCACGATCAAAAAACTATGGGGCTAAATAAAATAGGACGAAAAGATAATCCAACAGTGTGAGTGCAAAAACAAAACAATCTAAAACACAAGTGAAGTGATAAAACGAAACTTTATCAGTAAAATGACACTAGAACACTTTTTGAGCGCGACGAAGTACCACAGAAATATCATTGTAAGCCAAGCCAACACATGGACGTTTAAACTATCATTTTGTGACTGGTACTTCTGACAGTGACTTCAAAACTTCCAAAAAACAGGCTGTGATATCATTACAAATCATTTAAAAGTACAGCGCCCTCTGTTATTCGAAATATTGAAAACAACGCCGAGATTTGAAAACTTTGTGGAACGTTGCGTCGCCATCTAGCGGTGGCGAGCTGAACTTGCAAGGAACTTAGCGCCATCTTTTGGTGTGTGCCGTCAAGCTGTCGAACATGGTTGAGGATACGGCTCAGCAGCAGGACAGGGTGTCCGCTGCTGCGGTTCTCCAGTTTGCTGCAAGAGAAGCGAGGGAGGGGAGGAGGTTCACCGAGTTCGGGGCGCATGCGTTCGCCAGCATCACTTACAATGCTTACGGTACTTTTTAATATCAATTTTATATTTGTAACAATGATTATTTGGCCACTTTCTGGTAATCAGTTGCCGTTATCTGCCATCACGAGGAATTCTGATTCAAAAATAATATGACGAAAAGAGCAATATTTTTTTCCAAAATTGCGTAGAATAGCTCTACTTTTGGATACTTGTCTCGTTTGCATTGCCAAAAAAGATACTTTTTTCTTACCTACATTTTTATTATTATGGAATACAGCCATACCACCAGATGTTTTATTAAAACATATTTAAAGAGTCTTTAGTATACAATTCTTTAGTATGTAAACGGTCCCATTTACTTCTTTTATTCGTTGTCTCTTTAATTGGTGTAAATTAACCCAATTCACAATCATTTGCGTTTTAAACTTCCACGATTGAGTAGGTAGTAACGCGTTCAAATGACTGTGTTGACACTTTTAGTGGCAGATTGGTACTTATCGGTGGCTTACGTAACTGCCACTTGGTACCAAGTGCCTACCGAGATAGTACCACTGGTACTTTTCCATACACGGGTAGTGCCAAGCGAGATATTGCGCAAAAAATTGCAATTATGTTGCTTATTACATGTTCTTTGTGATTGTAGGTTTTAATACTTGTTTTTTTAGTGCCAATCGGATTGATATTTATAAGGAAGACGAATTGACAAGCTCTGTTAAAAGTTCAGACTTATGTAATTATTGTTATTGAATTCGAATTAGGGTGATTTTACAAAACGCTGGGCAACTTGTTATTTCTACGAAGTTGCCTCATTGGTCTAGCTATCGCAAGTGCGGCTGCTGAGCACGAGGTCTTGGGTTCCATTCCCGAGTCGGGCCGAAATCGCTTTGTGGCTTTTAGAAGGTTCTCACAAAGCAGCTCGGAGCCTGGAAGTTGGTGGTTGATACACCCGTGCATCGGAGAGCACGTTAATATCGGTCCCGCGCCTGAGCTATCTCCGGTGGTGTTCGAATAGTCGGGATTTTCTGTGTCCATAATGTTAGAACAAGATTTAATGAGCTTACCATGTTAACTAGACAATAACGCATGTGTGTTATGCAATAGGTAAATTGGCAGATAAGTCTCAAGTTAACGTCGCCTTTGTTTCAAAAATGACATTTTTTATTTCAATTCAAATGACATTCTAATTATTGAGCTTATATTGAAAATGTCCTTATATGGTGATATTTATCTAATGTCAAATTAGAGTGATATCTTTACAAATAGCTGCCATTGTATAATATTATTTTTATTTACTGTGGAACTTATTGTTGTTATAATACTTCTATTACTACTCTACACATTAAATTTGTTAATCTCGGCTGCCATTAAACATCTTTGGCAGCCGTTACAAGGAGTCAGATGCCTGAAATCCGACAACCAATCTTACCAAGAGGTATTGGGTTGCCCGGGTACCTGGGTTGAGTACTACTCAGCTGCATCCGGTTAGACTGGAAGACGACCCCAACAATGTTGGGACGAGGCTAAGCAGATGGCACAGGAAGACTATCAGAAAATACCTTAAACCCCTTTTAATTGTTCTTTTAATCGTCGTAATTTAACCAAGAAATTAATTCGTGGAGACACAGATAGACGAAGTAGTTACAACTAGTTCACCGCTCGGCTGGGTCAAAGTGTACGAGATAAGGGCGTGTACTGGATCGCTCGTTGTTTCAATAGCTTTATTGATAGTTCGTTTATGTATCTAGGAGTTGGCTTGCAGACCTTGCTTGAAGGTTTTCATGGAGATCTGATGTTGAATATGACAGATGTCATCATCATCTGTCGAGCCGTTTCCCAACTATGTTGGGGTCGGCTTCCAGTCTAACCAGATTCATCTGTGTATGTACCAATTGGCCACATGGAGCGACTGCCTATCTGACTTCGTCAACCCAGTTACCCGGGCAACCCAACACCCCTTGGTAACACTGGTGATCAGACTTTCTGGCTTCTGACTACCTGTAACGACTGCCAATGATGTTTAAATGTCAGATAATTAGGAATAATATCTATACTATTTTAGAGGGATTTCCCCCCTTATCTAGATAAGGTGTTGACGTGATATTCATGAAATATGTAGGTATTATTTGTTTTTGACTGAATTATAGTTTTTATATGCAAAAATAAACATTTTAAACAATAAAGAGATTATCTACCTAAATGCTTCTAGCCAAACTTGTAAAATAAAGGAACAATTTTTTAATATTATAAAGTTCATGAAAAGTGCTCTTCGCAAGAACTACTGTTCCGTTTTGAAAAAATATTTCAGATTTAGATAGGACCACGGCTGAAGATTACTTTTTCGCTAGACATGGATGGAGCCGCACGAAACAGCTTATATGTCTAGTAAAATTAAAAAAAAAAAGAATACTGGTCATAACTTAATCTCCATAACTTAACTTAAGGATATTTTTGCCTAAAGAAACCATTCTAAATCTGGTACCAGACATTTTATTTGTATAAACATCAGTGTACATGGAATTATGCAGGTTGTTAAAAAAATCTGGACCATTAAATTTAGATTAACCAGACACAAACTGGTATATATAAAAGATATTACCTATATTCAAACCATTTAATTAAAATGTACTTTTAATTATCTTTATTAACTCAATTAATAGTTCCTGGTTAGCTCAAACTTACAGGTTTGGCTAGAAGCATTTATATGCTTATTCCACTTATGTATTTAAATGTTTATTTTTGCATTTTAAAAGTATAATTTAGTCAAAAATAAATATTAAATATTTCATGAGCTTCGTGAGAGCATATTATTTAGATAAAGATAACAAGTTGAGCAGTTAGTGTATCTATTTATATTTGTTGCTACCCGAGTCGATAATAAGCTGTTTATGAATAGGTAATTATCATCATCTGCCTAGCCTTTTCCCAACTATGTTAGGGTCGGATTGCAGTCTTACCGACACGATGCAGCTGAGTACCAGTGTTTTACAAAGAACGACTACCTATCTGACCTCCTCAACACAGTTACCTAGGCAACCCCATACTCCTTTGTAAAACTGGAAAGTCTGACACTTTCTGGCTTCTGACTGCCCGTAACAATTGCCAAAGATGTTCAAATGACAGTCGAGACTCACCAATTTATCGTGCCTTCTGAGACAAGGACCAACTCGTCGTGTCAAGATGGTCACCCTACCACGAATGCTGCTTAACCTTATGAGCGATCGGTCTGCGCGGCTTTCAACTCAGTTACAGCAAAAAAAAATACCTAATAGTAGGAGGGCCAAAATTCATATTGATATATACCCAACAAAAAAATATAATTTATATTAAAAAACAATGACTGTCACTCTGATAAAGTGTTCGTAAACAAGTAATATCTGAGGTCAATAAGTTAATAATGATGAACCGACTTATTCTGGATCGTGTAGTTATTACATCAACGTGTGCACGTTCCCTTGTGTAATTTGAGGAACCTTCGATTCATTGAAAAGACTGTCTACGGAATAGGGACCTTAATAATAATAATAATAAGCCCCGCAGGGCATCTGAGGCGGATGACGGGGAGTAGCGACCCCGCGGGGCTATATATCCGAGTGCTCCAGGGAGAGTATACTGTCCCCCATCTCCGGCCTGCCGGAGTGAAGCATGACGGGGGATAGGTCTCCCGCCTCTTGGCTTGCCTTCATCGGCCGGTCAGAGTGGAGTCGCTAGAACAAGGTTAGTCCTGCTCGGAGGGTAGGTGCCTCGTGGTAAGTGGCGAGTGGGCCGGTGATGCTGGACCCACAGGGAGCGCGTGATCTGCGTTTAAAGTCCGCCGAGGTATCCTCACCCTTCTCAGCCGCTCATGTCCCTGTTGCCCTCTTGTTGCTTTTCAGTGACTGATTCCCGGGGGCCCAGTAAGTGAGTTGGCGAGTCTCCACCTGCCATTTTAACATGTATTTAATACATTGTCATCGGCAGGTGCCATAGTTCCCGTAGTTTCCCCATTCCTAGTCCATTAGCATCCCATCACAATAGCCCAAGTAGTTTTCATCCATAGTTAGCAATAGTTTAGCACAGAACCGGGGATTGTCCTTGGGTACATTTCTATAGTGTATACGGGGATAATCGTCGGTTTTGTGTCGCCATTTCATTAAAGTTGTCTCAAAAGGGCTTCAGCGTGTTGGCTTCGGCCCCACGTTCGCCTTCCAAAAATCCGGGACTCTGTAGTCCCGTGGTCGGTCAGAGACATACAAGATAATAATAATATAGCCTTTATTTCCATGCAAGTTACATTGAATGTACATAAAACAAAACTGAATAAAAATCTAGACTAATATATACGCATGGCCCCGCTCTGGGTATAGGCCTCCTCCAGCTTGTTCCATTTTTTTCGATTTTTTGCTTTCATCATCCAATCTTTTCCTGCAATCTTCTGAATTTCGTCAATCCAGCGGTCCTTGGGTCTGCCTTTACTCCTTGTTCCGCTTGGACCTGACCATTCAGTGACTCGTTTTGTCCATCTTTCGTCTGTCATGCGGGCGACGTGTCCCGCCCATCTCCACTTGAGTTTTTGCGCGTGCTGTGCTGCGTCTATTAGCTGTGTCTTTTTTCTAATGTCTTCGCTCTTGCATTTATCTTTAAGTTTTATGCCTAAAATGCTTCTTTCCATAGCGCGCTGGCAGGTACGTATTTTGTGTATAGTTTTCTTTAGGAAAATCCAAGTTTGTGCTCCATATGACAGGCAGGGCAGTAAGCATGAATCGATAACTTTCTTTTTGAGCTTCAGTGGGAGTTTTGCTTTCAGTATTTCTTTAAAGGTCCAGTACTTTCTCCAAGTCATATTGATACGGCGTTGTAGTTCATCTTCGTGTCTTGATTTCTTAAATGATATTTGTTTCCCAAGATATATATAACTCTCCACGTACTCTATAGCTGTTCCGTTTACTATTATAGGTCTTTGTATGCTATTAGTTGCAACTTTAGTTTTTGAGGTGTTTAATTGTAGGCCTATTTTTTTGCTAGCTGTATCTATAGTTCGGCCATTCAGAGAATGCGTTCCTGACACGTCGCGATTGAACTGACGACGTAACTTTGCAATGGCGTTGCAGTTACGATAAAAATATTTTTGCTGGTTGTTTACCGTTTTAACAATTGAGGAGCATTAAAACAACATTATTATATCAATAATCAATGAATGTAGTTACGTCGTCAGTTCAATCGCGACGTGTCAGGAACGCATTCTCTGAATGGCCGAACTATAGTTCTCTTATCATTGTTTCCAGCTCGTTGCTTGTTTTTGCAAATATTATGATATCATCTGCGAATCTCAGATTGCTAAGGAATTGTGTACCTATTTTTATTCCTTTCTTTCTCCATTTAAGTTCTTTCATGATATCTTGTAGCACGGCTATAAATATTTTTGGGGACAATGGGTCTCCTTGTTTGACTCCTCTTTTTATATAGATTTTTGGTCCAAGTCTGTCCAGTTTCACCCTGCTTGTGCTATTTTTATATATGTTTTTGAGTATGTTTATGTAGGTTTGTGAAACAGCTTGGTTTGTGAGCGCTTGCCATATACTCTCGTGTGAAATTGAGTCGAAAGCTTTTGCGTAATCTATGTAGGCAAGGTAGAGGGGCTGGTTGAACTCTGTGTGTTTTTCTACTATTTGGTCCAATGTATGTATGTGATCTATGGTGGAGTAGCCCGGACGGAATCCTGCTTGTTCCACTGGTTGGCTCGCCTCTACGCTTGTTGCAATTCGTTTTTCTAAACACATGGCGAATAGTTTGTATAATGTTGGCAACAGGCTAATAGGTCTATAATTATTTATATCTGTAGGATCTCCCTTTTTATACAACAATATTATTCGAGATTCGCCCCAGCTCTTAGGTATTTCTTGTTTTTCTAAGATCCTGTTAAATAGACTTGTGATGGGGCGTATCAACATTTTCTTTCCAGTTTTAAGAGCTTCGTTCGGGATGTTATCAGGACCTGGGCTTTTTTCCTTTTTTAATTTGTCTATTTTTTCCAATATTTCCCCGTAGTCAAAAGGCGCGACGGGTGTATTTTGTTCTAGTTCGTATCTTCGGAACTCGTTTCCTTCGCTGCACTCTTTTTGATAGAGATTTGTATAAAATTCAGTAGCTATATTTATAATATCTTTTCGCGTTTGTAGTTTGCTTGTATATGTTTTTGCTTTCAGTGTATGTATCCATTTTTTCTCTGTATTTATTTGTTTGTATGCTTTCTTCTGACTACCAGTGGTAATTAGGTTCTTTTCAATTATTTCTATTCTGTAGTTATCGTAGTCCTTTTTTAGCATTTTGTTTGTAGTTTTGTAGATATCTGTAAGTGCTTGTTTCTCCTCTTTGGTTTTGGATGGTTTATTTTGAAGTTCGATGCGTTTCTTAAGTTGTTGTTTAGTTTCTTTGGTAAGAATAGCTCTACGGCTTTTTGTTGATGTGACAGCATTTAGACTTTGCTTTATCGCCGTTACTACCTTTAAATAAAATGACTCTATGTCATCGCTGTGCTCCCATTGTATTTGTAGAGATTTTTCCTCCAAAGTGTCGATATACGCTTGTTGGTTTTCGTCGCTCCATGTTTCAAATCGACTTTCAGCACTGTACGCTGTTCTACTTTTCTTAACTTTTTTCAGTTCCACTGTGCCTCTTAGAAGCCTGTGGTCACTTGGAAATATACTATTATTTAAAATTTCAAAATTTGTGAATAGTTTTGGGTTGTTGCTCATAATATAGTCAATTTGGTTTTTATGTTGTTTGTCTGGTGAAGTCCATGTCCATAAATTTTTGAATTTTTTCTTGAATAATGTATTAATTATTGTGAGTTTGTTTATTAATGCATATTGTAGTAATTTGTCTCCTCTGCAGTTCCTCGTTCCATAGCAATATGGTCCCATAATTATGTTTTCTATGGGCTTTCTTTTCCCGATTTTTGCATTAAAATCTCCCATTAAAATCATTTTTCCCTTCGTTAATTTCTGAGCCTTATCGATGTGATCATAAAAAATATCAATTTCCTCTTCTTGTGCTGCAGAGGTAGGGGCGTAAACCTGTATAATTGCTATTGTTTCTTTGCCAAATTTCATGTTCAGGAGGCAAACTCTATCTGATATGCCTATGAAGTTTTCTATGTTGTTTTTATATTTCTTCTTAATTAAAAAGCCCACACCGTATTGGCCTTGTGTCTCTCCTGTAAAACAGAAAACATGGTCTTCGTCTTCAATAATTTCGTTTCCTTTTCTTCTGATTTCTGATAGCCCTATTATGTCGTAGTTTATATTTAATAATGAATGTTTTAAAAGTATCATTCGTTGCGGCGATAGCAATGATTTAACATTATATGTGCAGATGTAAAGATTTTGGTAAGCTGGAGGGTTGTAGTCGTCCTCTCCCGCGGTGACTAGCCGTGTTGGGAGATGGGGAGGGGCCGTTGTTAATTGTTATTGGAGCGCTGGAGGTTCTTGTGGGTGAATTCCTGTGTTTTTGTGGGAATTAAATTGCAAATTTGCTTATAGCAGATAATTATCCATGTTATTTGTTTTGTTTATCTTTGTAGGTTGTAATTCTTTATTATGTGTATTTACAGGGCCTAGCGCTTCTGGTGACTCTGGCAGTACTCTTTTTTTATTATCTGAACTCGGCTTCTGTGGTTGATGGTTTCGGTTCTTTAAAATTACAATTTTATCATATTTAATAATCGCCAATCTACCATTTTCTCTTTCTTTGTTAACTTCTTTTTGTAGTTCCTTGCGCTTGTTAAGTACTTCGAGGGGGAAGTCTTCTTTAATATAATAAGGCGTTGACTCCAACTTCTTCTTGTTTTTTTGAATTCTTATTTTTAGACCCATTGTAGTTAACGTTATAACAATAGGTCTTATTTTTCCTTCTTTTTTTCCGAGTCTTCTTACGCATTCAATGTTGTTGGTATCGCATTTGATGTTGAGTATATTGTTTATTATATCAATAACTTTTTTCTCCAAATTCCAATATGTAGTTTCATCTTCCTCGACTCCAAATATGAGCAAGTTTTTCCTTTTTAGTGTTCTTTCCAGGTTATTTATCTTTAAAGTTTGTATCTCCATTTGTTGTTCTAATTGCTCGTTTTTGTTTTCCAAAATTTTAAACTTTTCGTTTATATTACTATTAATGGTGTTCTTAATGTCTTCTTTCATATCCAGCATATCCATTTTTTGCTGTCTTATTTCCTCCTGCATGACTTTTAATAGATTTTTTATTTCCTCCATTTTGGCTAGAAATAATATATTTTATCAATCAAAAGTGTATTCCTGTTGTCCGGGATTGGTATTAGTGCCCTCTAGCGGCGAATAGCGAAAAGCGAAAACACTATCCGTTCTTTCGATACTGACGCACTATAGTTAAGTTAACGCTGGGTAGGTTCTACCACTCGTCAATAGATGTCGCTAGGGGCTTCGTTTGACTTGGTAGGTCTAAGATGATTTGCAAAATTCCAATAGATAACCTAGAACTCCTAGAAGTGTTGCTTCTACTATGCACTTGTTTTGTTTTTTTTTTCAAACACAGCAATCATTAATCGAGTAATGTCTTTGAAGTTATATATTATCACTTTTTATTTTTGTTGGGTTGTTGACAGTCCTCACTTAAGTTATTGTTGTTAATTTCCGCAAAGTTTATGCACTTGTTTTTACACTGGTCTTCCACTTTCACTCTATAGCTTCACTTTGTCCAGGTGTTTTCGGTAATAGTTTAACGTTATACATGTATTGCAGTATTTTTTCACGACTTATAGTATTTTTACTTATAACAACAAACACATTGTTGGTTATAGAAAGTTTATTGTAATTCGAATACAGACATGGTAATTAGTTACATAGGTAGTTCACAAACACACGTCGTACTTAACTACATAGCCACGGTCGCGAGAGTTAACACATCGTGCGAAATACATGGCGTCGTGCGCCGGACTGGCGACTTAGCGAGCGTCCCCGCTCGTGAGAGTAGGCCCTCGCTCCCCGCACCCCTCTGCCGGCCGGCCACGTATTGGTCGGCTCGGTGATCACGCGATGGCCATATATGGCCATGGACTCGACCACGAAAGGTAGGCGCGCGTTACACACTCCCCCTTTAGACCAGGGAGGGTCCCCCGACTGGTCGAACAACAGTAACGCGAGGCTCTAAGTTACATCACAAGGTAAGTAACATTATAAGTTAAACATTGCAAGGTAAGCAAGCCTATATAGCCTATAAGGTAAATAACAATACAGTAGACTTAAAAGGTAAACAATACAAGATATGTAAACTTGAAAGGTAACCAATACAAGGTAGGTAAACTTATAAGGTAAACAACCCAAGGTAAGTAAACTTATAAGAAAAACAACACAAGGTAAGTAAACTTATAAGGAAAACAACACAAGGTAAGTAAACTTATAAGGAAAACAACACAAGGTATGTAAACTTATAAGGAAAAACAACACAAGGTAAGTAAACTTATAAGGAAAACAACACAAGGTAAGTAAACTTATAAGGAAAACAACACAAGGTATGTAAACTTATAAGGAAAACAACACAAGGTAAGTAACAACTCAGCTGAACAACCACCTAAGGTAAGTAATATAGTTAGGTAACACCCTTCCGCGGTCTACCCCTACCACGCTTAGGCACCATCGGCTCAGGACACTCACCTTCCCTCGCATGATATGGGCGTAAGTCAGACACATGGTACTTACCAAAAACTTCCCCCGTCTTACTATGAGCTAGGAGGTAAGTGGTAGGACTCACCTTTTTAGATATAACGTAGGGTCCGTCCCGTTTCGGAATGAACTTGGACGTGATACCCTTAGCAGTGCTGCTGAGGACATGAGTCTTCATCAACACCAAGTCACCCTCAAGAAACTTTACAGGCGAAGACCGAGTTTTATCAGCGTATGCTTTACGTACATCCTGATGACGTTCGAGGTTCTCCTTGGCTGTCGAGATGGTATCCGCGAGTTTCCGCAGGTAAGGTGTGATTTGTGGTACAAAGTTTTCAGTTTCGACCACAGTTCTCAGGTCAGCTTGAACTGTCAGAGGAGACCGCAGCTCACGACCGAAGGTAAGATAAGCAGGGGTGTGCTCGGTAGACCGGGTAACGGAACTATTAAAAGCAAACCGTACAAAAGGTAATACCTCGGGCCAATTCTGGTGACGACCTTCCACCAAGATGGCGAGCTGAGCCTTGAGGTCTCGGTTCTTCCTCTCAACTGGATTAGCTTCAGGGTGGTAGAGAGGCACAAGGCTTTGCTTTATACCTAAGACAAACATAGCCTTCTGCATAACATCTGCTACGAACTGCACTCCGTTGTCTGAGATAATACGCCTTGGAAGACCAAACCTCATAAAGACTTCATTAACCAAAGTTTTGGCACATGTCTCCGCTGTAGCTTCAGTAAGAGCGAAAACCTCCACCCATTTACTAGTGGTATCCTCCACTATCAGGATCCATCTCTCACCTTGAGGACCTTTAGGCAACGGACCGAAGAGGTCGGTTGCAACAGTTTCAAACCTCTGAGCTGGAACTGGAGTTTGTAGCAGACCAGCAGGCTTGACATTCGACGGCTTGAATCGTTGACATTCGACACACGTCTTCAAATAGTCAATAACAAACCTTCTCATCCCGGGGAAATAGAACCTTTGCGAGATACGATGTAAAGTCCTATCAATTCCACCATGAGCGGCGGTGGGCGAGTCATGGCACTCGAACATGACTGTGCTCCGCAGGCTCTCCGGGACAACGAGCTGAGGCTCCTCCGAATCAGTATCCGGGACGTACCGATACAAAACACCTTGATTCAATAGGTAACCTCGCTCGGACCAACGAGTAACAGAAAGGTCATCCTTACCTTCCAAGTCCAGGATGATCTTGGCGACTTCAGCATCTGCTAACTGCGCCTCCCGAGTTGAGGTGGCATCCCAGCGTGGAACATCCACGACAACTGGGCAGATGTCACACTCAGATGCAGAACCATCTTCCAACACGGGGCGGCTAAGCGTGTCGGCAATAACATTAACTTTACCTGGTGCATACTCGACACGTAGATCAAAAGCTTGTAGCTTCATGGCCCAGCGAACTAACCTTCCACTAGGTGACTTGAGAGAAAAGAGCCACTTCAGGGGTTGGTGATCAGACATCACGTGGACCTGATGACCATCAATGTAACCGCGGAACCGTTCCACAGCCCAGACAACGGCGAGAGCCTCTCTCTCCGTAGTAGAATAATTCTGCTCGGCTGGCGTGAGCAGACGGCTGGCATACTCGATCGGATGTTCTTGATGCGGTGACTCCCCCTGGAGTAAGGCAGCGCCTAGGGCATAATTACTGGCGTCGGTTCGCAATATGAATGGCCTCGTGTAGTCAGTTTGCACTAGTATAGGTGCCGTAGTTAACAACTTCTTAAGAGTATCAAAAGCCTTACCTTGCTCTAGACTCCATTGCCACGCCTGTGATTTCTTAGTGAGGCGGGTCAGCGGCTCGGCCACCTTCGCAAACTCTGGTATGAACTTACGGAACCAGGAGCATGTTTGAAGGAAGGTGCGCAGCTGTTGGAGGCAGGTAGGTTCCCTCATACTAAGTACAGCATGTACTTTGTCTTCATCCGGTGATATACCTTCCTGGGAGATCACGTGACCTAAGTACTTAACCTTTTCTCTGGCGAATACACACTTGTCTCGATTCGCACGGAGCTTAAACACTCGGAGACGGTCAAATACTGCACGGAGATCTGAAAGGTGACGAGTATAGGACTCTGATATCACTAGGATGTCATCTAAATATGTCAGTACGGTGACGTCATTAAGTGACGACCCCGCACGGAACCGGTCAATAAGCCTCTGGAACGTAGCCGGTGCATTCTTGAGTCCAAAGGGCATACGTAAGAATCGGTACGTACCAAACGGCGTGACAAACGCGGTTTTATCCTTATCCTTGACCTTGCATTGCCAATAGCCACTCCGAAGGTCACAGGTGCTCATCACACAACCTCTCTTAGTGGACTGCAGCAGCTCATCAATACGCGGCATAGGATACGCGTCTGTCTTAGTGACAGCGTTGAGTCTCCTGTAATCTACACAGAACCTATACCCACCGTTAGACTTCGGTACCAAAACAGTAGGTGCAGACCAGGCAGACTCGCACTCCTCGATGACATCTTCTGCGAGCATCTTGTCCAGTTCTATTCGCATGACCTCCTTCTTCGCCGGCGTGACCCTGTATGGAGGCACGGCGATAGGAGGATGGTCACCGGTGTCGATGTGATGCTCGGCAAATGGCGTTGGTTCCCCCACCTGATCAAAAATATCAGAATACTCACCCAATAAATTTTCAAGGTCAGAACGCTGATCCAAGGTCAATAATGTGCCCTCGTCCTCCCGCAGCAGGTTGACCGAAGCACATTCCACCGCCTCGCGTGAACTCTCTGTGAGCAGGGGGTGAATGACCTGAGGCCGATCAGCTGTGAACCACGTCATATTACTAAAATTTAAAACAATCTTAGACTGCCTAATAAAATCTATTCCCAAAAGGGTTTCGTTATTACATGCATCGGGGAACACAATAAATTCAATAGGTATACACAGTGACATACATTTTACATTCACACATGTAAACAAAACGGTACTATTTCTAATAGTACCATCAGCCAGTTTCACCGACATGGTTTTTGAATCAAATGTATTACCCAATCGTAAAAGTAAGGCATACAGGGTCGAACCCGCGATACTACGTCGGGCCGCGGTATCAATAAGCGCTGAGCCACTGTGCCCTAAAATTTCAATATTTAAAATCGGTCGGCCTTGGCTGATAATAATATTATTCTTACTCTCACAGCTTACATTACACTCACTGAGTACCGTGTTAAGTGAGTAGAAAACATTTTGTTGTGGTTGTGAACTGAGTTATTAACATCAACATTACAAGTTGAAACATTTTTACACGACGGACAATTTGATCTAACAAACCCTTTCTCGCCACAACCATAACAGAATAAGTCTTTAGAGTCTCTTTTTGGGCAAGACTCACGCGTATGACCACGACACTTACAATACACGCAAAACGACTTTTTGTTTACACTATCACTCGCGGCACTAACACTCGGCGAAGTATTACGCTGGAGCTGCGACGACGACGGCTGTGCCCCCGCGCCGCTGGACAGCGCTGGCGGCTTCGACGCGCCCTTCCCCGCCGAATACGGCGTCTGCATCGGAGCGGCCGCGTGCTGAGCCCGCAAGCCGGCCGCGCTGGGTCGTGCTGGCGCTGCTCGTGCGAGCTGTGACTGCGTGTTATTGTTACTCGAACTTGACGACGTTGTCATCTCTTTTTCGGAGAGCGAATCTTCGACGGCTCTCGACTTTTCGATTAATTGATCGATGTCCTCAATAGACTCGCGCGTTACGCGTTTACGAATGCGTTTGTTTAACAAACCGTAAACTATGTCGAGCTTGATTCGTTCGTCTAGACTGTAAGGTAACCTGCTCATATGTGCGCGGAGACGACCGACGAACACCTCCGTCCGTTCTTCACTTTGTTCCGCGGCGAACATATCCCGGAATACCTTATGTGGCGGACGAGGAACACCAAACATCGCCCGCAGCTTGGCAAGGGCGTCATCCCACGACGTAAGCGATGCCTTGACGCCGCGGAACCACACAGCTGCCTCGCCATGTAGAAGCATCGGGAGACCACGGAGTGCCAGGTCATCGGAGACAGATGCACACTCTTTGTAGATTTCCACGGAGTCGATAAACGCTTCTACGACTTCTGGATCTCTGCTATGCCCGTCGAAGCGTGCCGTACACTTGGACATGTTGCCGGTCTTGCATGTCGACGAGGGCGTCGATGAGGGTCGCGCTGATCCTATCGCGTGCGATGCCATGAGGGATTCGACGAGCTGCCGGTTCGCTTCCGCCTGAGATTTCGCGAAGGCGGTAAGGAACGAGGCCAACTGGTCCCCAGACATGAGCGTTGGCGACGGTCTCGGTGCTTCTTCATCCGAGCTGGATTGCGCGTCCTCCACATTAGCGTCGGTACGTACTTTGCGTGGCGGCATTTTCAGCGACGCAGGTATAAACGCGAACACTAATGTCCTAAGTCGATCGGCAAAGAACCGGTTTAAACTGGCTAGCGGATTCACGGCCACTAGTTGGAAGCGCCACTTATAACAACAAACACATTGTTGGTTATAGAAAGTTTATTGTAATTCGAATACAGACATGGTAATTAGTTACATAGGTAGTTCACAAACACACGTCGTACTTAACTACATAGCCACGGTCGCGAGAGTTAACACATCGTGCGAAATACATGGCGTCGTGCGCCGGACTGGCGACTTAGCGAGCGTCCCCGCTCGTGAGAGTAGGCCCTCGCTCCCCGCACCCCTCTGCCGGCCGGCCACGTATTGGTCGGCTCGGTGATCACGCGATGGCCATATATGGCCATGGACTCGACCACGAAAGGTAGGCGCGCGTTACATACTTTAATTATGATCGCGGAGCCGAGGTGAACAGTGCCGCGGTGGCGCCCTCCAAGGGAATAGGGACCTTAGATTTCTTTAAAAAGGGTGTGTTTGGAGTTTCTTGCCGGTTCTTCTCCATGAGACCTACATTTTGGTTGCTCGACGTTTTGAAAAAGCTTTAACTTTAACAGGCTGAAGTAAGAACTATCAGCCTTACTACAAAAACTTAAACATCTGTTGAACAAAACGGACGAATCTGTGGCTTCAAAACGGACCTTATTTCAAGGTCATATTCCGAGAAGTTTATTTAACGCACGTTGTGGCTCCATCTATAACCAAAACAAATAAACAAAATCGAATTTATTATAGTTCGGCCATTCAGAGAATGCGTTCCTGACACGTCGCGATTGAACTGACGACGTAACTTTGCAATGGCGTTGCAGTTACGATAAAAATATTTTTGCTGGTTGTTTACCGTTTTAACAATTGAGGAGCATTAAAACAACATTATTATATCAATAATCAATGAATGTTATTACGTCGTCAGTTCAATCGCGACGTGTCAGGAACGCATTCTCTGAATGGCCGAACTATACTATCGATATGTACCTAATCATCTGTCTTCGACAATCCGCAGTCTCAACAATTTAATATAGAAAGGTCCGATCCTCTCACTCATCACAACCTTGTCTTCCCCCAGCGGCTCTAAGCGACATGGGCGGCAGCGGCACCAGCTCGTCTTCTTCACACATGTCTCCCGGCTGGCAGGTCAATGACCTCGATCTGGATCTGCCCGGAGAGCTGTCTATGAAGTGAGTATCACTATGGCTTGTCAAGTAATTAAGAAATAGCTTCTGTCAGAGTTCATAACTCTGACACCGATGCTGAGATGAGATTTTTAAAATCGGATCAGTAGTTCCTGAGATAAGCTCGTTCAAGCAATCAAACAAACACTAAACCTACTTATATATTTTAGTTTTTAGTATAGATTCTTGATTTCTAAGCTCATTTTGCTATTAATCACATGTACCGCAGAATTTACCTGTATTGTAAATCCTTACTGTATCTACTGTAAACGAATATTTTCTATAAAAGTCAGTCATCTATAAAACAAAGATATCAATATTTTTCATAGTATCATTTATCTACTTGAAACAGTACTCTTCTATTGACCTTTTACACAAAAAGTGTCTGATTTAATTTTACCACCAGATTTATATAACAAAAATACCTCTGTTTTTGTAAACATATACTTACCCGTGTTCTCACATAGTAAATTATCTTTGTATAAAAAAAATACATACAGCGCCATCTCTTATCGAACTTCCAAAACACTCACCAATTAGTACCCTCCCTTACCGCAGCGAGGCGCTGCTGTCGCTGCCGTCTCTGGCAGTCTTCAAGCAGGAGGCGCCTTCTCCGACTGGCGCCGTGCTGTCTCCGCCACGACGTGTGTGGCCGCCGAGAAGACCTGATGATAGACAGGTAAGAAACTACGGAAATTGGGTGCTTGGCAGATTGAAATGTACGGCCAAAAAACTGACGATCAGTCGCCGAATGTGAACGAACAGATTAAATCAAAATTTTATTAAAACTTAACTGCAAAACAGCACTTTTGAACGTCAGGAATTTACAAAAGGCATCTCCCAAAACGCCACTTCCTATGTGTTTTTGCTGGAAAGAAGAAGTGGCGCAACAAACTCCCCAGTTAAAGCTACGCAGTTTGGTGTATTTCCATGCATATTCACTTTTACGTTCACATTTAACCGACCATACGTTATGACTCTATGCATAGACGGTGACATTCGGCAGCTTACAGTCAGTTTAGTTCACGGCCTAAAGGCTCGTTTTCAATGCTAGCTGTCGACTGCAACAGCTGACCGCACGTGCTGTGCCTGCATTTAATCGGCCGCAGTCACACTGGTTTGTATGTACTTACGTAAAACCGTTTTGAATCAAAGCCGCAGCAGCACATCGGTCGGGTACTGCGGTCGGCAGTTGCAGTCGCCAGCTAGCTTTCAGAACGCACCTTAAATGTGTGTCTTCTTTAGCTTCTTGTGGACTATCAGCATACAAATGGATTTTGCATAAAATTTAATAAAGTTTATTAAAACAGCTTTTTGCAAAGATGTATCAGAATGCCTTAAAAAAATAAATGTTATGATAAATGTTTCAAAAATATATGTTATAAGTACATTATGGAGTTTGGTGAAATACCTTAACTTCGAATAGTGGTCATTTGAGAAGAACATTTCTCATGTTAGGTTAGAAGACTGATAAAAAGTAGGACATGAAATATAATTTTACTATAAAATTCACAACAAACACGCCCTTGGACATCATTTTCTCCAAAATTGTCTGTCTACATCTTTGGCAGTCGTTACGGTTAGTCAGAAGCCAGGAAGTCTCACAACCAGTCTTACCTAGGGTATCGGGTTGCCCGGGTAACCGGGTTGAGGAGGTCAGATAAGCAGTCGCTCCTTTTAAAACACTGGTACTCGACATCCCATTAGACTCGAAGCCGACCCCAACATAGTTGGGAAAAGGCTAGGCAGATGATGAGTTATAGGTACTTACCGAAAATTCACCGCAAATAAAAATATAGTCATGGCTACATGATAGTTTAAAAGCATTTACATCCCTACCGTAATTTTACGTACTTTACATACCCTACACTGCGAGTCAAAAACCCAACCCAACAGCGGTTACACTTGCGTGCTCGTAAAGTGTATCATTTCACAAAATCAATTAATTATTGTCTCATTTAGGCCTTTACAAGAATTAATGAACGTCAAAAAGTTTGATTCAAGTTATCCATTCCAAAAGTAGCTTCCTATGGAGAAGAACGGGCAAGAAACAGTTGATACACTATGGTTTTCTTTTTAATTCTCAGATCAGTGTGGATTTTACCGAGTTACACCAGAGCCAGGCGGTTTCTGACAGAGATTTCAAGAATATATGGGAGGTGGATATGTTACCTTCTTAGATCTCACCTTTCGCGATAGCGCTATCAAACCTTCTTACTCCTTCTTCTAATTGCCGTTCTGATATTCTATCTATCTGTTGTTTTGGGGATAGAATTTTGATGTCACATTTGAATCTCTAGCAAATCAAAAGATGTTGAATATTGGGAACAGCAGTAAACCTTGTCTTGTTAGTGCATCCACTATCTGTTTCTGTCTTGTAGGTAATCCCAGTTGCTTTAAATTCTACCATTCGCACAGAAAAAACTTCCCAATGCACTTATTTTCATTTCTAAATTTTCTGTCCGTATCTTTGTATTTTTTTTTTATATTATTTACTTTCTATGAAATCTTTCCTTTTAACCTTCTTTACAGTACTTTTTATAACCTAATCTCTATAATCGACACACGAAAAACAATTGATTGGCTACATAGAAATGTCTTAATGTTCGGCCATATTAAGTGAACAAATGGCCGTATCAGACCGCATTTAAAAGACTAATAAAAAGTTTAGAAAGACAGAAAGAAAATGCGTTTATTTAAAAGAATATAGCAAAAAGATAAAATACAAATAAAAAAAACTAACAAGTTACAAAAAAAACAATGTTTTGACATAGAAAAACAATATTAGTTAATCTGTAGTCTTATGAAACGTACATAAACTGTTAAGAATACTATTAATTTCATTGATACATGTAATAAAACTTATATATGACAGTATACAAAGCAGTGACATCCAAACTGATCTGAGAATAAATAAAAACACAATGGTTATTTTCTGATTAAAGCTTAATCTTGCAATCGACTAGTTGCCTAGTATTTCTCTTACATTTATTATCTACATAGGCAACTTCAAACCTGTACATATACTGTTTACATCCACAGGGCTTTTACATCAGAATTACTGAACTGATTTTAATCTAATTTGGTACACAAATAGTTTTGCTAGAACCTGTAAAGTAAAGGAAATTTTACCCAGTTGTAGGAAGTAATCCTTTGGTGAAACCTAGGTAATTAAGGAAATAGCTAATAGAATATTGCATGGTAGCTAGCCTACACTACTCTCAAACTCTTTTTCATAGTTGCTCACTAAAAACTACGTTATGTTCTTACTTTTAAAAATATGTCTTGATCAATCATTCCAATTTCATATGATATAAAAAAAACTTTTTTCATTTATGCGTACTTTAATTTTCAAAAGTATATAATCCGCACAGCATGGCATATATGAACGGCACGGCACGGCGACACAAATTGCTGTGTAGCTGGACGCTGTTTTAACATTGTAAAATGTTTTATATTAGACACGATATAAGGCTCAAATTCAATGACAAGTCATCGCTAGGTTGGAGTTGCGTTCACATGTGTCATGATCTTTAAAATCCCCAATTTCCAAGGTAATTTCAGTACCCCCTACAGTTTGGCTAATTCCTTTCACACAGATCACGAGCATGGTGGTGGACAGCAATCGCGACGCCATGGAAGAGGGCAGCTGTCAGCAGTCCCCCCCTCACAACGGGAACATGATCGTGCAACATGGTGAGTGGCGCCATCTATTGTTTAAAGATGTACTGTGTAAAACTGTTGTATGTGCTGGTGTTTGCCGATAGATGGCGTGTTGTGTTCTAGATCGCGCAATTGTAATTTGATTTTTGAAATGAAAGTAGCTCCAGCAATTTGCAGTCAATTTAATAAGCAGAAAAGAGTATTTTGGTCGTTAATTAAAAGAACATATGTTTGTTAAGTTTACCGTTTACAGATGAAACAGGACCAGCGCCGGTAGATCGGATGTTACATCCATTTTGTTCGGTTCAAGTTGGGAAAATACTAAAGGAGAAATGTTAAATTTTAGTCCAGAAAAGCATTTCTTCAAGAAAGCTGAAATACACCCATTTTAATTTTCAAAAGACAACCTCTCAAAGACGCTCGTCCTTCACCACTTCCTGTGTCTTCTTCTTTGTCGTTCCTATGTATTTTTATGGGAAGAAGAAATTATGGCACGAACTCCCCAGCAACAGAATCTCCATTGATTATTGCTATCAAAATTTATTTATTTAATATCTTTATTATTTATTACAGGCAGCCCAGAGAGCATGCAATGCCAGCCTACCATGCCACCAGGCACCATTGTACCCATCAACGGATATCACTCTCCAAATGCACAGGAAAATAAGAGTAAGTTATTAATATTATTTCTGAAATAATAAATCTAAAATCAAGTTCGTCTACGTCTACTCTTCGAAACTCATCTTTTAAAATATTTGTTCATATCGAACCAGTAGTTTGTGCAGTTTCATCATCTCCCGAGCCTCTTCCGAGCTATGTTGGGGTCGGCTTCCAGTCTCGCCGGATACAGCTATGTACCAGCTTTTTACTAGGAGCGCCTGTCATCTGACCTCCTCAACCCAGTTACTAGAGCAACCCCTTAGTAAGACTGGTGTCAAACTTACTGGTTACTGACTACCCGTAGCGACTGCCAAGGATGTTAAATGACAGTTAGTTTGCGCAGTTTAATGTGTTAAAACTGCGCAGTGACAAGTGACGGTTTGTAACAGGTTTGTAAAAATCAGGATCGAGTGTCAAACTTTTGTTCCTTCTAGATCCCTTTGTGTACCAAGACCGGTAACTCTTTCGAACAACCACAAATTTTTGCTCCTGATATGAACTCTTATATGTTTTTTTCTGTTTAACAGATGCAGGATTGCTGATGTGTTCTCCCGTGGGGTCTTTAGACGGGTTCCTCCACTCGCCGATACAGACGCGCTCTGAACCCAGCTTCAAGGATGATACCAGGTAACAACCGCAATTTTTATCTCTTAAAATAAAACTATAAGCAATAAAAACAGATTATTTGATGAAAAGTGTCAGAGAACCTCTGAAAACCCAGCTTTCAACTGAAAAAAAAAACTAATCCAAGCCAGTTGATCTGTTTAAGAACTACATTGCCTCAGACAGACTCCCATAGTGGTCAAACGTATAATACACCTTTTTGCGTAAGGGTTAACATAGCCCTTCTCGGATAAAAGAGACCGTAATAATTTCTAATACATACCTACATTCATAGGTATATAACGGGTGTGTCGTTCACAATCACATTAAATCCTATCGCATATACTTTATGATATTCTATGGCGAATTGTAAAAAAAATAACCTAATCCATTCAGTGGTTTAACCACAGGATTCGTTTTTCGTTTTTATAATTTACAACATCATGTGTAAAGCAGAGATAAAGTTAGGAGTATCGAATGTTTTGATCGGTTGACAGCAGTCAGTTTTCAAGGGAGAATTTCAGCTGTTTGTAATGACTGACTTCTATATGGTGTTCTAATTTTCGCACATTTTTATTCTATTTACTTTGTTTGAAAAATGTATTTTTTTATTTTTACGTATTTTTATTTTTTCTTTGTGTTAATCGTCATATTTTAACCAGTACATTAACGCATTTAATTTAATGTGATTGTGAACGACACACCTGATATATAGTCGTCAATGTATTTTGTAGAGATGACAATTTCACAATTTTCACGGCAAAAAGTTGGATCGTTGTATTGGATGCCGATTAGTTAAAAGCCAGAGAGTCGACGACCAACTTTACCTATTCTAGGCATATGCTTGTTTTCAATCATTGTCATTTCAATTCTCTAGAAATAACTATTACTGGTATCTAACGAGAATGGCCTCAAACTGGAGTTAGTTACTCTTACTCCACTTTACCGATATTCTGAACCAAAAAAACGTAATAGTTTTAAAAACTAAAAAACATCGGAACTCAGAGCGCGTGCAAAATTTTATCCTAATCGAAGACCGGGAAGTGGGTCAAATTAAGATTCCAAGATTTTCATTCATACCTACATAGTTACAAATGAAGCTAATATAAGCGTGTTAAAAATATTGTTTTTATCCCTACAGATTCCAATACGTCCTAGCAGCAGCGACATCTATAGCTACTAAACAGAACGAGGAGACGTTGACGTATCTGAACCAGGGACAGCCGTATGAGATCAAACTCAAGAAATTAGGAGACCTGTCGCATTATAAGGGGAAGATATTAAAGGTATTTGTTTAGTAGTACTTATAATATCCTTGAGGTATAACATAGAAGTTAACATAAAGCAGATATTCACATACACATACACACACACATACAAACACACACAGCCAAACATACACGCTCACGCGCACGCACTGACGTGAGTTTGCACACGCTTTATTGAGTCCACACAAAAAGTATTTTTAAACTACGTTGACAATATTGTGACCCTATTATTAGTCATGTAACGGGGGACCTGGAGTTCTAAGATACAGGCTTCGGCTTAGTTTAGACTCCAGATCTCCTACAAATTACAACTGTACCTACCAAATTGTTGTCAACTGATCTTTCGTAATGTACTATGTAATTTGTGGAGATAAATAAAATAAATTATTATAATTATTATAATATGAAAAGTGTGAAAGTTGGTGTGTATGTATGTTCCTCTTTCCTCAAAATTCTCAAACAGTACTTTAAGTTCTACCTAAGAGTATATCCTTCGCAGAAATTACGTAAATTTGACAGGACTAGAACTGTGTTTGAGCAGTCCTTCAATTTGAGTGGTATACCAGTATACTTCAAGCAAAAACTTTGGCAACTTATGTATCGGAACGAATGAAATATAGACTATTTTTTACCCATCTGCGGGAAGTAGTTCCCTTGGGAAGTGAAATCGCGTGTCACGTTCGGCAAAATTACCTCAATTAATGGACTATCTAAATGAAGGGATTTTTCAAATCAGACCCGTATTCTTTGAGACCCCAACATAGTTTGGGAAAAAGGCTCGGAGGATGATGACCCGTATTCTTTGAGATTAGCGACTGTCACCTACTACTATTTTGTGAAATTACTTCAGAAGAAGTAATTCAAGCACATAAAGAATTAAATAATTATCCAAACTGTTCAACTTTCTTACATTATTAAAGATTCTTTCTAACTACATAACTCTGTTATAGAGCGTGATCAAGATCTGTTTCCACGAGCGTCGCCTTCAATACATGGAGCGAGAGCAAATTGCGCAGTGGCACAACGAGAGACCCGGAGAGAGGATTGTAGAGGTAAGTAAATATATAATCGCCTAAAAAAAAGGGGGAAAATGTCTATAAAATGAGCAAAAAAAGAAGCGGCCAATTGCGAGTCGGACTGGCGCACGAAGGGATCCGTACCATTATTTAAAATGAGCAAAAAAATCACGTTTGTTGTATGGGAGCCCCCCTAAATATTTATTTTAGTTTAGTTTTCAGTATTTGTTGTTATAGCGGCAACAATAATACAGCATGTGTGAAAATTTCAAGATGTTTTCTTTCAATTTTAATCATCCATTGGGGTTCAATCAATATACTTAAAAATATACTATATATTAAAAAATAGTTGCGGTACATACAAACTTTAAAAAATTGCACTGGTACTTGCCTGACCTGAAATTGAATACGACACCTACACTCAAACTTAGAGGTTAGGCCATCACGACGAAAAACAAATTACATAATATAATATTTTATAATATACACTTTATTTAACCCTATATTTTTTCCTACAGGTGGACGTTCCTCTCTCATACGGAGTGATTCGCGTAGAGCAGCCGGCGTGTCTCAACGCTCTGCATGTCTTCTGGGACCCCACCAAAGATGTCGGCGTTTATATCAAGGTATATTTTACCGTTTTAATTAATTAATTAATTATAAATAAATATATATTTTATCTTTGCTGATATAATAAATGAGAAAGTATCCCCGTCTGTCGCGATTTCCTGGGAAAACTTCTGTATGGATTCAAATTAAGTTCTGAGACGTCTATAAAGCCTGAGAAGAGTACTTTTTATCGGGGTGCGGTAAATAACTCCATTGGGTCGTGGGTGGAACCGCGGGAAACAGTTTCAATCCAAACTAATATTATAAATGCGAAAGTAACTCTGTCTGTCTGTCTGTCTTTTCTTCACGCCTAAACTACTGAACCGATTTGTGTGAAATTTGGTACAGACATAGTTTGAAACTTGAGAAAGGACATAGGATAGTTTTTATTACAAAAAAAAAAAAAAAAATTATTCCGGACATATAGCGCCATCTATTGGTCAAATCAAAAATCTGCTGGTAGTCACTATTCCACGCGAACGAAGTTGCGGGCAAAAGCTAGTATACTATATATTTTATAGCTGTTTCCCGTGGTTTATCCCCAAAATCTCGCGGTAACCACTTCCCGTACCCGGATAAAATGAAATATCTTATATGTTACTATGTAGCAATATTTATGTGTCAAAATAATGAAAGATTTTTTCAAATCTTTTCTGCAGAGTACAAATAACCAAAGAAAATCCTCTTTATAATTTTTTTTTCCTCTATTTTGTCTTTCAAATATTTGTCACTATTTATTTATAAATTAACTTTGTCTCCAGGTGAACTGCATATCAACGGAGTTCACAGCCAAGAAGCACGGCGGCGAAAAGGGCGTCCCCTTCCGCATACAGGTGGAGACTTACCTCGCTAGCGACGAACATAATAGGCTGCATGCTGCCGCCTGCCAGATTAAGGTAACTATTAAGCCGACTTGCCGAAAAAGAGGGTGTTAATTGGGCTGTTCAACATCACAGTATGAAGGATTTTGATAAAACTTTGCAATAACATAGCTAATGCATTAGACACATAATCAAATTTTTATCCAGATGCAGGAAAGTGGCTTATATACTGGTACATGTATCGATCATATAACGGTTAGCACGGATGTTACTTACAAACGACGAGAGATATAGTCTGCCCTCAAAATCACACCAAACATGCTCCTTATAAATGTATAATTTAATATTTATTATTTTCTTTTTGTAAAGTAGATCATTCGAAACGCGTCTACTAACTAATATATTATTGCGCATCATTGTGCAAAGTCGCACATAATTGCGCAAAGTTGCGCATCATTGCGCAAAACTACACAAAGTTGCGCAAAATTCAAACCCACCCCTTTGTCACCAGGTATTCAAACTGAAAGGAGCGGACAGGAAACACAAGCAGGATCGCGAGAAGGTCATGCGCAGACCTCGCACTGATTTGGAGAAGTATCAGCCAGGGTGCGAAGCTACTGTTCTTACTACGGTGAGAAATTCTTTATTTGCCTAGCCTTTTCATTAAAACATTTTGCACGTAGTTAGGAAGGAATGATGTACTTTTTAAATGAAAAAATCACTTGGAAAAGTTTGCAGATTGGATGCTGAAGAATATGGAATTTGTCCAAAATAACTTTGTAATTTTGAAGTTAACCATGTGACAGATATTGTCGAGAAGTTTTGCTTATCTGAAGTTAGCTATTTCTTACAAAGTTATCAACAGTCTGACATTCCTTCCCGCTGCACACACAGCGAGATCTGATGTTTCCCAACGTCAAAAATAAGATAAATATAAAAAGTCATTTATTCAGAGAATGAAAATTAGCACTTTTTGAAGGTCAAATTTACAAAAGACAGCCCCCAAAACGCCCGCCCTTCACCACTTCCTATGTGTTATATATAATAAAAGTGATAGACGGGTTTAAGTTTTCTTAAAACTTCATAGGTTAACGTGGGTTGATTTTTATACAAACTTACCCCCTTACTTATAAAAATCTCTAATCACCTTCTAAGCAACGTTTTAACTAATCACTACTTAAAGTCTTAAGTAGTGATTAAATGTTAGGTAAGACATGCTTAAGCAACGTTTATAAGTAAGAATTTTCTTAAACAGCCCTTAAGTATTACTTATTATTTAATTCACGTTTATAAGTAAGGCTGTTAATATCTAATAGTACATCTAAAATTATGTTTTTTTGTTGACAGCTGTCAAACGATGCTCTGATGCCGCCGCCATCTTTGGTGACCACCTCCCCACCGTACTCGCCTGAAATGTGGTAAGTTATAGTTATTTTTAATTATGTTCCACCAGTGGTTTCACCAGCGGCCTTCCGAACTATTTCACGCAGCTAGATAAAAATGTAGCCTCGATACATGGGCTATCCAACACTTTAGATTCTGTAATATAGATATTTAACCATTGAAAAGTCTAAGCGATCATGGGCCGCATGCAACCGACTGTGAAGAAATTTTGGTAAGTTTTTCAGCGTAATGCACTCTGTGTATTCAAGCCTGTATGATGTGAAGTTTGCTGCCTCATGAAATAGCACGTTTTTATTCATACTAGGTAGTGTATGCAGGATTTTTAACACTAATACTTGCCAAGAATTTAAGAATCACAAGGTTTAACAGCAAAAGTACACAGCAATATATGTTTATTGCAATACATGTTATGTATCTCCATATTTTTATATCCATATAGATAGTTATATGTGCATTTTGTTTAATGATGTAATTTTCCATAAACAAACTAAACTAAGGAATATTAATGACTTACGCGTCACGGATATCAATTTCTCTCAATTGCTATGACAGTTGATATTTATTCGTCTTATCAATGTTAATTACTACTAAGTTTTTTCTGCGAATTCCATGAATTAGTCATTTATTGGGATTACTTGCATTTAGAACCTCGATGTTATGTATCCATTTATATAAATACTAGCTTCCGCCCACGGCTTCGCCCGCGTAGAGTTCGGTTATATCGCGTTTCCAAGAGAATTCTTCAAAAGTCCGGGATAAAAACTATCCTATGTTCTTTCTCAAGGTCAACTCTATCTGTGTACCAAATTTTTATTAAAATCAGTTCAGTGGTGTAGACGTGAAAGCATAACAGACAGACAGAGTTACTTTCGCATTTATAATCTTAGAAGGGATTCTAGGGATTACATTGATAAATAAGTAAATAATAAATAAATAAGTAGCAAAATGGCTACCGTGTAGAGAGATTACTGTAAAAAATGAGCATTAAAACATCAAGAACTGATTACATAAAAATAAGCTGAATAATGCTTTGCGCATCTTTGCGCAAAAATGCGCATCTTTGCGCAAAAATGTGCAACTTCGCTCTTTGGTCACAATGTAAAATTCAAATAAATATTAAATATAGATTTTGAGTTTAGTATTGATATTTAGATGTAGAGTTTATTCTAATAGATTTTGAGTTTAATGCATAAGTAATATTTTAATTGAAAACGTCATGATACGACAAGCTTGCAATTTATACATAGTATATCACATGCTAAGAATTTAGAACAATAAATAAATAACAATTGGTGTGATGTGATGGTGTCAATCATGTCTTAACCAAATGTTACAGAATCTGTCACCTACAGTTTATTGGTTCAGCCAGCGGTTTCCATCCCTTGTGAACTAAATCCCGCACACGGATAAAAAGTAGCCTTTAGGGTTCTTTTCTAATCGTTCTAGTAGTTTCTGAGATGAGCGCGTTCATGTAAACAACCTCCTCAGGTTTATATTATAATACCTACTTTAACTATTATTTATTTAGTGTGATTGTAGCGATTGTAGAATCAGAACATGTACTTTGAAATCAGTAACTTTTTTATTGTTTCGGTAAAAACATGCTGGCTATTTAATCTCTGCCTTGAAATTCGCAAAATCTAGAACATATTATTATCTGTCTAATATTATCAGTCCTTCACCTAAATACTGCAATAAAAACAAGCGTTTTTATCAAGTGTTTATTTACTTTCAATGCTAGAATTTGCGATATCTATACTTCAAAAAAATATGGTTAGTACTCTAACTAAAGGCTCCGAAATTATTGAACCAATTTGAAAAAAATATTCTCTGTTGGGAAGCTACACTATATATATAAAAAATATATAAAAAGTCGTGGTGGCCTAGTGGGTAAAGGACCAACCTCTCAAGTATGAGGGCGCGGGTTCGATCCCAGGTCAGGCAAGTACCAATGCAACTTTTCTAAGTTTGTATGTACTTTCTAAGTATATCTTAGACACCATTGACTGTGTTTCGGATGGCACGTTAAACAGTAGGTCCCGGCTGCCATTGAACATCCTTGGCAGTCGTTACGGGTAGTCAGAAGCCAGTAAGTCTGACACCAGTCTAACCAAGGGGTATTGGGTTGCCCGGGTAACCGGGTTGAGGAGGTCAGATAGGCAGTCGCTTCTTGTAAAGCACTGGTACTCAGCTGAATCCGGTTAGACTGGAAGCCGACCCCAACATAGTTGGGAAAAGGCTCGGAGGATGAGGATGATGATGGGAAGCTACACTATCCCTGGGTGACACTGACATGCTACATTTTATCCAAATGCGGAAAGTAGTTTCCCCTTGACACGGATGGAACCGCGGAAAACAGCCAGCCTATACCTACTTCGGCAGGGGATTTTTTAATTGGTTTTCTAGATGCTCCAAGACTACTGGACTGGTGGACTGGAAAAATTATTATTTCATATATAATTGGGTATTTCATATATAATAGTATACACCACTATTTTTTAATTAGTGCAAATACTTAAAGGGCTTATTTAAAAAGTTCTTAGTATTATCTATGCAAAGTTTCAAAAACTAATATTCATAATCAGCAAAGTTATTAGCGATAAGTTATATCCAAACATGTCACTCAATTCATGGAAACATTGTACAGGTAATTCCAAGTCATTCAAAGTAGTATTTATTAATCATATTCTGTCGCTCTCGCATTCGCGTGCTCTCGCTCGAACTTGCCCCCTTGATTCAATTATGAATTTACCAAATAAGACAAATTTTCCTGGACAATTTTGGGATTTCGTTTTTTTTTAGTTTTGATTACACAAATATGATCAGTAACGGGTACAGATAGAGCCCCATTTTTTTGTGTACTAATTAAAAAATAGTGGTGTATATCTTATATATATAAAAGAAAGTCGTGTTAGTTACTCCACTTATAACTCAAGAACGGCTGAACCGATTTAGCTGAAAATTGGCAGGGAGGTAGTTTAGAGCCAGGAGAAGGACATAGTTTTTGTCACCATCCTGGCTACGGGAAGCAGTTATCTCGGGACGCGGGTGAAACCGCGGGCGGAAAGCTAGTTGGGAATATTAATATACTATCCCTGAATGACATAGGCTATATTTTATCCGAGTACAGGAAGTAGCTTCCTCACTAGTAAACAATAAACTACCTAATGAAATTCGCCTTCAAACAAACGAGCTGAAGTTATGTGACCTCTGTCAATAAGTGTTTATGCCTAGGTGTATAGGAAGCTAGGCCACGACCTAACCTAAGTGGTGGTCATTGGAATCATATAGGGTTAGGGTCAATTCCCACTGAAAGAGCAGCGGCCGGCAGCGGCCGTAAGAGCACGGACAATGTGAGAGCGCGGCGCCGCGCTCGCGCTCAATCACTTGCATTTACGGCCGCTGCCGGCCGCTGCTCTTTCAGTGGGGATTGACCCTAATATAGGAAGTTGCCTTCACTATTATTATAAAGAGTTTTAGGAGATGTAGGTTTGTCGGTCGTTTTAGCTGAAAAACGTCCACTGCTGGACTCAAAAGACTATACATAGCCATTAAGTATGTATTCAAAAACTTCGATTGCTTGTTTTGAAAATGAAAATGAAAATGGTAACTGTCTAACCATTCATTTTCTAATGTAGAAATTCTGGTACCTATAATATTTATTTCCGAGTCACAAAATCTGTTGCCACACGCCGGTCCATTTTGAATTTTTTTTTTTCAGTGAAGGCTCATTTCATCCGAGAAGGCTACTTTTTTATATTGAGTGCACGAAGTAGTTCTAGTAGAAGCTAGTGATTTTATAAATGATCATGTACCTGTCAAAGTTTTCTTTGAATTTACTTGATGGCAACAAATCATAATTTGGCCATTTAGTAAACGCATCAATTATAATTATTTCGCACTGTTTCAATTTAAATTAGGTGTTTCAGACGCAATGGATGTTTACTAATGTCTTCTGTTTAAATTAAATGTTTTTATTTCACATTTTGAAGATGTCGACACACAGCTAAATTGGGTTTGATTTAAAAATATGAGTGGAAAACGCCTGTACATTCATAATGTCTTTAATTGAAGTTTGTTAGAATTATTTACCACGAGAAAAATATTTCGATATTCAAACAAAACAAAATAATAGTGTTGGGACACTACACAAAAAAACCGTTAATTACCGCAAAAAAAAACTATCGACATAATATTACAACATCACTAGTGACTACGTGCACTATAAAAATAGCCCATCAACTCAGTCCCCTTTGGCCGCTAATTGAATGCTAGCCCTATTACGTGTAATTAGTATGCTTGGTTCAATGGCGGGCAGTTGCCTCCCTTGGTATTACATATACACGTACCGAGTTAGCTGTGTAGTTAGTTAAAATAGGAACTAAAGCTTGACTGAAAATATAGGCCAGTGCAGCTAGTATTGGGAAATTAAATTACCTGCAATTAAAAAAGTGGGTTTTATTTGTAAATAGAACAGGATTTAAAAACAAGTTTAACGTTGTTGTTATGTTGCCGTGTAGTGTCAGAAAAAATAGCGGATATGTGGGTGCCATTATAGTTTTAGGAGTATTGAGGATTAATTTGAAAGACAAACCCTTATTTTACTGCCCTATATCTTGGTAAATATAATAAATTGGCAACACCTAATCAGATCTAGCAGCGCTGATCTTACCAACTTACTCGGTGAATCTACTCATAGCGTGATTGTCCTAGCGATTCGCATGGCATGTCAAGTGGTGTATATCTGTAAGCAGCGTGTATTAATTAGAGAGGTTTTTGTACCTACTATTATTATCTCGTAGCGTTACGTAATTACTGTTTGTAGCACGCGATTTGTATGGTGAAAATAAAAATTACTTATTATTCTATTTTATGGAGGTTTTTTTTAAAAAATTACTTTCGACTGTTGTAGTAAGTAAGATTTCTTGTTCATTTTTTACTACTTGTTTGTACATAGATAAATACACAAATCACTTTGTGCTCTATGGATACATAAACCGCTTTTAGTGTGATTTTGACATAGTTATAGACTACACTATGCCATAGAAGTCATGGGAGTGTCAAGATTTCTTATTTCTCTACGTATATATTACTTTTATGTCCTGTTTCAGTAAATATCTGTACCTTTACTACACATAACAATCCTTTCAAAAATCATACGACCAACTTAAAATAAGTCCCCACTACAAAGGTCAGTGCCTGACCACAAAAGCGCCATCAAAAGCCTATTCATCATCATATTATAACACAACCTGGCATCCATTCATACACGGCCTCGGAGTAAGGAAGGATGAGCGGAGATGTTATAATGCAGGTCGGTCAGGCGCCTTATTCTAGGTCCAAATTGAGATATGATGTGATGGGTGTCACGATCAGTTACAGTTCGGGTTCTTTGAGTCCTCTGACAACAATATTTGATATTACAAAAACATATTGGGTTCCAAAGAAGACGCACAAAGGTTATAACAGTACCGAGCAGCCACGATTTCTCGACTCTACTTTCTTAGTCAATTTCCGATATGGCTCCTCCGCTTTATATTTAGTTCTCCATGTACAAGACGTACGAAGTCAGTCGACCCCATTACAGTAAATTGTACTCAACTATATTTAGAACGGATCTATATGCTCCGAGAGAACTCGTTCTAACCGGATTAGAAGAGGATGTAATGGTAATGTAAGCTGAAGCTGTTTGTGACCTGTCAAGTGGCTAACCTTTGCTTTGAATTTTGTACGTTGTAGGCGGTGGCTGTTGATGTCCTCCTAGCCGATTATCGGCTACGGCGGCTGTTCTCATGTAAGGAAATTAGCCAACTACGCAGGACATATTATAGTGCACAAGCATTTGCTTGGACACAGGTGCACTCACTATTCCTTCACTCTCATAGCCCGGTGGGACGGCAATCCGACACCACCGGAGAGAGATCAGGCGCAGGACCGACATTAACGTGCGGTGGATACCTATTATAAATGAAGAAAATTGTCTAAATCAGCTCTTTATTGTGGGATTTCAATATTTTCCACAAGATATTATGCCCTAATACGCGTCTTTGAGGACACCTAAAATAAAGACCTTTATAAACATAGAAAATCTGGTTTATAACATTCTAGTTCTAGTGAATATTGTAGTAGGAAGTGGTCTGTGAGTTATCAACTCATCATGCTATCAGAAAAAACATGTAACTGATATTTCCTTATAAGATTGCTAGGCAGTGGAATATTTTTAAGACTTTTTCCTGTATCTTTACATTACTTAAAAGCAAAGAAAAACGGTCTGTTAATATTACTTCGCATTTGCTCTTGCACCTGAGAAAAACTGGTCTTCTTTGCAATTTGCTGGTTCTTTGTTGCATCTATAGTCTAACCTTTTAATCAAGTCGTTTTACTCCTCTCATATTCTAGTTAGTAAGTTCCCCATCAAGTACCAAAGTTAATAAAGAAAGTTCAATGACTTTTGAACCTTTGCTCTGAAACCATCAAGCGTCAACACAAACATTTCATTATGCAATACGATTCTAAAACCGCATCGCTAATCCGGTGCTATTTCTGTCCTGTTCTTGCGTTTAGTGTACTCTGTAGTAATCTATAGTGGCACGGTTCGTGATTCGCTACGTATAAAGTCCACCATTTTGTTACAAAAATGTCAAAGTCCTGTTAAGCAGTACCTACATGGCCTCCTAGGCTGAACTGTGAGATGATATACCAAAAAAGAAAAATGTAATATTATAAGCGGAAACATTTCTTTGTTTGCAGCCTAAACGCTCCGAAACTACTGAACTGATTTGAAAAATTCTTTTACTGTTGCAAAGTTACATTATCCCCAAGTAACTTAGGCTATATATTATTTCCACCTATTTAACGACTGCAAAAATCATCAAATGATTTTTGCAGTCGTTAAAAAAAAAACGACTGCAAAAATCCCGCTGTGGGTTAGCAGCGGTGAGGGAGTGTCAGACTCTTACTGACTAAAAACCGTCGTGTTCCGTCGTAGGCCTTTTTATGTGCTAGGGCCGCTGTATCTCTTTCGAACAACCCGCAGCCCGCTTATGCAATACCTGTGTTCTAGTTACGTGCTGAGTACATTTTCATGCGATTACGATCTCACTTCGAGGTACGTTTAGATGGTTAAGGCGCACCATTTAAGGACCCTCACGTATTTGGGAAAAGACTAGGCAAAGAACAAGTAATGTTCGACCCGTAATGTAATCCTGAAAGCTCCAAAACTGATCCGGTTACGGGAAAAGTTCCAACGGGACGGAAGCACAGCTAGTGAAGCATAGATAGTGAGCCGATTACATGGTTTTCACCCGGAAAAAATCAGTTCCCTTATAATATAAGTAAACTTCCAGCAAACGTCTAGAAACACAAAGTCAGATATATCAACCAAACGAACTGATAGACGTATAATTGCCACACCAGTTTTGGGAGTTTAAACTGCAAATGGCCGACGAAAAATCAGCTTAAATCCAGTTTACACATAAAAAATGCAATTTGCCGCTTGCATGCAGCTCGGACGCGTATCCACTAAGGATTGCTACCAAGACAGTTGGAGATCACAATTTATTGCTTTGAAACCACTTGTTAGGCCAGATGCCTATTCAAATGCAGATGGTCATATATTGGCATATGCTAAGTTCAGGAATGTTCAGGAATTCTTTCATGCTGTTGATTAACGCAATTTACTATTTAAATCTTAAAATAGAAGATTTAGATATCATTAGCTGTTATCCCCAGATAATACATAACTTAATACGTCTTGGCTTATTTTATTTGAACTCAAAATTACTTTTTTACTCAGTTTTCAGAATGTGGTTAAACTACAAAAGCGTGACGTACCTACTTACGAGTACTTTCTATATTTTAATAGACAGTCGAAAGGAATACCATAATTGCGTCTTAATCCCAAACTTCAGCACGAATATTTAAAAAATTACTCTTATAAACAAAAGAAAGAAAACAAATTGTATCAGAATGTTGTTTTCACAAACAATGCAATGACGAGGTGTTGTAACACTTGACTAAGATCAGATCCGCCGTTATATCTTGGAATTCCGCCAGCTCATTGCAGATTGTTGAAAAACTGTTTTTCTTTTTTTGTAATGTTGTTTGTTTTTCTTGATAGCGAGATATTGTTGTAAGCATTTCTTGGCTTTAAAACGTTACACCGTTAGACGTTGTTTACGGTTTTTTTTCTGAAGTTCTTTTTTACTACAGTCGAAAAAGTATTCTGTTTAGATCTTTGCGGGCGCAGTAAAAGATTGCAGTAAGATGCATTGTTTTTTAATCTGCGTAAAACTACATATTTAATCAATTATTTTATTTTGGATTTATGTTACATTGTAAAAACTGTATTTAAATCATGATAGTTTTCTTTAAAAAAACGGTTCATATATACAATTTTCAGAATTTACATATGATAATACCAGACCATCACAGACATCAATAATAATATAAGCCTCTACTACTAATTACCTTCACATCGTCAGTTACAACGCATAACCGATTATACTTCGGCCGTTCAGAGAATGCGTTCCTGACACCTATCAGTTAGTCACGACTAGTGATGGGCACAACATAACACTGAGTTCGTTACCGTTCCTTCAAAATGAACCGCCGCATTATTTTAAGATTATTTTCGTTTTAAATTGGCGGAATCATTTGTTTTATATTTTAGTTATTTAAGTGGAAACCAAAAAAAGGTAATATTCATATAATAAAATTGTTTTATTTATTCTTTGTTACAAGTACATTGAATTGAATGTGCGAACAGAATATTAATCAGACTCCGATTTGCTTGAGGAGGTGGTGTCTTCATCATCATCTTCGCCTACATGTATAATTATATTATTATCAATAACAGAATCAATCCTGATATCTCGGTCTAACAAAAGCCGGGTAATCAAATAAAAACAGATCGAAAACACTTGAAAAACGTGGTCTATGCGCACGAAACGACAACGGACGACTGTTTTAGCGTCACAAAATGGCGGCCCATAACGCCATTTGGGGTTACCATTTTTAATCTAAGTATAAAAATGCGGTTTGGTCATAGTTTTATTTTTATATTTCATAAACGTTATAATTAAGTCTTATAGTCCATTATTTTCCAATTCTTAAAAAGAAAATCAAAACGTATTATTTTATATTATAACTGTATAAGAACAGATTACGATACTTGCCTGTTATTTTTAGCACAGCACTACAAAATATAAACCGCTGACATAACCTTGTAATAGCGCAGTATAGATTTAGAAAAATATTGTTTACCAAGTTATTTGACACTCAGTTTGGCACAAAATTATAACATTCATTGATTATTGATATAATAATGTTGTTTTAATGCTCCTCAATTGTTAAAACGGTAAACAACCAGCAAAAATATTTTTATCGTAACTGCAACGCCATTGCAAAGTTACGTCGTCAGTTCAATCGCGACGTGTCAGGAACGCATTCTCTGAATGGCCGAACTATAGTTTTCGCCACAAAGTCGCGTGAAGGTTGCGGTAACCAGAATAAACCACCAGCCAGTGGTTACAGGCACCCCTCGCTTCGCTAATTTATTGACACGACCGCGTTACGTGTCGCTAGTGATTATTGTTTTACTGCTAACTTAGATAACTAAGTATAGCTAAAAGAGTGTCGTAAAACTCCTTTCTAATGTTATTATTTAGTAGATATTTTTTTTAATAGCTCTTCAGTATAATGTCACGAACGCGATAGCAGGACTTAAATAAAATGTGCTTTTCGAAAAAAATTTGACGTCAGTTAATTGATTTGGGGTGTCATTTATAGATTATAGATCAAGACTTCGTTTTTTTTTTTGTTTTTTTTTTTCTAAATGTGAATCGTTAAAACCAAAACTCACACTTGCAAGTATCTAAATATTATAAAATAAGCGGAAACCAGTTAATTCCTAAAAAACACAATATAAAAAAATAAGAATAACATGCCAAATGTAAAACAACTTTTCAGCTGCTGAAAGTTAATCTGCCTTACACTATTAAAATTCCTGTTACTCTTAGAAACGTTAGAATATTCAGTGATTTATCTCCGTTAACGGCTGTCTCATCACTGTGACGGAAGATATTACTGATCTCGCGTTGTCTTAGGTCCGGTAGACACTATATTATCTGTATCAATAGTGTTGTTGTTTATAGTATCTATCTATTCTATACTAATATTATAAAGAATATATTTGTATCATTGTTTGTTTGTAATGGATAAACTCGAAAATTGTCCCGAGCAGCATTGGCCATATTTTGTCCTGGTAAGTTCAGTCCCCTACAGCTGTTACGGGGCGGGGGTGAAACCGCGGGATAACGGCTAGTTATACCTTATCCAGACTCCCTGATCATTTCCTTCAGATTCTAGGAAGCTGTGCCCTTAGAACTATATATAAGGAAAGAGAAGTCTAATACTAATATAAGGAAGCTGAATAGTTTTTATTTGCTTGCACGCGCTAATCCAAAGTTAGCCCATTTATTGAGGATATCTATACTTTGGCCACTTCTAACCCAGATGCCGTTCTCAAAATCCCATCTGTTGATTTACTTACTCGAGACAAAATGACATAAGTCCCTTACAAATAATATCAAATTCCATCTCTATTAAGCGAAACGAAAGACCTACCTACCATTTCTATTTCACCACCACCCTAAGGTAGACTGGCAGAGAACGCCTAAGGCGTTAAGTTAGCCGTTGTACAATGTGCAAGAAGTATTTTAAATAAATAAATTGTTAAGAACAGCACTAAAGTGAGCTATCAAATGACAGGTATAAATACTGTCGCAATCGATGACTCGTCAATAGGAAAGTTTTGTTTGTTTGTATGTCAATATGATGACATAAAACGGCTTATCTCATTGATACGATTTCGGTTCATCATAGTCATACTACTGATGCGTAGAAAGTGTGAACGTTTATTTATTTAGCCAACGACGCTCTGACGAGTAGTATTCGTATGGTTTCACCCGCATCCTGAGGGAATTGCTTTAATCTGATTAAAAGTGCCCTTTGTACTGGCTTTCAATCAGTCTTTGTAGGTACATATGTTCATCGCATTCAGTCACAGTCAGAAAATAAAATGCAAATAAGTGTAATTTTTCTAAGAAAAATCTTAAGGTTTTATTGTAATATGAATTTTCCGTAGCCATAATAACACTATTTCTAACTTACCCGTGTCGTCATGAAAAATTCCTAATTACCGCTATGTATAGTAAACACATTTATGAAATGCACAAATAAATCATCATCATCCCATTTCCTTTTCATTGTCCCACTGCAGGACACAGGCCTCTTCTCATACAGAGGAGGAATGAGCGCTAAAAACTATATTTTGCATTGGTTGCTATGTCATGTATCTAATGCAATTATCATTATATTGCGATTACATAACTATTAATTTTCTTCTAATCAGCGATATCGTAAGTAATTGATTTCGTTAGGAAAAAATGTCAAGTGTCTAGTAATTTTGAAAAATGGTGAACATTCCATACCTAACAATAACGATAACCAAACCATTTGAAACCATAACCAGCCGCGTACTTAACACTCATTGGTCAAATCGGCGATTTGACAACTGAAAATGATTCGGTTATCATTATACCTAGTTCAATGGTTCAACTCACAGTAAGTAATCAGTTCCTATCTATAATGAAATCTGCCCTAAATCTAAAATCTAAACATTTTACATTAGCTTCATATAAATTATGTCAAATATCAATCTCTTATCAAAAAAAAATTAGACAGATCGGTTAATGAAATTGAATTCATTATGAAGTATCATATCATCGTTAGATCGCAACGATATGTAGACAAAATACTCAACAGTTAATCTATTTTTAGCTCATTCATTGTGTTGTTATGGTCACGACCAATCATCACATTACCAACACATTTTTAAATTAAGCCATTGAATAATGTTCAATTCTTCAAGTGGGTACATATCATGCTAATTTTATCCATACTTCTTGGAAATAACCTATAGAATCGGGTTGCACAAACTGGATTGCATGAGCTCGCAATAAATTGACTCTCAATTGGGCGAAACCGAATGAAGCTAATATTATATCCGGTTTTATGCCGATCCGTCTAAGTTTTAAACTAATAGCACTTAGTTTTATAGAGCGCAAGCAATTAAAAACTTCCTACACACAAATCATTCCCGTAGTAGTTGAAAAAATCTGGTATAAATGACAAAAAAGTAGAATATATTAAACGTTCGCGATAAATTCCGATTCAAACGAAACTAAAAGGAAAACCGAATCGATACGACATAAACATACGTGTCACAGCACTACGATGCACCGACCCGAGCCGGCCGCAGCCTCTGCGAACCAATTCCAACCGGTTTTGATCCAATCGAGGTGCGCGCCTCACTCACGACCAATCAGCGGCCATTACGCCCAGTCGTTCGCGCTCCGTCGCCTGTCACGTACTCCTTTGTTTCTCGACGACACAATTATTTTCCGCTGCTAAATCGTTGATTATTTCACTGCAAATACTCGTACTAGTGTTATCCTGTGTGTTATAACGCATCGCTGATTGTAAACGACGTAATTCCCGATCGAAATTGTAATTTCTGCGGGCAGTTCGCTGACCAAATATGTTGGACAAGTAAAAAGGTGCTGCGAACGGTATAAGGACTTTCAGCCTTGTGTTGTGGTGTACATAGTGCGAATATAATCGTGACAAATGGTTGTTGAAGCGAGCTGGGGGCCAGCTATGGTGGTTGCACGCGGGCGGGCGTACCGTGTCGGATCTGGTGCATTCATCTTCTTCAACCTGACGAGGCAGGACTATAGCTGACGAGTAAGATGCTCGTGCTCGAGCAGAGACTAAGTGCGCGGCACCTGGGCCGTGGGGTTGTGCTCAGTGCTCGCTTTTTGCACGGCGTGGAGGCCCGAGGCTGGCGGATGAAGTTTTCCCTCCTTAAAGCCGAGGTTGAGATCGAAGCTGACCCGGCGACGTATAGGGAACTAGCAAGGAGGCTGAATGCGGCTAATGTTCACGTCAGACCCGCTCGACGACCGAGATTGCTGTAAATATACACTTTTTTCCTTGTATTTCGTGTTAGAAACATCTGGGTCGTTTCTATGCTCATTATTAACGTATTTTTAGGTTGTTTTTCTTGTTAGAATGTCATAAATGTGTCAAATCTTTTTACCCTTTTTAGCAGTGTTTGTTTTGGTTTTCTTCCATACAGTTACATTGACCTGATATCTTGTAAATCTGCCTAAAACTAGATATTTGACAACATAGAAACTGGTTTAGCACTTGAAACCAGATTTGTCATGTCAGATTTCAGACATCTATGTCTACATAACACAATATCAATGGGTAGATATTTTGTGTAGGTTGTATACCAGTCTTACCAAGGAGTATTGGGTTGCCTGGGTAACTGGGTTGAGGAGGTCAGAGAGGCAGTCACTCTTTGGAACTCGGCTGCATCCAGTTAGACTGGAAGCAACCCCAACGTTGTCATAATGAACCAATAGGTATTATAAACAGTAAAGTTTGTCCATAGTGGGTAGCCTCTGAAACCATAGTCAATATAATAGATCAAACTAGACTTTAGCACAATCCTTGAAAAGAGAAAGTACTAAAATCATAGTTTTTATGATGTAACTTCTGTACAGTTATTGTTTAAACTTCTAACAGTCCAGTTTTAGGTTTTATTCCTACATTTTAGTCATTGATATCCAAAATATATTAAGATAGTCCTTTAACTTCAAAAAAGCTTCATTAGTAATTTATTTTTAACTGAACTTCTGTATGTGACACTATAGCTCTTAAACGGATAAACTGATTTGGATGCAGTATTTTGTAATTAAAGTCAGTGTACCCCTCGGATATATTTTCATCAAAATCGGTTCCACCTATTCATAGTTATTATTTATTTTTCATAAGACATAGTACAAAACCCTTCAACAAAATATTTATGTTAGGATAGTACAGACATATTGTCCATGTGACCTGCATCATTTGATTTGACCCTGAAGTCAATCAATTTGACCTGCATTCGTTCTGGTATTTTTGGTTCATTAGATACATACTCCTACTGCTATCGAAGGTATCAGGCAGATCTTGTGCTTATTTATTTTTTGAAATTATAGAACAAATCTCCTTCATGTTCATATATCCAAATTTTATCCTTTTTTATATTGTACATATCTAGCTTCCACCAGCAGTTTCATTGTACATCCCATGGGGATTACTCTGCGCATCTATATAAAAAGTAGCCTATAGCCATCCTCGATAAATTGGCTATCTAACACTGTAACAATTTTCAAAATTGCTTCAGTTGATCCAGAATGATTTACAATCGTTTCAGCCATTTTTAGTATGAAAGCATAACAAACAAACGTACTTTTGCAATTATAATATTACTTTACACTTAAGCAGATATGTTATAAGCCTCTTTCATAACCATGTTCAGTTTTATTCATATCCTTATCAGAAAATAGATTATACATATACTATTATTATCTCTTATTTATTTCCTGAATTACAATGACTATACTGAGTACAGTACACCATCTATACACCACTTGAGTAGGCGCTTAACTAAAGGCAGAATCTTGATTAGACTTTTTACAAAAATACACACAAATGAACTAGGTGCCTACTGCTAAAAATAATGATTCAATCGATTAATTTTTAAGATTTGCATGTCAATGGTACTAATATAGGTTTTAGTCTATTTGTTTTGTTACTAACACAGTGGATCTCCGATGTCTTACTGAATAAATTAAGCTATTTTAGCCACATTTTATTTATAAACTGTGTTTTTCGTTTTATGTAAAAAGTCATATCAAGATTGCTTATCTTTACTTTAGTGCCTACTCAAATGAATTATAGAGTTATTTTATCTACAAAAACAACGTTTACTATAATTGAGGTCAATTATTACATTTTCAAATTGCGTAATTTGATTGATAACTGACCTACCTTAATTTTTACTTTTGCTGTAACTAGTTTCTATCTGCGGTTTCACCCCAGGGCAACTTCTTCCCATACCGGGATAAAATATAGCCTATGTCTCTCGTGAAGAGTGTAGCTTTCCAACAGTGAAATAGTTTTTCAAATTGGTTGAGAAGTTTCAACGCCTTTTACACACAAACAAAAAAATATATATTATTACACTAGCTTTCGCCAGCGGTTTCAACCGCGTCCCGATATAACTGCTTCTCTTAGCCGGATGGTGACAAAATCGTATGTCCTTTTCCCGGGTCCAAGCTACCTCCCCTCTAATTTTGAGCTTAATCGGTCAATCCGTTCACGAGTGATGGCGTGACCAAGGAATATAGGGATTCATTTTTAGGGTTCCGTACCCAAAGGGTAAAACGGGACCCTATTGTTTTCGCTCCTCTGTCCGTCCGTTCGTCTGTCACCAGGCTGTATCTCATGAACCGTGATAGTTAGAGAGTTGAAATTTTCACAGATGATGTATTTCTGTTGCCGCTATAACAACAAATACTGAAAACTAGAATAAAATAAATATTTCGAGGGGCTCCCATACAACAAACGTGATTTTTTTGCTCATTTTTGCTCGATATCCATAAATATATATAGAATATTAGTTTGGATGGTACGGAACCCTACGTGCGCGAGTCCGACTCGCACTTGGCCGGTTTTTATAGATATGATATTAGTATGATGATGATTTAATATTAAATAAAATATTTTTCTTTGTTGCAGTGTGGCCCCCAAGGCTGTAGCGAGCCCAATAGTGGTCAACAAACCAGTTCTACCACACAATGGTAAGACTTATATAACATCTAGACATATCTTACTTCTAGGAAGTTCATAATTGCAGCGAGAGAACTATAATCACTGTGCCCAAATGCTGTGCCTATAGCTGTAGCTACATATCAATGAATAATTTCATCAAAATCCGTCCAGTAATTTTACGGAAATTGTACCGTCAACCTGAATAACGGGCAATATGGTATTGCTTCCATTTGCCCATGTCTAAAAGCATAATATGCTCGTAAAATTAGGATAAGGGTAGGACGATAAATGAAATTGCTCAATACTGCAAAACTTTTTTTTGGTCTACGCCATAGCTGGGCAAAGGCCTTCCGGTAGCCTTCCATCTTTTTCTAACCGTCGCTGTTTCTGTCCAAATCTTCTCTCTTCTCAATCGCCTAAACGAATTTTGTTTATTTTGTTTCAGCAATTCTTGCCGCCAATAATCAAATGAAGCCGTCTTATTGCCAAGAGTAAGTATTTTTTAAATTACCAACTACCTTATTTCCACGGTTTCACCCGCATCCCTAAAGAGAAAGTCTCTTCCCGTACATGGACAAAAAGTAGCCTATGTGTTATTCTATGTATAGAGCCAAGTTTCATCAAAATCCATTAACCCATTTTTGCGTAAAAGAATACTCAAACTAATTTTATTTTTTTTTTCAAATTGGCCTATAAAAGCTCTTTCGAAACGTCAAACGGCAAGAACCGGCAAGAAACTCCATGGACACTCTTTTTAAAAGAAAATAAAATTAATAACAGACCTCCCCACTCAGAGACATTTAATGGTTACTGAAGCCAATCCTTAGTGAAGGATTTGTATGACATTCCGTCACTAAGGAGTGACTTAAGTAATCATTAAATGTCTCTGAGTGGGGAGGTTTGTCACACATACGATCTTTCGCTTTTTAGCGTGATTAGAGTTTTTCAAACTCCCATCTAAATCTTCCTACTCAAATAAAACGAAGCAAGGAAAACCAGTTTTTTCAAGATACACATACAAATAAAAAGATACTGTTTATACCGGGCTGTGCCTGAAGGCCGTTTGCAAACATAAATAAATATAGATTTTGGCAGCCTCTATTATCTGTGCAGTGTTTGTATTGTTTGGGAATCGAAAGTGAAGAGAAAAATTTTTATTAGACTAGCATCTGTCAGCGGTTTTGCTTGCTTGGGAAGTACTTCGCTCACAAGTTAAAGCATATAGCTTCTTTGATGAATGCTCTTCCTAATACTGAAAAGTTTTCAAGTCTGTTCTGTAGTTCCAAAGATTAGCAGGTAGTTTTATTTCTCGCAGTTTCACCCGTGTCCCATGGGAGCCACTTCCCGTGCCCGGACAACATATATCTTATGTCATTCTGCGGTAATGTAGCTTTCCAACTGTGAAAGAATTTTTCAAATCTTTTCTGTAGTTTCGGAGCGTTTAGGGTTCGAGCAAACTAATTCTTTAGCTTTAGCAAACCATTATAGACGCATAGATTTATTTTATTACTTTATTTAAATTTATAGACAAACAACAAGATGTTTCCTCTATATAATATATTAGTACAGAAGTATACACTCTATTATTAATTATATAATGTAATTAACTATTTGTCCCTAGTAACGACGTGAAAGTGAACTCGCCTCCGTGCCACTCGCCCGGAGCCATATTGCCTGACCTACCGCAACCCGCCGAAGACCCGGAGAAGGTGAGAAACCTTGTAGTTTTGGTTACAATTTCATTCTAATTTACTTCAGCCCGCAGTTTCCCTAGGGTTCTACTACCCTAATTATAACCTACTCTAATTATTACCTTTAATCAAAATCAGTTCAGCCTGACAAACTGAAAAGCCCACAGTCTTAGGTACTAGCAGTTCCCGCGGTTGCATCTGTATTATCCAGCGATTTGTCAAACAGCGCTTTTCAGTACGCCATTATTTCATAAGAAAATTACGGTTGAAAGTTGATTTTTATTATATTTTTGAAATAAAATCATATATTTAACTTGAAATATGACTATAGGATTTTGAATTTGGGCTGGTCTTCTTTACAGCAATGTATGTGTTTAATTTTATATTTTGTAAAAATGTTCTTCTGAAACTTCATCCTATCTACACAGAGCTCCGGCCTATCAAAGGAAGCCACCTCGTCTGAGACGCAGGCGTGGCTCGCGCGTCACCGCTTCGCGCATCACGCCGCTACCTTCACCAACTTCTCCGGAGCTGATCTGCTCAGGTAATGCCTGAAAATATATAAGTTAGTTGATAAATCATGTAAAGTTAAAAGTGAAAATTCAAACAAACCAGAGGTGCAGCTACGGCCGATTTCATGCAGTCGCGGCATTTGCTAGCATTCAAAACTTAGCTTAACTTAACTTTGCAAAAACTGGTTGTATTTCTTTCAATCACAAAACATAAATTGACTTTGACATTATGACATGCCTTTTTAATACAGAATTATTATGTAATGCTGAGTATCGTTTTTAGGGATCCGTAACCAAAGGTTAAAACGGGACCCTATTGTTTTCGCTCCTCTGTCCGTCCGTCCGTCTGTCTGTCTGTCACCAGGCTGTACCTCATTAACCGTTATCGTTAGAGAGTTGAAATTTTCACAGATGATGTATTTCTCACTTACAATCACGTTTTTTGTATGGGATACAACAAACGTGATTTTTTTATTAATATTATTTTATAAATAATGGTACGTAACCCTTCCTTCGTGCGCGAGTCCGACTCACACATGGCTGATTTTTTACAAACTGTTTAAGTGATCATTTCCTTTAAATATTATTATATAAGTAAGTTCCTATTTAACTTTATTAACATTTGTGTGCAGGTTGTCCCGTGACGATATCATACAAATCTGCGGCCTGGCAGACGGTATTCGCCTATTCAACGCTCTGCATGCCAAGTAAGTGTTATCTACTAATCTATACTAATATTATAAAGCTGAAGAGTTTGTTTGTTTGTTTGATCGCGCTAATCTCAGGAACTACTGGTCCGATTTGAAAATTTATTTCAGTGTTAAATATTTCATTTATCGAGGAATGCTGTAGGCTACTTTTTATCCCGGTACGGGAAGTAGTTTCCACGGGATGCGGGTGAAACCGCTGGCAGAAGCTAGTTATTCATAAACTTGCCCAGCCATTTCCCGACTGTGTTAGAGGGCTGGTTTCCGGTCTAACCGGGTGCTTCTGAGTACCTACCAGTGTGCCAATCTGACCTCAACCCAGTTACGCGCGCAACCCGATACGTACCCATGGGTGCGACTAGTCGTCGGACATTCTGGCTTCTGACTGTCCGTAACTTGTCATGGCGTGGACGGTCACCCATCCGTGGGCCGACCGCGCTGCGCCAAAAGTAGCTTAACCTTATGATCAAAATCAGTTCACAAATATCGGAGAAAATAACAAATAAAATATACATAAAAAACATAGATCTTTAAAAATAAAAAAATATGTAATAAATTACTTTTAATGAAAACGCCAGGCAGATTGAGTTAAAGAAACAAATAGTGTATTCTATTTGAGTGACAAGCCACTAGCAGCCAATTTGGTACACTTTCAAACCACAGAAATAGCTTTCGTGACTAGATTACATTTATACGCGTCTAAATCTAGACTGTCTTCATTGTGGTGCCAAAATATCTACGCGTTATAATTGTAATTAATTTTATTGTGAATGTTAAGACAGGTCATGTTTGGGGTCACTTATACTAAACTTACTCGCGTCTCGCGGGAAAAATAATTGGGAGCCTACAGCCTTGCTCTATAATGGGCTATCTCACACTGAAAGATTTTTTTTAATGGGACGTTCAAGCAAATAAATATACAAACGAACTCTTTAGCTTTGTAATATTCTTTATAATGATTCTTATGTAGAGTGAACCAACTCGAATATTTTCTTAACTATTGCACTTGAATTTTCATGTATAGTGCCTAGGAATGAAATTTTCATATAGGTATAGTACAGTAAACATAATGATTCATAACAAATCTGGCGCCAAAAATATGATGTTTATTCGCGTTTCTCGAAATCTATTTGAATGGACTTTTTTTATTGTGTCCTTCATTAATTTATAATGGGTATAATTTAGGCGATCACCAAAAATATTTTTAAGACTCTAAGCTGAGGCACCAAATAAAATAAACAACTCCAAAAAAAATAAATTGACTTTATTAAAAGGGCACTAAAGTATATAATATTATGATCCAAAAAAAATAAAATAACATCAGAAAAATCGCAAATCTCGCACAAATATTATTTTTGGTTCCCAAAATGGATTAATGGTCACCAAATTCTATCCAACTAAAAGATTAATATTACTACCAAAATCAAAGTTAGTGACGAAAACGAATCGCTGCAAAACCGACTCCACGTAGTCTTGTCTGCCCTACCCCTAGAGTGCAATTCAAATCCGCGTAGGCGCAGAGGGGCGAGGCGGCCTGCGAGCTGAGGCGCAGGTAGTTTTTAAGGCTCGCCGCCGCGGCTGAGGCTGGCCGGCTGAGCCGGCCAGCAAGCCGAAGCTGCGGTGGTGAGCGTGAAAACCATCTGCGACGATAAGCTCGCATGGGACCGCCGGAGCCCCGCAGTGCCGGAGCCGTGACAGAAGCCATGCTTGCTGCATGTTTCGTGCTTACATTTTACTACTGAGTTACACACAAATTCATATAACAATAAATAAGCGACGTACGTTTGGGAACCCCAGTATATTAATTGGTATTTGGGAAATATTCTAGCGATCGTTAGCTTTTTTAGTCTAACAAAAATGACCAAATTAGGAGTCATGGTATTACATAATTGGTAACATCTAAGTAGTGACAATATATAATATTTGGTCTAAAGTGTATTTTAAAGGCGTCCATATATTTTTTTAGTAGTCAATAATACGAAAAAATGGTTTTACCTAATAATATTTTTGGAAACGTTATTTGGTGACCATTTATCCATTTTGGTAACCGTTTAGAATTTTTTTGGTAGTAAAATAGGTACTTTTTTGGGTGGTGTTTAAACACAAGCCATTTATAATTGTTACAGACGTATAGAACCCCGACTGACAGTATACGTCTGTGCTGCCGGTAGCAACATCTACAGCGCACTATATCTTCACGCGTGTAGAGCCCAGGAGCTACTGCACAAGCTCAACTCGCTGCTGCATGCTTCCAAGGTAATTATACCATCCGGCTAGCTGCTTCCCAAGTGTGGAGGTAACCAGTCTTGCTGTGGCCTGCTGAGTGTAGTTATCGGCACGGATAATGAGCTCTCGGCGGAAGAGTGGGGATCGCTTTGCGCACTGTACACTTAAGGCAATAAAGCAATAAATCACTTCTGCGCAGGTGAAGGTCAGGGCTCAATATCCTTGCCGATGATTATACCAGTGTGTCGCAAGGATTTAGAGTCTGTCTGGTCTACTCAACCCAGTTACTAGAGCAAACCTCAGGTAAGACTGGTTGTCACACTTTCTGGCTTCTGACTACCCGTAACGACTGCCAAGGATGTTCAATGACAGCCGGGACCTACAGTTTAACGTGCCATCCGAAAGTATATACAAACTTAGGGTACTTGCCTGACCTGAAATCGAACCCACGCACTCATACTTGAGAGGTTGTTTCTTTACCCACTAGGCCACCACAATTTAGCTCCTCACATATTGTAAAGAAAAATTTTACTTTAATTAATTATTTAACACACAATTTCTCCCACAGGAATGCGAGTCGGTCCTAGTGTCTGGCCCCAACGGCGCTCGCGTCCGTCTGACGGACGAACTTGTCCGACACATGCCGGACAACTCGACCTACCGACTGGAGCGGTTGGACGACTGCGGCGCGTTGCTGCTCTGTGCTACTAATAATAATTAAATTATATATGTATAAAGTGATGAACTACTCGTCAAGAACAATGTCAGGTTTCGGCCCACCCAATCAACTTTTAAAACTAAATTCTCACGGACACAAAGTTATTTACTACAACAATTTAAATATAAAATACTAACTTATTATAAAATATTTAATTGTTATCTAGAACTATTAAAAAAAAATAAAACATTTGAATAAGTAATTATTTTGTTTATCGAGTTCAGGTTTTTCGTTTTAATAATTTGGAATAATTTGGTTTAGAGAAGTTCAATGCAAAAGTGGAAAACATAGAAAAGCTTCTGACATTAAACTACACAAATAACTGTAAGAATTTTCACTGTACATGAAATATTTTTATTGAGCCTAAGTTACTATGGACGTCTGACATTGTTCTTTAAAATCTGTGCGAGCAAAAATAGATTTGAAATTTTTCACAGAAATTTTGGTACTACCTTTCATAGGTATCACCAAAATACTCATCTATAATAAAAAAAACAATATGTCACTTCTTTGTAATTGTATAACTCAAGAACGGGCTCACCTAGCCAAACTAAATGCTTTGTTCAGGCTATTTAGTAGATGGTTTATTTATGTTAAGTTTGCATAAAATTGGTCGAGCGGTTCTTCATTTATCACATTTTTTGGTAATTGGTAGATTGCAAATTGGTGGACTTTATATGTAGCGAAGCACGTACCGCTGGCCACTATTTTGATAAATATTTTAAAAAATCTATGTATTTTAACCAACTAATTCATATTTGTCTTGAACGAGTAGTTTAATCAGCCCTACAGTATTTAAGTGGGCTAAACCAAAAAGTTTTACTGCTGAGACAAGATTATTTACCAAATAAGTTTTCCTATGTAGGAATATATAATACTTGGACTTTGAAATGTGAACAAAAATGTGTGTTCAAAAGCATTGTTATATGCAACTGTGTATATAAGTTTTTTTTTTACCTGATTTCGGAGAAGTTTTGTGTATGTCAATGCAAGGCCTTATAGTGCCTATAAGCATTTAATATAGAATTCGACATAATATTAAACCCTAAATTGTGGGTTTTCTATGAACTGAGTTTTCTTTTGAAAAATATATGTGTTGTAAAAACACAAGATTGGACTGCGACTATAAAAAAAATATAAATTGGATATAATATCCAATTATAATTGAGCGAGCTATTTTTTTTACCATATAGACGTCTATTCACTACATTTAATAAGTAAAATGAATAGACGTCTATAAAGTAGTTAATACTACTCTTACCCGACTACGGCAAAGCCAAAAGGGTAATATTTTTCAAGGATTTGACATTAAAGAAAAATCATTTGTGTTATCAAGTATGTAGTCTAGAAATTGGAATGTAAAGGAAAGTGTTTTCGAAAAACAGGGGCCATGAAGTATTCTTGTCATTAAAAATCACCTCATTCATTAATTTTTACTCAAATTATTTTAGTTTTTAAATTTCTATATATCTGTATGCTTATATTGTGTAGTTTTTAAGAGATTTTGAGCAGTTTTCAAACAAACTGTTTAGTTTTCTAATTGCTATGGTTAAAGTTAATGTATTTGTTTTTATAATAATGTAAACTAATACTTGAAATTATTAACAGGCTTTCATATTGTTTTTTGTTCTGTAAATCTGTAAAATAGTATTTTATAATTTCAAATCTAGTCTGACAACCAGTTTTACCCAGGGGGTTTTGGGATGCCCGGGTAACTGGGTTGAGGTGGTCAGGTAGGCAGTCGCTCCTTGTAAAACACTGGTACTCAGCCGCATCCAGTTAGAATGGAAGCCGATCCCAACATAGTTGGGAAAAGGCCTTCTTGGCTTCTTGGTATATGTGTGACTAAATAAATACAATAATATTTTGAATACAATGCCCAAGTACAAATGTGACTAAAAACCAATTAGTTTACATTATTATGAAGTTAATTATAAAATGGTTAAGTTTTATTCCGTATTATTAAATAATCGTGGAGAATTGTTTTAGAATATCGAAGATAGCCATGGGTTATGCGTTAAAGATTATAATTGTTGGTTTAGTTAGAATGATCGAGACCTTTGATGAAAGCACAATTTCCAAAAATGTTCAAAAAAATAAGTTTATATAAATAATGATATAAAAAAAATTGCTGTTGACAGCTTATTGTTTTTAGATTTGTTCTAAATTATACAATTTATTTGAATTATTCAATATATTGGAAAAAGGTCTCGCAAAAATATGGATATCGTAAAAATAAAGGCAGCTGCACACCATCACTAAGTTAGTTAGCTTTAATTCGGTTGTTATGTAATCACAGATTATAATTGTTATCTAAGATTATTTTACGCCTTGTGGCTTGCATGTTATTATAAATAAATTATATTTTTATTTTCTAAATAAGTTTCAAGTCTTTCATATCAAATAGAGGCAAAAAATTACCCTGAAAATGGGTATTTACCCCACAAAGATGTATCACCCTAAAATGGGATGATATTTCAATAGTAAAGATACACTATAAATGTTTCTATGTACAGTATAAATAGTAATTCACATTGTTAATTGGTGAAAAAAAAAAACTTTTTACCCTACTGCTCAGAAGGGTATGTTTTTCTTTACAAAAGGTGCCTTAAGTAGTGCCTACACGACCTCTGAGGTCCGCGCTGTTGTCTACGGAGTATTATCGATAAATATTTTATAAGATTTTATTACAATATAAATTGATTAGATAATATGTTGCATGATTTAGTTGTAGTCAAATGTATGAAGTATATAGTCAATAAATGTATAAAGATGATTATTGAGTTTTTTATATACCTAACAAACCTGACATTAATTAAACCCAACATTTTTGAATGATCGCGTATGCTTTTTGTATGTATGAATTTAAATACGGCTGGGTTACACTCAACGGATTTCCGTGAATAAGAAAAAAAGACCTACCCATTTTATTGTTGATTTGGGTCGAGAATCATCAGCATAATTATGTCATTGAATTTGAAAAAAATCAACTCAAAACTCAAAAAAAAATATTTCAAATAGGCCTATGAAAGCTCTTTCGAAACGTCAAAGTTAGGTGCACGATTCCAAAGAGTTGGTCTCATGGAGAAGAACCGGCAAGAAACTCCATGGACACTTTTCTTTTCTCATGGACAAATTTCATACAGTTTTCTATCTAGTCCTGAGAATGTTATACAATTCAAATTGAGCTAAAAATGTATTAATAAATAATACAAAATAATTTTAGTGCAATCGTTGCTAGAAAAATAATTTATACATCATCATCCTCATCCCCCGAGCCTTTTTCCCAACTATGTTGGGGTCGGCTTCCAGTCTAACCGGATTCAGCTAAGTACTAGTGCAATCAAAATGGTTTTAACTACTATTCTTAAACTTTTTATCAGTGAGATCAAGGATACATTTAGGTAGCTTGTTATAAAAACGTACACAATTCCCTAAGAACGACTTATTTGTTTTTGTTAGCCTAAACTTGGGAATCACTAATTTATGTTTGGTACGTGTATGTGAATGTCGCTTTTAACTGTGAATTTATGGAGGTTTTTGCGAACAAACATAATATTTTCAAAAATATACAAGGAAGGTAATGTAAGTATATTAATTTAAAGAGATTCGCGAGAGCCCATTCCATAGATCGGTCGGATCGCCCTTTTTGCAGAACAAAAATTGATTGGACATCAGCCCATAGCAATAATGCCATATGACATCAGGCAATGGAAATAGGCGAAGTATACAAGCCTGGCTGTAGCTATATTGGTCGGTTGTCTTATTTTTCTGACTGCAAAGGCAGCAGAACCAAGTCGCCCTGATAAGGAGGATATATGGCTACCCCATTGCATTTTACTGTCAATGGTAATGCCCAGAAATAATGTACTGTTAATTAACTCTAATTTGCTCTTATCGAGCATTATATTAGTTTCAACCGCAGTGACGTTAGGCAAACAGCGTTTAATAATAAATTGTTGGCTGCGAACCATTTGGAGAATTTCTAGGCTTTCATTAATGTGACTAACATTGGGGTTCTTACGCTTAACTTTAAAAACAAGGAAAGTGTCGTCTGCAAATAAAATAACATCCGAAATATCAGACATTCATATGGAAGGTCATTTATATAAGCTAGGAACAGAAATGGGCCCAGTATAGAGCCTTGAGGCACGCCCATTTTTACAACTGTCCCCGAAGATGTTGAGCCGTAGACTTCCACTTTTTGCTGTCTGTTGGATAAATAAGACTGGACAAGTTCAAGAGATTTTCCACGAATTCCGTGTCGTCTTCGTAGTGTCTCAGCTTAGAAATGAGTGTATCGTGGTCCACACAATCAAACGCCTTGAAGAGATTACAGAATGTACCGACGGCATCCTGCGAACTCTCCCAGGCCACCAAAATTTGAGTGACTAACCGCGTACTGGCGTCCGTAGTGGACCTATCCTTTGTAAAGCCGAATTGACGGTCGTGCAGTATATCATTTAAGTTGAAGTGGTTTAACATCTGATCAAGCATGATCCTTTCGGATATTTTACTTAGAGCCGGGGGAATAGAAATGGGTCTGTAGTTTGACGGATTTTTCTTACAACCTGACTTAAATATTGGAATGACCTTACTGTTTCATCAAATCAGGAAAGGTGCCTTCATCTATACATGAGTTAAAGATTTGACTAAGTATTGGTGCAATATTGTCAATCACGGAGCTCAGGGCTTTAACAGAAATGCCCCACAAGTCTTCCGTTTTTTTTTTAATTTAGGTTATTGAAAGCTTTTTTTACTGTATTAAAAGTTATGTAATGGAATCCGAAGTCCGGTACTTCCTTAGTAAAATTTTGTTTTAATAATGACTGCAAGTGTAGAGGACGAGTTGAGTACACAAAATCACAACATCTTGTGTACACAAAATCTTAGTACGATTTTAATAAAACCAAAGAATAGCTTATAAAATTTATTAAATATTACAAAAGGCACTGTAACTTAATACTGGTCCTATATAATATATAGCGTTTATTTGTGATGGTTAAGATATAACAGTAAGTTTAACAATCAAGTTATTGCTATTAACAGATTAAAAACTCAAGCCATAGAAGAAAAAATATACAGTTTATGATAAAATAAAGGTTATTTTTACCCAAAAGGGTATATTTTACCCTTAGTATCCAAGCTAAGACCCCAATTGGAATGATATGACCTATTAAGGCTACTGTGACCCAAGTTAAGATAAAAACGGACCCCACAAGGGGTATAAAGGTACCCCAACTAAAACTTTACCCCAAATTAATTGAATTGGTATCTCAAATTCTATGATTCAAATAAAAGAAAACTGATAAAAAACTATTGAGAGTTTTTATTTCTCTAATCAAAACAGTTAGTGCAAACATATGCAACTTTGCATTTTTTAATTCATAAAAACCCCATTATAATTTAGTGAAATTGCATTCACAAATCTGGGTACTATAAAAAAATGCATGAAAACATTAAATGGAATACTTAAATACTCTATTAAAAACTGCCACTAAATTATTGTCACAATATGGAATGTTTATACATAAGTCTTGTATAAATATAACAGTGCCTAATATTATGCAGTAACCTTTACATTGATGCTGTATTTTGTGTACCAATTTAACCACCTGCAGAAAAGGCGAATTTGGAAAAAAAAATTGTTTATTAATATTTATACTCTTTTTGTGTAGGCATTTATAAACAATCTTGATACTTGATGCATTTTATTTAAAATGCTTGAGTCTAAAAATAAAATATGGTTAAAAATTTATGTAAATATGCAGTACAGTTGATCAAAGGATTAAAATAATTATTTTAAGGGGTAGCAATAAAACGAGTGACTGTAAGTTTCAAAATTAATTAATTTGGGTTATATAATTACTAAGTGAGCGACTGACTGTAAGTGATGAAAAATCGACAGAATAGTATCTTACAAACATTAATTTGAGTTACTTAAAATACAAAATGAGTAGCTTCATAATATTTGAGCGACTTAATATTTGTTTGAGTGTCAACGGATCGGTCTCGGATACAATTTTAATATATGAAATGGATTTATCACAATCCACTTTTTGTAAGCTAGTTCTGGATTTTATTATGAATCAATATTCGTTGTTAGTTTAGTTAATTTTTCGCTTACTCAAATTCATACCGCCCAAGTTATTAATACAGTATGTCATCATCAGTCGCAAAGCGTTTTTTTAATCGCTCGTTTTATAATTCCCCTATCTTAAGTAGTAGTTTATTTTTTGAATACATATTTGGGTAAAAAGTTCTAACAAAATTGTTTACTTCTCAAATGTGTTACATATAATAAAATAACTTCTCAAATGGAGTGCAGTTATTTTTTTTTAAATATGTTTCACCACAGATTATGTCAATATACATAGGCAATATGTTCCAGACTACCTTTTTTAGGTAATTCATAATCTCATGATCACCAGCTCAGCCATAAGACTGCTGAACTTATGTCCAACCTTAAAAACTGCAAGTGATTATATTGGTACCTTATATACTTACAGTAAGTTACACCATTTAACTATAACGATAACCGAACCATTTTCATTCGTCAAACCACCGATGTGACCAATGGGCGGCAAGTATACGGCTGGTTATGGTTTGGTTATCGTTATAGTTAAATAGTGCATCTCACCCTTATTGAATAAACTCATATTAATATATTGTTAGTCTAACATGTGTATTTACAAGCTTTTGACCTGCCAAACAGCCAGGTACTTTTAATGTTAATATTACTTAGTTAAAGTATAACAATATTTCATATTTTGTTAGTTCTTCATAAGATATGATATCAATGTGTGTGACTCAAGTATTTTCCTATCTCTGTTTTACAGTTGCATTGACATAAAATAAGGTTTTTTTAACGCCCAAAAGAGGGTCATAAGAATACGCTTAAATGTAAAATACCAATGACCACATTAAAACACTGTAAAGGAAAAATTATAACTTAAAAAGTGGAATGAATACTAAATGCTTAAATAGACAGAATTTGTTCGCTTAAATAACTTTCTATATGAGTTCAGACTATGTATCAAAAAATATATATATTGTAAGTTCTAAATACGAGAAAAGTATTTAAATAAATCTGGAATATGTTTTCAAAGAATGTGTTAAGTAGCTAAGGTTTTTTCAGGGTTTTCATACATTTAATTCTTATATTTATAGAAAATTAAGGCCTTGATATAGTTTATAGAAATCCAGCCTTTTTAAATTATTTTTATTTAAAATTCAGTCATAAGATTCCGACTTAAATATGCATGCGTATCAAATATATAAGCTTTTTTTAATATACTGAAAAGAAGTTTATTTAATTTAAAATATTTTTATATATTTTCGCCACCTCTCAAAAATAAGTTTTGAGTATGATTTTGAATTATTGTAAGAAACTTTTTAAAAGAGGTAACAAATATATATATTTTTAAAATCTTAATATTATAAATAAATTTCGCAAAAAGTTATATTTTATATTCTTAATATTTATACATAAAAAAATCTACAAAATGTAACGTTAGTGGCAATTACATAAAAAGCTACGAATTTATCGATTTTCGTGAAAATTTTATCCAAAAGTTTGATATTATCAAAATTGGTCCAGCCATTGCTTATGATTTTATTTGCTGTCGAATATAATAGTAAAAGTTAAAATCTACATTTGTAGAAGATAAAATTGGTATACATTTAAAACGCGCGTTTGAAGAGTGCCAAAAAGTGCATTTTCAAATTACAAAAAGTTACTTATACCAGTCAAATTCATGATAATTTCGAGGCACATTCTATTCAAAAAAATCTATGAAATCACTTTATATTGTGATCGGCTCAACCAGTCAGAAATTGGTTAACCTTTTTGTAGCATTTGGTTGCCAAGCTATCGAACTTACGATGATTGAAAAATCACCGCCAAAAATGTATTGGTTGACCAACCTATGAAATTTTTAGTAAAACAACCTCTAACTTCCACTATTTGAAGCACAACCTAATGCTACTTAAAATAGCATAAAAATACACATAAAAAATAATAAATAGTCGTACCACTACTTAATTTCAGTAATAACATATTTTTTATCCCATTTGGTTATCGGCAACCAAACGCTGCGGGTCACCTGGCATGCAGCAACCAAGTGCTTCGGTTGTGAGGTCAGTGACCCGGTCAGTTGTCGTAGTGTTGTGGGACGGCGTTAGAGGGCGCTAGTTCGACGTAGTTAGCGGGGAGCATGCCAGTGCGGCCCGTGCGTAGTACCTGCCCGGTCATCCAGCCGGAATCGATCGATGTTACGTTGGAAATTAAGTCGCCTTCGCGGAATGATACCTGAAAAGCGCGTAGTGTGTTTTTAGAAGCAATCATTTTTTATGTGATGATCATTGAGTAACGAGTTTTTTTTTTAAGTAAAAAAAATACACTTAAAAATTAAGTGTCTAGCGACACGTCTGTTGGTATATAAATTAATCATTATTGAGTTCAAAATGAATGGATAGTAAATATCCTCGTAAATATGCAATAGAAATAAATAACAATACTATTCCTATTGGTGAAACTTGCAATGATAGTTGTGTTTTGTTAATACATTTTATTAATTGATATTACTCTGTTTGTTTTAATTTACCTCATCGCTGTCGCTCGCCTCGTAGTCGTACATAGCGATGTATACTCGCTGAAAATAGAAAATATCACATTTAAAAACACGGAGAATCATAAATAAGGTTTTTCTTTGAAAATCAACTAATCACTTAACTTCAATTAACTTGTACGGACCATTAACACATTTCATTTTGGAAATTCATGGAGATCGAGGGATGGCTAAAAGTTGCATTTAAAAAAAAAGTCCCAAAAAGCCTAATACTAACACTTTGTACATTCAAAATCTTTAACTCTGACCTGTGATACTCAATTGAAAGAATTATGACAAAATATGCATTTCTACATTATGTGACGGCGGCTATTTTAGACCGATCACCAAACAAAATTAGTCCGCTTTCTTGCAGCAGAATACTAACCTGGTTGTGATGGTTGGCAGGCTGTCTAGGCAGTTCATTGGCCAGCGGGTCGAGGTCGGTCACGCGACCGATGTGGCGGCTTTGTTGCTGTTGTTGCTGCTGCACTTGCTGGTGGGAACCTGATGATTACAGTATAATCATTAGCTTATTAACTGCTTGGGAACAGTAAATAAATATTATTTTTTAAGAAGGCAAGTTTAGTACAAGTTCAAAAGAATTTTTACAAATGCGAAAGTCTGTCGCATTTTCACGATAGTTACTTAACTGATTTAGATGAACTCTAGAGCCTGAAAAAGGACATAGGCTTATTTTTATCCGAATGTGGGAAGTAGTTCCCTGGGGACTGTGTGGAACTTCGGGGAACAGGCAATAATTTAGTTATTTCAAGGTCATATATTTATAAAATAAATATGCGCTTTAAATAGATATTGAGAATAAAGAAATTTAAATAACATAAAAACAGAGAGTTGATTAATATTGCGTTCATTTTATGAACTGAGTAATAGTTTTATAAATACATACTTTAAATAAGAAACTTACAGTTTTTATAGGGAACAAATATGTAGTTCTTGTCAAAGAAGATTTTAAATGAACATCAAGAAGCAAAATCAAAAATTGTTTGTATCAAAACCCAACACAAAAAAAAACATGTAAATAACACAAAAATAAATGAATTACATAAAATGAATGAAAGATTGGACCCACAACATATAAAGCAAATAAATAAAACTCGAGCAAAAAAACAGGTAATTAAAACTTATAATTTTCTTTTATATGAAGATCTTGTATGCCTAACAGTGTTTTCCTCCTTTGAAGAAGGTTACTGACCTGATTTTTTGCTCGAGAGTAATATACCAAATTAGAAATTTTTCACAAAAACGCAAATATAACAAACCTCGTTTCCCATCACTAGTGCTATTATAAATAAGCGTAGCAGACGCCCTCTGCGTGTTCGGCGGCGCTCTAGGCCCGTCACTGATCGGGTCATAGTCCTGAATCCTGCCAATCTTCTGTTGCTGACTTTGTTGCTGCTGTTGCACCGGATAATTCTGATATTGCTGATAATATTGACCCTGATATTCTTGGTACTGGGGATAGTATTCCTCTTTAGGCTTATAGTACTGTTCTTGATACTGTCTATTATGCCCCGAAGGTTGGTGAGCAACCTGCTGCTGCATTGGTTGCTGCACTGGTGGTGGGTGGTATGTGGTTGCTGGGGTCTGGTAGTGGTTCTTCGGGGGCAGATTTGGGGGCGGTATGTTTGGGGGCAGCATTTCCGTGGCGTAGTTGTCGATTTGTTGGTGATAGTTGTCCGATGGCACTTCTAAAGGGGAGGTTGATTAGAAACATATGTATGGGGGTAGGAAAAATAACATTGATTGTCTACTATGTAAAAAAATATAGATACTGTTTTAACTTTTTTCTGCATTAATGTAAGTTTGTATGATTAGGGAACTCTATGGCACCGATTTTATAAATTCTTCGGTATCCTTAATATTATTTATATGCGGTGCTTATCATATGCATCGCATCAAGGACACCCAAAAGGATTTTAACTACCTTTGAAATTAATAGTCAACGTTACAATAAAATAATAGCATGCATATTAATTTTGGAATTTTGTTATCGCTTTTCCCTTTACCCGAATAAATTGCTATAAGTATCAACGCATAATTTTTACCATATTATTAAGTAATAGGTAATAAACAGATATTTTTATGGGCTCCAAGTATACATTTTATAAATCTTCTTACATTTTATTTTTAATCCCTTCATGCATTTTTGGTTAAACCGACTTCCAAAATGAAGGTCGTATATTCTACCCGTATTATTTAAATATGTCATAGTGAATAATGATTGTTATTCAAAAACTCGAACTTCACACAAATCGTATGAAAATATACAACTTGAATTAAAACAATATTACCACATAGTAGGTAATTTTAAGGATGGCAACATTTTTTGAAGACAGTTACAAAATCACGGGAAACAATTAAAAAATGAACATAAAATGCTTTAAAATCACACGAAAAAAAAACTAAGTTCTGTGTAGATACAGGAAAATAGTTTCATTTTCAGTATTGAGCAGGAAAACTGCCAACTGAACTATAATTAAATTAATGATAGTAGTTGAGGTAAAACCATATTTTTAGACGTGATTTCACCAGTGTTACATTCCAGGTATTTTTAATTTATCTACAACCTGGGTGCTACATGTAAATGTAGACTAATATTCTATCATCATCCTCCGAGCCTTTTTCCCAACTATGTTGGGGTCGGCTTCCAGTCTAACCGGATGCAGCTGAGTACCAGTGCTTTACAAGGAGCGACTGCCCTATCTGACCACCTCAACAACCCAGTTGCCCGGGCAACCCAATACCCCTTAGTAAGACTGGTGTCCGACTAACTGGCTTCTGACTACCCGTAACGACTGCCAAGGATGTTCAATGACAGCCAGGACCTACAGTTTGGCGTGTAGCCTATTTTTCTATAGTTACAGAATATTATTGGTTTATATGACTTCTGCCTATCTGATCTACTGCCTATCTGATCTACTGGCACAATACTGATATTCATCATCAGCCTTTCTATTGTCCCACTGCTGGGCACAGGCCTCTTTTCATACAGAGAAGGAATGAGTGTCAAAGCCAGTTGGCGATTTCAGACTTTGATGTTCAGGTTTTGTCAGATTTGATAAAGTCGTGCCTGGAATCGAACAGAAACACCCATGCATGAGTGTTGATGCTTTATTAATCAGTAGGCCACCACGACTTCTTGTAGCAATTTTTTTCTGGCAGTTTTTTTTTGTAATAGCTCAAAAAATTTCAAGTTTATGTGCATCTAGCAGTGGGTTGACCACCATTAAGTTAATAGATAGTGTCTTTAGAATATTATGATATTCTGCCTAGCCTTTTCCCAATCATATTAGAAAGATATGAAAAAGAGAAATATAATCTAATCCAAATTGGTTCTTTACAATTTTAACAACTTTCTAGGTGTGACAACCAATAGGTACCCCGTTATTGTGAAAAAAATTCTAAGCGCCTTGTTGACACTTCTCGTGACCCAAGGGCTGGCTTTTATTTCGCACAGAGGTTGAGCATTGGCATCCAACGTGGCAATGCTGCCAGCCTTCTGGGTACATTACCCAGTGACAGCGATGAGGAGCAATTTTTTTGATGCAATGTATTAGTTTTAAGTTGTATATATAAGTTTATTTTTAATTTTTATTCTGTTATTGTGAAATATGTATCAAGTCCCTACAAAATTATAATATTAATGCAGTTCCCTTATTTCTTTTTCTATGACAATGTTATTTTTCCGTTTAAATGGTCGATATGGGAGTTAGCAACAAATGTTGATAAACCATCAATGATTTGGACATGGGACCACATTAAATGGACCATGAGCGATGAGGAAATGTACTTTTTTGATATCAATAAGACCGTCAAAACAAGTTTTTCAAAATAATAGAATTTTAGTTTAGAAGCTGGCAACACTTTTCTATAAATAAATGGGGTTTGTGTAACTATCAATATAGTGAAAATTATTGTGTGAAATATACTTTTCTAAAGTTTAGATTCATATAAAATTTGTAATTTAAATATGTGTAAAAATTGTTCGGACGGTCTTATTCATGATGGAATTGATTTTTAATGCGTGGACTGAATTTTGATAATTCGTAATCAATTATTATGAATGGATATTTAATTGGTTTAGAATTCGAATTATATGTGAATAATCCAGTAGTTTTGATTCATTTGAAGATTTAGCGTTTTTGTAATGGTTTTGGTTAAACAGTAATTTTAAAATATAAAGGGCCTTACTACAAAAACTTTAAACCCTGTTTTACACTTGTCTAATAAAATTTTGGCTGCAAAATGAACCATATGTCAACGTCATAATTTGACATTTTTTTAGACAAGGCATAAACTGACGTTTAAAAGTTTTTGTGGTAAGACGGAAAATATTTAAGACAGACATTTTATTAAGTAGTATAAAAATAACATTAAAAATGATATTTATTGCATACGTATGTAAAAAAAAAAACATAATTTTATATTTCTTTATTCTCTATTCAAATTCTTTATTTTATCAAAATTCAGTCCAACACAGCACCAACATAACCAAACACACAACATTTACCAACCAGCCAACATTGTGACAAACTTACCAACAATTTCTCCATTCTCATTGATCTGACGCTGTTTCTCCATCTGAGCCTTCTTCTCCAGTTCTCCATGGTATGCTACGTTGCTGATTATCTTCGTGTTAGCTTTAATTCTTAAGGTTTCTGGGTCATCGGCAACCTGTAAGTAAGATTTGTACTGAATTGAAGTTTAGAGCTGTTTCTTTGCGATTGTAACAGAGAATAGGTATTTGATTTGAGATTTAAGAGGCAAAATCAAAGTCAAAAATCGTTTATTCAAACTTGGCTGCAAAACAGCATTTTTCGAATATCAGAAATTTACAAAAGACAGCCCCCAAAACATCCACCCTTCACCACTTCCTATGTGTTTTTCTGGCGCAACAAACTTCCCAGCAATTTACGTCGAATAACTTTGCCGTTCCGATGTTAGGCATATCTCGCGTATGCTCTGTAGTGTTTTATTCGAATATCAGATTCAGCAAAACCGGGGCCCGCAGTAAGATATTATGCGGGGCTTAAGTCTTAAAACGTTATAAATTTCTTACAATCCTATGATCACTGAACACCAAAACAGAGAAGAACACAAATTCGGTTGTGCAGAGTCTCTCAGGGCCCGAGGCCTAGTCCTCCTGTAGTAACTGCTACTCTTGCTATGTTTATTGAACCCTGCACCCATGTTAGTTTTTTTTGATGTGAAACATCGTCAAATGACCGTATGCTGTGAGTGCGGTAGAAGGGTGTCTGACTAAAACCCACCTTTGTTTCTTGTAGAGCCCTTTGTGTACTAGGGCCACGGTAGCTCGCACAAACAATCCCGTAGCCCAATTTCATGAAGTCCTAATTTAATTTTGCATATACATACCTGTGTGAATTTCCCCTTGCTCTTCTCAAAGTCAGCGTGGTACTTGACGTTGCTCTGTATCTTAGTGTTTTCAGCTATTCTCTTCAGTTCAGGAGTTTCAGCCATCGTCGTGTGCTTCGCTTTCGGGACATGTCTGTAATTTGAAGAATTTTGATTTTAATATTTTCGGATATAGTGGAAGAGGACGACCAAAGAAACGATGGATGGATTGTGTGAAGGAATGTTGTTGTGAGATGACTGCAGATAGAATGGTGAAGGAGAGAACATGCTACGTCGACCCTAAATAAAATTGGGACAAGGGCAGAAGGATGAGTTATCTTTAGTTAGTTGATAAGGGTAAGCAACGCTAGAAGCAGTCAGCCCGTGAATGGATGATCATTCATGTCATGACAAGTTCCTTTGAATTTAGAAGGCACCTTAAATTGGCGGTTCCCGGCTGTCATTTGAATATCTCTGGCAGTCGTTACGGGTAGGTGCAAGCAAGAAACTCCGACACCCAGCCTTAGAAAAAGTGTTCGGGTTGCCCAGGTTTAATCAAGTAAGGCTGATAAATCAACAGTTTTGAAACGTCAACGAAAAGCTAGGAGGAATATTCTAGGCGCGGAAAATGCGGAAAGCTGCTAGTAACACATATTTAAGTAAACGCATACTAAAATTCCTTTCTAGATGAACAATTTCTGTTTTTTTTTTTAGTCCGATCAGTAGCACTAATGTGTCCAATTACTAAAGAATTTGCCGTCAAGCGTAAAATTCGCAGTTTTTTGCAAAAAAAAACAGTAATTTCCGCGAAGTAAGCAGTGAGTAAAAGTGTGAATAATCGCGACCATCAAACTTTCATTTGTTGTGACAGCACGCACTTTGAAGATTTTTGTTGATTGATGGTGTTTGTTTTGAGACGAGTGAGACGACTTATAAAATAGCTACACTTCGACCCTATTTATTGCTTTGGGAACTATTCCACCAACCAATAAAGTCTATATACTCCCTCGATAAATGGGCTACGTCACACTAAAACAAAGTATTTTTAAATCGGTCAAGTATTTTCAGAGGTTAGCGACATTATAAAGATTTACTATTTAAGTATTTTTAAATTATTATATTTTTGACATTATTTGCTTGTAAAGGTCTAAGTAAAAATAAGTAATATGTCTTTGACTTATTCCATTCAATTTTATTTTAAATAGCTGTTTCACTCGCGTCCCGCAGACGCTACTTCCCGAACCCGGACAAAATATAGCCCTATGCCACCCGGGGATAGAATATCATCGGTGATATCATTTTTCTAATCGTTTTAGTATTTTTTTTTTAAATATTTACTTAGAAATATAGATTGAAAACATAATGACATTTTTAACAACATTAATTACACAAAATTCCTACATTAATGGGTGTAACGCCAATAATAGTTGCGTGCAGTAAATGCTATGTGAACGAGGTCAGGCCATGACTATATCTTAGTTATTGATGACAAACGCGTTTTATTAAGTAAAGCACTATAATATAATGCAGAATTGTTGAACTTTTAACTAGGGTGGGGAAGTGTTGGTGTCTGATTTATCGATAAATCTTTCAGTTTTGTTTTCATGAGTATTCTTCACTAGCTTCTGCCAGCGGTTTCACCCGCATCCCGTGGGAACTACTTCCCGCACCGGGATAAAAAGTATAGCCTATAGCCTTCCTCGATAAATGGGCTATCTAACACTGAAAGTTCCTGAGATTAGCGCGTTCAAACAAACAAACAAACTCTTCAGCTTTATAATATTAGTATAGATTGTGCCATCCAAGTCGCTGGAGAACTACTTTCCACAACAGACTAATAAGTAGCCTACGTCCTTTTCCAGGCTCTAGAGTATAAAAATATATGTGACATTTTTGCCAACATTAATTAATTACAAATTCTTACATTTATGGGTGCGTACAAAAAATGCTAAGTGAACGAGGTCAGGCCGTGAAATACTTAGTCAACTATATCTTAGTTATTGATGATAAACGCGTTTTACTAAGTAAAGCAAGCATTATAATAAATGCAAAATTGTTGACCTTATAACTGGGGTGGTAAAAGTGTTGGGTGTCGGATTTATCGATAAATATCTAGTATTTTAGAAGGAAATTATTTTAGTTTTTCAGTTTATATTAAACTTGAGAGGCTATTCCCGCACCCGGATAAAATATATGCCCACAAATTACCTCGTGTGTTCATAAGTTTTAAGACAAACTTTTTACTTTTATACAAATAAATAAAATGTTGCTGGCTGCTGTATGTTAGAGGTACGCAGTAAAAGTCCACCTTTTAAGGCCGCGTTTCCATTGACGCGGAGTTGGGCGGAGAGGGGCGGAGAAGAGCGGTGAAAAGTGGTCAGTGTTTCCACTGAAGCGGAGCTGGGCGGAGAGGGGCGGAGAGGAGCGCAGCTGGGCGGAGAAGAGCGATGAAGATTTTGAATGCACCTAGTGACGTAACGAAGACAACTGACACACTGCACGCGAGTCACGCACCGCCCAGCTCCGCACCGCTCCGTGCCGCACCGCTCCGTGCCGCCCCGCTGTCCTCCGCTCTGCACCCCAATGCTCGCTGTCCTCCGCACTGCACCGCCTCGATGTATGAATATTCGCTCAGCTCTGCTCCACCCCGCTCTTACTGTTTCCATTGAAGCGGAGCGGAGATTTCAAGCATAGTCATTGGTCAATTTGTGCACCGCTAAGCTCCTCTTCGCCCCGCTCCGCGTCAATGGACACGCGGCCTTAATCAATAATACTATTAAGTAATAAGGACTATGAACATTTTCTGGAATGGTGGCCTAGTGGGTAAAGGACCAACCTCTCAAGTACGAGGGCGCGGGTTCGATCCCAGGTCAGGCAAGCACCAATGCAACTTTTCTAAGTTTGTATGTACTTTCTAAGTATATCTTAGACACCACAGACTGTGTTTCGGATGGCACGTTAAACTGTAGGTCCCGGCTGTCATTGAACATCCTTGGCAGTCGTTACGGGTAGTCAGAAGCCAGTAAGTCTGACACCAGTCTAACCAAGGGGTATCGGGTTGCCCGGGTAACTGGGTTGAGGAGGTCAGATAGGCAGTCGCTTCTTGTAAAGCACTGGTACTCAGCTGAATCCGGTTAGACTGGAAGCCGACCCCAACATGATTGGGAATAAGGCTCGGAGGATGATGAACATTTTCTGGAAAGACTCCTAAACTAAAACTCTGTAAAAAATGTAGTAGCTCTGAGAAGTACTATATTTAAGGCGATCATGATGTTTTTTTTTAATTGGGATAAGTATTACAAAACTATCGATAATCAAATTAATTAGATTCCGCATAACATCCGAAGTAGAATAAAATCTGCATTGCATAATAAACCTGGTCAGCAGTCAACCAGTCCGTCATTTACATTGAAATCGGTGCAGCCGTTTTGACGTAACAGACGTAATAAACGTGTTTGTTTATATGTTACGTCGTTCGAGTTTCGATGTCGATAAAAATGTGGTCACTTCCTTTTGTTTTTAAAAAGTGGCATTTCGTACCGATATAGAATAGGTAAAACGTTTAATTGGTTACATCACTACCGTGTTGGTTCATCAAACAATATTAGACTTTTATTATCTACTAGCGTCCACCAGCGGTTACGCCCGCATCCCACTATGGGCATCGGCACTATTCTGCGCACCCGGATAAAAAGATTTAAACAGCCTACCTGGATAAATGGGCTACTAACACTGAAATAATTTTACAAATCGGACCAGTAATTCTTGGAATTAACGAGTCAAAAATAACCCTACCGCTTTGTAATATAATTCTCTTGCGGTTTAACTAATATTTTAGCAGATTACCGAAGGGAAAGGTACTAAATTCCATTCCACTTGCATTACAATAATCTCGATTTGTTCAGGCGTTTTACCGTGAAAGCGTAACAAACAAACGCATTTACAAGTAAAAATGGATTTAGTAAACATTTTCTTCTACATACAATGATGAATGTCCAGTTCAAATGTAAGGAGATTAGCCAACTGCGCAGACACAGGTGCACTCACTATTCCTTTACTATCATAGCCCGATGGGACGGCAATCCGACATGACCGGAGAGAGATCAGGCGCAGGACCGACATTTACGTGCTCTCCGATGCACGGGTGTATTAATCACCAACTTCCAGACTCCGGGCTGCATTGTGACAGTTTCTTAAGCCGATTACGGCCGGGAAATCGAGCCCGAGATCTCTTGCCCAGAAGCCGCGCTTGCGACAGCTAGACCAACGAGGCATTTAGTCTACATGCTACTAACATGGCAATTAAATTTCATTGTTTATGATCTTAAAAGTCTACATATGACATGCGCGTGATTCACACATAGCGCAGTGTAGCAGAACGGCGGGAGTGAGTAACTCAGTAATTGCTATGAGTAACTACATACATAAACAAACACGGCTTTAAACCGTCAAACTTTGATATAATTCAGCCAACCGGAGTATGAGAGGGCTGCGGGATTGTTGGCGCGAGTTAACGCGGCCCCTGGTACATAAAGGGTTTCAGAAGGAACATGGTGAGTTTTAGTCAGAAAGAGTCTGGCACTCCCTTCAAGCTGCATCAACAGCGGGAGGGATCATTTGACGATTTCTTAAAAAAATACAGATCTCTATCGGTAGATTTCAATAACCTTTCTATCTGTGAAGTTGCACAAATATAGCAACAAATTGTGATAGTTCCTTCAGGCATTTTCGATCACATTGTTACGCACACACTATTAAGCGTCAAAGGTGTTTACGCACACGGTTCTTACTGAGAAGAACAGGCAAGAAACTCCATAGACATTCTTTGTACAGACGCCAGCACATCAAGCTACAACAATTAGCCTAATAGATCTCATGGACGGCAAACCGACACCAGCTTGTGGTCGCTCTTTTTCCTTAAATCTTTGGTAGTCTCAATAATTCTCAATAATCGCAAATAATATGATAGGTCATCCAAATTCCTATGACGCCTTCCTCAAAAACCAACTAGTCCATAAATAAAACAACCTTGACCTACGCAGTGCGTGCTTTGCATATGCCGATAGGCGGGTATTAACATTTGTATTAGGTAACGGCTAGTTTACATAATTATTGCAACGAAAGTGAAAATGAATGGACAGTATGGACACTGTTTTATCGTTTGAATTGATTGTGTATTTTATGGCTGTCTGTCTATACGCATCAGGATCTTTATGAATCAGGATCACGTTAAGAAGGGGACATCTCTGGCAGTCGTTATGGGTAATCAGAAGCCAGAAAGTCAGACAATCAGTCTTACTAAGGGGTATGGGGTTGTCTAGGTTTTACTGGGTTGAGGAGGATGATACTGTCTGTATGTCCGTCTGTCGCTTCATGTTGCGAGGAAGGAGTATAGAAGGAATGTTAATGGAATAGTGGAAGAAGACTAAAGAAATGATGGTGAGAAAGACGACGTGGCTAGAATGTTACTTGTGAGATGACTTTAGATAGAAGAGTAAGGGAGGAGATCGTATGATATCTTTGTTACGAGCAGTCAGAAGACAGAAAGTTAGTGCAGTCGCTTTATATGGCACAGGTGAACTCGGCTGTATTAGGATTAAGGACAGACTGGAAGCCGACCCCAACTTAGTTGGGCAAAGGCTAGGCACAAGATGAGGGAGATTTGAACAAAGCAAAAACCTCTTGTGTGTAAAGTTTAAGAGAAGGAGTTTTGGCAATAATATAATATTAAAAAGTACTTACGCTTCGCAGTATGGTAGTTTCCCGTATCCTTTGTATGTCCTCATGTTGAGAGTCATGCCACATTCCTGGCATTTGAAACAGCCTTTGTGCCATACCTGAAATCAAAAATATTTTTATTGTAAAATTTTCAACACATTGTAAAACAGTTGTTCAACACATTGTAAAAGTTGTGTGTAAAACACCCTTTTATTTGAATTTTAAAGCCTACATTTTACAAAAATATTGTTTCGTAAGGTTACACCTGTGTCCAGTGAGAATGACTTCTCGCACCAGGATAAAAAGTACCCTGTGTCCTTTCTCATGCTCTACTAACTAGGACTAGGTGTGTATCTTCCAAAATATAATTTAAATCGCTTCAGTAGTTTAGGCAACTCTGACACCAGGGCCTGCTAGGTGCTTGAAAACCTGTGATCCTCTCGATAAGAAGAAGAGTAGTTTTGGCCCGAAAGACTGCCTGTTTTACGGGCTTAAGTTACTTTAATAATATGTTCATATCTGCCTGTCTGTAGGGAAAACCGTCTCTAAAACCGCGTGGATCAGCTGGTATGGAAATAATTATTACGTCTGTCTGCTTAAACGCAATTGTTACACGTTTTTCCTTAACGATATCGTAATTAAGTGAATTGCAAAACATCACGTGTGACATGTAGCATGGAATTATCATAGTAAGCAGTTGGTCAATCACCTAGGATGTAACTGTTGCTACGTATGCAAAATATACTTATTCTGAAGAACAAAAAATATCTTCTTAATATAGTGGTCGTCAAACTTTTTGTCGTCAAGACATTGAACATTGGGAGTCCCTACGTAGAAACCATTGTCGGGTCTTTGCGAGTCCGGGGATGCGGGATTGTTCGCGCGAGTTACCGCAGCCCTGGTACATAAAGGGCTTAAGAAGGAACATGGTGGGTTTTAGTCAGTAAGAATCTGACACTCCCTCACGCTGAATCTACAGAGGGAGGGGTAATTTGATAATACACTAAAAAAAAGTCTTTGTAGGTGGTAAAGTTTTGGCATAGGTCTGTCTGTCGCGCTTTCAAGCCACAGCTACTGAGCCGATTTAAATAAAATTTGGTACATATCAAGTCTAGAATCTAATAAAGGACATAGGCTACTTTTCACCCGGTTGCGGGAAGTCATTCTCCCTTAACCTGGCTAAAATTAGGACCAGCTAGTTCTGAAAAAATGCCATGTATTTTTTTGGAAACAATACCCACTATCATATCATTCACATCTAAAATATTGAGCCACAGTCCATCGGGCGTTGCGCAAAGTTTTCGCAAACGCTGGCCCACTTCACAGCATATAATACAACAATTAGGTAACAATACATGGTATTTGCAGCCGTCGATTACTGTTTGGATGCGACCGGGAGTTATATTGTTGTGGAGTTAGGTTTTTTCGTGGGTAATTCATGGATTTTTCACATTGAATCGTAGGAACTTGTACAAAGGGTCGGATAGTTTTTACTTGGTTACTTGAATCTTTCTTTTGTATTTAGTGAAGTAAAGTTACTTTCGCTTTTAATCATTGGTAAGGAATTGACTAACCAACTATAGCTATTGAAGGATTTTAACACATCTGCGTTAAGTTGTACCAAGGCAGAGTTATCACGAAGATTTGGAAACTATTCTCCTAAATTGGCCTTATCAGGCATTGTATGAACTGCGGGGATTACGGGATTCTTCGTTATTAGACTTCTTCCATGTTAGAAAGGTTCTCTAGAAGGAACAAATTGCGTTTTTTATTAAAAGTTTGACTATCCTGACTTTAGCACCCACCTGATGATTCGCCATCCAAAAAATGCTTTGCACAAAAAAGAGAATGAGGATTTTATGACATAATGCAACAATTTTGCTCTATAGCTGGACAGTAAAAGGCCTAATAGACAGGTCTCTAACAAGCTTTATTTGAATTAAAAATTTGCAATTTTGACATTTCTCAGTCAAGGTTAGTTCTCGTCTAAATTCTAGTGTCAGCGTTTTTACCTTTGTTAGTGAGTGCGGCATATTTTTGACCCAGATTATAGCAACGCGGACAATAGGCTATAACCTTTGATTATATATATGTCTAGATGGAGTGTCACCATACAATCCCAACAAAGAAGCAGAAACAAAATTGTTATGCATGTGTGCGTGTAGATGTCATTTTGCACTGCGCGTTGACGTAAATAATGATACCAGCTTCTACGATTCTCCCATAAATAATCAAAAAAATAGACTAATTAAATAAGTTTGTATACATAGTGTTATTCGGTTTAACTATAACTTTATAGAAAATTGAACCTTGCTTGGCACTGCTCCTTTTGTAAGTCTTCGGCGCCTCATCTTGTCGACGGTACTCCTGTCCTTGCTGCGGAAGTGATCGGAACACACTACGGTATTTTTTGTTGGTGTCCACATCGCATCTCCGCGGCTTTTTTTAATGCAGTCTATCCACTGACTCCTAACAATAGGATTACTTGGAATTCTATTAAAAAATGATGTTACGTTGATGACCATAATTTACTAATCAATTAATAGTAGATAATATTTTGGAGAATTAGAAAATGTCTATCCGAGCAATAAAAATAGAAATTATACCTATTATTTTTTGCGCAATGCTTAAAAAAATATCCTTTATACATAACATAAATACGTGAAGTTGGGAAAATGAAAAACAGAAACTGGCAACACTGATACAATATGGCGTGATTTAGTAAACATAATTACAAAAAACAAATATTTATTTTCTGGGTCAGTTACCGATGATAGGTGATGTGATTGGAACTTTTTAGCCTTCCTTTATAATTCCGGCAGACTTTAATTGCACATGTCGTCATTTTGTCTCTGTTATTTGTATTTTAGTTAGCGCGCGTAATACGTTTTGACAGTTAAGCGGCACGATCTGTTCTGATTGACAGGAAAGCTCCTGTCGATGAGCAGTTCATCGACATTTTTTTCCACGCTTGCGTGCACTCGACGCTACATCTAGACATATATATAATCAAAGGCTATAACATAATAGAACGGGCGGGATATGCGCGAACGCATGACTCACGGCTCACAATTAGATTTAGTTTATGTTTGGTGTTACAGTTTTTTAGATGGGTATAGAAAGTGTTACGATATTTTGTGGTAGATGGACAAATTACAATTGGAATAAGGTTAAGAAGATCATCATCCATCCTTCCTCCGAGCCTTTTTCCCAACTATGTTGGGGTCGGCTTCGAGTGTAACCTGATGTAGCTGGGTGTTTTACAAGGAGCGACAGATAGGGCATCTGACCTTCTCAACCCAGTTACCCGGGCAACCCAGTAAATAATAGGACTTTTACCTCGAAAACATAATTTCTTAATTTTATATATGTTTTGTAAGAAAGAAAGAATTTAATTATTTTTAGTATTGTATATAGTATTTTTATTTAGTAAAGTAGTTTAAGTTTGTAAATATAGATTTCCTAAGTATTTGTGTGAGGAATTCCAACAAAATTGTTCGGACGAAAAATGTGTACGCATCGGCACGAGCCCACTGCTATCATTGTGTTTGCGAACAAAAGGTTACAATTTCGCGGACATTTTAGAAATGTTTGCACACAATTTGTTATTGTTTGCTAGAGCGAGTACACCAGAAGATACATTTGCGTAAGTCACAATGCTGCACAGTGGTAGAATCTCACCTTACGATTACACATAAAAATAAGACACTCGTGACCCAAGGGGTGGCATTGCCATTCAACGTGTCAATGCAGCCAGCCTTTTGGGTACACTGCCGGGTGACAGCGATGAGGATCAATTTTTCGACGCCCTTTATTAGTTTTAAGTTTCTTTTTTTAATGAAATTTAAATTTAAAAAATAAATATATTTTTATTTTATTTTAAAATATAATGTACAGATTTTGAGGTAAATAAAAATTATAAAATAAGATGTACTTCTCTTATTGGCAAAGGTGTCAATTTAACAAAACCTATTGCTTAACCTTTCGAAATAATAGCCAATTTACAGTTGTTACGTATACCAAACGAAACAGTTTGTAAAGCAGTTAAAATAATAGCAGAGAAATAAATGGCCCGCTTTGTATAATGAGTAAGTATTCGCAAATAACTCGTAACGCAAACATTGGTGTTTCCGTTACAGGATTATGTTTAACTAGCTTCGGTGTGTGGTTTTGCTTGTGTTATGTAATATTTTTGTTTTCTAAGATATTTTGAAGTGAGGAAGCGCTATAGAGTTGTAGTCTTTTCTTTTCTAAATGAAATCAAGTCGCTTTTTAAATCATTGGTTTTCTTGACATGACAAGATTTAATCCATTACCAAGAATAGCCGGATCATACAGATGGTAAATCAGTAATTGTGAGTTTTGTGTTTTTTATGTAGTTCCCATTCCATTGATATATCGGTAATCTTGTACTTATGACTATAATTAGGGTTATTGGGTTGCCTGGGTAACTGGGTTGAGAAGGTCAAATAGGCAGTCGCTCCTTGTAAAGCGCTGGTACTCAGCTGAATGCGGTTAGACTGGAAGCCGACCCCAACATAGTTGGGAAAAGGCTCGGAGGATGATGATGATTGTACCTGTGATTACAAACGTACTTCTCTTAATTTATTTGAATGACCTTCGCCAGCGAGTTATCCCGCCGTGGGAACTACTTTTCGAAAACAGATAAAAATAGCTCGTAGCCTTCTTCGATAAATGGGCTATCTAACACTGAAATATTTTTTCAAATCAGACAAATTGCTCCTTGGATTAGCATGTTCTAACCAAACACTCTTCAGCTTTAAAATTAAAACATTAGTATAGATAGAAGATATTGACGTGCCTTATGCAACATTGTCAACGTTTATTTTTGACGATGTGAACTGAATTTTAAATAGGTTTTTATTTAATGTTTTCTACACTTGTTTTATATTCAATTTTAAATTGAAACGCTATTATGTCGTCCATTCCTTATGGCAGACACATTTCCTGTCGCTGATTGGTTTGTGATATTTTGGGCAGATTGGCAAATCAGTTAAAACACGTTGATGCTTTTATTTGAAAGTTTCTTCTTCCTGATCCGTTCCCAGTTTTATTTAGGGCAAGCAATATATACTCCGCTTCCATTCAACGCTTTCATTTTATATAGACCTATTACAAGTTCTTACGAAACGTGAATAGCTAGGTGCACAGTTCCAAAGATTCCAAGGAAGGAGTCTTTGGGACTCCTCTCTATCAGCCTTTACTTACATCATCATCATCTCAGCCATAGGACGTTCACTGCTGAACATAGGCCTTCCCCTTAGATCGTCTTCCGGCGACCTTTATGGGCATGGGCTTCCCACTGTAACCCGTAAGCCTTAACATTTTGATTTAAAAAAAAACTATTTAGAAAATGGACGTTTTGAGAGTTGACCTTATGGGAAGTGGACTTTTTGGGAATTATAGATTTTTCGTCGTTATGGGAAAGTAGACGAAATGGGAAATAGACATTTAGGGAATTACCATTTTGGGAAGTGGACGTTTTGAGAGTGTGAACATTTTGGGAAGTTGACGTTATGAACCTAAAGGGTTAAAATTCCAGACGCCACACGATGACCCGATAGTGGTTACCGCCAAATGTACCAAAATCATGCTGGAGGATAGTATCCTTGAAATGGCACAGACCGTTTCTGGGACCTCAGACACCTCAGCATCGACGGAACCTTGGGCGGTACCCAATATCAGATGGGTAAATGGGGTGCCGGGGTGCGGCAAAACTACCTAGGTGGTGAAACACTTCGACGAGAGGAGGGACGTCGTAGCCACCACGACAACTGAAGCGGCCAAAGATCTAAGAGGAAAGCTTGCGCACCAATTGGGCGATAGGGCGAACACAAAGGTGCGGACTATGGCCTCAATTTTAGCCAACGGGTTCAAGCCAAATGAGAAATGTCACCGCTTGACGGTAGACGAAGCTCTCATGAACCACTTCGGGGCCATAGTCATGGCAGCAAAGTTGTCTGGTGCAAGCGAGGTGGTCCTCATCGGAGACGTGAATCAGCTACCATATTTGGACAGGGATAACCTTTTTCCTTTAAAGTATACCCGTCCATATCTGGTGGCTGGCATCACACAGGAGCTGCTCTGCACCCACCGTAACCCGATAGATGTGGCCTTCGCACTCAGCGAGATATACTCAGGTATATACTCCTCTAAAACGTCGCTGTCTCATGTTCATTCCCTGAGCTTGAAGGGTTTTACGGGAGCGCAAATACCGACCACCGCCCAGAACACCCTATTCTTGGTTCATACGCAAGAAGAGAAATCTTCTCTTATTAGCCAGGGATAAGGGTCTGGTGAAGGGTCGCGTACCTTAACCATTCACGAGGCTCAGGGACTGACATACGACAGCGTCGTCATCATAAACACTAAGTCCAGGAAGCTCCAAATTCATGACAGCGTTTCCCACGCGGTAGTGGCAGTGTCGAGACATACGGCTAGCTGCGTCTACTACACAGATGACGCCGACGATGCCACTGGCCGTTTCATAAAGCGAGCGATGGACGCGCCAATAAAAATGCAACATCGAGACTCCACTGTCATGTTAGCCCTACTGGCACTCGCAAAGTCCCTAGTCGCTAGCGGGAAATGAGACCAATCCCCAATCCGTTCCTGTCCCAAAATCGTGTTTAACTAAGTTGCCAAAGTCCATGAATATAGTGTTAAGTATTGTGTAAGTAATAAAAAAATTCTGTATACATATATATATAACAGTGGTTCTTAACCGGTGGTCCGCGGACCACTTGTGGTCCCTGGAGACATTCCAAGTGGTCCGCGAAGCTTTGCTTCGCGTCGTTGCTATACGTTATCTAACTTTATTTTTACCGACTTCTCTATGTGAGCAGGGTTTTTCGCATGGACGTATATAAGTTAAGTTTCGGGGTCCGAACCACCCGCCCATCCCATTCATATCCATCTTACTTGTCCAACAGAAAAAAATGTATGTTTGGGCTACATTTTACGTAATTTTAATTTTGAGTCTTAAAAAAAAATTCACGCTCGCTCGCGTATTCTGAAGCTATATGTGCTTCTTCTTGCATTTGTCAACAAACAAAAAGTTAAGTACGTTTGGGCTACATTTTACGTAATGATTATTTAAGTCTGAAAAAAATTCGCGCTCCCTTCGCTCGCGCATTTGAAAACTACAGAAGCGTGTGTTTGTCTTTCTTTACATTTGCTTACCTACAAAAGAATAGAGAAGAATTCTGAAGATAGTAAAGAGAATGCAGTCACAAAAATCTCATTAAAATAAATTCTGTAACTTTTAGTTTTTTTGCTCAATAATAAAGAAATGAGTGCTAATTATAAAGTGTGCTTGTATTCTTTATCAAAGAACCCTCAATTTAGGTAAACCAATGAGGTGGTCCGCGGCATGATAAACTTTTGGTGAAGTGGTCCCTCATGACAAAAAGGTTAAGAACCACTGATATATAAATATTAAAATAAATACGTAAATACGCGGTGGACTCACATAGTCTTAAGACTAGACATAAGTTTGTGAGGCCAAGACGGCAAAAAATTATAATTAAGTAAAAATGTAAATAAAAGCGCGGACCCCCAAATCTGCGGTAAGGCTTTATTAAAAAAAAAAAAACCTAAAGGGTTATCACTCATGCAATCCATATCTTTTCGGTCTTCCTCTTCTTCTTCATCCATCTATGTAGTTTCAAACTTTACACACTCTTCGTGGAGAATATACATAAGATTCCATAGCTTGGTAAATGATAAGCTCGCTTCTACTCCTGCTGTTATCACTAGTGGAAAGACCTGGACTTTCAAGGGTCTTTAAACTGTCAGTTCCCCACGGTTTTACAAGCGTCTCGAGGGAGATACAACAGCACCCTGATAAAATGTAGCCTTTGTCCTTTCTCAGACTTTAGAGACTTTAGACAGTATTTGTACTAAATTGACTGATTAAAGGTGAAGGAAAACATCTTAAGGAGACTTAAACTTTCAAGTCTGAATTCGCCTTGAGCAAGTGTGATGATTAACTTCATTCCTTCTCTGTATGAGAAGAGACCTGTGTCCTGCAGTGGGACAATAAAATGGCTTATATTATGTGCGTAACCGAAGATTCTGCAGTAAGTACCTGACCCGCACCAGATTTCTTTGACCCAGTTAACTCGCCCTACATTTAGGACTAACTAAACACACTTTCCATTTTCCTGAGCGCGTTGTTTATTTTTTAATTATCATGTTTAATGAGGAAGTAGTTATGTAGCTTGGCTGTTAGTGGTACTGTTATGAAAAGTAAAAAAAAATATCTGTTTAGGACAATGATTGTTAAAAGAATTAAAAAAGAGAAGATAGAGAATTTATTTATTATTTATATTTAATTTTTAACGCAGTTTCGCCTATATCCCAAGTGAATCACTCCCCAATAACGGGAAAAACTTGCAGTCTTGTATGTAGCCTTTCTTAATTAAGGGGCTATCTAACACTGAAAGTATTTTCCAAATCGAACCAGTAGGTCCTGAGAACACCACATTCATCTAGCAAACTAACTATTCAGCTATGTAATATTTTATAGTACAGATATTTACACTTTTTATTCCAATCTGCATAAGCCCTAGATCCCACAAGTTTCTAGTCTATTGTAGTTTTAGACATACGAGAGTCGCGTGCATCTTATCTTAGTAACAAAATCTGATTAGGAACTGGTAAATAATTAGTGTTTTGAAGGTTTTTTTTATATAAATAACTTTTCATCGATGTTCTATTCTAAAGGTGTATTTGCATGCATACTCTGGTTATTTAAAAAAGCTGAGAAGTTAGCCAACGCACTAACGTAGATTTGAGCAATTTAGCTGGCCAAAAGTCTTTTTTTTTTAAATAAAGGTTATCATCAAATTGTGGGTAAAATGGAAAGAGGAATACCCCAGCAATAAGAATTTACCACATCTACCTACCAAACATGCGATATGCGCTTGCACCAGGAGTTGGAACTTGACCTTAGTGCAAATTTTACGTTATACGTTTTTAGAGATCTCGGTAGACGGTATTAAAGAAAAATTATTTTTGTGCTATCTAATTGATATTAAGCAACTATTATGATGGATTCGAGTTGTGTAGGTAACAGTTATTATATTTTAATATATTTTAAGTGTGATCACTTAATTTTTTATAGTATTATTTCAATTTTAAAAGAGGGTGTGTAAGCAAAATATTTTTTTAGTAATTTTCTTGTTTAAACACAATTTTGTTATATTATCGCGTTCGACCGCGTAACATTTTTTTTAGTTTTAGATATTTGACATATTAAACTAGCTTACGACATATTTTTTGGCTGCGGATAGCTGCGGATGTCCGACTTACAGGCTTTTTAAGATTTGAAGCTCATACAAAAATAAAATACTTTTTTCTTTAAAATGTCACAAAGTGCATTTTTTTTTGTTTTGAGTACCTCTGGCGTAAAAATAGTGACCCTACGTTATATTTACAATAAAATACAATAGCAAGATCTGACTAATTTGGAAGAAAAACTAAATTACCTAGGAAACTAACTTTTGACCTATTAGGGTGACACGCCTGATAATATAAGCAGTTTTAAACAAAGATTTGCATATTTTAAAATAGCTACGAAAGTAAAAAACTGAAACTGTAAAAAAAATCCTTAAAACTAATGAGAATTGGTTAAGCAGAACATTTGAACGCCCGACAAGTGTTGGAAATCGACCGGGGCGGCCATCTAAATCACTTAAAGATTGTAGTGAGAGGACTAAACGAAGGAAAACTAAAGAAATACGAAACTGAAGAAATGTGACCAACAAAAAAAAACATCAAAACAAGATTATTTTGCCCTGAAACAATAAAATATGCTACTACCAGCTGAATCAAACACAGAGTCTGATATATCAGAGGCAGAAAGTGAGGAATAAAAAAATATTAATTTTTTTTTTTTTACTACATTACATATTATTTTGAAATAGATATAATAAAAAATATCATAACTACTTTTAAAATTAAAATATATGATACTCTACATTAAAAAAAAATATTTACGGTTTTTTTCAATAAAACATGCTTATTATCAAAATACAATGCTTAAATAAAATAAATAATAAAATAATGATAAAATAAAGATAGAAAAAACGAAATACATTGTAAAATATTTTTGGCCGCCTAAATTGGTCAAATCTACGTATGTGCAACGGTTGCAAAGGCGTCCTTTGGAACTACTCCGCGCTCCCGGATAAAAAGTAGCCTGTAGCATAGCTTTCCTCGATAAATGGGCTATAGAACTCTGAAATTATTTTAACCGAAATCGGTCCAGTAGTCAATAAGATTAGCACGTTCCTATAAGCAAACTCTTCATGTTCGAAATATTTCTTGTTTTCACAATATATTATAAACCCAATTGGCCCAATAGGGTAGTGTCCAGGGTCGAAATAATGAAATAATATTTAGTCCGCTTTTTAGATAATCAAAAAATATTGGATACGTATTTTTTCTTTTTTTAATTAAACATAAAATGACAAAGATAATACACTTCAAAAATTAGGAGTGGGGGCCTTTTACGTCACAGTGTCCTGAAAATTGTAGCAACTTGTGACGTCACACTCAACTTTAACACGCTATATCTTAACAAGTTCTGATCCAATTTAAAAAAGAAAAAATACGTATCGCTTAATTTTGGACAATCTACAAGACGGACTAATTATTATTTTTTAGGAAACTAGCCTATTGGAAAACGATATAAGGGAAGACCCGTTACAAGATGGATAGATGACATACTGAAGATAGCTGGGCCGGAGTGGATGGATATTGCTCAAGACAGAGATCAGTGGGCGTCTTTGGAGGAGGCCTTCACCCAAAGAGGGGTTCCTGTAGATTAGTTTTCTTAATTCGATTCTCATCATCCTCCGAGCCTTTTCCCAAACTATGTTGGGGTCGGCTTCCAGTCTAACCGGATTCAGCTGAGTACCAGTGCTTTACAAGAAGCGACTGCCTATCTGACCTCCTCAACCCAGTTACCCGGGCAACCCGATACCCCTTGATTAGGCTGGCTGACTTCTTAATTCGATTCTATTTAACTTTATATTTTGTTTACATATTTAACTTACAAGACAAAGGATCAGCATGGCCATCCAATGAGGTAATGCTGCCAGCCTCTTGACAGCGCTGGGGATGAATTTTTTGACGCTTTTTAGATATAGTGTTTTTTTATTATTGTTTTACTAGGATAGTTTTTTTTGTGTTGTAAATATCTATGTAAATAACCAAGTTGGAAACGTAATTTATAAGAAATAATAAGGCTTTTATTTTTTATTCATTTATTAACATTTTAAACTTTAATTTACCCAACACTAAGAAAGGCAATAAACTAGCCTGAGCTAACAATAGTGCCACTAATAGGTACGGTCAAGTACAGCAGAGAATTGACCCAGTTTAAACACAATTGTGCAGGATGGTACTCGTTTAGAGATCGTGGATAAACTGTATTACTATGGTTTAGTGTGATGCTGCGTACTTTGTAAAAAAAGGTTGACTGAAAATTCGACTGTTCTAAGTTCCTCAGATATCAATGTACACTACAAAGGATTATTAACAAAAAATAAACCGAATTCACAAAATACTGAAAGGGACAAAATAAAACTTGACATCTAGACCCTAGAGACTTTGTTACCGTCGAGTATAATCAATTCTGTCTGTCGCGTTTTCACGCCCAAAAAATACTCAACCTCGAATTAAACTTGGTACATAGAAGATAAGAGTCTTACATAGACCTTTTACCCGGGTGCGGAAAGTATTTCCCACGGGACACAGCTAGAACCGAGGGGAAAAGCTTGTAGTAATATAAAGAGATTTTACACATTAATTTATCTTTCAATTTTGACCAATAAATAACAACAAACAAACAAAACTTGAAGACCTCCTTTTTAAAAGTCGGTTAAAAAAGAAGTTTATGGAGATCAAAATAATCAAAAAAGAAGACTTAAAGAACTCTCAGACAGACAAAAATTTAAACACAGCAATAAATAAAATAACTTATTTGACCCAATTTGTGCGCAAGCGTTCAATCGCACAGTTTACTTACATAGATGTCGAGATAAAACTGTCTAACTGTACTGTTGAACGCACCGTATAAGGTTAAGGTGAACTGCTGTTATGATTTCTGTTACAGAAATGGTATATGGTTTATTTATAAAAATAGATATATGGTGACTGTAAGGCTAACTTAGATCACATGTGGTCTTATGTGATTTAAAAAGTAACTTGATTTATTGACTGCATTTTAATCGCTCATCTATCCGTGCAAAAAGGGAGCTCTAAAAAGCTGGCAGTACAAAGTGGGCAAAAATTAAAAAAAAAAGCTCAAAATTTGTTGCTAATTTGTTGCTAATTAGTTGCCAAATAATCGATTTTTTTGCTTTTGCCGATTTCGAGAAATCGTCAACAATGCTAGCTTCACCATAAGCTGGCATGGATTATAAGATAAAAGTAAAGGTAAAATAAACAAAATCACTACAAATTTGTTGCTAATTTGTTGCTGTATAACCAAAATAAAGAGGTGCAAAAATATTTTTTTTTTTCAAATAGAAAATTTTTATTTGCTTTGCGCGCTTGAATGTCAATTGTTTCATGAAAAAAATATGAAATAAATTTGTTGCTCGTCACAGAACTGTTCCTTGTCACTTAGAGAACCAGCAACTAAATAGACACCCGACGATCGGGTGTCTTGAACTTCGGTGACTAACAAACCGGCCATGCTAGCTTGAATGTCGATTTTTCCGGTGAAAAACGTTGAAATGAATTTGTTGCTCGTCACTGAGGTGATTAATGTCTCTCAGAGAACCAGCAACTAAATAGACACCCGACGATCGGGTGTCTTGAACTTCGGTGACTAACAAACCGGCCATGCTGGCTTGAATGTCGATTTTTCCGGTGAAAAACGTGGAAATGAATTTGTTGCTCGTCACAGAGGTGATTAATGTCTCTCAGAGAACCAGCAACTAAATAGACACCCGATGATCGGGTGTCTTGAACTTCGGTGACTAACAAACCGGCCATGCTGGCTTGAATGTCGATTTTTCCGGTGAAAAACGTGGAAATGAATTTGTTGCTCGTCACAGAGGTGATTAATGTCTCTCAGAGAACCAGCAACTAAATAGACACCCGACGATCGGGTGTCTTGAACTTCGGTGACTAACAAACCGGCCATGCTGGCTTGAATGTCGATTTTTCTGACTGTAATTATTTTTACAAACAAAAAAATATCATCTGAGTCACGATTTCTTCTTTGGCATTAAAAATGAACTAAGCATTGAGTACTTTCCAGAAACTATATATTGATTAATTTTAGTATACTCTTATAGCCACGTAATCAACTGGTAACATTGGTGACTAGTATTCAGTATTAATATTTTTTTATTTTTCAATTTTATATTTTTTTCGCTTTTTTTTTTGAATTCTATTTTTCTAAGCCATCCTTGAGCGCTAATAAGCAAAAAAAAAAATATCGAAATCGGATGACCCTAAAAGGCCATTCCTGTAACTTCCCGCTAGATACATTAAGCGTTCGAATGTTGCCGTTTGTTGCGATGTTTTTGAGCTCGTCAATTTATGAGAGCTCAACAATTTGACTTGTGTGTTATTTTGAGCTCTCCTATTTATTTAGTTGCTGGTTCTCTAAGTGACATTAATCACCTCTGTGACGAGCAACAAATTCATTTCAACGTTTTTCACCGGAAAAATCGACATTCAAGCCAGCATGGCCGGTTTGTTAGTCACCGAAGTTCAAGACACCCGATCAACGGGTGTCTATTTAGTTGCTGGTTCTCCGATCGATGCCTAACAGTTCTGCGAAGAGCAACAAATTTATTTCCACGTTTTTCACCGGAAAAATCGACATTCAAGCCAGCATGGCCGGTTTGTTAGTCACCGAAGTTCAAGACACCCGATCGTCGGGTGTCTATTTAGTTGCTGGTTCTCTAAGTGACAAGGAACAGTTCTGTGACGAGCAACAAATTTATTTCATATTTTTTTCATGAAACAATTGACATTCAAGCGCGCAAAGCAAATAAAAATTTTCTATTTGAAAAAAAAAATATTTTTGCACCTCAAATTTATTTTGGTTATACAGCAACAAATTAGCAACAAATTTGTAGTGATTTTGTTTATTTTACCTTTACTTTTATCTTATAATCCATGCCAGCTTATGGTGAAGCTAGCATTGTTGACGATTTCTCGAAATCGGCAAAAGCAAAAAAATCGATTATTTGGCAACTAATTAGCAACAAATTAGCAACAAATTTTGAGCTCTTTTTTTTAATTTTTGCCCACTTTGTACTGCCAGCTTTTTAGAGCTCAAAAAGGGGCCAATATTATTGAGTATTTTGAGATTATCGCGGAAATATACGTTACCACTTTGTTTCATTGCATGTAGTGTAATAACGCGCACCGTGGGAACTACTTCGTGCATCTGGCTAAAAAGCCTTTCGCCTTCCGCAATAAACGTGCTATTATATTATAGGCTATCCAACAGTAAAATATGTTTTTAAATCGGACCAGTATTTCCTGAGATTTGCACGGTCAACTAAACAAAGTATATAGATACTGAAGTTAATGATTAAGATTATCCTCAAAGAATTTAAGTCAGTAATTCTGTAACTTTTAATTTAACTACTAAAGCTACAACAAACAGTTGGGGTCGGCTTCCAGTCTAACTGGATGTAGCTGAGTACCAGTGCTTTACAAGAAGCGACTGCCCTGTCTGACCTCCTCAACCCAATTACCCGGGCAACCCAATACCCCTTGGTTAGACTGGTGTCAGACTCTGTTTTAACTGTTACAACAAAATTTACAATCGTCGATTGAAGAAGACGTGACCCAAAGAAAGCAATATGGCGGACAAGACAATGCATACAAACCGCTCGAACGAGCTACAGCTGATACTTGACTCTTTTATTTTTAAAGAGAATATAAACTAACAGCCTTACTTATAAAAATCAACTAATCATCTTCTAAGCATTGTTTTAACTAATTACTACTTAAAGCCTTAAGTAGTGATTAAATTATTTTGACCTATAAACGTTGCATAAGCATGTCTTAAGTAATGAACAGATAATGACATAAAAACGTACTAATTTCTCAACACTACCGGAATGTTGGTAGCTTAAAAAAATATTTGTCATCAAAACGTTGTGTAATGGCAACAATGGCATCCGTAAAATATAAAATTAAAAAGTTGAGCTGTCAATAAACCGGAAATGAAAAATCAGCTGGTGGGAATCCAGCCATTTTGCTAATTAGCGGGTTAAACAAGGGTGTGAGGCTACTTAATTTGACAGCTCATTTAAGACATTGCTAAGAAAATGATTTAGTTAAGCCTCGTTTATAAGTAAGATTTTTTCTTAAACAGCCCTTAAGTATTACTTATATTTAATTCACGTTTATAAGTAAGGCTGTAAATGAATTTGTGTGGTTTAACATACTTTAAAAGTTAATCAAGTAATTTTTCGACAAAACATTACTGATTATGGAGATAAGAAACCTGGACTATACAGTCTGAAATCGCCAACCCGCATTGAGCAAGCGTGGTGATAATGCTCAATCCTTCTCTCTGTGAGAGGAGGCTTGTGCCCAGCAGTGGGACTATAAAAGGATGATGAAGTACTTAATAATTCTGTAACTTTAAGTATAACTACTAAAGTTACAACCTCCTCCTCCTCCGAGCCTTTTTCCCAACTATGTTGGGGTCGGCTTCCAGTCTAACTGGATGTAGCTGAGTACCAGTGCTTTACAAGAAGCGACTGCCCTGTCTGACCTCCTCAACCCAATTACCCGGGCAACCCAATACCCCTTGGTTAGACTGGTGTCAGACTCTGTTTTAACTGTTACAACAAAATTTACAATCGTCCATTGAAGAAGACGTGACCCAAAGAAAGCAATATGGCGGACAAGACAATGCGTACAAACCGCTTGTACGAGCTACAGCTGATACTTGACTCTTTTATTTTTAAAGGCAATACAAACTAAATGAACATGTGTGGTTAAATATACTTTGAAAGTTAATCAAGTAATTTTTCAATATTTTAATTGGACTATTTTTTGGGTTATGGAGTTTCTTGTCGGTGTTTGTCTATCTATAGGATCCACTTTTGGTAACTATGCAATGATTTTTTCATAACAGCCTGAAAAGGCCTATTTGCTAAAAAAAACTTTAACACATTGTCAAAACTTTACTGATTCTTTTGAGACAAACTCTTTCCCATGGTGTAGTTACCATTACAGGGGTATTATACGAAATATTTGTGTACCCCTATAACGGTAACTTCACCGGGAACTACTCGAATTTCATCTTATTCGGTTCAGCCATTAACAGCTTAAATTTTATTTTCAAGACAAAAACACATTCACATTCAGAACCTCCTTTTATGAAATCGGATAAAAACAGAGTTCTTGGCTTTATTGACTATTTAAATACAGACTGATGGTTACTAGATAGCCATGTGAATCACCATAGACATGCACACATTTGTACCCTAACGCACAAACAACAATAAATGCGTAATTGAGTGTCAAACTGACATCAGATAACAAAAGATTAGCGTTGTGCAACCGAATCTTAACCTTACGTTAACAGGTCAGCCATGGTTAACTTGCTACTTTCTATATTGTGACCATCTGGTGTAGTTTATTATTAGTATAGATGACTAGCTTCATCCAGCGTTTTCACCCTCGTCCCTAAAGAATTCATCATCTGTCTGACCTATTGTCCAACTATGTTGGTTGATGCAGCTGAGGACCAGTGCTTTTCTTGGAACGAGTGCCTATCTGACCTCTTCAGCCTAGTTACCGGAGAAACTCGGTACCCTTTGGTAAGACTGGTTGTCGAAGGCAGTACAGGATAATAACTTTATTTTGATATGGTATAAGCTATATGTATTCTGCAATCTAATATGCAATGCAGTGCAATGTACTGCAATGTTTCATCAACGGCAGTTTTCGCGTGAAAGAGATACAAACTAACTTCTACGATTACAATATTAGTAGGATGCTTATGAGTAATGCCCAAATTGCAGTACCAAATAAGCGTTTGGAAATCTAAAGGATGGAACGATCAAATGAATCAATCAACCGGATAGGTCCATCTTTTTTGTATTAGACATCCTGAAATATAATGGAACTATTGTTTAATGTATCAATCATTATAAGGAAATATGGACTTAAAAGGCGAAATTCCCCACAAGCAATTGTGACGCACATAAATGTATCTTTTGGTCTACTCACTCGAGTAGTAACAAATTGTGTGCGAACATTTCTAAAATGTCCGCGAAACTGCAACCTTTGTGTGCGAACACATGATAGCTGTGGACTTGCGTCAATGCGTGCACTTTTTCTACGCGAACAACTTTGGTGGTATCTCGCTATAATAAATAGGACGAAAAAAACTACGGTTGATCAGCGATTAAGAGGCTGTAGGATTGTTCGAAAGAGTTACCGCTGCCCTTATACATAAAGGGCTTAAGAAAGAGCATGATAAGGTTTAGTCAGTAAGAGTCTGACACTCCCTCACGCTGCACCCACAGTAAGGAGGGTTATTTGATGATTTACCATTAAAAAAAATATCAGCGACGACAGGTACAAGTTCACCGACAACATAAGCTCACTTTTTAACCTACTATGCATTTTTCAAGTTTAATTTTCAAAGTAAACGATAGTTTAAAGAAAACTAACGTTTATGTCGTCGGTGAACTTTGCCCACTTTGTCGGTGAGCTAGGCGCCACGCGACCCGGTCCGTCTCGCTGTTATGCTTTACTTGCTACTTTCTATATTGTGGCGAACAGCTGTATGCTGCTGTACTCTTATAAATAAAGGATATTTTGTTAGATTCTGAATTATCAACTTTTCCTTTACAAAAATCTATACACATTCAGGAGCAACATGACCGATTTGAAATGGTCAGTGTAAGACACTACAGCCAATTTATCCTGAAAGGCTAAAGGCTACTTTGTGTCGGAGTGTGCGAAGTAGTGATGCTGAGGGATGCTAGTAGGATCATTTGACTGTAGCCTATCTTAATTAATAGCTATCAATCTTAAAAAACTGATGAGTTATCCCACTCATTCGGAAGTTGGATCCTCTTTTTATGAGACAATAGTTTCCGAACGTAGTTTCACCCGCATCCCGTGAACATTAATTCGCGTACGCAGGTAACGGCCGGTTCACACATGTCTCCGTTTTACTGTTCCGTTTTATCGTGTACGTTTTTTTTTCGTCGATGGCGTATGTAGTTGTATGAGTGACTTCACACATGGCACAGTATTCTGTATACAACTACATACGCCATTGACGAAAAAAAAACGTACACGGTAAAACGGGACAGTAAAACGGAGACATGTGTGAACCGGCCGTTAGTGGCCTAGCTTTCTAACACTTTAAAACAATTCAAATCGGTCCTGGAGCACAGATCTGGGGCCCGATTCTCCTAAGTTAATAATGTCAAAATCGAATAGAAATCGAATCGCAATATGATCGCAATAGCAGTTTTAACCATATCGGGCATTCTGCTACTAATAAAAGACCAATCGTATTCGATTGACATTTGATTGGTGTGCGATTGGTCTGCTATTTTGGTGATTTTGATCTATACGGTAGTTTGCTGTACAATCATTTTGCAATCGTAAATCATTTGCAGACAAAATGATTCATTATTGAATGACAGAAAAGGATAAAAACGTTTATTTCAAAGAAAAAATAGCGGAATGCCACATACGCTTCAATCGTAATCGAGTCGGGATTGGATCTCAGTCGAATCGAGTCGAACGTGAATCGTATGGCGCTTAAGTAAAATTAGGAGAATCGGGCCCCTGTAGTTCCTGAGATAAGTACGTACAAACAAACTCTCCAGCTTCATAACATCAGTAAAGAAGATGGCACATTGACCGCAAGACATACTGCTCTGAATTGAATTATTAAATCAATGAATATTTTCTGTAGGCGCGCCCGATGCCTGATGACATAGGGGACCATGTTAGTCACACTTGGAAGACACGTCACGCAAATTCCCTGAGGAATTCTAATTAACACGTAATATATCGTAATAGTCTCCCTTTTATTCGGAACTTGGATCCTATTTTTCAACCGACTCCCCAACAAGGAGGAGGCTCTCAATCCGGATGTTTTTTTTGAGACACTATCTTCTGGTATCAACTTCACCCGCATTCTGTGGGAACTATTTTGCTAACTCGGACAAAAGTCACTAATTACCTTCCTCAATAAATGGGCTCCCTAAAGAAAGAATTTCTGAAATCAGTCCAGTTCCTAAAATTAGCACCTAAAAAAAACTCGCCGCTATAAGCTGACTCCAACATAGTTGAGAAAAGGCTAGGCAGATGAATATGAAAGAAGATAGCGCATTGACCGCAAGACATACTGCTCTGAATTGAATTATTAAATCAATGAATAGTTTCTGTAGGCGCGTCCGATGATATAGGGGACGTTAGTCACACTTGGAAGAGTTAGAAGACACGTCACGCAAATTCCAAAGGGAATTCTAATTAACACGTAGTTAGGAAATTTTGTACAATAATATAATAGTATACATATTCCTATGGCCTATGTATGAGTGTGTGTCAGTAAGGTTAGCTATTTGATGCGTAATAATGAATCGGTGATGACACTTTAGGGAAATTCGGTAAATTTTAATTAAATTACTTTACCATATGTGGTAAATACATCACCCTTAATTAACACAAAGTATTTATTAATGAACTTCTAAACAATTTTATATTTATGGCAAAAGTTTAGGCATATCAAATGTTTATGTATTGCGCCACAAAAAGTAAGAACAGATCAGTGATGTACCCTTATAACTTGAAGAGTTATGAATAGTAATGTGGAAATAATTTTGAACCGCCAAAAAGTGGCGAATCTAAAAGGAGGCCTCTGTCCATCATGGGCTGTCTTTCGTCTGACACGACGAAGACAGGAGTAATTTGACAAGCATCCCTTAAGATTTAACAGCTTCTTTTCTAGGTCAATGTCACAAAATAGCAATACCTAGTCAAATCTATTGCTGTGAACAGAATACTCGGTAGGCCTATAGATACCGAAGTACCATCATTTCGTCACGGTGATGAGCGTGAGCACAATGACTCTTGATGCTTCAACGCACGCCAATGTTGACATATGCTTGTTCCTATAAATAGCCTAGCAGTTCCTGAGACTAGCGTGTTTGAGCAAACAGACTCTTTAGACTTATGATTTTAGGATAGAAGTATAGATGTGTTTAGATGGCTCTTCCCTGCTTCTGCGCATTGGATGAAGTTTTTCAATCTAGTCAATGCAATTCTTTGCTTTTACTATTTTTTCTCCTATAATATGTGTTTGTGATCTACGAAATCTCAACTTTAATAAACTCTGTTTTCTTCTTTTTAAGGCTTTATCTCCAATCGGCCAAATTCAGACGTGCTAAATGATTAAATAACTTATTCAGGAAGTTAAAATTATAACCTGAATAATCCAAAATCGGCAGATCTGTCGGTTTCACAGATTTGGGGCTTCTTAATTTTGTCAACTGGAAGAATATTAAACTAATCTGTTCTCAAATCCGAAGTTTTCTTCACTTTCTGACATTACACATCAACTGTGGTTTTAGTTTTGAAAGCCAAACCATTATAACATTTTGTTAATATCTAAGAATAGACGATATCGCTCCCCTTTAGATAAAGATTAATGGGCATCACTCCCCTCGCGATTGCAACTGTCCATTGTCATATATTGGGGGAGGGGGAGTGAGAATTTTAGATAGAGGAATTCAGTTCTGGGTTGGAAAGAATAACTCTATATGTACCAATACTATAAATGTGAAAGTGTGTGAGAATGTGTGGATGTATGTTTATTTATTTATTTAATAGTAATAATAATAGGGCTTCAGCGTGTTGGCTACGGCCCCACGTTCGCCTCCCAAAAATCCGGGACTCTACATGTAGTCCCGAGGTCTGGAAGAGACATACATTAATAATAATAGTAGTTTTTATTATTCTTTCACGAAAAACGGCTGGACCGATTTTGTATGTAGATAGGTGATACCCTGGATTAACACATAGGCTACTTTTTATGAACACACCACACGGGCGAAGATGCGGACGGGAGGTAATGTGTAATACTAAAATGTGTAATAGTAATCGCGTCCGAGGCATATTTCGGCCATGACTGATGTTCTCTTATGGAGATCAACCAGGTGCGTAGAACATATTATACATAGTGCACCAGCATTTGCGCGGACACAGGTGCACTCTCTATTCTTTCACTCTTATAGCCAGTAAGTTCGGCAATCCGACACGACCGGAGAAGGATCAGGCGCAGGACCGAGATTCCAGGTCACAGGTCACAGGTCCCAGGGTGACATAAGCTATATTTTATCCGAGTACGGGTAGTAGTTTCCACGTTACTTAGGTGAAACCAAAGGAAAGATTAATAGTTGGTGAGGCTGTGAGGGCTAATGCAGTCTGCATATAAAGTTTCCTACACTTCGCAAACAAGAAAAAAATGAGGACATAAACGACACTTGAATGGATATTTATCAAGAGCACCACACCATGGGAAGGTGCCCCCATAACATGTTATCATCCACATAAAACTCTTATCTACGACCTTGCTAGCTAATACCACAGATATAAGTAAGTAAACAATATTTATTTACGAAAGTGACATAGACTCGTTATTTCACGAATGTTACATTTTCTGCTCTATTAAGTTTGTTGAATTTCTTGTTTATGCGTGTGATATTGAAATATTGCTTTTGTCTTGTGTTGTATTGCTGTGTTGTCATGAGAAAATTACCTAAAGTATTTTCCTGTATCTATAAAAAACAGTTTCTTTATCTGCGGGATTGTTCGCAAGAGTTACCGCGGCCCTGGTACACAAAGGGCTCCAGAAGGAACATGATGGGTTTTAGTCGGTAAGAGTCTGACGCTCCCTCTGACGAGAGAGGTCGTCTGATGATTCCCACTCCCAAAAAGCCTTAGATTCAAGTACTTTAGTACGTAAAGGACAAGCTTGTTGTGTTCAACCACGAATGGATGTTACTTTTCTATAAAGTATGTAATAGGGAGAAACCACGAATTGTTTCTAACTATCCAATCAACGAAAATTTCTTCACACTGCTACTAATGAATTGAAATGGCTGAACGAATTCTAATGACTTTTATTTATTACAAGTAACTATTACGACAGTCCTATATAGCTGGTTATACGAAATGTCAGGCTTTACTAATTTTTAAATACATTGCCGATTTTTAGCACATTTTAAAACAATTTCTGTTTTGATGCTTGTCTAACGTAGCTTTAAACTTTAAACCTTACTTTAAACTTCGTCATGTTGCGCCACAAATTAACCGATGTGTGGATGCGCCATTATGTAATTTGAGAAGTATTCATAGATTCATTTTGAAATGCAGTCTATTGAGTTAAGTCCTCCTTGGCAAGTATATGAGGCCCAAGTTCACCGACCACACAAACGTCAGTAAAACACTGTTTACTTTCATGTTCAATTTACAAAGCTGTTAAAAAAAATACGTTTATGTTGTCGGTGATTTTTGGTCTTGAAATTGCAACATTTTTGAGGCTTGAACGCTGATCTAAACTTGGTGGGACTATAAAAAACTTTCGCGCCCCAATAAAAACTGTTACGTCAAAGTTATAACTGTCAAAAATGGCGGCTAATTACCGCCATTTATAACGACACAACGTGCTTGTCTATGGTTTGTTAAGGTACGTTTTGAAAGCGAGCTGCCGACTGCAACTGCCTACAGGAAATTGGTCGATAATTGAGGGCGACTGCGAACTTTAAGAGCGACTGGCAGAGCTCGTGGCTAGCAGACAAAGTGGGTATTGAAATCCGCAGGGTCGATCGCAAGCACGATAAATTGGTGGGTCCTGCCTGTCATTTGGACATGTTTGGCAGTAGTGACAAGAAGTCAGTAGACAGAAAGTCTGAATTGACAACCAGTCTTTCGAAGGGGTATCGGGTTGCCCGTGTAACTGGGTTGAGGAGGAGATGTGGTACACTGGTACTCGGCTGCATCAGTTTAAACTGACCCCAACATAGTTGGGAAAAGACTCGGGAGATTACTCGGCAGGATTTGGCCCTGGTTTGCTGACTCTCTTTGAGGAGCGACTGCCCATGCTGCGGCCTATTTCACGCAGTCGCTGTCGACAGTTAGCTTCTAAAACGTACCTTAAACCTACACTTTCACGCTACATTTGTTTGCAATGTTGCGATAAACGTTTCGTTATCTGGTTACCTAATACCTAGGTATTATTCATTGATACCTTCTTATATTATATTGTGAGTTCAGCCGACTGCGTTAACGAGCTATTGATAGGAAATATGATATTTATTTCGTTTGTGTTTCAACAAGGAATTTGGTCTTGCAGATGGAGAAAGTTGTCACCAACCTTTCACCAACATAGGAATTTTTGGCTTCTAACTGCCCGAATCGATTGTCAAATATGTACAAATGGCAGCCAGGACTCAAATTAACGTGCCTTAAGACAAGAGTGTCTGACGAATACCATGCTGATAACCGCATCAATATCGGTTCAGTCGAACGTGAGATAATCGAAATCGAAAGACCATTATACAAAGGTCACATTTTATGTACAGCTTATTACAAAAGAAATCTCTTGCAGCTACTCATCATGTCGTCCAAGCCGTATCCGGCGACGGCGACTCCTAAATGTGTAACCCGGGTCGTTGTTATGATAGGCTCTAATGTGGCTAGCGAAACCGAACTTCGATCTAAACTTCCAGCTACTACTATAAGACCTATATTATATAGGAAAGATAAGAAAAACAATAGAAAATCACTTTCAATACTGAACAAAACAATTGAATTCGTCAAAAACAGTGTACAACCATTGCTAAGTAATTCAGAGCAATATTTAGCATAGAATCGAAGTCGTGGTGGCCTAGTGGGTAAAGGACCAACCTCTCAAGTATGAGGGCGCGGGTTCGATCCCAGGTCAGGCAAGTACCAATGCAACTTTTCTAAGTTTGTATGTACTTTCTAAGTATATCTTAGACACCATGGACTGTGTTTCGGATGGCACGTTAAACTGTAGGTCCCGGCTGTCATTGAACATCCTTGGCAGTCGTTACGGGTAGTCAGAAGCCAGTAAGTCTGACACCAGTCTAACCAAGGGGTATCGGGTTGCCCGGGTAACTGGGTTGAGGAGGTCAGATAGGCAGTCGCTTCTTGTAAAGCACTGGTACTCAGCTGAATCCGGTTAGACTGGAAGCCGACCCCAACATGATTGGGAAAAGGCTCGGAGGATGATTTAGCATAGAATCGATAGGTAACCATTTTTAGCAGTGCAATGATAAATAAGCAATCACGATGATTTACGCAATCGCGATTTCAAATGATATTAATTAAGGTCCTATTAGATATTTTTAAATAGATAAGAAGGTAGGTAAAATATTTTATCGTCCTTGCTCAGGCTAAAATTACAAAATAACAAGTTACAGTGATTTTCACTAAGAAAGCAAAAAATAAACCACTTTTCTTTAAATGTTATCATTATGCTTTTTAATTTTGTTCCACTTCAATGCCCGTACATAACTTTATCTAGAATAGAACTAAGACACATTTGCACCATATTAAAAAAATATTTCTTAGACAAATTTTTAATAACAGGTATTTTTATATAATTTTTCGCAAACATAGACAAAGTCGCAGGTAAGACATAGTCTTATTAACCTCTAATTAAAATACCCGCACTTTCTTATCAAGGAAAGCATTTGAATATTACAACATTGCATGGTACAAAGTCATGAATGGTAGCATATTTGCATATACAATGATACCTTGTCCATGTCCAATTTTGTACTGTGACGTAACAGCATGTAAAAACGAAAGTGAGCGTGCTATGTGAACATGAATTTGGAGCGAGTACTCAACTGGTTCCGTGGTGTAGTGGTTATCACATCTGCTTTACACGCAGAAGGCCGCCAGTTCGATCCTGGCCGGAATCATATCTTTTTGGGTTTGTTTTTCTTTATTTTGTAACAATTATTAAATTCACAGAATATGATTTAGTATGGAAGGATAACTTTTACGTTGTTGTAGTATTTTTTCCTTGATAATGAAAGTAATCCAATCAAAATGTGATTTTTATCAGCGAATGGTTTACTTAAGGCGACGAATTGGTCAACAATAATTCCATAACCGGCACGCGCATCTAAGACGCCAAAAGGGGCCGGAGCGTCTGAGCGGGGCGAGGATAACAATACGCGCGCTAGCTTATAACTAAAAGTCGTAAGCGACAAAATGGTTTTGTAATTTTATTATTTAGAAATGATAATTTGATAAAAATTCCTTCTACAATTTTAAAGAGTATGTATATACTCAACTACTAAAAAAGTTAAGAGGCTTAAATCGGTCCCGTTTGCCCATAATATGTGAATCTCTTTTTAAAAAGAGGTATGTTTGATATATTTTTCTCTGTTATAAAAGTTACCTAATCATGTTTCTACGTCTAACAAAATAAGGTTTATATCATGAACTTTCAGGTAACCAAGTTGTATTTTGATCCGTTTTGTATTTACTGAGAAAAATTGAGATCCTTGGCGCCAAAAATTCCAATTCGTCCTCTTAATACTGCAAATAAGATAAACTGATAAAAACCCATTTATATTTTGATCGAAAATATATCTTCACGTCTGTTTTTGTTTGACCTCCTTTTAGTGTGGTTTGTAAGAATGATATAATGTTCATATAATTTCAGAAAAAGGTTGCATAAAAAAATATCCATCATCTTTTCGGAATTACTAATTTACTAGGTAAGGACTAATTCATTACCAGTGACTAAGAATATGTGTAAAAGGATATACAACACCTTTACTAATTTACCATAAATAATAACTATATGACCTAACTATGATGCTATGGTGACTTAACACTATGACTAATTAATTTTAATAGCTTCCACTTAAGTCTCTTCATTCCTCCCCCAATTCTGTTCTTCTTATAATGTACTAGCTGATTTCCTGAGGTTTCATCCACATGCCGTGGGAACAACTGCCTGTATCTGGATAAAGTATAGCATATATTATTTAGCATAGCAATTTAAGAGGAAGTTTGAAAGTGGCACCGGCAACAGAAAAATTACGTGGAACCCGGCTGTCATGGTATGGGCATGTGATGAGGAATGAGAGTCGTGTTGTAAGAAAGGTGATGAGTATGAACATGGATTAGTGGAAGAGGAAGACCAAAGAAACGATGGATGGATTGTGTGAAAGAAGATATGGCCGGAAATAATGTTACTTGTGAGATGACGGCAGATAGAAGAGTATGGAAAGAGAAAACATGCTACAGCAACCCCAAACAAAGTCGGCAGGAGGACAATAATATATTATTTGGAAATAATCAAGCTTCCTAATAGCGAAGATAGTTATGGAGCCTTTTAGCCTCACAATGTTCTTCAAAATCCATTAACTAGTTTTAGCACGAAAGAGTGAGAAACATAGCCATAAACATACATTCATGGATGAAGCTCGCTTGTTGTACATAATCTCTCTGTTTTCAGTGTGTCAAATGTATTTATGTGTGCAATAAAGAATAATAATAATCCATACAAAGTTATACATTTGTAGAATGGAATGTAGGATAGAAACTATGATGCTATGGTGACTTAATGCAATGACTAATTGATTTTAATAAGGATAATACTGTAATAAAACTACAATTAAGGTAAACGTAAAGTGAATCACACGAGTTATGGGCGAAAAACCAAATTGCCATATTTGTATAAGGATTCAGGCTTTTGTACAAACTATACATAGATTAGTTAGTATATAGTTTTACCTGCATTCCAATGGAACCACTTCCAAAACTTGAATAAATAGTAGTGTAGTTATTTTGAAGCTATATCCAGCAAGAACATAGGATGTAGTTGAGGGTGCGAGGATTGGGGGGCTGTCTCTAGTAAATATTGACATTCAAAAAGTGCTGTTTTGCAGCAAAGTTTGAATAAATGATTTTGTGTTTAAGTTTATTATCTCATAGATCAGCTGATTAGCTATAAGTGTGCTATTCTGTTGCTATCTGTGAAAACTTATATTTGGCGTTCTATTTCTCTGTCTATAACATTGTTTTGTATAGCCGTTGGTTTTCAATAAATATATTACCAAGTTATAACAAAATCCATTCAGCCATTTGCAGGTCAAGAAGTAATAAACATACGTTATCTTTTTCCTTTACAAATTATGATGAATGAGGCTATTGTTTTTGTTATGTTTGCACCTACTTTGTGATTTGTTTTGTTAGATGTCAAGAATAATATTTTGTAATGTTGGTATTCGAAATAAAACAGTTTTGCTTTCTGATCTCGACCACGTTGTATCTTTTATTGGCGACTGCGGAAAATAAGTTAGATTTCGGTGAAAATGACGGCAAATATAACGAATATAGTGTTTCCCGGGCAGTTTAACCCAAAAACTGATAAGTGGTGTGATTATAAAGAACAGTTATTGTGCGCGCTGGATGCGGCGGGTTACGACAAACTTAACCTAGACAAAGGACGATCGCTGTTTCTTTCTCAGTGCGGAAAAGAAACTTTTGCGTTAATTGCATCACTTCTTGTTCCAAAACGTCCAACAGAAGTGCCGTTGGCGGACATTTTTACGGTTTTGGATCAGTTTTATGAACCCGAGGTTAACGAAATTTTGCAAGCGGGAAAATTTTATAAACGTCAACAAGTGCAAGGTGAAAGCGTGCAAGACTTTGTGGCGGCTATAAGTCTGCTTGGTGCAAAGTGCAATTTTATAGACTTAAAACGCCAGTTGAGAGACCGACTAGTACTGGGGGTGCGGGACGATCGCTTGCGACGCGACTTATTGAAAAAGAAAGACTTGACCTACGAGGTCGCGTTACAAATGTGTCTGGACTATCAAGTGACGTTCCCTGATTTGTACCCTGCGTGTGTGGCTAGTGAGTCTAAGCAAACTCCGTCTAGTGTCACAGAGGCTGAGCCGATGGATATTGGTATTGTTAAATCGAACGAGTGTCGGCGGTGCGTACGTGCACACCGGCCGGGGGAGCGCTGTCCGTTTGTTAAGGCGAAATGTTTCTACTGCAAGAAGTTTGGGCACATTGCGGCGGCCTGCTCCAAGAAGCCAGGTCGGGAACACCAGGTCGACGATATGAGAGAAGCCAACGCGAGTAACACTTCGATTGAGAAGATGATGGGCGTATATGTCTGTGTAGAAAATTACTCACCACCTATTACCACAGACGTTATGATAGACGGCGTTCAAATATCTATGGAAGTGGACTCGGGTGCATCTCGGACCATTATGTCGGAAGCGACATACAAGAGGCTTTGGTCGACGCCCCCTCCCCTCCGGGCTACCAATCTAAAGCTTGTGACATGGACTCAAGACCCTTTGAAAGTATTAGGGCTAGCAGATGTGCGTGTTGTGCTAGCTAATAAGGAAGCACAATGTGAACTGGTTGTGGTATCCGGGAATGGACCAAATCTGCTGGGAAGGAACTGGTTCCATGCACTAGGCCTTCAGGTATCAGGTTTGTGCTGGACTGAAGAGGAGATAGAACCATACAGAAGAGACTTTCCTGAACTATTTAGAGAAGGCCTTGGCGAGTACAAAGGTCCTGAGGTAAAACTTCACGTACGGCGCGAAGCTACGCCCCGTTTCTTAAAGGCGCGCGTTGTGCCCTACCCGCTTAGAGGAAAAGTAATTAGACAATTAAACGAGATGGTGAAGGCGGGTGTACTGACACCTGTTCGTTATTCTGAGTGGGCGACGCCAATCACGCCGGTAATAAAAGAGGACGCAACAATACGTATATGTGGTGATTATCGTGCCACGGTGAACGCCGCTATAGATACAGACATCTATCCGCTACCGACGTCTGTGGAAGCGTTTGTAAGACTTAGTGGCGGCAGAATATTTAGTAAGCTGGACTTGAAAAACGCGTACACACAATTGAAGGTAGACGACGAGACAGCGATGATGCTCACGCTGAACACTCCGATCGGCCTAATGAAAGTGAATCGCTTGCCATTTGGTGTGAGCGCGGCGCCAGCAATTTTTCAACGCCTAATGTCAACAGCGTTAGCGGGTATGGATGGAGTGGCGTGTCTGTTAGATGACATTGCTGTCACTGGAGCCACGATGGATGAACACAACCGGAGACTTAGAGAAGTGCTGAACAAGCTGCAACAGATGGGACTCCGCCTGAACGTAAGGAAATGTGTGTTCGCTGCGAACAGCATCACATTCCTGGGACACATGATTGATGCAGAAGGACTTCACCCAGCACCAGCGAAAGTCAAAGAGATTCGGGAAAAGTCAGCCCCAACGAATAGAGAGACCTTACGTGCCTTCCTGGGCTTATATAATTTCTATGAAAAGTTCTTGCCTGACAAGAGCACGGTGTTGGAACCACTATATCGACTTTTAGAATCAAAAAGACCTTGGAGGTGGGGTGAGAAGGAACAAGAAGCATTTGTGGAGGCGAAGCGATTACTCTCTTCAGAGCGAACATTGGTAGGCTATGATTTGCAAAAAGAACTACTTCTCATTTGTGATTCATCGGAATATGGTCTCGGAGCGATTATTGCTCACGTCATGGACGACGGCTCTGAGAGGCCGGTGATGATGGCCTCACGGACACTTCAGCCGCATGAGAGACGATATGGGCAGATTGATAAAGAGGCCCTTGCCATTATATTTGGAGTGACAAAGTTTCACGAATTCTTGGCGGGTCGCAGATTTTCTATTGTGACAGATCATAAGCCGTTGGTGGGTTTATTTAACCCTGCGAAACCAATTCCAGACCAGATTTCACCGAGAATGTTGCGCTGGTCATTGAAACTGTCCAGTTATAGTTACAGCATTAACTACAGGCCTGGTAAATTAATCGGCAACGCGGACGCATTGAGCAGGTGGACTGCTCCGGACACGTCGAGCGTACAGGAGGAGGTGCTGCGCGACGTGCTGCTGCTGGAGGAGCAGCCGAGTGGCTGGGAGCTGGATGCTAGTAAGATAGCCGCGGAGACCAATAGAGATTTAGTATTACAAAAAGTAATGTTTCATGTATTGCACGGATGGCCGCGAAGGAACATGGACCCGAGCCTACAAGCTTATTGGACACGGAGAGAGGCTCTTTCACATAATAAAGGTTGTTTATTGTGGAGCAACAGAGTCATAATACCTACGTCCTTACAGGACAAAGTGTTAAAGTTGTTACATGACCCTCATGCGGGCATTGTCCAAACAAAAGCGTATGCAAGAGGTTACGTGTGGTGGGTCGACATGGATCGGCAGATTGAGAGAGTGGTGGCCAACTGTCAGCAATGTCAGCTTGTAAGAAATAACCCACCAAAAGATCCGCAGACATGGATAGTTCCAGAGAAGCCGTGGAGCCGTGTGCATGTGGATTTCGCGGGGCCCTTCCAAGGAAAAACTTTTTTAGTACTAGTAGACAGCTACAGCAAATGGTTTGAGGCTGAAATCGTACCAGGAATGAATAGTAGTACGGTGATAGCTGTTCTAAGAAAAATGTTCTCATCACAAGGGCTGCCCGAAGTTTTGGTGTCTGATAATGGACGTGCATTCACCTCGGATGAATTTAATAATTTTCTGAAAAGGAATGGTATTAAACATTTGTATTCACCGCCCTATCACCCAGAGACTAACGGGCAAATTGAACGCACGATCCAAACATTTAAAAATAAAATGAAGAAGTTAGGGAATTTGGACATGCAGTGGCAAGAGAGACTTTGCAAAGTTTTATATTATTTACGGACGTTACCAAATAGTTCCACGAACAAGACACCTGCCGAGCTACTGAATGGGCGAAGATACAGGACGGCCGTGTCGAGCCTACATCCCGACTCGATGCCGAGCCGCACCGAGCAGCAACTGGAGGCGGCGGCGCAGCGCACGCCGACGCGGACTTTTACGCTGCTGCAGCCCGTGCTAATACGCATGTATGGGCTCGGGAACAAGTGGTGTCGGGCCACCGTGGAGACGGTAGAGGGTCCGACCACTTATTTGGTAAGGACGGAAGATGGCGAGCTGCATCGGCGACATGCAGATCAAATACTGGCCAGATCGCAAGACACGTCTGATAAGGGTTCACCTGTCATTGACAGCCAGCCAGGCAACGAGACGGATTCTGAACTATCACAGGATCCGCCGATTGTGATTCCACCGCCCGAATTATGGCCGGATGTTGTAGGAATTCCTAATGATTAAGTTAATTTATGTTAGAAGTAGATTTTATTTGTAATTGAATTAATTAGTCTTTACCAATCATTATGAGGGAAAGGTATGTTATGTTTGCACCTACTTTGTGATTTGTTTTGTTAGATGTCAAGAATAATATTTTGTAATGTTGGTATTCGAAATAAAACAGTTTTGCTTTCTGATCTCGACCACGTTGTATCTTTTAGTTTTGTAAATAGGTTATTTTTAAAACCACACCTGTTATGCTATATCCAAACTAATATTATAAATGCGAAAGTAACTCTGTCTGTCTGTCTGTCTGTCTTTCTGTCTGTCTGTCTTTTCTTCACGCCTAAACTACTGAACCGATTTGTGTGAAATTTGGTACAGACATAGTTTGAAACTTGAGAAAGGACATAGGATAGTTTTTATTACAAAAAAAAATAAAAATAAAATTATTCCGGACATATAGCGCCATCTATTGGTCAAATCAAAAATCTGCTGGTAGTCACTATTCCACGCGAACGAAGTTGCGGGCAAAAGCTAGTTGCTATATAACCAAGCAATTGAGAAACAACTCCCTTTTGGGAAGTTGCTTGAAAAAAGGGAAATAAATTATAACAGGAACCACGGCACGAACCCGGACAAAAAGTAGCCTATAGCCTTCCTCGATAAATGGGCTATCTAACACTGAAAGAATTTTTCAAATCTGTCCAGTAGTTCTTGAGATTAGCGCGTTCAAACAAACAAACTTCAGCTTTTTAATATTAGGATAGATTTGCCCAGTAGTAGGACAAAAGACTACTTCATAAACTGGATTAAAGAAAAGGTAACAGTCAGAGATGATTATCTAAATAACTACCTAGTTTTGAATTATGATATTTAAACAATTTCTTCAAACTAAATCAATAGTCTAAGAATTTTCTATCAAGGTCCAATACCAACAGTTCAGGCAAGAAATATTTTATTTTAAACCAGATATTGAAATTAGCATAATTTAGCTCACAAAACACCTACCTATTTACATTGACGGAACTTGTATGTTAATTTTAGCAAAAAAGTCATTTCATTGACTAGTTATGTCAAAACCTGCCTATTCAAATATTTCTGATTTGGAATATCATGCATAATATTGGTCTGTTAAAATTCAAAATTGGATACTCTATCTATTGAACGCCATCTGCTTAGCCTTATCCCAACTATGTTGGGGTCGGCTTCAGGTCTAACCCGATGCAGCTGAGCACCAGTGTTTTGCAAGGAGCGACTGCCTATCTGACCTCCTCAACCCAGTTAGTGACGCAACCCAATATTTCTAGGTAAGACTGGTTGTGAGACTTACTGGCTTCTGACTGCCAGAGATGTTCAAATGACAGTTAGGACCTACAGTTTATTGTGGCCTCCTAAACATGGAAAAGCTTGTTATGACCAGATGGTTATCCATCCACAGAACAACCGTGACAGGTGTTGCTTAACCTCATAATCTATTGATCTGCAGGGCATTGAATGGGCCAAATGTATCAAAATTTTCATCTGTAGAAAAAAAAAGTATTTATGCTTTCATACTATGGTCGGACTCTGAAAAATATTAACTTTGTCACATAAATAATGTGCATACATAATTGTAATTTTTTATAAATGAAGATGTCATATTTATGTAAGTAATTTGACCTAAGGAAAAATTCTACAGAATGCCAAGTGTTATAAAAGTACCGGTGTTTCAAAACAGGTTGTTAAAACCTTAGTAAATGTTTTAGTACACACATTTGTTTGTTTCTTGTCTATGTTTGGTAAAAAAAAACTATTTGTGGAATGCCAGCCTGTTACTAAAACATTTACAAACTTTTGAACAAATGTTGACTAGCTTTGGACTACTTTGGAGTCACCAGGACTTGGAGACTGACTTTCAGTGCTAATTTTTAGCAGAACTATTGGTCCTGGGTAGAAAGTCTCCTGGTGATTTCAGTCTTATTTTTGGCCATTCTATGTGATAGAACTCAAAGACAGGCCATAATTATGTAACGTATGTTTTTTAGTTCTGAACTTTGTGCTGTTTTTAATCTGCAAAAAATACTTTTCACGGCATTCAAAACTATCGTTATCTACACAGCAGTACAGTGCACACATAATTTCAGTCCTTATCTTTAAAGATAAAGTATTAGGCAAGTGATATCAAAAGATAAAAGTTAATGGCAGTGTAAACAATTCGCGGGAAATTTTATCTCATCACTGAACTAATTGGCAAAGGTATTAGGTCCATTCTTCCAAGAGTTTTCATTTGAATACAATCGATGCAATAATGTGACACAAGGTCATGTATTGCCTAAGACGACTCTAATTAGTTAAAAAGGTCGATGCAAGTACAGATGCGGTATTATAAACAGCTCACAATGATATCAGCAGCAATTTATATAATTTAATGAGTCACGCGTCCGGCTGAAATGATGTGCCCGGCACACGACAATAGTTACGAAAAAAGTTAAGTCGGTTGATGAAATTTAGAACATTGGAAATTGCATTCTATAGCAGTGTTACATAGACATTCCTATCGCAATTCTCATAAAAAATACAATCAAAACCGTTAACCGGTTTGCAATAGACTTTAAAAGGAATTCAAGTGAAAATTACCTTGTCCAAACATTTCAATTCCTCAGTCGGATAAACTGTTTTCTCACACCTTGCGCAAGTTTTATTCATGATGAATGTTTTTAACACAAAAACACAACAAATATATATACGCACTGGTATTTCACAGAGAAACACGGGTTTTCACGATTCACAAACAAAGTTCAAAACTCGGTAATGTAAGAAAACACTCAAGAGCACGATTTTCGTAGCATCCCCGTACGCGCATGCCAAAAAAATGACAAATGGCGGCGGTTATAGGTAGCCAACATCACGACGAATTTCTATCAGAAAAAAACTGGTAAAATGTTGCTAGTATAAGAAAAGTGACGAATTTAAAATGTTGAATCTTAAATCATTACGGATTCACGTGGCTCATTTTTTACACTATATCGTTGCATTTAAATCGCGTTTAATTGAATTCTATGCTATCAGACGTGGAAGCTGTGTCCAAAGTATGTAGTTTACATGTATGAGACAACTTAGACTAGTGGGATGCCAAATTTGGATTTTGGATACTCTACAATATAGTACATAGACCTAATTTCAGGTTTAGTGCACAAATTAAATACACATGTCATCCAAAACTAATGTAATTAACGAAAATAAAAAATGTAATATACAACATAAAAATAATTAGGAACACAAGCACTTCTCTCTTTGTAACACCATCAGTGCTTCATTGAATAACTGTTTCGACGTCTGTATCATTTCCGTCAAATGATTGTAATCATATTGTTTTTCTTCTTCAATCATTTTTAGTTTATCTTCTAGAATTTTCAGTTTTTCTTCTGTTAACTCTAGTTTGAACTTTAAGTCTTCTCTATCAAGGGTTTCTTCTCCTGTTTGGGAATCGGTGCCTGTAGGACTGTCACTAGGTTTATCAGGCATCCCGGTCACTGAGGACATCTTCTTTACTAATGTTGAAGACCCATTATTGAAGTCAAAATGCTCCTTTATCATGGATGATTTCGAAATTCTCGAACCTCTTCTAGAGTCCCTAAGACACCTGATTTCTTCCTCCATGCTGGCAACTTTTCGTTCTAAACGTTTCTTCTTTTCTTTCGTTTTCCTGTGGGTAAGTTCTAACTCCTCCCATTTGTGCCTCTCTTCATCAAGCCTCGTGTTTAGTGTGACAACTAACTCTGATAGCTTTTTTATTTCGTTGTCTGTTGCAGTTTTCATAGGAGTAAAGAATATGCTCTGTAGAGAACATTCCTCGTATCTTAGAAGTTGTGCTCTCAACTCTTCAATTTTTGTAGCCTTCTCTGTGGCTTGTTTTCGTAAAGCATCTATTTTGGCGTCGGTATTCTTTATCAGTTTTTGATATTCAACGATTTCTGTGTTCATCTTGTTCATTTTTGCTGTGTTTTCTTTTAGGATTTCTTGGTAATATAGCTCTGAACTTTTGATTTGATTCTGAAAGAAAAGAAAACGTAATTTTATTTTCGCAAACGTCAACAGGAAATAGCGTCTTCGATAATGCTATAAAGACAGTTAAAGAGAGAGATTTATATGAATTAACGGACAACGAATATCAATGGAAAGATGTTGATTATGAATTGATTTTCAATGTCTAACTTTCATTTAGGTATTGTTGGTTAGATTTGTCAGCATCAAATGAAATATCAACAAGAACGATTAACACACCCTCTGCTCATTGATCAACATGTCATCATGGCTACTCTTCTCAACGAAAGTCTGCATTTTCTGTCTAATAGTCGTGGCATCGCATTCCAGATTCCTAATCCTGCATCTTGCACCTTCCAGTTTGCGTTTTAGCTCTTGATTCTCTTCTCTTAGGGTTTCCATTTCTTTCATGGCTTGATCGACCTCCCTCTTTCGTTTTTGTTCAAGATCTCGAATAAGCTGTGAGGAAAAAAGGTGCCATTTTCGAGTGTCATACGTTTTTAGTAGCAGAATTTGGTTTTTACAAAGAATTGGAAAGGGGAAAGGGGGGCGTTTTGGGGGCGCCTGTCCTTTTGTAGTATTTGACGTGAAAAAGTGATAAAAACTAGCCTATTTTCAATAAACGTTTTTGGCTTGTTTTGAATTGTTGGTGATAATTTGGCTTTTTGGTCGTGGAAATTCAAAAACCTATCGTATGTATCGTATGTATTCGTATGTACTTCTTAGAATCTTAAATGTTCCACCTACCTGAGCCTGATCCTTCTTCTTATTCTCCGAATGCACGTCTGACTTAGATTTTATATTCAACTTGTCCTCTAGCTCGCTAATTTTAGCTTGAAGCAGTACTATCTGTTGTGCCCTTCCTTTCCAACCAGCCACATCATTCTGCAACTCCTTAATACTCGTGAATTTATCTCCTAACTCCTGCTGAAGTATTCTCGTTGCCATTAAAATATCGTTCTTCAGTTCTAAATTCCTATTCTTGCTTTCATATAGCTTTTTATTGACGGAATTTAATTTGTTGTTTAATTCTTTAAGTTCATCCGGGTTTGGGTCTATGTGGTCGTCTTTGCAAACGCATATATCAAGCTTTTCGTGCTCTTTATTTATGATATCTAGTTGCATCACTTTTCTTTCTAAAGCTGCGTTTTTGGTTTTGTAGCTTTCTATTTCAGAGACTAAATGTCGGTTTTGTTTGCAGAGATCAGTGATCTTTGCGCTGATGATGCCGGCAGATTTTGAAGATATTGCTGGACCTGTGCCTGATATTATGTCTCGTATTCTCTGGTTGAGATCAGCTATAGTTTTGTTCAGCTCTTTTATGTTCTCGTCTTTTAAAAACACGCATTTTCGAAGTTCGTTGTTGTCGGCTGTCATTACCTGGAATGATTAGTATTTTTTACCTTATTTCTCAAAATAAATGTAAAAGGGCCCCGTGCCATTAAATTGTGTCTTGTGGGCTGGTATCTTGATTTAAAGACTTTGTTAAGTTCTCGAAGACGTAATCAAAAAAACATTTAAACTTTTACTAAACTACTAAGTAACGTGTAGTTTGTGGGGGCTAGATACTCTAGCATTGCTCTTAAGTTCATTTACGTAAAAAAATAATATATAATGCTTTCGTGTATCTCTCGATTAATCTGTGTATTGCATGAAAGAGTTATTTATTGCAATAATTAAAGTAACATTTATTTTCTCTTACTGTAAGTTGTTCAAGTAGATGGGAATTCAGCTCTGGTGGATACAGACTATCCTCGGGTTCAGCTTTTTCAAGAGAACTAAACATTTTAAGTTTCATCTCATCAATGACGTCAATTTTACTAGATAAATCAGCAGGACTATCTTTTTTCTCTTCTTTCATATTCGCTTTTGATCGATCCTTTGGTTTTGCTTTTTCCGCCATTATTTTTATATATTTTGTTCAATTTAAAATGTAAATAAAATATCACCATTGCTTTCACGCATGAAAACTGTCATTTTACAAGTTCGACTTTTAAAATACGATGTATTCTACAAATCAACCTTTTTTTGGTTCTTTTCACCTATTTTGTTTAGAAACTTGCTATATTCGAACGATTTTATTTTGAGTATAAAAGAAGCTTTGCATTAAAATCGTTACTTTATTAGTGCACTTAATCAAAATGAAACTTGGCAAAAATAAAAATAATTTCCTAACAGGGTTGCCCGGTTGGTTATGTACTCAAGGCAGTTATTTATTTCGTGGAACGTATTAAACGCGGTAACGAGGATGCCAACATAATCGTTTTAACTGTCAACGTCATAGAAATCACATCAGCTGTCAAAAAACTGACAGCAAAGTCGATTGATTTTTGTCGCAGTATTACTGTTTTTATTATAATTAAAAATTGTAAGTCCATTTCAGTGCAAGTTTTGGTAGCCCCCATGGACGTTTAGCGGTGCGGGAGCAGTTGAAACCCTTTTATCGGTCCCTAATAGTACTAAGCAGGTAATAAATTGATTTGTCCTTGGTATCTTGCAGACGATACCAGAGAATCCTGTCTTATCACATTATTATGCTAACAAAACATCTTCACGGTACATTTGTGTACTGTTTCAGGTATTATCTAACGCACTTCTATAATACATGTCTTGTCACATGATTTTGTCCAATGAGACACTGTTATGGCTGTGAAATTGTATGCAATTAAAATTATTTGTTTTTTCTTTTCTATCAGTAGTTTAATATTCTAATTAGTATCTAATATGCCATAAAACAGGTCGCGATTCACCAAAAGTCGTTAACTGAAATTGATTTTGTTGAAACTGACTATTATGAATTTATTTTCAATATAATTGATTCTAAAATGTCTTGAGCATACTCCCCCTAATCTTTAATATGCATAGTTGTATATCTTAATTATTTTAAAATTGATTTTATTAATTATTGAAATTACTATTTTCATTATTTGACCTGGATTCCAAAGGAAGCAATTTGAATTCAATTTATATCCAAATAATTTTATCAAAATAATACAATATGGATTATTATATGAACTTGAAAGAGTTGACCAATAAATAAGAATATAGTGAACAGAAATATTACATCATAATGGTTTTCCTTCCCTTACTTCCTTTCCAAACAATGCATTGTACAATTTTCTTTTTTGCATTCAAAATTATGAAATTATTGAACACAAAATTCTACCTTAAGTCATCATCATCCTCCTGCTCTTATCCCAATTTTATTTGGGGTTGGCGCAGCATGTTTTCTCCTTCCATACTCTTCTATCTGCCGTCATCTCACAAATAATATTATTTCTTAAGTAAAAATCTACCTTAAGTAATTTCCATAATTATAAAATATAGTAACCAGGATAGCAGAGACCTATAAATGTTTTTTTAATTCTTTTGGCTTTAGTTTCTAAATGTACAAAGTATTACATCATTACCAAAAAAGGTACTACTCAATAAAAGTTAAACTGACAATAGACAATTTTGAAGAAAATATTCATGCGAATAGTCAAAAGTCGATTTAACTTTTTAACACGCTTATATTCGCTTCACTTGTAACTATGTATGTAAGAAAATGTTGGAATCTTAATTTGACCTATTTCCCGATCTTCAATTAGGATGAAATTTTGAACACGCTCTTAGTTCTGATGACAAAACATGACTAGCTTGGTTTTTAGTTTTTTTAACTTTTAATTTTTTCGCGAGTCGACTCGCACTAGGCCGGTTTTTTTTATAATAACATGGGTAATTTTTCTCATTCCACAGCCATGCCGGGCACAAACCTCATAGTGCCCGTAGTACTATGGGGAAAGCATGCCCCCACGCACTGCGTCTCCTCGGTCTACCTCTCCCGGGACCAGAAAACCCTCGTCACGGGGTGCTATGACGGACAGATCTGTATTTGGCAAGTTGACCCGGATAACTTGAAGATGACGCCTCGATGTCTGCTAGTTGGTCACACGGCTCCCGTCACTTGTTTGTCTAGGGCTTCTATCATACAGGTGAGTTTTAATGATGAATGGTGGATTTCTATATTGTATCAGAGATTTGAGATTGTATTTTGACATTAGCTACTTACAGATTGATGGATAGATAGGATATAGACATCTATAGTAAAAGGTTTAGTCACTAGATTTTGTCCACAATTTCTTCTGCTTTCTGAGGGAGTTACGTCAGTTACGTCCTGCACCAGGATAATAATGTAGCCTAAATGTACTTCTATGCTATGTTATAAGTTCGGCCATTCAGAGAATGCGTTCCTGACACGTCGCGATTGAACTGACGACGTAACTTTGCAATGGCGTTGCAGTTACGATAAAAATATTTTTGCTGGTTGTTTACCGTTTTAACAATTGAGGAGTATTAAAACAACATTATTATATCAATAATCAATGAATGTTATAATTTTGTGCCAAACTGAGTGTCAAATAACTTGGTAAACAATATTTTTCTAAATCTATACTGCGCTATTACAAGGTTATGTCAGCGGTTTATATTTTGTAGTGCTGTGCTAAAAATAACAGGCAAGTATCGTAATCTGTTCTTATACAGTTATAATATAAAATAATACGTTTTGATTTTCTTTTTAAGAATTGGAAAATAATGGACTATAAGACTTAATTATAACGTTTATGAAATATAAAAATAAAACTATGACCAAACCGCATTTTTATACTTAGATTAAAAATGGTAACCCCAAATGGCGTTATGGGCCGCCATTTTGTGACGCTAAAACAGTCGTCCGTTGTCGTTTCGTGCGCATAGACCACGTTTTTCAAGTGTTTTCGATCTGTTTTTATTTGATTACCCGGCTTTTGTTAGACCGAGATATCAGGATTGATTCTGTTATTGATAATAATATAATTATACATGTAGGCGAAGATGATGATGAAGACACCACCTCCTCAAGCAAATCGGAGTCTGATTAATATTCTGTTCGCACATTCAATTCAATGTACTTGTAACAAAGAATAAATAAAACAATTTTATTATATGAATATTACCTTTTTTTGGTTTCCACTTAAATAACTAAAATATAAAACAAATGATTCCGCCAATTTAAAACGAAAATAATCTTAAAATAATGCGGCGGTTCATTTTGAAGGAACGGTAACGAACTCAGTGTTATGTTGTGCCCATCACTAGTCGTGACTAACTGATAGGTGTCAGGAACGCATTCTCTGAACGGCCGAAGTATACCAAGTTTCATCACATTCAAACAAAAATACTTTAGTTTAGTTTTTGGAGAGAATTAGATCATTGTATACTGTTCAAATATTTATTTGTGCAGTTTTGAAATAATACCGGGTTTCAATGAAAAAGGTTAGGATATCTTTTGGATTAAACCTGTTATCTTAATCGTAGATTTCCTTTATTCTTTTCAAACTTTGAAGATATCAAGAAAAATATATTTTATCAATAATAAATGAAGAAAAAACAAATAAGTCTTTTATATAGCCATAGCCAGAGGCGATCTCCTAGAGTTTTGGATGTATTGAATGTAATTAATTTAAACTTTTACCTATTTATAAACATTTTCAGGACAATAACTTCATAGTGTCATCATCGGAAGCCGGAGAGATGTGCACTTGGGATCTGGTTGATGGCAAATGCAGGGAGAGTGTTAAACTGTCACAGATACACACCAATATACAGGTTAGTTATTCATTTATTTGCTGTATAAAAAAACACTAGCGGTTCTACTGAATCATATTGTCAACTTCATCGACATTTATTCAGCCATTTGTGCGTGAAGAAGAAACAAACACACTGACACATACACACTCATAAACTTTCTCCTTATGATATGAGTGTGGTTCTAGCCTACTTATTCTACATAGAAAGAAAGGCAGTTCCTATATGTGCCATACAGGTCAATCAGCATCCGGTTAGATTGCAAGCCGAGCCCAACATATTCGGGAAAAGGCTCTCCCGATATTGAGTTTTTATTCTACCATGTACCTATTATTCTCAAAATAATATGTATGTACATTTGGTTTTTATACACTGGTACTCAGCTGCATCAGGTTAGACTGGAAGCCGACCCTATATATTCGGGAAAAGGCTAGCCCAATAAATTTTTATTTAACCATATTAAGTATTTCTCTGAATAAAAGCTTCAAACAAATTGACAACCTCCTTTTTCTGAAGTCGGTAATTTTTTTTTTTCACAATTTCAGGCGTACCACATGTGCAACAGTGAGGATTTGCGTTTATTCTGTAACGGGTATTACGCAGAGATTCTGATCATGGACCCGTTCTCTCTAGAGATATTATTCTCTCTGAGCTCTAAGATGAACCCTGACTGGATATCCGCTTTGCACGTGAGTATTATTAACGTTAAAATTGATGAAAGAAGAAAAACATAATTTATTTTTTGAGCCAGCACACCCTAGATACCTGGGTAAAAAAGTACATAGTACATACATAGAAAAGATAAAAGAAAATAGTGAAAGAAATCTATATAAATAAAAATGAATTGTTGTTCGTTAGTCTGATAAAAACTCGAGAGACGAGAACGGCTGGGCCGATTGAGCTGATTTTGGTTTTAAAATGTTTGTCGTAGTCCAGGGTAGGTCTAAACGGTGAGCAAATAAGGAAAAAATTAAAAAAGTATTGTGTCGTGTGTTTGTGACTTACTAAATATGCCTCCAATAATTAGGCGGTACGTAGTTCGCCGGGTCAGCTAGTACCTACGACATAAAATACATCACTTAATATTATTACTCAGATATTCTCTCTCTTGTCCACAAAACACATGCCCGTGCGTCTTTTTCATTATTTGTGGACCATAAGCTACGAACTAGACTTTTTTTATTTAATGAAACTTTTGTTAAACAAAAGTAAAAAACGTACATTTTAATATTTCAGGTACTCCGTCCATCTTCAAGGAAAGATGATGTTGTCTTAGCCATATCAATTACTGGGACTGTTAAAGTAAGTAGAACTTATTATATATAAACTTAGTATGCACATTAAACTAGCTGTTCCCCGCGGTTTCACCCATGTTACGAGGGAACTCCTTTCCGTACCTGGATAAAAAACTCCCTAATCCTTCCTTGATAAATAGGCTGTTTTTCACTGTAAGAATTTTTCAAATTTGGCCTGTAGTTCCTCAGATAATTGCAGAAAAGCAAACTGTCAAGCAAGTTTAATGCAGTCAATATAAATTTTACAGATTTTACAATGACACTCTCATAAAATTGTTATTGAGCATAAATCTTGACGATAGTACAATAGCTAATAAATATTAATAGTGATTAAAATACCTTTTGTTATTATATAAATAAATATGTATAATGAAAACGTATAACACAATATACAAGACTTATAAAATCCCGCGGTTTCATCCGCATAACGTGGGAAATTCTTCCCGTACCCGGCCAAAATATAGCCGATCTTACTCGGGAATAGCATAGCTATCCAACAGTGAATGAATTTTTGAAATCGGTTCAGGAGATTCCGAGCCTTTAGGGCACAAATAATAATAAAAAAAAATCTTCTTTATCATAATTAGTGTAGGTAAAAGTTACACTGGAACTTGTCTGGAATCAAACACGCACGCACACGCATATTGAAGAGGCTGGTGCTTTAACCATTGAAACAGCAAGACTTTTTTCATAATATTAAACAAAAATATATTAATTTCAGGTCTGGTCTCTCCTAGGCCACGAAAACAAGCAATCGGAACCGATTTACGAGAACGAATCGAAACAGATTCGGTGTCTCAACGCCTTGTCACTCAACTGCTGTGCTTACAACCAGAGGACTGTTTTGATAGTCTGCGCTAAGTATTGCCAGATATATGATGCTGGTAAGTTTATTGTGTATTTATTACTATTTTACTGTAAGCGTGTAGGGTATAGAGTCAGTCCCCTGTGTCTCAACTGCTGTGCTTACAACCAGAGGACTGTTTTGATAGTCTGCGCTAAGTATTGCCAGATATATGATGCTGGTAAGTTTATTGTGTATTTATTACTATTTTACTGTAAGCGTGTAGGGTATAGAGTCAGTCCCCTGTGTCTCAACTGCTGTGCTTACAACCAGAGGACTGTTTTGATAGTCTGCGCTAAGTATTGCCAGATATATGATGCTGGTAAGTTTATTGTGTATTTATTACTATTTTACTGTAAGCGTGTAGGGTATAGAGTCAGTCCCCTGTGTCTCAACTCCTGTGCTTACAACCAGAGGACTGTTTTGATAGTCTGCGCTAAGTATTGCCAGATATATGATGCTGGTAAGTTTATTGTGTATTTATTACTATTTTACTGTAAGCGTGTAGGGTATAGAGTCAGTCCCCTGTGTCTCAACTGCTGTGCTTACAACCAGAGGACTGTTTTGATAGTCTGCGCTAAGTATTGCCAGATATATGATGCTGGTAAGTTTATTGTGTATTTATTACTATTTTACTGTAAGCGTGTAGGGTATAGAGTCAGTCTCTTGTGTCTCAACTGCTGTGCTTACAACCAGAGGACTGTTTTGATAGTCTGCGCTAAGTATTGTCAGATATATGATGCTGGTAAATTTATTGTGTATTTATTACTATTACACTGTAAGCGTGTAGGGTATAGAGTCAGTCCCATGTCACTTAACTGCAGTGCTTACAACCAGAGGACTGTTTTGATAGTCTGCGCTAAGTATTGTCAGATATATGATGCTGGTAAGTTTATTGTGTATTTATTACTATTTTACTGTAAGCGTGTAGGGTATAGAGTCAGTCCCCTGTGTCTCAGCTGCTGTGCTTACAACCAGAGGACTGTTTTGATAGTCTGCGCTAAGTATTGCCAGATATATGATGCTGGTGAGTTCATTATATGCATATTCCTTCCTATATTTCTCTAAAGTATAGAGTCAGTCCGCTGTGTCTCAGCTGCTGTGCTTACAACCAGAGGACTGTGCTTATCGTCTGCGCCAAGTATTGTCAGATATATGATGCTGGTAAGTATATTGTATTTAAAGTTATTATTAAGGATACTGTTAATATACTACGGAAGACAGAGGACTGATTCTGAAATCAGTCCCCTGTGTCTTAACTGTTGTGCTTACAACCAGTGGACTGTTTTGATAGTCCGCGCTAAGTATTGTCAGATATAGGTATGATGCTGGTAAGTCTATTTTATTTTTACCAGTTTTATCAAGGGGTATTGAGTTGCCCGGGAAACTGGGTTGAGGAGGTCAGATAGGCAGTCACTGCTTGTAAAACGCTGGTGCTCAGCTGCATCCGGTTATTCTGAAAGCCGACCCCATCATAGTTGAGAAAAGGTAGGTATATAGTCAGTCCTCTGTGTCTCAACTGCTGTGCTTACAACCAAGGACCGTGCTTATCGTCTGTGCTAAGTATTGTCAGATATAATGATGCTGGTAAGTTTGTTGTGTATTTATTACTATTCTACTCTGAGATATAGAGTCAGTCCCCTGTGTCTCTACTGCTGTGCTTACAACCAGAGGACTGTTTTGATAGTATGCGCTAAGTATTGTCAGATATATCATGCTGGTGAGTTTATTGTACGTAGGTATATTACTACTGCCTTTGCCAGGGATTTCTCCAGCTTTCTGAGGGAAGCACTTCCCGCATCCTGATAAGAAGAAGTCCGTATTTTATTCTGTTATGCTAAAACTATATTACGGCCTAATTTTAATAAAATCTTTACAGCAGTTTGTTCGTTAAACAGTAACAAACTTACCCACCCTCACAAACTCACAAACTTCAGTCAGTCCCCTGTGTTTCAACATTACAACCGATGAACTGATCTATTTTTTTTATTAGAGTATCGTGTCACTCGGATAAAGTTTATTCATTCAATTGGTAGTAATTCCTTCCATCCCTATTCACCTACCACCATTTAACATTCCCACATACAAAACTCCTATCTCTTTTTCCAGGTGATTTCTCAGTCCTGTGCTCAATACAAGCGCCGTCAGGCGAGCGCTGGATGTCGGGCGACTTCCTCGCGCCGGACAGAGTGCTGGTCTGTTCTACTGAAGGCAAAGGATACTTATATAGGTTGCCTGCCAAGTAAGTTGTTTTTGTGGGGGACTTGTGAAGGTTTTATGCGGTCTGCTTGGAGGGTGGTTGCGTGTAGAGAGATGGAGAAATATTAACTGACTAGCTGGTAAATATTAACTGGTTTTACCCCGTGGGAATTATTTCGGGCAACTGGGTAAAAAGTAATTTAAAGCCTTTCTAAATCTTCTGCTAACAGTGTCACCGGTATTCCGTGGGAATTATTTCGCGCACTTGGGTAAAATGCCTATAGTCTAGCCTATAGTCTTCCGCGATAAAGCGGCTATCTAGCATTGTAAGATTTTTTCTAATCATAACAGTAGTTCCTGAGATTTGTATGTTTAAACAAACTCTTCTGCTTTTTAATATCAGTATAGATAGATTTTTATACAATGTTATTGGTTAATATTTCTCCGCTCCGCTTCAAAGGTCAGGAGTATTAAGCTAGGTTATTTCAATTTGTATTGCCAGGATAAAATAAATAACAAGACAAAATTGTGAATTTATAAAAGTAAACACAATTTTTACGTAGGTACGTCTAAGAATACTTACGCGAGATATGCTGAATTAATTTTAAAATGGTGTCTTCTTCTTCTTCTTCCACTTCGCTCTATCCTGGACATCTTCCTCTTCGAGAATTAATTTTAAAATGGTGTATCAAATAGAAAACTTGATTTACGTTTAAGTATAATATAACTGAAAGAAAAAATATAGGGACTGTATTACACATTAAGATACGCTAATTAAGCTAGAATGTGCTATCAAAATCAATAAAAACTACTTCTACAATTTTAATTTTAAGTCGATTTTATACGAAGAATATGGTTTAAGTATCATTTGATGGTCAAGAAAATAATGATCAAAATTTTTCGATAAAACATTTGGTCTATGACTCGAATAAGCTTGAACGAGGTATTTTTACAATAGATTTTGAACTTTAATGAGTAGGCAGTTAGGGTTAGGACTAAACGGGTTAGGAAAAAAAATATCGTAGAACAATATTAATTTACTAGCTTCCACCAGCGTGTCCCGTGCAAACTTCGCGCACGCCGATGAAATGTAGCCTTTTAATATAAATGAGCTATCAAACTCTGAACTATTTTTTCAAAACGGACTAGCAGTTCCTGAGAGTTTCAAAAAGTTCAAGCAGACAAACTATTCAGCTCTATACGAGTAATATAAGACGATATGAATTAGAAATATCTATATTCCGCAGTAATTTATGTCATCGCAATATTTTTTGTCTAGCTCTCTTTTAAAAACCTACCTCGTTCAAGCAGTTACTCTAAAATGGACCTTATTATCTGAACGGTTTAGTTTGAATTGGCATGTCATTCGTTCAAGTATCATCATTAGATTCTCATTGGAGCACTACAAGCCTATGTTATAGATGTTTATTTGGATTTTAAATGGGTTGTTTGTAAACTATGTATTTTTGAAAAAATAATTTTCAAGATCCCGTGTTAATTTTTTAAGAAAAACCTTTTGGTTTTGTTTTCGAACAAGTAAATTACAAAGGAAAAGGTTTACTCACAAAAATAATCATTGTTTCGTAGTTGCATCCCTTAAAAAAACCCTACTAGGTCCGGGTTCTACAACTTGCCGCACCAGAGTAATAAAGTAGCTAATGTCCTATGGCCGGTATAATTTAGTTTTGGCATAGACAGAGTTACTTTCGTTTTTATATTACATGTAGTAAGAATATAGTGACTTTATTTCACTAAAATCGGTTCTTGAACACATACAATAGAATTGTTTTTTTAAGATGCATAATATTTTTGGCCACCTCATTTATTTATTTATATGCCGTGTGGTCGAGAAGGGATGCTTTATTTCAATGTTAAATATAAGTACCTAATCTTAATATTAAAAATACAAAGTCTATAAACAACCCAAAATTCTTCCGTCCACTTAAAACTGAAAAGTATAACTTTTTAAAGCTTTAACCCTAAGCTACACTTAAAGCTATGCCATACGATAATATACCAAGATATAAATATTTCTTTTATAGCAAACTGCGAGGACGGGCTATCAGTAGGTCAGCACATTTGTCTGTTTATATGTATTTTGTATGTAGATAGAGTTATTTTGCTAGCACTTGTGTCTGCTTTATTTTGGTTTTGTTTAGTTTTTTTTTCCTTTTTTAGGTTTGGTAGAGAATGAAAATGGTACTGAAGGCTATATCTAATTTTGTTTCCCTCGGTTCCACTAGTGTCCCAATGGATCTATTCCTGCATCCGGATAAAAGTACTCTATTTCACCCGCGTCCCGTGAAAACTACTTTTCGTACTCAGATAAAATATAGCTTATGTCACCCGGAGGTAGTTGAGTTTCCCAATAAAGATGTTTTGAAAACCTGTTTATTAGTTTTGGCGCTTTATGGTACAAACAAACAATAAATAATTATTAATAGAAGTAGAAGCATAGGGGATGTTTTGTTCTTAACCATGTATCCAAAAAATCTATAGCTTCTTATATTTATAGCCTTCAGTATCACAATACCTTAGGCCTTAGCGAGTCTTTGAAATATTTTAAGTTTTTTTTTTAGATAGATAAAAAAATAATGTTATACATAATTAAAGCGTATTATATTAATTTGCCTTTGCACTATCATATATATCCATCGTTTTTGGTTAAGTTTATAATTATTATTTGAATGTATTTTCAAGAAAATTAGGTGCGTAGTACCCGCCACCGGCTTTTAATTGAAAAATATGTAAAAAAGAAAAATATTATTTGTCAGTAATACATAGTAAATTATGTATCTAAGCTTTTAGCTTAGAAAATTCCGAAATTATTGGCGTTTGTATATAAACCAAAGTATTCTTTGTTAATGAAAGTATTGTGGTTTATTTTTTAATTGATAAATTGGTTGTAATTTTTTTTATTTCCATTTTTTGTGTTTGGTGAAGAATGTGCCCCCTTTTTCAAATCCTTTTGTGATATTAGGTACCATGTGATAGTTGTAAAAATAAAGTAAAATTATTTAATACGTTGTCGTATTGTTAAAAATAGCTATTCCATCGCGAATTCTCTGGACTCATCATCATCCTCCGAGCCTTTTTCCCCAACTATGTTGGGGTCGGCGTCCAGTCTAACCGGATTCAGCTGAGTACCAGTGCTTTACAAGAAGCGACTGCCTATCTGACCTCCTCAGCCCAGTTACCCGGGCAACCCAATACCCCTTGGTAGGACTGGTGTATTCTCTGGACTATCTATACATATATATACAAGCTGTCGATTTGCATCCGTGCCATAGTCAAGGACGTAATTATGCTTATGATTCTCGACCCAAATCAATAAGTAAATTGGTACGTAACTTTAAAAAATTTTTTTTTTCGGAATTCCGTCAATGTCATCTAGCCGTATTTGAACTTGACGCGTGTGTTACTGGCCTTAAAACCGTGCTGCGCCCTCACACAAACGCAAACACAAAGCATACGCAACGATTATTCATAATTTTCGGATTACTTCTGAAATACTACGACATTACAATGACAAAAAAACATTACCCTCCTTCTTTGGCAGTCGGGTAAAAAGCAGTGCATATTAGCTATTTCCCGTCCACTGTAATTCCAATCGATTATTTACGTATTTTATGACCTCCTCCTGAAGTATGGCACAAATGCAAATCAACACCTTGTATATGGACTATCTACTATTGTAGACTATCTGCGTACCAAATTTAATTAAAATCGGCTTAGTTTTTCCTGAAAGCCGGACAGACAGAGTTATTCTCGTTTAGAATATCAGTTGAAACAATTCAAATGTAGCTGTACCTATTAATGAAGATATTACAACTAAGTAAAAATCGTTAATAATTCCCATGGTATCTAATATCATTAAATCCCCTTATTTCAAATATTTTTCCCCCTTTACTCCAAATTATTTAGTGGTGCTAAATAATCTTTTAACTAAATAATTTAAATGATATATTATAGCTCGGTTCCCGATCACAAGGGATTTCACGGCCCAACCGTGGATCATGATAGTCCAGTACTGTTTGGCATTCTTGCTCATCCGGATAATAAGGTATAGTAAAAGTTTATAAAAATTTCCATTCATCATCATCCCTTCATTATCATCATCACTATTCCTTCATCATCAGTATCACCACCCTTTTATCATCATCATCATTTTATTGTCCCACTGCTGAGCAAAGGCTTCTTCTCATAGTCAAAAGGAATGTGATTTCAGTTTTTAGCGTCCAGGTTTCCTAAAGATGTTTTCTTTCACTTTTACTCAGTCTTTGGTGTCCAAGATATACTTACGAAGTTCTAATAACTTGAAAACTAAATGGGGGTGGTCCAGTCATTCTCGAGTTGTTAAGGGACTTGTGAGCACAGTTCCACCTGTGTCCCGAGAGAATTACTTCCCCAGCTTGATAAAAAAAGCCTAATCTGTACTTAAATGTTTACTTTATTTATTTTGGAGTCCTTCAGTCTGGCAGAGTTATTTTCACACCTTTTATAAGAAAGTATGTATTTTTATCCACAGCTCCTATCCTGTCCCCCCGCCATGCGTTTCGTGATAACATCAGTGGGCGGCAAGCAACGTCGGCTGCTGCTCCGCGGCGACTCCGCCGGCGTGGTCTCCGCCTGGAGTGTAGATGATGCCGCCATGCCCACTCCTCATCATACTCCTTGTGAGTATAGGTAGTCAAATAAGCAGTTAATTAGACAGTCAAATGGGAAGTCAAGGAAATAAGTGCGCCGTGCGTCGCTGCCGACCGCGGTCGTTCCGATGTGAATCGGGCCTAAGTGTATCTCGTCAAACTTAACGGCGGCTCGTTACTAACTTCTGAACACAAGTATGGACCCACACATACTATACTCGTACTGCCACCCATTTTTCTAGTTTAAACTCAAAAATGATTTATCAGTGTATAGACAGTCATTTAAAATTGAGAAGCCCGAAAATCTGACAAACATCTTAGAAAGGGGTATTGGGTCACTCGAGTAACTGGGTTGAGTAGGTCATATAGGCAGTCACTCCATGTACAACACAGGTACTCAGCCGCATACATTTAGACTAGAAGCCGACCCTACTTTAGTTGGGAAAAGTCTACGCAGATGTATAGAGTCAGTCCCCTGTGTCTCAATCCCTCTGCTTACAACCAGGGGACTGTTTTGACTGTCTGCGCTAAGTATTGCTAGATTTATGAAGAATATGAAAAAGCAGAACCCACCAGTCGGGAAAAGGCTCGGGATACGATCAAGCCCCTGGTCAATTTTTTACTGAATTATTCTTATTTTGTTTTTTAAGTTTAATGTGCTTTTATTTTTTACTAGCTTCCGCCCTCGCCTTCGCCCGCGTCGGTTCGGTTATATCGCGTTTTCAAGAGAATTCTTCAAAAGTCCGGGATAAAACTATCCTATGTTCTTTCTCAAGGTCAAATCTTTCTCTGTACCAAATTTTATTTAAATCAGTTGAGTGGGTTTGAACGTGAAAGCGTAACAGACAGACAGAGTTACTTTCGCATTTATAATATTAGTAGGGATTCTAATTTAGATCTTAATTAAGAACTTTTAAAACTATTTAAAAACTGAATGATTTTAATAATGTTTTGATCTTTTCAGCACACGCGCCTATTGTGATGACGAGTCTGGATATAGCGTGGGAAGATATGAATCCCAGTCCCGTTGGTATATTGGACCAGTTGAATCATCCGGAAGAACAAGGTTTGTACAGATTTTATTTTATTTTATTCAGAAAGAAACTCCAACAAAACAAATTATAAAAAGTTATTTAAAGATTTGTGCACCTTCAGTTGCAGGAAAATACATCATGCATTCATCATCATTTTAAACATAGTTAGAATTATATTAATTAAAGTAATTATACACAATAAAATGTAAATCAAAGTAAAATTAAATTAAACAACACAGATATGTGGGTTGAAGTTTATTCAAGATGCCACTATTGTGAGAAAAAATATAGGCTAGCAAAAATGATTTTAATTCAAATTTATTAAAAGTAAAAAGAAAACGTTTTTGAAACCAAGCTCTAACCAAACATTGAAAAACGTAAAAAAAACTGTTAACAAAATCTATTCCTAAAAAAACTAAACGGGGGTTGAAGTTCATAAAGTGTATATAAGGAAATACATAGGGGATTGCATAGAGTGTACATAAGGAAATATATAGGGAAGTACATAGAGTGTACATAAGGAAATACATAGTGGAGTACATAGAATGTACATAAGGAAAAACATAGGGAGTACATAGAGTGTACATAAGGAAATATATAGGGGATTGCATAGAGTGTACATAAGGAAATATATAGGGAAGTACATAGAGTGTACATAAGGAAATACATAGTGGAGTACATAGAGTGTACATAAAGAAATACATAGGGAGTATATAGAGTGTACATAAGGAAATACATAGGGAAGTACATAGAGTGTACATAAGGAAATACATAGGGAGTATATAGAGTGTACATAAGGAAATACATAGGGAAGTACATAGAGTGTACATAAGGAAAAACAGGGAGTACGTAGAGTGTACATAAGGAAATACATAGTGGAGTACATAGAGTGTACATAAGGAAATATATAGGGAAGTACATAGAGTGTACATAAGGAAATACATAGTGGAGTACATAGAGTGTACATAAGGAAATATATAGGGAAGTACATAGAGTGTACATAAGGAAATACATAGGGGAGTACATAGAGTGTACATAAGGAAATACATAGGGGAGTACATAGAGTGTACATAAGGAAAAACAGGGAGTACGTAGAGTGTACATAAGGAAATATATAGTGGAGTACATAGAGTGTACATAAGGAAATACATAGTGGAGTACATAAGGAAATATATAGGGGAGTACATAGAGTGTACATAAGGAAATACATAGTGAAGTACATAGGGGATTTCATAGAGTGTACATAAGGAACACACATTACAGTATAATTAAATACATACGTCACAAGTATGGATGTCGTGTGCATGGAAGTTCTGTTTACAAGTGAGATAGTGAGAGAGAGCCCACTTACGATGAAAACAAGTTGTACGCGGACGAATTCGCGGGCGACCGCTAGTAAAACTATAAACTTGTATAAATATATATTGTACTAGCTGAACCCGCGAACTTCGTATCGTTTAAACCTTCCCTGGACCTCTACAAACATTTTAAAATTAAAAAAAGCCAAATCGGCCCAGCCGTTCTCGAGTTTTAGTCAGACTAACGAACAGCAATTCATTTTTATATATATTTTGTATATTTGATTTACAGACACCAGTCTATCCAAGGGGGGTCAGATAGGGTAGTCGCTCCTTGTAAAGCGCTGGTACTCAGCTGCATGCGGTTAGACTGGAAGCCGACCCCAACATAGTTGGGAAAAAAGGCTCAGAGGATGGATGAAATGTATTTTGTATATTTGATTTTCAGAAATAAAACTAACAGCCTCCATATACCTTCTGGCTGCTAATCGTCTGGTGGTGGGCAGAGAAGACGGGTCTATTGTCATAGTGAACGCGACACATACGGTGCAGCTGCAACTATTGCACGGAAATCATCAGCAGCTTGATGGTGAGTTATTTTGCTTAGAAGAAAATAAGTACATAAGTAAATATATTATCCAAATTGCATGGCAGTTGGCACTTAAGCGGACCTGTGAGATTGCTCGGGCGAGTGACCGCGGCCCTGGTACACAAAGGTCTTCAGTAGGAACATGGTGGGGTTTAGTCAGTAAGACTCTGATACTCCACGCTGCACCCGCAGAGGGAGACCCCTCTCGTCTCACTGATGTTTGATTCCCAGGTATTACATGCCTTTGAGCAGCTCATTCTGTATCTTTTCCTTATGAGAAGAGTTCTTTTTTTCGAGATACAAATACAGTGTTTTTTTAACGTATGTAAATCTTACTTTCCTGGCTTGGTATTTCGGTATATCTTAACGTTGTACATAAAATAATTTGAATTTAAAATGGTTTGTTTTAGACTGGCCTCCCCACCAGTTGTTGCTCGGTCACATTGGGCGAGTCAACTGCTTGCTGTACCCACATCATGTGCACCAAAGGTATGTCATAACAATATTGGTTTTGATCCCTATTCGTAGAATAATAAGGCTTAAAATCGACTACAAGAACTTCTTTAAAATTTAAATAAGTACCGGTAGCTTGAAAGTAAAGCGAAAATTAAGGTAAATGTAATACGAGGCCCTAAAATTTTACTTCGGAGTATTGCTTCAGTATTTACCTTTAAAGATATTACTTTGAACTTAACTATGACGTAAAGGACCTAGTATTATTTTATTTTACCTTTTACAAAGGTTGAAGATATTTAGTTCTTACAAACACGGGTTTTAGTCGGTAAAAGTTTGATACTTTGGTCATTAGGTGATTTCTCATCCCAATAGTTACTGTCGCATCACTTTTGTCGGTTGAGAGAAGAGTCGTTTAAATTACCTACTTATGCCTTTTCTCAGACTATTTGTGTACCCAATTCCTTCTAAACATCGGTTCATTAATTTTTGTATGAAGCCGAGTAGACAAAATTACTTTCGCCTTCAATATATTAGTTACCATAAAAATCATAATTTCTCCCACAGATACGACAAATCCCACCTGGTATCAGGCGGCATAGACTTCGCAGTGTGTCTATGGGATCTATTCAGCGGGGCGCTGTTACATAGATTCTGCGTGCACGCGGGAGAGATCACACAGTTGATCGTACCGCCTCATAATTGTAGTGTGAGTATAAATTAAAATTTAACAGCTGCCTAGCCTAAATGATGATGACAATGTCTTGCAATATTAATATGAGCAACTACTTATGAAAGAATCGATGTAGATTTTTTTCTGGGAAAACTACCTAAGCCACTAGAGAATGAAGATAAAAACAAACCCGGATGATACTCGTCTTCTAACATACAGAATTTAAACGCTAACTAGGCATTAAAATCTCTCCCCTGACACTTATTTCAACATTGTTGGGGTGACACCAAAAATCCATATAAAACTGACGATCATTCTTTAATTTATATTATCTGTTTGTTTTATTGTTGCAGCCTCGAATTCAGAAGTGTATCTGCTCAGTGGCATCAGATCACAGCGTTACGTTACTCAGTAAGTTTTATTTCATTAACTTTCTTTGTAACGAATTTTGATTATATTCCGATACCTAATGAAAACTTCCTTTCTCTCCCACTAGGGTTATTACACTAAATGTTTTTTCTAAAATTGTCATGCTTGGCTATGATATAATAGTGGCCAATGACATTTATTTGAGCAAAGTACCGCCTGATTCCATAATTTATCATTTCTTATTCTCTCACCAGGTTTAACAGAACGCAAATGTGTAACCCTGGCTTCTCGCCACCTCTTCCCCGTGGTAGCCATCAAGTGGAGACCAGCAGACGACTTCATGGTGGTCGGGTGTAGTGACGGCACGGTGTTCGTGTGGCAGATGGAGACGGGGCACGTGGATAGAGTGCTGCATGGTAAGTAGATATATAAAGAGAAAACAACAAAGCCACAATTTCAAAGAAAACATAACTTGGATGGCGCTACCGTCATGCAAACATTGAGCTCCGTTAAATTTATTCACAAAAAATAGTTACAATTCGAATTCGACAACTATTTGCGTACTAATACAACCCAGAAAGTGATACATATCTGTGAAAGTGTTATCTAAACTTTAAAACAACAGTGGACAAAGTTACTTAAGTTTTTTACTGTATGGACCACAGACTTAGTGATCAGTGACACAATAATTGTGAGTTTGGACAAATTCATCGTAATTTACGGACATAGTGAATAAACTTATGCTCACAGAGATTGTCACTACCCAGTTGTGTGCGTAAAAGTGCAAGTATTGTGAGTAATGCACATTTTACCAGGCCTCTGTCACTCGACGTACTTGCGCGCGATAAATGCCTACCCACGGAGGAGAAAAGACTAGCGGAGATGCCCTAACGAAAAATCTCCTAACAAAGCAGCGCGCCAAAATTCGGGTGAGCGGGGGACGAGGAACGTTACTGTCTCCACCCGTGCTCCACCCTTATACGCCTTTTATGGGAAGCCACCCATTTTTTGTAAATCCATCTAGCGTGGAATAGGATGATTAAAATCTAACCCTAAACTAACATCGACCACTAGTGACATACTCAAAAGTAAAGTAAACACTCAAAATTAATAATTCTTTTAAAATAGTAATTCAATTAGAAAGTTTAAAGAAGCATTCATTTGAAATGAACGAAGAAAAAGAGAGAGATAAAAAAGTTAGAAAATTAATTGTTATATAAGTATTATTTTGTGCAGAGAACTTGCCCCACAACAATTTATTTACTCCTCCAGAAATGAAATAGGTTTCTAGGAACCATTAAACGGAGACTCGATGAAAAATCATTTTTATTCACCACGGGTCTAAAATACCCCCATGGTGTAATTTAAGTATCAACTTATGGCATTGTGTTAGTTCGTCTACTAGCCACTATGGCATCACAAGCACGAAAATTCGTTCTATTTGTTCTAGAACCGTGCTGCGATGACTGTTGTTATTTTCGATGTTGCCACATTACGAAATTCACCAAGAAAAATGGGAATTAAAATTATAGGGACAGTGTTTATCAAATTAGAGTTTTCACAACTGTATCATAACGGCGCATCCACTAAATAAGTAGCAGACTTTATGTGAGTCGGATGTTGCTCTGAGTAAAGGTACATTCAAAAAGTATGTACGGCAAGAGAGATATACCTATGTAAAACATTGCTGATCTATTCTAATATTATAAAGAGGAAAACTTTGTTTGTTTGTTTGGTTGTAATGGATAAACTCAAAAACTACTGGACCGATTTTAAATATTCTTTCACCATTAGAAAGCTATATTATCTGCAAGTAACATAGGCTATATTTTATCCCGGTGCGGGCAGTAGCTCCCACGGTACGCGGGTGAAACCGCGGGAAAACGGCTAGTGATGAATATAAATAAATATACATAGTTAGAGTTATGATTAATTTTAAGATAATTGCAGCTTTTTTAAATAAGACCTTTTTTAAGAATGGGTGATTGCATTTTCGATGTTTGGTAGCACTTAATTTTGTAACGGGTCTCTCTGTCTTGATGAACGCAATTTTACTTCAAATTTACGTAAGTCGACTACTTACCGAAAGATGGTGTTTTTATAATATTCAATTTTCATGATGTTTTGGTTTGTAAATAATCTATAAAAAAACTTGTAGGATGCAAGGAAAAATGAAGCTGCTTTTTAAGGCAAAAATTGGTACCAATAATATACATTGATACAAGATTGATACGAAAATAATACAAATTCACTTAGAGGTTCTAGAAATGCAGCTATTCGACGACAGATGTCTCTAGCAAAAAATATGTTTTAAAGCTAAAATATTACTTACACGTGAAATGTTATCCTATGGTATGTTTGAGTTTGGATCCTGAGCAATTTCTACAATTAATGATAGCGCATTTCATCGTTTTAATCGAGTAACAAATAAAATCTGTTGAAATTGTGGTAAAAATACAACTATGACAAGATGTCAGTTTGATGTAAAGGACGGTATATGGGCGGTGTCCAGCCACGCCTGCCGTGACGTAGTCGTGACGTATTTGACCTACCTGAAGGCGCGTGACCTACCTGCGTTAGGGCATCTCCGCTAGTCTTTTCTCCTTCGTGTGCCTACCGCTCGCTGGGTTACCGGTAGCCCCACGCGGCTCAGGGCTTTCAATAGTCACACGCGCCGCGCGCGTCCAATATTATTATTTTTATTTCGTGGCATATTATGCTGTTGGTTTTTATTAGGTTTTTTAAGCACAAACTGATGGATTATTTTGAGTTGTGTTGGTTTATATGCGACTATTGTAAGATTTAGAAACATTTTATATGTATGAACTTATCTAGTAATTCTATTTTTTTTTTTTAATAAATTAATACTTATCTACTTTATGATTTTAACAACAGAGATCATTAGGTACTTATTTTACTTTAGATACCTACTTAGTTATATGAACTGTATTGTGAGTTTTGTAGCTCAAAACACATCTCGAGTGTAAGTAGGTATAGTTCTGGTCCAACTTAATGACGGCTCGGAACATTACGCGTGTCGCTACGCAGAAACCAATTTTAGGTATGTATCAACACTCGACGGAGTTGTACCATATGGGGTATGGCACTTGTGCTCGAAAAATAGTTGGAAACCGCCTTTGATTTTGACGAAAGCTTTACTTAAGCACTTACCTATGCTTACGTATTAGGTAATATTTAGTAATATGTACCCATACTCCATTTTAGTAGGCAATATAATAGTTAACTAAAGAAAAATATTCTTGATATTACTTTTTATTTAAAAACTCAGTTTTAAAAAAGGCTATCTTAAAATAAGCGTAACTTTGTATTCCTACTTAAATATTAATAAATTGTAAGAAGCAACCCTAAGCACGGCCACGGCATGGTTGCGGTCACTGAACTGTGCGCTATCGCATTGGAATAACAATCAAGCGTTCGAGCTTTTAAGACGCCACCGTGATTTTGATAGCCGTTTGCCATGCCAAATTATAGGACTACCCGCTTACCAATGGATCTGAAATTTTGATATAGGTAAATTGATATCTTTATCTAGATTCTGCCAGAACGAAAACACGATACTGATAATTTTACTCGATCATAATTAATTCCGAAAACACGTCTAAAAAAGTACTATTTTTGAAATTACAAGGAAGTTACACTATCTTTATGTTTCAAAATTACTCTAATATATTCTTAACATCAATATTAACGTTCTGTCAAAGTCATTTTTCCATAACTATTACCAAACATTTTTAATTAAAGTTTTAAGATATTGGATTTTTTGAGCGGCAGCGATCATGATAGACGCTACGCAATTCTGAACCTTATGTCCGTGCTCTAGCGATTGATACACAATATGTACGGAGACGAGCCAGTCCGGCGATAGCCCTCGTCGAGGTCGGACCTGCGCATGTTGTCGCTCCGGCCGTAGGTATAATAATTTGTGACGATAACTCAGATTTGCGCGCGGCCCTATGTGTGCGTCGGCTTGTAAATATACAACTTTCGCTCGTGTGACAGTGACGTCGTCCGAGCATGACGTGTTCTTATCGCTTTTTGTTATGGGTACAGTCGTTTACAAAAATGTCTAGTTGTTCACGAAGAAAATGTTTAAGGAGTCAGGTAGCGTTTCAAAAAATGAAACAACATCCAAAGCTTTTTATTATTACATCTTACAGTTTTTCATTATTTTCTCATAAGTTTTTTCAAATTGACATTGACAGTATCTAAGAAATAAATGAGGTGAAATATCTAAGATGAATTAAATACTCCTTACATATTTTCTAGCTCGGGGTACGAGGACAATAAATAAAAGTGTGGACTTGATTTTTCAAGTAGCGATTCAGAATCATTATAAATAAATAAATATTTTTATTGGGTATTAAACAAATCAAAAACTAACTTAATAATTTCAATAGATATTTACACAGATAAATAAACATTAAATTACGAAATAACTGTTTTTCCTTAAACAGCCGTAACCCCTAAATAACTGTATTTGTACCCGACTGTACCTCTTGTCACGCACACAAAGTCACTGTATATGTACAAGGGTTACCCACACATAACCGCGCGCAAGACTGAGTTGAACTTACTATAAGCACTCTGAGAACAAAAAATCTATGGAGACCGTGTTATACTATAAATTCTTTTTTTTTTACATTATATTATTATTTATATTTCAGTTTTAATAAATATGTTTAAAAATGAATTACTTAGCTTCATTACTTCTTTGATACCTTACAGCTTTACTACATACATTTATAGCATACATAACACACAAGATCTGCGACGCTTTTATTCCTTAACCACTTAATTTTTACTAGCTGTTTAACGCGATTTTAGCCGCATTCCCGGGGAACTTCTTCCTGTGCCCGGATAAAATATGGCCTACATTCACTGGGGATAGTGTGAATCTCTAATTGTGAAAGCAAATCAAATCAGTTAAGCAGTTTCAGAGCTTATACAATCCACAGAAACAAACAATCAAATCTTCCCTCTTTATAACATTAGTATAAATTATTTAACACTGGTCAAACGCTTTCATTTGATACCCATATTGAGAGAGCTATAAAAAAACAATGCAATTCAGCATTTTCTGGCGGTGGCTATCTTGGACTTTAAATAATATTATACATGATTCTACATACTAATCAAGCCCTTTCATTTGATATCCATACTGAAGGAATTGTAAAAAAAATATGTTATTCGCCATTTTGTGGCGGCGGCCATCTTGGGCCGATATTCACCAAATAAAGCTAGGAACACTCCCGATTAATTTCATTTCAAACAAAAAAACCTAAATACATATCGATTCATCCGTTCTGGATATACAAACACACATACACGACACACCACACATACATACACACAACCATACGCGTCCAAATTATCATATTACTCTTCATAAAAAGTTTTCATTACAAATAATTTTTGTAAGTACAACAAAAAAAAATCCGATCAAAAAATAAAAAACTTAGGTAAGTTGCGGCTCCCTATCTTCCCTGTTCGGTTCTCTTGACCCCGCGCTGACCTCGGCGTGTGCGATTGGCGCGAAATTCAAATTTTACACATTGAGTGAAGAGTATAGCTTGCGCGACGCGATAGACGCGGAAGTGTAGTGGGCGGAGCTATCTAAAATCAAAAAATCCGCGGTGCGGCCTTAAGGTTCATTTTATAACGCAGCTAGGAATTTGTAGGTAGTTGGGGAACTTGTAGGTGCTTATAACAGTAGGTATGGACTTTTTTGTATGGAGTGATTTATCTGTTACGTAGTAACTATTATATAATCTGTGATTTTACTTTCAAAGCCAGTAAACTTTTCAAACAAATAAAGTAAACAAACAGCAGCTGAGTCACGAAGAGTTAATCCACCAATCAAAACACGTATACACTGACACATATATATTCGTTCGGAAATCACCGCTGGATTTTAATGTTCTTAATGTTTTGGACCCTAGGCTTTTGAGAAGAGCATACATTCTAAAATCGACTAAACTAATAATATAATTTTTTTTTGTCCCAAATTTAATACGTGTGTTTGTTACTCGCTTTGTTATTGAGAAAAGCGCACAACTTAATCTGAATAGAATGCCTCGAACAGTGCGTACTCCGCCAAAAGAATCCAGTGCGAGTAACATCACTCAAGCATCCTCTGAACCTAACATACCTGCTGCTGCACCTGAATCATCAAATGTATGTGTTAGACAGAAACGTCCACGGGTGGATGGCTCACCTGAACCTGAATTTCAATGCCCAAAAACTGAATTGATCGATTGTATTCGTCAAGAAATACGGAGTGTCCTGTCATTGGAAATATCAGCCAATATCAAAAAAAGTATTACTATTGAACTAGGTGATATCAAGTCACTGTTCAATGACCTTAAGCAGTCAGTCGACTTCATGAGTGAAGAGTTCGATAGAATGAAAGCCGAACTCGAAACCTGTAGAAACGGCAATAAAATTCTTCACAAGGAGAACGATTCTCTCAGACATACTATCTCTGAACTGTCATCAAGAGTGAACTTGATTGAACAGCACGCACGCCAACAGAACTTAGAAATCAATGGCATACCAGAAAGCAAAGCAGAAAATCTTGTTAAAACTGTTCAGCAAATTGGCAATGTCATCTCTTGTTCCATCAAAGACGATGACATCCTGTCGGTAGTACGAGTAAGGAAACTAGATCCAGAAAGCAGTAACCCTAGAGCTGTAGTCGTCAAGTTGCGCAGCATGCTCCTGAGGGATACTATTCTAACCTCAGTGATGAACTACAACAAAGCGCACCCCGACAAAAAACTTAACTCGCAACACCTTGGGTACGCCAACTCAATTAAGCCTGTCTTCGTATCCGAACACCTGTCACCCCTAAACAAAAAAATTCATGCGGCTGCCAGAAAAGTCGCGAAAGAAAAAGGATATAAATATGTATGGGTTCGAGATGGCAAGATCTTGATACGGAAGGACGACGGACAACAAGCTAAGCAAATAAAAAGCCTAGAAGCTGTCTCTTTACTATAAAGGGACGAAAATCGCACATAACCCGTGATCTTGCTGTCAGAATTCACCATCTATTATCAGAACTTCAGAGGTCTCAAGACTAAATTAAAGAATCTCCAGCTAGCCGCACTACTTAATAACTATGATGTGATTATTGGAACAGAGACATGGCTTGATGACACCGTGAATGATGGCGAATTATTTGACTCCCGATACATTATTTATCGTAGAGACAGAGCTTCTACTCCTCTTGGTAGTAAAAAAGGAGGGGGTGTACTGATCGCTGTTTCTAAGGCGATAGACTCATCACGGGTGGCAAAATGGGAATCAGATGCTGAAGATCTGTGGGTCAAGCTCAAAACCCGCAGTGGAACTGGCGATCTATACATCTGTGCAGCCTATCTGCCACCACCTGTGCAGCTTGGCCTTCTTGATTCGATCCTGAACAACGTGGAGGCAGTGATGGAATCAGCGCGAGGAGATGTAATAATCGCTGGGGACTTCAACCTCGGTTTCATCGACTGGAGCACGGATAACACACTCTGCAACTCACCGTGTACAATTGCTAGAAACTTTGCGAACAGATTAGGCTACACACTGGTTGATTTTATGTCGTCAAACAGCATTACGCAAATAAACACTGTTAAGAACTGTTACAATAGACCTTTAGACCTTATCTTATGTAACTTCCAGGGTGGATCTGTCAGTGAATGTAAGAATCCAATGTCGCTGGTCGATGTTCATCACCCTCCTCTCGATATCACCATTAAAAATATTTCGCCTGCAATACTAAAAAGTAAGTGTTCTGTCAAATACAACTTCTGGAAGGCCAATTATGTACTTACAAATGAAAGGTTGAGGAGCATCGATTGGGCACGTTTGTTTTCGGGTCTGGCAGATGTGGACCTAATGGTAGACGTATTTTACGAACAATTGAATCGAATAGTGGATGAATGTGTTCCTAAACATAATAGACAAAATAACAAAGGAGATGGCCAAATTTTCATAGAAAAAAAACCCAGAATCGACAGCAATGAAATGGTTACCAATAGGTTCTTTATGATAGACCTTTGATGGTGCCAAAAAATCCAGACTGAAATCCATGGGGTATAGGAGCTATTTCATATTATCGCAAAAATAGGTTATGTTGAATATATGTTGATTTTAAAGATTATTAACATCAAGGGACATAAAAAAGCAAAGTAAACTAACATTATACAAGCCACTAGTAATAACCCCATAGTTTCAGAGTTGGCCTGGTGATTAAAAGGTCTTGTATTTAACCACTCCAGAGACGATTAAGCACCGACCTTACCTACTTGGAGAGGTTTCAGTTACATGCAACCTTCACAACTGGTTATGAAATGTTTTTGGAGAAATTGTCTTTGAAAATCGCGCCATGTGACATTGTCAAATATAACAAATGACTTAGCAATGCAAAACGGGCCAATCACGAGTCTGCATTCAACTTCTAACGAACATCAAACAGTAAAAGTTAACTTTTTTGTGAACTAAAATCTTGATCGAAAAAACGTTATAAAAAGAGAACCCCATGGTTTTTAGATGATTTGAAATACTTTTTAAAATCCACAAATTATACTGAATCCAATCATACATATGACGTTCCTGTCGACTCTGGGTGTTTTTTTGGCCATCTCCTTTCCTGTATGGTTCTCGAAATGTCTGATTAGACTCCTCAACGAAAAGGAAAAATTAAGACTTCGTTTTAAAAAATACAAAAATCCCAGGGACAAATACGAGTACCGTATATTGGAGGAACGTTCTAGAATCATGATCAAAAGTTGCTACAGAACGTATGTCACTAACACTGAAGATAATATCAGATTGAATCCGAAGGCATTTTGGTCATTCGTTAAGGCCAAGAGAGCCAAATCTAATGGCATCCCATCTGAGATGTATTGGAACGGGAAAATGGCAACTTCTGGAGAAGAAGTAAGTAAACTGTTTGCCTCACATTTTTCTGCCACCTTTGCATCTCCAACCGGTACAGCTGCGACACAAACAATGTCCAAAGAGTACCCTCAGCTTGCGCTAGGAAGCCATTATTTCACAGAGCGAGACGTTCTCAAAAGTTTAAAAAAACTGAATATCTGCAAGGGTCCAGGGCCGGACGGTATACCACCGAATTTCATAAGGCAGTGTGCCAAACATTTAGCATTACCGCTCAAACTTATTTTTAATAGATCCCTTATGTCTTCTAAGTTCCCCGAGCAGTGGAAAATCGCACACGTAGTTCCTATATTTAAAAAAGGGGAGCCTAATGATGTTAGGAACTATCGGCCTATATCACTTCTTTCAATTTTCTCGAAAGTGTTCGAATCATTAGTCTGTCCTGTATTAATTTCGCTCATTCAAACTCAATTGGCTACGCAACAGCATGGTTTCCGTAACAATAAATCCACTGCCACCAACCTAGTCCAATACATTAATGATATCAGCAGAGCCGTAGACTACGGTGTGCAAGTGGACGCAATTTACACGGACTTTAGTAGTGCGTTCGATAAAGTAAATCACGTGCTTCTACTTCAAAAACTCGAAAAATACGGTGTGCATGGTCATTTGCTGTACTGGTTCGAATCATGTCTTTCACAACGTCAACAGAGAGTTGTTATAAAAGGTCATCAGTCGCCACTTTATCAGTCGCCACTTTATCCCTCAACATCTGGGGTGCCACAAGGATCGCATCTCGGTCCTATTCTTTTCCTTGTTTTTGTGAACGACATCATACACTCCATTAAAAACTCAAAATGCTTAATGTTTGCGGATGATTTAAAACTATACAAGGAAATTGAATCAGGTACTGACGTTGCTTTGCTACAGGAGGACTTGGACGCAATTCGCGAGTGGTGTCAAAGTAACATGATGACTCTTAACGTTAAGAAGTGTTATCATGTTACTTTCACACGGAAAAAGTTGATACATCCTTCAGCATATCACTTAAACGACAAAATCCTTCAAAAAGTCGATACCATTCGTGATTTGGGAGTCCAACTTGATAGTAAACTATCCTTTATATATCACTTCGACACTATTGTCTCCAAAGCAAATAAAATGTCGGGGTTTGTAAAGAGAACTTGCAAGGAATTCCGCTCATGTGGCACACTCAAGGTTCTCTATAACTCTCTAGTGAGGAGTATACTGGAATATGCATCTCCTGTATGGAATCCCGCGTATCGTGTCCACATTGACAGAATAGAACGCATTCAAAAAAAGTTTACGAGATACCTCCGCTTCAGATCACAGACTTGTGATCATGAAGCTGATTATCCTCAAAGGCTCCGCCATTTTGGGATGAGCTCCTTGGAGCAACGAAGAAGGTGCTCAGACTTAGTTTTCCTTTATAAGACCCTCCACAATTTGGTGAATGTACCGGAGTTGTTTTCGGAGATCCAATCCAATCCGATCCAATTTTAAAACAGAAACATTTAAAATGCCTAAAAAAGAACTAATCTTGGTCGTTCAGCTCCCTTATACCGGTTTTTGTCTAGCTACAACAAGCTAATCACGCGTACTAACAATTTAGACATATTTTCAAACAGTCTGAATGAATTCATACGTAACATCCTCAGTTGTTAATCGATTTAATTGTTCATTTCTTTCACAAAAGGGTAATTTGTGTGACCTTATTTAATGCATTTTATATTGTACAACTGATTATTATTATCTTGTATGTCTCTACCAGACCTCGGGACTATAGAGTCCCGGATTTTTGGGAGGCGAACGTGGGGCCGAAGCCAACACGCTGAAGCCCTTTTGAGACAACTTTAATGAAATGGTGACACAAAACCGACGATTATCCCTGTATACACTATAGAAATGTACCCAAGGACAATCCCCGGTTCTGTGCTAAACTATTGCTAACTATGGATGAAAACTACTTGGGCTATTGTGATGGGATGCTAGTGGACTAGGAATGGGGAAACTACGGGAACTATGGCACCTGCCGATAACAATGTAATAAATACACGTAAAAATGGCAGGTGGAGACTCGCCAACTCACTTACTGGGCCCCCGGGAATCAGTCGCTAAATCGCAACAAGGGGGCAACAGGTACATGAGCGGCTGAAGGGTGAGGATACCTCGGCGGACTTTAAACGCAGATCACGCGCTCCCTGTGGGTCCAGCATCACCGGCCCACTCGCCACTTACCACGAGGCACCTACCCTCCGAGTGGGCTGTTAACCCTGCTCTAGCGACTCCACTCTGACCGGCCGATGAAGGCAAGCCAAGAGGCGGGAGACCTATCCCCCATCATGCTTCACTCCGGCAGGCCGGAGATGGGGGACAGTATACTCTCCCTGGAGCACTCGGATATATAGCCCCGCGGGGTCGCTACTCCCCGTCATCCGCCTCAGATGCCCTGCGGGGCTTATTATTATTATTATTTTTTTTTTTCTAATTTATAATGTATATTTTTTGTTACCAATTTCAATCTTATCCTCTAAATTTTAATTGTTGCTATTAATGTAATGTCCTACTGTATCTGTTATTGTTTTAATTTTTTTTTCATCATGTAATTCCATTTTTTATTTTTTCCTCATTAATGATTATAGAAGTGCTGTGCACGCCTATAAGTGAAGAATTCACCGCAACGCCATTCGATATAACTTAATACCTAATGTAATGTGTTAGTGAATAAGTCGTTGGTGTGTCAATAAATAAATAAATAAATAAACTTGAGTCACGAGCGCCGACTCCCATCAGTTCTCTTTGGTCTGTAATGAATAAAAACTATTATGGTCTTTTCTATCCCCGGAGCCTTCTCCCAACTATGTTGGGGTCGGCTCCTTGTCTAATCGGATGTAGCTGAGTACCAGTGCTTTACAAGGAGCGACTGCCCTATCTGACCTCCTCAACCCAGTTATCCGGGCAACCTGACAACTGGCGTCAGACTTACTGACTTCTGACTACCCGTAACGACTGCCAAGGATGTTCAATGACAGCCGGTACCTGCAGTTTAACGTGCCCTCCGAAACACAGTCATTGTTGTCTAAGACATACTTAGAAAGTACATACAAACTTAGGCATTGGTACTTGTCTGGCCTGGAATCGAACCCATGTCCTCATACTTGAGAGGTTGGTTTTTTACCCACTAAGGGTCCGTTCAGACAGACCGGCTCGGAGAGAAGAGCAAATTCTTAACACGTTGAAAATCGAGTACTAGTATTTGTAGTAAGGTTTATTTTTGGATGTGCACTGCTTTTGACATTAAGAATGCTCGAAGGCGCTCGGTGTGAAATAATAAGAGGATCCGACCGGCTCCTATCGCGTAATTTTTCTTGACGTTTGGATCCGATTGCATGCTCTTTAATGCTCGCGCAGTGTGAAAAGAAAAATGCGCGCCGACGCTCTCCGAGCCGGTCTGTTTGAACGGACCCTAAGCCACCACGACTTTCCTGATCAGTTATCAATAATCTTCCATGTTTGTTGTCATCAGGTATGATAGCCGAGGAGGTGCTATCAGCGTGTGATGAGGCTCTAGCTGATGACCTCGGCGGCGGCTCACTGGCGGGGGGCTCCAGTGACGGCCTCGCCAATCCTGCTGTGCACTTCTTTAGGTAATATGAGCTATTTTACCCGTGTTACTGGGAGAATTACTTCCCACACGTGGTTAAAGTAGCCTATATGATATTTAGTATATAAGCTATATTGCTGTCAAGTTTTATCACATTCTATTCAGTAGGTTATTTATTTATTTATGTTAAAAAAGGATGTACAACAAAAGATGTACACATAACATGACATAGGTATGGCAATAATTGGAAATATGAGTAAATAATATCAATGAGTATGAGTGGTTATGAGTGAAAGAGTGACATACATAGTCACATGAAAAGTTTCCCTTTTATGATATTGATAGGGTGTTTTTTTGTTCTTGATACTGGATATTTTTCAATACAATCATGATGCAAGTGGCATGTGTCTTAGTAAGCAGTATTTCTGTAGCGTAGATAATTATTCTTGAAAATATTTATTTACTACTTACTTTTCTTTTAACAATATAATTTTATCATAACAGAGGTCTCCGCCACCGCAACCTAACAGCCATGCGAGCAGCCACACAACGGGGCCTCGCAGCCTTACAACACAGCGGCCCAGCCGGCAATGCTGGGCCCCTAGCCGAGCCTGCCCGTGCCAGGAGGGCCCAGCTCACCGTCCAGGGCTTCCGGAGCAACCCTGCTGGTGAGTTCCCTCAGGGTGCAACACAACGCGGGTCCCTAGCCGAGCCTGCCCGTGCCAGGAGGGCCCAGCTCACCGTCCAGGGCTTCCGGAGCAACCCTGCTGGTGAGTTCCCTCAGGGTGCAACACAACGCGGGTCCCTAGCCGAGCCTGCCGGGGCCCAGGAGGGACTCGAACCTGCTGAACAGACTTTCATGAGGTTTTGACAAACAGGGAAAGTAGATTTTCAGTGTTTTTAGAAGTCTAATGGCTAATGTCACCGGTTACTGATAAAGTCTCTGATAGCTTATCTGGAACTTAGCTAACAGATAAACTAGAACGTATATTTTCACATGTCTCCGATAACAATATCTGACAGAAATTATAAGCAGCATACGAACATCATCATCATCATCATCATCTCAGCCATAGGACGTCCACTGCTGAACATAGGCCTCCCCCTTTGATCTCCACAGATACCTGTTGGAAGCGACCTGCATCCAGCGTCTTCCGGCGACCTTTATAAGGTCGTCTGTCCACCTCGGTGGTGGACGAACATACATAACTGATATTTATCAGTAACCAATAAAACCGGGACTGAAAGACTTTATACTTCTCTCTATAAGTTGATATAGAAATAATTGTTAACTTTATCTTTTATCTCGTAGATCCGGAGAGCCACATCTTATTCTTCGACATCGAGGGTCTGATCGTGGAACTCCTCAGTGAGGAGTATTCCGCTATGAGTCCTGCTAGTTTGGAGGTAAATATGTTTTCATCATCATCTACCTAGCCTTTTCTCAACTATGTTGGGGTCGGCTTCCAATCTTCCACATGACGCGACTGCCTATATGACCTCTTCAACACAGTTTCCCGAGAGAAAACCAAGACACTGTCAAACTTTCTCGTTTCTGACTGCCAAAGACGAATAAATGACAGCCGGGACACACCAATTTAGCATGCCTTCCAAAACACGGAGGAACTCGTCAGGATAAGATGATCACATTCACGGGCCGAACATACCAAGCGTTGCTTAACCTTATTTTCGATGAATCCGTGAGGCTGTTAAATAGTCCCGAGCTTATTATAGTATTTTTTATTGACGACTACTAGCTTCCGCCTGGCGCGGGCGTTTAGCCGCGTCTCTGGATAACTGCCTCCCGTAGCCGGATGGTGACAAAAACTATCCCAACCTGTCTTTACCACCTACCCTCTAATTTTCGTCTTAAACGGTTCAGCCATTCCTGAGTTATAAGAAGTGTAACTAACACGGCTTTTCTATATTATCATACACACATTTTGGTAATATCCAATATATTTTTCATAGGCTGCCGGTTTAATAACGAGCGAGTACATGAAGGTAGCAGCTTTGACGCAGTCGGCCAGCCCTGACGCCACCAAACGAATATCAGGTGATTATATGCAAATATCTACTTTATTTACTAGGTGGTAAGGGTCATTTTTGTGTGGGATAGCATACTTCTTTCGAATATTCAAATGGCAGCTTTATTTTCTGGGTGTTAAGAGTGATTTTGGTATGGGATATTATGTAGAGCTAGGTAATGATTTGTATAGTAAGTAACTTTATGTTCTGAGGGTTAAGGGTCATTTTAGTACGGGATCTTTCCTTGAGTTTTGGGTATTTATGTTTTTTTAGTATTATATATACAAATAATAACTTTATGTAATTAGGTTTAGTGGTCGATATCAAAAAGTGTTGTGGGGATTTGTTAAAAATATTTCTTCATCATTGTCATCATCAAAGTATCAACGTTACAACATTTTAATACAAAATATTTGTCACCCATGCTTACAAACGGATAGATTTCTTTGGCCGTGTCAAAGATAAGGCTGGAGACATGGAAAGGATATTAAAGGAAAAAGATAAACATGGTGGGTATACATTAAATAAGTTATGAATACAGGTATAAAAAAATGGTAGTCAATGAAACTCACTTATCTTTGCAAATATTATAATGACGAAGAATTTGTTTGAACGTGCATATCTCCGTAACAACCGGACCGAATTGAAATAATATTTGTCTATAGCGGAGTGAAGCATGACGGGGGATAGGTCTCACGCCTCTTGGCTTGCCTTCACCGGCCGGTCAGAGTGGAGTCGCTAGAGTAGGGTTAGCAGCCCGCTCGGAGGGTAGGTGCCTCGTGGTAAGTGGCGAGTGGGCCGGTGATGCTGGACCCACAGGGAGCGCGTGATCTGCGTTTAAAGTCCGCCGAGGTATCCTCACCCTTCAGCCCCTCATGTACCTGTTGCCCCCTTGTTGCGATTTAGCGACTGATTCCCGGGGGCCCAGTAAGTGAGGTGGCGAGTCTCCACCTGCCATTTTTACGTGTATTTATTGCATTGTTATCGGCAGGTGCCATAGATCCCGTAGTTTCCCCATTCCTAGTCCACTAGCATCCCATCACAATAGCCCAAGTAGTTTTCATCCATAGTTAGTAATAGTTTAGCACAGAACCGGGGATTGTCCTTGGGTACATTTCTATAGTGTATACAGGGATAATCGTCGGTTTTGTGTCACCATTTCATTAAAGTTGTCTCAAAAGGACTTCAGCGTGTTGGCTTCGGCCCCACGTTCGCCTTCCAAAAATCCGGGACTCTATAGTCCCGTGGTCGGTTAGAGACATACAAATATTTGTCTATAGTACTGCCAAGTTTCATTAAAATCCATCTTGTAGTTTTAGCGTGCAAGACCCATAAAAACTTTCGTATTTATAATATTGTTAGGAAGTCTACTACTGTTCTGAATTATACGCCATATTTATTATAGTTTTATTCCTCTAAAAATTTCATTTTTTGACCATACTATTTTTCTACAGGTATACTGGCTAAAATGAAGGAGGGTGCTGAAAACATGCAGACTAAGTTACAGGCGAAGGCGGAACAGTTGAAAGGTCATCTTGAGGCTAAAGGTAGGTGCTACACAGGTGCTGATGTAGGTGCAACATAGATGCAGAGGTGCAAAGGTGAAACTAAGGTGAAGAGAAAGGTGCTACATAAATGCAGAAGTGCTGATATAGATGCTGCATAGGTGCAGTAATAGGTGCAACATAGATGCAGAGGTGCTCAGGTGCAGAAATAAGTGCTGCATAGGTCCAGAACCAGATGCCGAGTTAGGTGCTACATAGATTCAGAGGTGCTCTACAAGTGCAAAAGTAGATATAACAAAGGTGTCGACATAGGTGCTGATATAGGTGCTACTTACATAGATGAAGAGGTGCAAATGAGGTGCTAACATATGTATGTGCAACAAAGGTGCAGAGTTAGGTGCAACATAGATCTTCAACTTGACGTGGTAAGTAAAGAATGTGTACATTTCATGGCTTTTTTAATTCGTTACAAAATAATGCTACATAAATTTTGATATTCATACTTTTTACCATTGATTCTTCAAATTATTATTGAAATGTTACTAAATTAACAACTCTAAGTCTTTTTATTGTGGTTTAAATCTAAGCACAAAAAATAGGTAAGCTCTTACAACCTTACTCATAAAAATCTGTAATCACCTTCTAAGCAACATTTTAACTAATCACTACTTAAAGTCTTAAGTAGTGATTAAATGTTAGTTAAGACATGCTTAAGCAACGTTTATAAGTAAGAATTTTCTTAAACAGCCCTTAAGTATTATTTATTATTTAAGTCACGTTTATAAGTAAGGCTGTTAAAGTTATGTCATAAGTAAAACTGCTACTTAAACCAAAAAGATTCATTGAGAGTGATCAACGTTCGCGACTCATGCCTGGTAAAGTCTGTATACGCCTTTATACGTTACGCCCTGATAATGTCTGATTGGCGCAAATTCCTAAACTTCAATTTAATGTATCTTATTACGAGAATAAATCAGTCGGCGTTATCTGAACCCTTTAGTTAATTGACGCATAAATTCTATGGCATTTAATATAAACTAAATTATATGAAACGGTAGAAATAGGTGACTAGATTTTAGCTGTACGGTCGTTGGTAAAGTTAACTCCAAAATCAAAATCATTTAAGTAAACTTGGCTGAAAATTAGCACTTTTTAAACGTAAAACACGCCCACTCTTCACCACTTCCTATGTGTTATTGCTGGGAAGAAGAAGTGGCGCAACAAACTCCCCAGCAACATATGTTTGTAACAGACAAACAATGTGTTGCCGGAAACTTGGTTGTTGGCTTGAAGAAGCATTAATGATTCAATGTAATATTCTATGTACAATATTATTTCATATTCATATTATTTATTTGCATTCCACAATGTATAGGGTAGGTGTTACAATATAGCTTAGAGCTAAGTACAATTGTGGACCCTGTAGGTATTTCATGGAATTATAATTTAAAAAAAACTATAGTTATAACACATTGGTATATAAAAATTATTATTATCCCCATAAATATTCACAAATACTCTTCTTAATACAAGTTATGCCTGCATATAAGCGTTGTTTCATGCCTTACCAATATTCTTAAGTAAAGTACCAATGCAACTTTTCTAAGTTTGTTTGTACTTTCTTTTCTAAGTATACCTCAGACACCAATGGCTGATAAAAAGGTGAAGGAAAACATCTTGAGGAAACCTGGACTATAAAGTCTGAAATCACCAACCCGCATTGAGCAAGCGTGGTGATTAATGCTCAATCCTTCTCCGTGTGAGAGGAGGCCGCAGCCCAGCAGTGGGAAGATAAAAAAAGGCTGTAACAGAACAGAACTATATTCTTACCAAACAAAACAAACCTAGGACAATATGGTTCAATCAAACCTACACAAGTTACCTAAGAAACCTAGCTATAGGTAACTCCTAGGCAACCTAGGCCTAATGCCTAGGCGAATCTCGTCTAGGCGTGGTTACAGCCTTGTATATTGTTACGACTGGTTCGCCTACGTTAACATGTTGCGGTGCAAGTTGGAACGGAAATGAGGCGTTTTGGAAAAAGACTGATTATTTTTTTGATAATGGGTTATTGATATAAGTATGATGTATGAAAAATATTACAATAACTAAGTAACAATTATTATGTACACTAAGGGCCGATTTTCACTCGTCAGAAAACCTTTATCTGATGAATGTGTATCTATGTCGTTTTGACAGCTTTTGTATAAAAATTTCAAACTGCCATATTTATTCCTCAGATAAAAGTGAATCGTTGGTTGAAAAACCGGCCCTAAAAATGTTATGGATAAAACAAGCCATAATTATCACCGTAACAAATAGAACCAATTTTTTTTATTTTTACTTTTATTCATAAAAATCATAAAATATGCGTCTTACAAGTAAAGTTAAAAGTCGTGGTGGCCTAGTGGGCAAAGAACCAACCTCTCGAGTATGAGGGCGCGGGTTCGAATCCAGGTCAGGCAAGTACCTATGCAACTTTTCTAAGTTTGTATGTACTTTCTCAGTATATCTTAGACACCAATGGCTGATAAAAAGGTGAAGGAAAACATCTTGAGGAAACCTGGACTATATAGTTTGAAATCACCAACCCGCATTGAGCAAGCGTGGTGATTAATGCTCAATCCTTCTCCGTGTGAGAGGAGGCCTGTGCCCAACAGTGGGACGATAAAAAAGGCTGTAACTATGCGTCTTACAGATAAAGTTTTTTTGCATAATAAGTCAGAAAGATAAATGACATAACATACACTTCAATTTCCTTCTCGTAAAAACTGTTAACTATAAACCCTAACTTTAACCGTAACATGAATTATCAGAATTACAGTTTAGCAACTCAATTTTGATTTAAAGGTGTCGGTCAGCTATCTATGTTATCATTGAATTATTAGGACATGACTGTACATGTAAATTACTTATCATATTGTAATGCTTATTGCCTATATCACGCCCTTATTTTGAAAATAGCTAGAGGTACCCTTCATTCGTCATTAAAAACAATAAAAATATCACACTGATATATTCAACTGTCTTGGCTTGTCTCAACTATACTGGAGTCGGCTTCTAGGAACTGATGCAGCTGAGTACCTACTAGTGTGTCACATAGAGCGACTTCTTATCTGACCTCCTCAACCCAGTTACCCGGATAACCTGATATCCACTGGTAGCACTGGTTGTCAGACTTTCTACCTTTTTACTCCTAGTAACGTTCAGAGAAAACTCTTAATCGGATCTTAAAATTGGCAAGGGTAATTTCTCCATCTGTGACTATGACTGTGTAATGCTAAGTCATAGTTGTATTGTGTCCTCATCATCATCATCATCTCAGCCATAGGACGTCCACTGCTGAACATAGGCCTTGTATTCTTTTATGTTGTATTGTGTACTTGAGCTTAATTATACGTGGATGGTTTTATAAACCTTTGAAAATGAACAAATCTGTCAATATTTTCTGCGGTAGAGACAAAATAGCTTAAATGTGCACTGCAGTTTTTTGCCAGAAGTAAACTTCCAAGCGTCAGCTGCAAGCCAATTTATACCAGCTGCAGTATATTTACAGAGGAAGTGCAAATATATACAATATGCTAATTATGTATGCGTAATGAGGTCTTGTTTATTCATTCTGCACGGTCGTCAAGGTGATCTACATTCATAAATTATTTCGTCCAAATGATATGACGGGACATACGGCCGGGTATATCGGCGAGCTTGCCAACTTGTGTTGGGTCTTGGATGTACTCAATACAAATTCAATTTTTATTAGATTTCCTTATGTTCCACAGTCAAAATATCGGATGAGAAACAGTTTCTAAAATTATATCATCGAAAATACATTTATAACAATAATGTAAGATTTTTTAAGTGTGTCTAGTGTCAGGTTAACTCGGTTTTTGAGATTGGTGCGATTAAATTGCACTGCATACGATAAACTGAATTTATACGTATAAATACATGTTCACATTTGCTCATTGAAGATATAATTATACCTTATTTTTGAGCTCAAAGTGTATTCGTAAAACAATAACATTATGCCCCCCTATTTGCCGTGTAGAGTGGCACATTTCACAGGAAACAACTTCTCATTCACCATACTGGTTTTAATTGCTCATGTTATACTTAGGATAGTAAACAGATTGTCATCAGAAAATCGGCCTAGCAATTAAGAAGCTACGTAGAACATTATATAAACATCATCATACTTCTAAATTACCACATATTTATGGCCTCACCTTGCCTTAGCTATACATCTTAATGTACATTTAAAGCGGAAAGAGTAAAGTAAAAATTCTTCGTAACATCAAGCTTGTCACCCAACAAGCTCGCCAACCTTCCCACCCCTATATTACGACCGACAAAAGGCTACGCCCTCACCAAGGCAGTCTAGATATCAAGTAACCAGTTCGCCCTACACCTACAGGCGTTATTAACTCTTATTACCTTCCATTAAAGGTCATAATGCCCTGTCAACGCCATCAGGGCTTGGCGAGCTATCCAGAATTCCTTTGTTCGTCGCTCTGGTATTTTGAACGATATATTTAAAGTTCAGGAAGTCGTTTTTATGGGGATTAAGTGGTTTTATTGCTTCTGTGTAGTGGAATTATATTTTTTTGGTTGCTACGTTGAAATGTCTGGCAAAAGATTGGCAGGAGTTGAATGCGGTAGGCCTTTTGTGCAGGCCCGCCGCTAGCTGTTTCCTCGCCCGCGTGCAAAACTGATTATGCCGCCCTACGACTACATATTATACTGGGTTTTTTCAAAAAATATATAAGGGGGGGGGAGGGTCCAGCGGATCCGGACCCCCCCGCCCATTCATATCCATTTTACTTGTCCAACAGAAAAAAATGACAGGTAGGACGCACTGATTGAAGACTTTTGTCTTTAGGCACTGTGGGATCGACGATGTTAGGACTCGACGTAGCGTCCCAAATGCAGCCCAACCCAACTGAATTCTCCTATTCACCTCGTCCTCAAAGTTGTTTCTACCTAACTGCAATGTCTGCCCGAGGTATACATATTTCCGAACAACTTCGAGAACGGCGCCGTGTATCGCAATCGGTTCCGGTAGAACATGTTCATTGAACATGACCTTGGTTTTGTCCAAGTTCATCCGTAGGCCGATGCGTAGAGAAGATTCAGCCAGGTCGTTCAGCATCTGTTGTAGGTCCTGCAGCGTTTCCGCCATGATGACGATATCGTCAGCAAATCGCAAGTGAGAGATGTGTTCGCCATTGATGTTGATGCCGACATAGCCCACCGAATCAGCAAGCTGAAGTGGCAGTGGGCTGGCCATATTAGCCGAAGAACCGATAACCGTTGGGGTAAACGAGTTCTAGAGTGGAGACCACGCCTCGGCAAACGTAGTGTAGGACGTCCTCAGGCACGGTGGAGTGATGACTTGCGCAAAACGGCTGGCAGGAGCTGGATGCGAGAAGCTGGAAATCGATCTCAGTGGCGTGCACTTGGAGAGGCCTATGTCCAGCAGTGGACTGCGATAGGCTGATGATGAACAGAAAAAAATATGTATATATAAGTGCATGCACCGCTTTGATTGCAGAAAACCCACCTACTTTTGGATATATAAATATATTGCAATACATAACATACATTACACGTAACTTTTTATTTACTTGAAATGCTCTAAGACTTAGAGTAACCTAAGAAGTCCTGGGTCAGCCCATAAGCGCAAACTAAGCAATTGCTTAGGGCATCAATGCAGTGCAATCATTACCCAAGTAGCCCCTATGTATTGAAAGATTGTGATTAATAGGCAGGTACCAACATATGTATATCAAAGTGCTTAGAATAGATTGTGGGTAACTTAAATATCTATAACAATGTTGAAATTCAGTAAAATATGTTATTTATTTACGGTTCCACGTTGAAAAAGTCAACGCAGAAGACACATTGCATATGTAAGGAAGCGCGAGCGAAGCGAGCGCGAAAATTTTTTAGTCTAAGGGCACAAAACAAATAAAAACCACTGTAAATTAACAAAGCAAAGTCAAAAAGTAAGATACGTACAGAAACGGAGTGTAAATGTGTAGGTATGAAGCCGCGAGCGAAGCGAGCGCGATTTTTTCCTTAGATTTTTCATGAAGTAAACATATCATGAAAAGCCAAAGTGTTCAAAAAGCTATAACGAACGTGCGCGAAAAATGACTTTTCGGAACTGAAAATGAATGCCTCAACAATTAAACAAAGTTAAATTGTGATCTAACATGGAGCCGCGAGCGCAGCGAGCGCGAATTTTTTTGGGGATGCAAAGGGTGAACCCGTCAAAATTGATAGGAGACGACCAAAGCGAGGGCGGCTTTTTCTGAAATGTTATTGCTAATCTACTCATCTATTTTTAGTAAAAATATTTTTATTACGTAATTGTGGCTTAATTTTGCCGTATGGTTTAATTTTCCGCCCCCTAAATAGTGCCGCCCTGGGAATTTGCCTCCCCAGCCCTCCCCCCCCACGCTACGCTAATGGTTGATCTTTCAACAGATGCACAACTGAAACCGGCTGTGTAAGTAATATTCTTAGCGCTATTGCTGTCGAAAATCAAATCAAATTATTGGTAAAAAGATATTGTATTTTTTTAATATTACGTGATAAGTCGCTCGATTTGCCGCCCCCTAGGACGTGCCGCCCGCGTGCGGTGCACGCCTCGCACGCCCGCTTACGGCGGGCCTGCTTTTGTGTACCACTGCCGCGGTAACTCTAGCTAGATCAATCCCGCAGCCCCGGTAGGCTTCGTTCTGCCCTAAAGATCCCTGTTGGGGAATGGTGCAGTCAGGCCTTAGGCCAAAGATTACTTATGTCGAGCCTCTGTTTAAGATCTTTTACTTAGTATTTTGCCATCTATGTCGGGGTCGGCTTACAGTCTAACAGAATGCAGCTGAGTACCAATGTGCCATGAAGAGCAATAGCCTGTCTGAACTCCTCGACCCAGTTAACACGATACCCTTTATTAAGACTTGGTAATCAGATTTTCTAACGGCTTCCAAATATGTTCAAAACACAGCCAAGACCACCAATTTAATGAGCCTTCCCCTACGCAGAGGAATAGTCATGACAAGATGGTCACCCATCCACTATTAACCCTATGATCTATCTACCCGTGCAGCTGTTATACTTAGGGATTGTTCACACCAAACGTATTGTCCGCCGCTGACTGTGAGTATACTCACTGTCTGCCCCAGTGTGAACGTCGACTCAATCTGCAGTACCCGTACTCACCAAGCCGACAATAAGCTATCGCGTACGATGCGCTACATGTGTGAACAAAAGAATAGGCTCGTGTAGGTTCACACTAGATGCGTACGCTGAGCGGCTGACTATTCTACACATAAAAGAGCTCAGTATTTGAACCCCCCAATCTTCATACATAACAGATGCTATGTCTTCCCAAGCGCATCTTTGTAAGTTTCTATCACTAAATTCTTCTGAATTCGCATTCCAAATACATTTTCTAGAATGTACTTCTGCAATAAACTTTTCGGTGTCGAACATCGCGAGGTGTCACGTGTCACGTCTGTCCTCATTGAAGTTTGTTTCTCGAGTGTATTGCGGCCGAGGCGCGCGGCGGTGCGGGCGCGGCGGAGCGGCGCTATTCGGCAACTGCGTCCGCGTAGCCAATCCGCGTCCGCCTTGCATAGTCGCGTAGTAAAATAATCGGCCACTGAGAGTCAGCGACAACAGACGACGTAATAGCGTATAGTCGGTTCGGTGTGAACGACAATTTCAATATATACGGAAAAGCAATAAACTGCGTAACGCGCGCTCACAGTCAGCGGCCGACAATACGTTTGGTCTGAACGATGCCTTAATCACCAACTCCTTGCTTGTAATTTATAACAGACAAGTTATAATTTATCCACATTAATATACATTATATCTGTCAGAATATGTGTGGAACGTAATTAGTTTCAATAGATTCGTTTAGATTAGATTATATAAACCGGTTTTGGAATAATTATACTTTATACTTCGTTGCATATTTTAATATAACGCTCGTAAAGGGTTAGGTAGGAGTATTTGTTATGTACCAGCTTCAACCCCACGTTCACCCGCAACCCGAGAAGTACGTAGTGTCTAGATTCAGACAAAAAGTAGCCTTTATGTTGTTCTGACGTTTAACATAAATTACTGATTAGTTTAATTGAACAATACCCCGTTCTGTAGTTTTTTGCGTGAAAAAGTAATACGTCATATATCAATACTTCTACTTTTCTAATCTGTTAGTGCGATAGTTTTACCTGCTTCTTTAGATATATTCTTACTCTACATACCTAAATAATTATTACTGTGGCCGTCCTTTTTACTTTACCTATGTCTCTAGCATAAATTCTATGGTATTTCTGTAGGTGTTTTGTCTGGATAGCATGACAGATAGACAGAGAGATAAATTAATTTTGCTATTAGTGTAGCTATATTAACTATTTGTACTTAGTAAGGATTAGTTTCAACAGATTTGCAATTTATTTGTATTTGAGATTGAAATAACATGAATACTTTAATTATTGTGTAAAAATGTGTGAAGTATGAATGTAGACAGATGAAGAGTGAGAACAAAGAAATGACAGGAATAAAAGGGAGTGGATGTTAGTATGATATGACAACAAGCAGAAAGAAATGGCAGTGGGAAACATGTTGTATGATCCAGAATACAACTTGGCAGGAAGAAGATAGAAATTAGTAATGATGATCAAAGAATGTGTTAGAGAGATGTCCAATATTTGTAATTAGAAGAAACTTCAATATCTGTTTTTTTACCTTTAGAAGGTATCTGTCTGTGTAGTCTCCTACATTGTAATCTTATGTGTATGTATGCAACTTGTCACATATTTTTCCTAAAGTTCTAAAGGGTGAAAAGGAGTCGTAAATCAAAGCACATAAAGTTTGTTTTGTAAAAACGTGTTTATTTACACTTTGGCAGTGATGGCATGTTTTATTTACTTGTATTTACAAAGAGAGTTACTATATGAGACCTTAGTTCGTTTGAGCATGTTTTTTTTTCCATTGAGCGGTGGAGTTGCAAATCCTTGCCAATTTTCTGGCAACACTGGCAGTGTAAACACCACCAGTGTTACCAGATACAACCGGCAAAGGGATTACCAAAAACAGCCGTCAGAAAAATTACAATTTTTTTTAAGAATAATTTTTAAAACAACGGTTTTTGGCGCCGATTATCGATTTACCAGCCGTGGATGCCAAGACCGTGAGCAGCGTAGGGTGCGGCAATGCCGTAGGGAGCAGCGATGCCGTAAGGAGCGGCAGCAATGCCGTAAGGAGCGGCAATGCCGTAAGGCGCAGCCAAACCGGCACGAGCAGCAACGACACCGCTCACAGCGGCAGCGTGAGACTGAGCAGCGGCAACGGCATTCTGGTTAGCAGCAACAGTTCCCCAGTAGGCATTCTCATGTAAATCTCTGTTGGCTTCGGCGACTTGACGGACTGCCTCAGTGTTGAACTGGACGGCGGCTTCGGCTGCCCGAGCCTGGCTTTCGCCGACGGCACGGGCGTGGTCCTGGGCGGCTACCGTGGCGTCGATGGCTGCTGCCTGGGCGTCGCCGGCGTTTACCCCGTAGACAAGGGGGCTGATTACGCTGGCGGAGGCATAGCCGAGGATGGCGACAAAGGCGATCTGTGGAGAAAGGATGGTGATGTTTAGTTCTTGTTTTTTTTTTATGTGCCTGGTAAGGTTGCGAAGGAAGGAAGATCAGAATGGCTGTAGTTTTGATGAAATATAGGATGGGTGTTGATGAAACTTGGCAGTAATATAGGTTCTTTTAATTCATATGCGTGAAGTATTTAGTAGTTCCTTATGATCTTTCTTTTGGGATTAGTTTTATGATTGGGTGGGGTATGTTATACAAGTTATTTTATTATATGTATTGTTACGCATCTTACACACTCTTCTCTACAAGAAACTACTTTTAAAATAGACGTCTCAATTCTATACTTTTTATATTCTTTCCTTTCTCTTTTTACATTTGTTACCTTATCATTACTTGTATCAGGCTATCACATAGCAATGTTTACATCAATACCGATTTCAATCGATGTATTATCCAATAAAAACGTAACCAACTAAACAACGTCTAATCGAACAATTAAAAAAAACTTGTTAATTCCGCTATCAACAGATTACAGGATAATAAATAATTAGTGCTCAAAAACCCGTGAAATATTTAGCTTCAAATATCTACACTTACATAGCTTTGTTGCGTTACTCTTGAATATGTATGCGGATTAGGAAATAGCTTATAGTTATGATAACTCTATATGCACTTCCGTTTTGCGTTATACTCAAATAACTCGTTCAAATAACTGTATATAATGTTTTAATATCTGCCTATAATTTTTGGTTATAATTGAAAAAGGCTTATTGTCAGACAAAGTTGATTAACAAGCCCAACTGCGCAGGACATATTATAGTGCACAAGCATTTCCGCAGACACAAGTGCACTCACTATTCCTTCACTCTCATAGCGCGATGGGACGACAATCCGACACAGGAGAGAGATCGGACGCGAGACTGACATTTACGTACCCCAATATAGTTGGGAAAAGGTTAGGTATGGTTATCATCTTTTAAATAAAATGTATGTTTTACTTAATTGTTATACAGGAGCTTCTAATTTGTTCAGCGTTGCAAACTGACTTCCCGTTTTTTGCTAGGACGAATGCCGACGTACCTAAGTTACTTCTTTTCATTACCATATGTGTAATTAAAAACTTAATTGCTATTAGCGAGCAACGTTTGCCCGAAAAAATGGTATGACAAAATTCTATTAGCATTGGAGTAGTAGGCGGGCGATTTTGTATAAGTGTTGCGCCACTTTTGTAATGTAGATGTTGTAACAAAAATTACGCGTTTTTGGATAAGGGACAGATTATTATCCATAGTAATATTATAAAGCTGAAGAGTTAGGAAATACTGGAACAATTTAAAGATTATTCTGTGTTAGATAACTCATTTATCGAGGAAGGCTTTTTATCCCGATGTATGTAGAAGTTCTCACGGGATGCGGTTGAACCTGCTTGCGAGAATAACTTGTATATAAGAAAATAATTGAGAAAGAATAACAAAACATTGGAAAATTGTAGGAGAACAATCATTATGTAAATAAGAAAAGATCCTATGACACGGGCTTATTAAATGAATCACCATTATCATCATTGCAATAATATTTGAATTGAACCTTTATCATCCTCCTCGAGGCTAGACTCATTTAAAAAAAACTAGACCTAACATTTATCAAATCTACATTGGAATGTTGAACAAGCCATTAATAAAACAGTAGGCAACTGTTGTATTATCAAAACGTGTATTTCAATTAGGTACCTGTCAAACGGTTGCAACTAAAATAATTTATAGTTTGAAGTTCGCAAACATTAGTCAAATTGGCTTTTTTTGTGATATTTACATTAGTGTCAGTTCCAATGATCATAAAGAGGTAGCAACTTTTTTGTGGCTTTTTTGTTGCCAGTCTGTAACGTTCCTGTTCGCGCAGCATTAAGTTTTGTAACAATACACTCGATGTTAATTCTGAATAATCGTTTCACAGGATCTACGCAACGGTACTTTGATATTGTGTAAAATTGTAGTTTATTTGGTTATCGAACGTTTCATTTTACGCATGCAAGTGATGTTTCTACGAAGCGCATTGAATTTTAAACAGTTTCTTGTTTAACTGTAACTGGGTTAAGTAAATCTTGAGTTTTTTGTAATATAGGAACACAACAGCTGAACTGATTTGGAAGGAATTTTGTGAAACTTGCACTTTGGGAACGGACATAGGTTGATGCGTCCATCATCTTCCATTTTTTTTCTCTTTAAAGGCTCCGAAACTAACTTTAGTAACTGATTTGAAAAAAACTTGTCTCGGAAGCTACACTATCTCGAAGTAATATAGGCTATAATTTATCTATGTATAGCAATTCTCCCGGGACGCGGGTGAACAAGAAACAGCTAGTTCAAAAATATCTAAAACAATTATGTATTTCCTCTATCATTGAACAAGACAGCCTACAAAACAGGTTCAATACCAAACCCTAATTTATTATAGCCTAAAACCTCAATTTACAATTATAATATTGCAACAAACCCTATGCATTTGGAACACGGCTACGCCTTAAATATTTTAGTGAAATGTTTCACAATCCGCCATGTTGGAGTACAAACAGTGACAGGCGTGACAGCTTTGGATTTTGACATTGTTTTTGGCGGGATTTTACGGTTTTGGGTTTGGAGGGTGTTAAATGGATTTGTTTTGGGTATTGAATTAAAGTTATTTTTTTTCGAGCGAACATGTTAAACAATGCCTATGCCTATGCCTATATCTGAGAAGAGGCCTAGTAGGGACAGTAAAAATCTTCGATATAAAGTATAAATCAAATGAGCCTAGTGCCTATAGTGTCCAAGTTTCCTTAAATCCGGCTGACGGTCTCTGACATGGAATGTACTCATTAATTGTAGGTTTTTAATATTTTTTAGGCTGATGATATAGGTGGTTTGTCTGTATATACATATTTTTTGTTTATAATATAACTATCAGAGTCTATAACCATTTGTTAGGTGTGCCTAGTTAAATCGCGGAACTAATTTAGATGTCAAATACAAGACAATAGGTTTCCTTGTACAAGAAGTAATTTCCTTAGGATGTTAGGAAATGCGCGTGAAATAGCAACTTTATTATAATTAGTAGAATCTATGCCCTGTTGGTCTAGTGTTCACAACTGCGACTGTTTGGCTCTCGGGTTCGATGTCCGAGTTGGGCCAGAATTGCTTTGCTGAGTGTAAAGACTCAATAAGGCGCCTGGAGTCTGGAAGTTGGTGATTGATACACCCGTGCATCGGAGAGCACGTAAACGTCGGTCCTGCGCCTGATCTCTCTCCGGTCGTGTCGGATTGCCATCCCATCCAGCTATGAGAGTGAAGCAATCCCTAGCAGATGATTGCAATTTTCCTTTGGCTTCAACCTACCCGAATCTGTCAAATTCTACCAATCGAACATTAACCTTCAACTATTGTGATAAGGTTGAAAATCCATTGAAGATATTTGACAGATTGAGTGCAGTAGTCTGTACAGTCAACTGCAGGTCAGTGGTAACAGTTTAATAGTATAATCGTACTTATTACTATTGAGTTAAGGTGCATGACAGTTACCACTGATGTTCAGTTGCCTGTACTAATATATTAGCAAGACAATACCTATTGACACGTTTTTCATAACATTCACAACAGTCTTCTTTGCATAGCAATGAGCGACCTTGACACTACGTTTAGTTATTGCACGTGCGTAATAGTGCTGTACTTAAATGGACGTGTTCAAAGCGTTTTGTTATTACGTAAGCGTTGTAGTTTTGGTCGTGGAATATGATTTAGTATAGGTTCTTACTTTTGTTAATGCCAAAGAAACGCGGTCAGTGACTATTGTAATGCTGGAGTGAAAATTTTAAAAGACAGTGAAATTTTTTTTCTGTCCCCTTTGAGATGGAAAAATATATTTTTAAGTTTTGCATGGTTGTGCTAACTCTTTAGTAATTCTTTACTTTATGATAGGCAAAAGACAAAGGCCACTTTTCATCCGGTTGCGGAAAGTTATCTTTCCCTCGAGTCTCTTGTGGAACCGCGGGGAACAGCTCGTAAGCAAGAAAGTACATATCTATAAAATCGAGATGAAGATCATACACCAATTAATATATCAATTGACATAAGACCTTGTACAATGTAACACCTTGTATTCAAACCACGAATTAATTACAGCCATATTAGCGACACGTAACAAAAACGGAACGTACCACATGAAAATAATTACATGTCGTTTATGGTTCGAAGTTTTTTGCCGGCCTTGATAATGACATTGCGTGGAATGGAATGTGATTGACTTTTTTTGTTGTTACAAGAGGTATTTTAATTTATTATGTTGGGTAAAAAAAACTGGAGCATATTTTTCTATTAAAGTGTTTATATCTGGCTTTAAAGGAGCGCGGGGCTGAGTATTAGCCTCAAGGGTCGATCGAACATAAGATTAAGCAATGCTTGGCGTCCATTTGAACATGTTTGACAGTTGTTACGTGAAACCAGAAAGTCTGACAGCCTATACCAAGAGGTATGGTGATGGTCAGGTAACTTGGTTGAGAAGCTCAGATAGGCAGTCGCTCCATGTGACACACTGGTACTTAGCTGCATCTCGTTAGACTCGAAGCCGACCCCAACATAGTTGGAAAATGTATAGGTAGAAAATACGGGCGGAACTATAGTTCGGCCATTCAGAGAATGCGTTCCTGACACGTCGCGATTGAACTGACGACGTAACTTTGCAATGGCGTTGCAGTTACGATAAAAATATTTTTGCTGGTTGTTTACCGTTTTAACAATTGAGGAGCATTAAAACAACATTATTATATCAATAATCAATGAATGTAGTTACGTCGTCAGTTCAATCGCGACGTGTCAGGAACGCATTCTCTGAATGGCCGAACTATAGTAGAAATGTAGGTATAAAAAAAGTCAAGTTCGAACTACTAATTAATACAAGACTAATGTGTTCACGTGCAATTGTTCAATAAAAACAATGAAATTGTAGTTTTACACGCAAAGCTATGTAGTCCGTACGTCATTTATATTTTTCCCACATCAATCATTGTATTGTGGAACCGATGTATCGATTTGAAGAAATAATCGCGTTTTGATTTAATCGATTATTTTTTGTGCAATTAATTTAATTATTGTTATGATACTATTACTTGTTTCATGTGATAAGTGGAAATAATGCTATTTTGTTTGATGTGGAAATACGGTCAATTCTAAAATAATATTGATATTTAAAAATGCGTCTATCCTATAAGACTTAATTTTCAATTTAAGATCTAGCTCCCGTTTGTTTCAACAAATTTTTGGGTTTCAAAAATAGTCTCTTTATAGTATTTATGTTTTATAGTTTTAATATATCCTTTTTTATTTGTAAATATGTAGATATATATATAATATGTAATGTAAATAACTATGTAAATAAAATCAAAATTATTACAATCATAACTATGCTTATCTCAAACCACATTTAAATTAAAACATTAAACTATTAACTATTATCGCGTAACTTAATTCCCGCCATAAAACCAGATGATTGTCATTTTATACGTGCCACAGATAAACAATACTTAGTCATAGACAAGTATTGAGATAATGTGAATGAATGATTATTGTTTTGCAATATAATTGTAATGGTTGGACATTATTTTGAATAGCTTGTTTGTAATGGCAATGTGGAGGTATTTTGAAATTAGGGCTCAATAAAGGTATGTACAATATGGTGAAGGGTGTAACTAAATAATATCTATTTTTGAATGACAAGATTAAAAATATGTAGTTTGTTATCTTTAGTGAGAAAAGTATAGGAATAGGAAGGAAGAAGATTGATTTATGAAATTATTTTTCAAAAAGTAGTGGGACAGCACAGGTTAATAAAAATGAAAATCTAATTAGTATAACTATCGCTCAATCTTCGTATGTTTGAGAGGAAGCCTGTGCCCAGCAGTGGGACGATAAAAAAAGGGCTGGTGATGATAAGAATATTATACAAACAGAGACTGAGAAATCGTGAAGAATGTGCAAAAATAGTATACAAGTAAAGAAAATTAAGTAATTATTTACTTGTACTTCGTACCACTAGAAACAAGTTTTAGAGGTGTGATATGTAACTCAATATATTCGATATACAACCTTGTCATACAAATTGAAATAGCTTATTTTTAACTTTTAATGGAATCAAAGACTTAATAAACACCATATAAAGAATATGAGCACTGTATGTATGGTTAATTACAAAGATAAATAGCTTGATTAAGTAATAAATTTAAATTCTAAGCTTTTTTATATTATAGGCTTTATGTAGTTAAATGGATAAGATATGTCAATAGTGACAACTGAACGCATTTTTAAATACTCCTTTGACAAAGATGGAGTCGGCGGGAAAATTGACAGATGTCAATTTTAAACGCCATTTTTTGTTAATAAAGATTTTTTTAGGATTATTTTGATAAACTAAATGATAGGATTATCTTGAGATTATTGTTATTAAAATTAAGATTATTAATTATTTTTTGAGGTGGACTTTTCCAAAACGTTCTGTCATCATTATCACTTTTTTATATTTAAAAGAAAAAATGGTAAATAAAAATGAAATTATTACCAGAAATCTCATCGTGCACTTCTTGTTGACTGCAGGATAGCTACTGAATACTGTTGTGGTGTTACACCGGTCTTTTATAGCGAGTACAACCGCAGTATAGTGATATTGAAAGTGTATACAAGTAGTACCTGTTTACTACGAAGGATTAGACTAGGCGGACCAGTGATGCGGGCAAGGTCTCAAAAAAAAATTAAATAAAAAAAAAGCAAGTGACATTTCTGTTGGAGATGACAGTTCTTTTTGAAATTCGAAGGGTTGATGGATGACGTTTGATTGTTTTGGCGCCATTTGTTTTGTTGTTTCCCTATTTATGATACCAGGCAAATTTAGTCCAGAATATTTAAGGCCTTTAGAGCTATATTGGTGTATTTCAATACATTATCGTGCGTCTTATGTTTTTAAAAATATTAGTATTTCTCCTATTTGTTACGTGGGCGCTGTAAATAATAGCTGAGGAAGATCAGTTCATCACTTGCGTCCTTATGTTTTCGACCATCTTCGATCGACGTAGTTTTTCTTTCTATTTTCTTTTCATTTTAATCCGCATGAGTCGTTCTATCATACTTTTAAGCATGCCTCGTGTGGTCGGTCCGTTTACCATCTATCCACCATCACGTCCATTTTTAGCAGTCTTTACGTGAAGTCTGTTGTCAGTTAATACGTCTGACAATCTTTCTAAGGGATACCGGGTTGCCCGGGTTAATGGATTGAGGAGGCCAGGCAGGAAGAGGTAATTTTGCCTTCATGAAGAACTCTCTGTTTTGTCGCGATCACACCCGTGTCCCGAGGGAAATATTGTACGGATAAAATGCTTTCTAATGGTTGAATAATGTTTAAATTAGGTCAGATGCTCCGGAGATTACGCCTATAACCTTAAAATTACCCTTTCCGCTGTAATCATCATAGTAATCATCAGTAACCCACACTCTTACTGACTGAAATCCCACCATGTTCCTTCTGGAGCCCTTTATGCACCAGGGCCGCAGTAGCCCTTCCTAAAAAACCAGCTTTGGCCGCAATGGGCCCCACTGCCTTAATTCATCTGAACCAAAACTTATTTATTATTGAAAATAATGCAATTGATGCAATATACGTCATGGACGGAAAGAATTTATTTATAAATGTAGCATAAACTATAAATAAACGGTCAGTGTGCCCTTCATAATGTTTAGACAGGGCTTACATTTTTAAGTATACATTTTAAATTTTTAATTGGAACTTTATGGTGTTGCTTTGTTTGTGTGTTAGATACCAATGTATATAATGAAATCTGAATAAGTGAGACTTTTGCTCTGATTTGCTACACATTGTACTAGATATAGAATTTTCACATAATCACTGTAAAAGTAAAATCAAATTTCTATTTCTTGTTGGATCGATAGGTTAAAGAAACTCGAACAACGTCTGTAATAAATGAATCTTTATAACAGCGTTTAGTTCTTTCGATCTTATATTATTTATTTTTTTACAAATTAATGTTTTTTTTTTTTTTTAATTATTCTTATGGTCCAAAAATTTCCAACGTAAAAAATATAATTTTTGTGAAATATTATTGTTTTCATAAAATATCATTAATTCATTATCATAAAATATCATTATTATTGTTTTTTTTTGGATAAAAAACATATTTGCTATCTTCAACCTGCTAAAAGTGCTGTTATGAAACATCTGTCCTTGAAATGCTAACCAATTCCATTAGTCATATTTATCGCACTGTTCTATATTACTAACTTTGGACATTCCAAATCATAATTAGTATTCTGCGCACATGGTAAAAAATTGGGCGTTGTACCTACAATGTCGTGTCATGATGTAAATGTTGGCGATTTAAAACGATACTCGTGGCAGACACAGATTATTTTTCGGTTCAGATTTAAATTAACTTAAAATAAGCAATATATTAACTGAAGTTCAATTTTCTTAAGGTTTTTTTAACCATACTTGTAAAATTCTACTTACGATACCTGTTAATTCTACTTCTTCTTCTTGTCGAGCGACCTACAAGTTTAATCACCTAATAGTGGGATAGCTTATACATTAGAATAGAACATATAGGCTACTTTTTCCATGTGCGGGAAATAGTTCCTCCGCGGAAGCAAGTTTTTCATTAGTTATCAGAAACTGACTTTTTTGTTCAATATAATTAAGTACAACTGGTGGTGGCCTAGTGGGTAGGTAAAGGACCAACCTCTCAAGTATGAGGGCGCGGGTTCGATCCCAGGTCAGGCAAGTACCAATGCAACTTTTCCAAGTTTGTATGTACTTTCTGTGTATATCTTAGACACCATTGACTGTGTTTCGGATGGCACGTTAAACTGTAGGTCCCGGCTGTCATTGAACATCCTTGGCAGTCGTTACGGGTAGTCAGTAGCCAGTAAGTTTGACACCAGTCTAACCAACCGGGTGGGGCAACTCGATACCCCTATTACCTCCTCAGCCCAGTATACCTCGATACTCGATATACTGGGCTGAGGAGGTCAGATAGGCAGTCGCTTCTTGTAAAGCACTGGTACTCAGCTGAATCCGGTTAGACTGGAAGCCGACCCCAACATAGTTGGGAAAAAGGCTCGGAGGATGATAATTAAGTACAACTACCAAAATCCTCAATTTCTCCAAAAACTTTCTATGAAAAGCCAAATAAAAATATAATTAATGAGGCGCACGCTCAACACGGTAGCTGGACAAATTGATCTATTTTCCTGCTCACTGACTGAATTCACAAGGGCTACTTTATGTGTATTATGTGATTATGATTAGTTTTAAGGTATGATTATATTTTGATTAGTTTTTTAGAATGTTAGTTATAATTTGTCTACGCTATTGCATTAGGATAAGTTCCTGTAATAATAGTCGTAAGTTGATAATAATAAATAAATAAATATTGCGATTCGAATAAATAAATAAATTTTGATATGGCTTTAAAAGTTAGTCTCTTAACTCTACTGCTGTTCTGCTTTTGCCACGACAAAAAAAAAACAATGTTGTCCCTTCTATAATTTAATAAGTCTACGTCACCAGCTGATCGCCTGGGTGGAGTAGGAAGCTTTAATATACCAAATGAGAATAAATACCGTCACTATATGTACTGACATTTGCGTTCAGACAAATAAGAGAGGCTGTCTGTTACACCGTAATGTAGCGTTTGTGTTATTCTGAACGACTTTATGGGGTAAATCGCATTTATACTCAAAAAATTGTGTTATTTTTAAAGCACTTTATATATTTTTGCTGCAAAAATATTGTGTAATTTAATTTCATTACTGTGTCTAAAATTCGGTGTCTAGAGATTACCACTCCTTATTTCACTTTTTGTTACACCTGCATCCCTTGGGAACTGCTGCCCGTACCGGGGTAAAATATAGCCTATGTTACTCAAAAGGAGTGTAGCTTTCTAACAGTGAAATATTTTTTCTAATCGCTTAAGAATTTTAAACAAACAAATATTAGTATAGAACTATAGGTGATCTAGTTTTCATACTTAATTGATCAATTAGCAAAATTTAAGAGCACTATCTAAACAGCTAAACTTAAGGAAGCAATTACTTAAACCGAAACTATTCAACACACAATCAATGCCAGACGTTACATGTCGGTGTGACATAAGGAAATTCGGGCAATTAGTTTTAAGGGCAGCGGTAACACTGCATTTTAAATTGTTACCACTTCATATTAATGTTAAACTTTATAGGTATGTCTCGCCAATCTTTTTGTCGTCACGGTCATTTTGTACGAGGTTTGAGTTGTTATGTTTTTCTCGAAAGCTGGGCTGAAAGTGATTCGGAATCGGATGATTGGCTTCACTAATTATATGTTCATTTAGTTTCTTGCGAGGGCACTCATTTGCGCACTTGGATAAAAAGCCTTCCTCAATATATTATTGTGCTATCTTATACTAACCATTCTATTAGGTATTAAACGTGGTCTAAAGAGTAGGTACCTACTTTACTGCTAGGTTTAAACCATCATGTTTTCTTTGTCTCATACAACATCACATAACAAGTTTTATGATAAAATATCCGGGTAAAAGTAAAGTAGCCTATAGCCTTTCCCGATGTGGGCTTTCAAACACCGAAATAATTTTATAATCGATCCAGTAGTTCCTAAGATTGGCGCGTTCAAATAAAAAACAGAGCTCTTCAGCTTATATTATATTATTATAGATAGACATGTACCATCGTACTACAAAAACTTTTAAACGCCTGTTGAACACTTGTCAAAAATATGACAGATTAGGACGTTGAAATAAGGTCTGTTTTGCAGCCAATCTTTTTTAGACAAGTGTTCAAGAGATGTTTAAGTTTTTGTAGTAAGGCTGGCAGAAATTAGGTTATTCCTATCTATTCATGTTTACCGATTTCTTTGTCTCATATCTAAGTTATCAAACTGATGAAATATGTCCCAAACTGTTGGAATTTGTGCCCGACTCGCACAAAGCTACCTACGGCGCTTAGCCCCGGTGCGCGCCCACTTCCCGCAATCGGTGTTGGTTATTTCATCAGCCTTTCTATCCGACCTTCCGAGGCGAGATATTGTAGTGGTGGTCATTTTTATGTTAGTAAGTATAAAGCCATGTATTCACTGGGAAACAATGTTTCAGATACACAGTTTCTGAAACATCACGTAGATGTTTACAGCAACAATTGCCGTCCACACCGTCAGATGTTTACAATATGTCGCCCGAGGAAGTAGTGTTGTTGTGTGGTGCCTACATTTATTTGCATAAGTCCATTTCTAGTAAAAAGAAAAAGAAAAGAGAAATTACTTGCTATGAAGACATTTATTTGGCGTTTATAAACAAATGAAACACGCGTTCACACTTGTATCCATATGTTGCGCAACTGATTTGTTTCTGTGCTCCCCGCCACGGGTGGGGAGCACAGATACATTCGATATTAGAAACAAAATTAGATGTTTCTGAAACTAAATTATTTGTTTCAGAAACACGTAGATTTTGTTTCTGAAACAGTGTTTATAAACAATTGTTTCTCAGTGAATACATGGCTTAATGTTTTTGTTTTCTTGTGTTTCTATTTTGTTTTGTTTGTTTTATAGAACTGACATCTGGTTGAATTGGCACAATGGCTAAGGGTTTATTCAATAGTTATACATTTTCGTCTTGATACTAACAAGGACCAGAGCAAGTGAACTTGAACAAAGAAACAATGTTGGGGTTAGTCTTTTCAATAGTTATACATTCCAGTGTTCTTAGAGAGAAACACAGGCAAACAGGCGGATTTGAACAAAGAAATCATCTGCCTAGCCTTTTCCCAACTATGTTGTAGTCGGCTTTCGATCTAATCGGGACATGGAGAGACTGGCTATCGGATCTCCTCAACCTGTTCATGGGTAAGACTGGTTGTCAGACTTTCTGGCTTCTGCCTACCCCTAATGACTGCCAAAGAAGTTCAAATGACAGCCGGGACCCACCAATTTAATGTGTGCTCTAAACCAAGGAGGAACTTCATGATGAGATGGTCATCCATACACAGAGCAACTGCACCAAGCGTTGCTTAACATTTTTTATTTTTATTTTATTTTTTTTATTTGTCGGGACACCTTTTTCACACACGGTCGGTTAGCCCCATGGTAAGTTATTTATTAACTTGTGTTATGGGTGCTAACACAACTGATAAACTACATATAGCTACATATATACATATTTATAAATACATATCATAACACCTTATGATTGATAGACCCGTGCGTTTGCTCTTGAACAAGGAAAGCCCCATATTATAACATATAGCCTATAAAGACTGGACAATCAGATTAAATATAGCACTTAAACCAGTATGAGTCTAAATTAAGTTCACTAAACGACCTCAAGGAAGGTACCAAATACAGATTGAACAACTTTCTTTGTAAACGCCCAGGTATTTAAAGGTTAAAACATCACAATACATGTCTTATTAAAGTTGAAGAGTATATCTGGTTTGTATATTTGGTTACGCGGTAATCTAAGGAACTGACTGCCTCGTTGGTCTAGTTGTTGCAAGCGCGACTGTGGTGCGAGGTTTCGGGTTCGACTCCCGGGTCGGGCCGAGAAATAGCTTTGTGGATTTTAGAAGCTTTCACAAAGCAGTCCGTAGTCTGGCAGTTGGTGATTGAAACACCCGTGCATCGGAGAGCACGTAAATGTCGGTCCTGCGCCTGATCTATCTCCGGTGGTGTCGGATTGCTGTCCCATCGGGTTATGAGAGTGAAGGAATAGGGAGTGTGCCTATGCAGCTGCGTTTTTATTTACATTATTAGGATGTTCTTAAATTGATCAGTATTAACAACACACATTACAAATTAGTTGCACACAATCATTCAAAATGGCGCCTGTCACTCAAGTTTCTAAGATAACAAAGGCGTGATTGAAAACGAATAAATTAGATACATTATATTTTTTGTTGACGACTTTAAATTGTAAACATTATTAGAGTTTAATGCCACTGGCTTGCCGGATACGTGGGGTAGGCATTGTAATGATACTCAAGTACGTTTGGAGGTCGAATTCTTGAGATAATTTTGCAGAATTTATCAACGTTTGTTCTATTTATTGGCTCAATAAGTAGCTTCTGCAAACGATTTTACCCTCGTCCTGAGGGCACTACATACTAACTTCTCGCCCGGATGAAAAACAAAGTCGTCATCCGCCTAGCCTTTTCCCAACTATGATGGGGTCGGCTTCAAGTCTAACCAGATCAGTATGCCACAAGGAGCGACTTCCTATCCGACCTCCTCAACCCAGTTACTAGGACTCCTTAATGTCCATTGGTAAGACCAGATATCAGACTTTTAGGCTTCTGGAGACCCGTAAACGACTGCTAAAGTCTAAATCTTTGACATTGTTCGAAAACACGGAGGAATTCATTATGTTATCGACAGCAACCCATCCAATGACCGACTGCGTCAAGCATTGCTTATGAATGAGCGAACCACGCGGCTTCTCTTACCTATATTACCATAATACAATTCAAATCACATACGCGCTTACATAACAGTACCCTGGTTACCTATTTCTTATTTTTCGTGTAGAGAATAAACAATATATGAGTCAAAGTATCGCTCTAAGTATAACACTTTCATTGTTGACCAATGTTGTAGTCATGTTGGGAAATTAGGCGTTCTGTGGAACGTCCGGATATGTATGTATGAATGCAAAGTGGATTTTTCTTGGATTATTTCTTCTTTATTATTATTTATTTATTGTAAAGATGTAATGGATTGACTGTTGGGTCAATGAGCTTCTAAATAATATATTTTTTTACTGCAACAGGTGAAAAGACGAATAAATAAATAGAAGAAATTCTTTTTATACTTTTTTTGGCCCTAAAAATTTAAACAGCCGAATCAAAAAGTACTTGGTGTTATTAAAAAATTGCATGTGACACTTTAGACCTAGAAAAGATAAAAAAAACGTATAAAATAAATAAATATCATACACATGTTTTTAACTTTATAAGTGCAGACAGGAAGTTAAATAAAGGCGTAGTCTGAAGCAAAAACTGATCGTAAATGATGGAATATCACATTTTTTTGTTATTAATACTGGGCTTTTATTACTGAACTGATATATTAAAATCTGCGTTAGACTCGTAATTATTGAGTTTATCACGGAGATCGTAAAAAGCTTAAAATGATATGATAAAGTTTACACGCTTTGCGAACTAAACATTGTTCTGTTTCGTTCGCTCACTAACGTGCATGCTCAGCACGGTGATTATGGCTAAGACCCCCAATTTAAGGGAGACCGATGTCAAGCAGTGGACTTTATAACTATGTAGAATCAAACCTATTTTTAATTTTTGACGTTCATAAGTGCTTGTAAAGGCCTAAATGAAATAAATGATTTCACTTTGACTTTTTCAAAGTCGTTTATTTGCTGAAAATACATTGTTTTTATGTAAAACTAAAACCCTAAAAAATCCTAAAACCTAGAATTCTTTGTATTATGTATGTTCAGCCGAGACGACGTAAAATACGTTCTAGAAAATATCCTATTTATCAAGACAACTTTTATCATACTCTCTGGACTATTTACCATTTAGGTTGAGATAGTTCTCAAATGACTCACTTAATATTTGCATATGTGAATAAATAATCAAGTAACAAGGTAACTGGGTTCTGATTGATTGACTACAATGCTGATGGAGAGACTTTGTCGTCTATATGATTATAGTTGCTGATATTAGAAATGTGAAGGGTATCTTTATAGTTGCTGCCATTGATTGTTATGGAGATAGTTACAGTGCTAAAATTGTATATGAGTGGTGGAGTAGTTTTACGGAAGACAGAAATATTCCTGGTAAAATACTTAGCCAATTTCCCGAGTTTTCTTGAGGACGTAATATTTATATGGAAAACATCCAGATGGGTCGCTTCTATTAAAAGTCGCCCCCCATAATTGGCCACGGATGTTTGGTACTTTGTTTGTCCATGTCTTTAATAGTATCTCATATATTTATTTTCGTAGTTAACTAGTCCAATAGCAAGTTAAAAGTAATGTTTAGATATTCATTTAACTTCGATCTTGAGACGTTGAGACTAAAATACTGCAAATTCAACTCTTCAAAAACATAATAACAGTCTATTTTTCAACCAGCTTAACTATAGCGTTCCTACGTTACATAATAAGCAGTTACCATAACCGCCGGAACCCGACGACCTGCCTCAACAAGATTCTTGCTCTTGACATACTCTCATTTGTAGTAGCTATCATATTTAATAAGTGTTATTGGATTTCATGAGACACTTGTAGGTCCAAGAGTATGCTGCACTAGGCAGTCTTAGACGATCAGTTATTAAGATTGTAGATTTTTGAGGTAACCACGTTATATTGATAGGTCCCAGCTGTCACTTGAACACCTTTGCCAGCTGTCACGGGCAGACAGTAGTCAGAAAGCTTGACAACGAGTCTGGCCAAGGGGTATCAGGCGGCCTGGGTTAAGGCGGTCACCCCATTTAAACCACCAGATGGAAACAGGCTATTAAGATACAGAGGTATATCCGTTTTTTTAGAGAGGCTTTTTTTAGTACTTGCTGTTCGAAAGTAAAAAAAATATCGAAAATGGATTGTTATCGCCCACTATTCAAGCTCAAAGTCAAAAGCTTTTATTTCAAATGGGCCTTTGCAGCCTCTTATGAAAATTCTGACTCTAGTAGCTCTAGTTGATCCACCTTCCAGAAACTATGAATATATCTAAATATCTTAGTAATTCTGGTATCAGATCACAAATTAATAGATAAACAGACTAAAGTAAAGATGTATCTGTCGCTGTAGGCAGGTGAACCCGATCGTGCATGAACGCTGCGCGTGAGTTGTTTTGTGCAATTTTGTTCGTAAGTTTATAGACCTGACGTCCTTTCGGTTTGTGTAGCGACTTTGAATTATATTAATACAGTAATTTACATTGCATAAAGTATGGTCGTAGATTGATAGACAGAAAATCACTGTTTATTTCGAGAATATTGAAAAATTCGTCAAAAACAAAAGTGAAATCAAATAAAAATAAATGAAAAACTTAAGAACAATAAGCATTGCCTTTGTACTAGCTTCTGTGCTTTAGCCTGTGAATTAACATGTTTCCTGAATAAAAAAAAAACCGACTTCCCGCGTCCGTTCAAAACGTATTCTATACTTTATTCTGATGTACAAGCTTTATTACTCCTATTATGAACCTTATCATGCAAATCCATTTAGCGCTCAGCTCATGAAAAGGCAACAAAACGCAAACTTTTCCCTCTATAACATCAGTGTACAATTTCGCCATTTCATAACTGTACAAAAATATACATTTTTCCTTTTTATTATATTAGTATAGATATGTAAACTAACAAATAAATAAAGCTAGATTAAATTAATCTATCTACTGTATCCACCAGAGCTTTCAACTCGGATTTATTGATAGTTTACTTGCAAATAATTGCGCTCGCGCCGGTTGTACACAATGGAATACCAGTTTAATAGGGCGTGGACTGGGTTTGTTATCGTTCTAGAAGTTTTGTGGTCAGTGGTTATAAAAGTCTTTTGCTGTGAGGAATTTTATACTAATTTCTAATCAGTTAAGTCTAGTCCCAAAGAAAATCCTTCCCGTATACAAAGTAATCCCCATATTATTCCGATCCATAAGTTAATAATTACCAAGCTTCATCAAAATCTATTTCGTAGTTTTTTCGTGAAATTGGAATCCACTAAAATGTATGAAAGTATAAATCACAGTACTCTTTAGTTTTTTTCTAGGATAGTTTTTATTTATTATTGTACCTTAATATTTGTAAATGATGAATGATTATTAAAAATAAATAAATGTATTAAAATATTAATAGCAACGTCAACGGTGTTATATGGTAAAACAAACTGTAATAGCAAACTTTTTTAGCTATTTTTGTGGAAAGTTTTAAGTTTAACTGGTTGAAATTATCACTGCCAAACAGTTTATTGGTAAAACGATACCCCTAACTTAACGGCTACTTAAAGATTTACAAATGACAGTCTGCACTAACAACTTAACTTACTTTTAGCATGATAATTAATATTTCATTATGAAAGATTAAATAGACAAGGTTAAAAATTAGCATTAGCCAATTTCTAGACAAATAAAAACATACTTAATAGTCTGAAAAAAAAAAAACTAATTATAATAATCACAACATATTTATTTTAATTAGCATTCTTAAACTTGTCTTTCACACTTTATGTACGCATTTATAATTCTTTAGAAAGATTTCGAAGTTTTTATCCTTGACTTAGTAAGTTTGTGTTTTGGCCTAATTGTTTTACTGACCGTGACATTTTTGTTTGTAAAAGCATGGAGTATAAAGATTTGAAAAATCCCTGGTTCTTGAATGGATGATTCTATTCTATCTTCGTATAATGGTGCTTTTTGTGGTCATTAATCCTTAGTAAGACCGCATCAAACAGGGCAGAGACATTTCTTAAATTCTAGTAAAAAAATATACGAAAGATCTTTCTGACTATTTTGTCATAACGAGTTCTTCCGTGTTTCGGGTGGCACGGTAAACTGTAGATCCCGGCTGCCATTTAAACATCTCTGGCAATCGTGACGGATAGTCAAAAGTCAGTAATTCTGACAACCAGTCTCGCCTAGGGCTTGCCTTGGTAACTGGGCTGAGGAGGATAGATAGGGCAGTCGCTCCTTGTAAAGCACTGGTACTCAGCTGCATCCGGATAGACTGGTAGCCGACCCCAACATATGTAGTTGGGAAAATGCTAGACAGATGATGTCTTGTAGAGATAAGATTAACAAAAGAACAACAGCCTTTATCAAGGCGTGTTTTTTAATAAGATTCCAGTATTTATCGTAATAGATACATGTTTTACATAATAATTGTAATTTATTGACAAATGATGTGGGCTGGGCACAAGGAAATGTTTGCGGACAGTTAACTTAGCTAGACTTTAAGCTTGGCAATTAACTTTAATGGTAACGATGTGAAAAAATGTGGTATGTCTTAATTCTCTCTCGGTTTTTCATAGCGTAATGCGGAACTAGATTTCTGCTGTTTAACCAGCGTCCTTAGGGAACTACATTTGGCACTTTGATTAACAATAGCCTTCTTTGGACTTCCGGACTGTTTCCTTAGTTATGACTTGTTCTAACATCGCGTGTTTACGTAAAGAAATTCATCAGCTTTATAATAATATAATATAATACCTGCATAGTAGAAATAACAATCTGTCTGTCTGTCTTTCCGGGTTTAAGCATTTTTTACAACAGTCTCCTGGCTGTCATTTGCACAAAAGTAGGCGACAGTTCATTCTGCTAATATCTACTGCAAAGAGTCAAAAATAATTCAGCAGATTTTGAAAATTTTGCAAAATATTACACTATGATGTGATAGATGACAATTTCATTGTTACATTTATCCTCAGAAAAAATATAACAGTTGTTTTTACAATACTTATTAATATTTCTAGATCCATATAGAGAGATTATTGCATGAACATGTCTTATTCCATTAAGTTATACAGTTTTAATGATTAATGGCTTCCATATTCGTTTTGTTAGTGATACCTTTTGTTTTTTTGCCTTTGTTTAAACCTTGTAGGCTAGTTTATTACACGGAGAATAAAATGACATGTGGAGATGTCATAACGGAAAATCTCCAAAGAAAGTAGCGTCGCCAAAATGGGACGGAAAGTTACTGTCTCCACCTTATTTAAAACCCGCCCGCCTATTTTTTGTAAAATCAAAAATATTCGGGTGCAAGGCCGATTCCGGCCACGGCGGCTCATATAAAGAGATCAGCCAGTTGCGCAGGACATATGGTGCACAAGCATTTGCGCAGACACAGGTACACTCACTATCCTTCACTCTCATAGCCCGACCGGAGAGAGATCAGACTAAAAACAGTCGATTGATATCAGAAACCGAAACGTCTCGTTATTTGGCTCGTAAATGACAGTTTTGGTAACACCCACCGTACGTATTTGACCTAGAAGAAAGCGCCTGACCTACCTGCCTTATATCATCTCTGCTCATCTTTCCTTATTCGATGGTTTATTAGAAAACTGTATCGATGAAATATGGATGTCGTTGTCTTGTTCTTATAAGTTGATTGATTTGCAAGGTTAGTAGGTTTTCTGGGTTACAGTTTAATAATATTAACAATGGACCCTGTGCCCGATATTTTTAATTTTTTTGAAAATATGTTGTACTAGCTGGTGCCCGCGACTTCGTCTGCGCAGGTTTAGTATTTCGAACAATATGTTTACAAATTGTAGCCTATGTGTTATTCTGATGTATAAGCTATATTATTGTAAAGTTTCATTAAAATCCATTCAGTAGTTTTTGCGTGAAAGAGTAACAAACATCCATACATCCATACATACAAACTTTCGCGTTTATAATATTAGTAGGATTATTTTACAACATATTTATAAAGGAAATAGTAATAATGGAGTCCAGACCGATTTATCGGCCAGGGCGGATGTTCTCGAAGGAGATCAGCCAGCTGCGCAGGACATATTTATTTATATATACTTTATTTATTTATACTTTTTGCACAATGTACAACGAACGGCGGATTCAACGCCTTAGGCGTTCTTTACCAGTCTACTTGAAGGTGGTGCATAAACATTTGCATAGTCACAGATGTAATTTTATATTTCCTAAAATAGTTTTTTGTATGTTAAATGAGAGGAAGCTGTCATATTTATAGTAATATTAATTAAATTGAATAACAACAAAATGTAAGTATATCAGTAATTAAAATAAGTTTATATAAAAAAGTAAGTCGGGGACAGCAACTATAAAATCACTTGTTTTCATACCATTCATTCACATAAAACTGTCAAAAATATATTGTATTGCAGATTAAATTGAAAAACAAGAAAATCTTAAATACAACACCCTGTATATAAAGATTATTTACCGCATACCGGTAAAGGTCAGCAAGTATTACAATGTGTTTAATGATGGAACTGTAGCATTCTGCATCAGGTATGTCGCGGTGTAAGTTTGAATGTGTGACATTTTAAGAAATGGCCGGGTTTTTTTGCCAACTTTGAAAGCTGTGAACAGTATTTTTTGTTTTTTTTTTCCTTTACTTTATTTTGCAGGTCAGTTTTTATTGATTTCTAACAATTTTTTAGGTTACTTTTCTTCGTTCTTTCTTATTTCGAAGTTATGAAGATACATGACTAAAAACCCTTACCTAGGTCGGTAGACATTTTTTCTATAACTTACTACGCATCTGTATGCTTGGTAGTGTCAATATCATCATATCAGCCAATTGCCGCCCACTGCTGAACATAGACTCCCTCTATGAACGCCAACCATCCCGGTCATGGTTAACCCACATCTATAATACGAGTATCTGTGAATGGTTTATAAACACTCTGATTCTAGAGCGCCTTACCTCTCTCGAACGACCGAACTTATCGCCGCGCAGTGATTTATTTACCGATGCAATATTTTATCAGGCGTTCCTGTTTACAATCACCGTCGCTTGCTATGAGAAAAGGCACCTGTTGTTTAACTTACTAATTACCATCATCATCAGCCTTTTTATCTTCCCACTGCTGGGCACAGGCCTCCTCTCTCATTGAGAACGATTTGAAGCGTTAATCACCAAACTGATTACCAAAGTTTTCTAATTACAAGTTCGTTGTTTCTTACAACTGCGTTCCGAGCCTATCGCATGCACAAATATTTATGCTACCAGGATTATAATATCGTTTGATACTTTGCCTGAATTCAATGCCTTGTATAAGCGTAGAGCACAACACTCTTGCACTTTTTGTAGGAGCAAAGCTATTTGACTCAACCATGTGACAATGAATAGGCCAATGATGATTGTGGTACTATTTATATCAATCAATACTAGCAGTTCCCCGTGGTTTCACCTGCATCCCGTGAGAACTGCTCCGTATAGTCGACTAAAAAGTACTTTGTAGACTTTCTCGATACATGGGCTGTCTAAAGTGTTTTTCAAATGAAAGATTATTTTATGATCTTTATTAGTATAGAGAATGACGAATTGATAAATTACATTGTTTGTAGTCACGATGACACCTTCAGAATTTTTAGCTGATTATTATCTAACAGATAATCTTAATTAATTCATCAATAGGTTGTAGGTAGACAATACTAAGAACCAAAATAAAACAAGGAAGCTAGTCGTTCGAATTATCATTTTTAATTATTCCACCTCCACTCTTACCAAGCCTTGACAAACGTCGGAGCCAGGACTGGTTGGACTGCAGCATACTTCAGAATCGGTTGTCCAACCACGTGACTAACTGCTGGGACCGCCACGTCATATCTGTATACATTAGGAAGGCCGATTTGAGCAACCAACGGTTGAGCAATTAATGCAGGTTTCTCGTTTAAGTTTACAGCGGCTTTGACTGCTGGGGACTCGGTTGCTTCGGCCTTTTCTGGTTCCTTGGCACCTTGAGCTGGTTCGGCTTCTTTCGCTGGTTCAGAGGTCTTGACAGCAGCTTCTTGTTCCTTGTTTTCTTCTTTGATTTCAGTTTTGATTTCTTGTCCAGTTACCAGAGTCTGGGTGGAGTAACTTGTAGCACCTACGTAGGGAGAATAGACTACTGGTGGGATAGGAGCTACGATAGGTGCAACGGCACCTACAGCTGCTACATAAGGATAGACACCGTTGACAGCAGATTTAGCAATCAGATTAGCATTGCTAGCTACAGCACCATCGATCTGAGCTTCAGCAGTTTTCAAAGCATCAACTGCCTGCCATTTCTTGTCTTCAGCAGACCAGAAAGCTTCCAAATTCTGCTCATTAGCTACAGTTGAGTCTGTTATCGCTTTCTCGTTGATGTTCTCAGTAGCTTGTTCAGCTAATTCTCTGGCTTTATCAGCGGCGGCTTGGGCCTGATCTTGAGCTTGTACTTGGGCGTCGATGGCCGCTGCCTGGATGTCTCCGGGTGAGATGGTGGGGATGGCTGCTGGTACTGCAACGGTTCTGACGGCTGGGACGATGACTGGTGCGAAGAGGCCTGAGGGCGCGGCGGCCGCGACGGCGAAGAGGGCGGATACAATCTGAAAGAGATGTAGTGGATTTTAGTGAGAGTTGTCATCTGTTTTTTGGCTGTTGACGCTAAAAGAGGGGTGTTATAAGTTTGACCGCTATGTGTGTCTGTTTGTAGAACCATATTTCACATACGGACGAAGCAGTTGGTATACAATTTTTAGATTTAGTTTAGTTTTTTTTTTTTTTCGTTTAGTGAAGCTTCTCTAGTGATGGTTTTTAGTCATCTTTCATCAAAATCGAAATAAGAAATTGATTCTAAGATCCTTGAAAACATAGTATTTCTTCCTGAACTTGATATAATCGAATAATATTGTAAATAAGTAATTGAAAAAACTCTGGTTCCGTTAACCCAGTTAACCATGAAAGTGACGGATTTATAAGACTTTCGCATTTATAATATTAGTACTAGACTTCTAGTCTAAGCTGGTTCTAGATAAAGCTCTTACATTTTTACATTATTTATCACATTACATTGAAGGTGAACTTTAGTAATTGCATATATTAACTTGTTCAGTTAGGCCTAAGTTCACCGATAACATAGGCGTCATTTTTTTTTAAACAAAGGTTTATTATGATTTATGGAAATAAATGATATTCTATCCTATTATATTCTACTATGATTTTTCGGGTTAGGCGACATCTCGCCTACATCAAATCTGGCCCGAAGGCAAGAATTACCCTTTGGTCAGATGTTGAGGCTGGATTTGCCCAAATGCATTTTCATGACTGGGTTACTATTTTATTTAACCGTTTATGTACACAAAATACAGACAAGAAGAAATAGAACAGATAGTACAAAGGCACAGCTTATTGTCCTCAAGGAAAACTACTAGGAGTCCAGTGGCCCACTGAAGTAAATCTGGGGGTTTTCACTTTCGATTTTCAAAGTGAACGATTGTTTTAAGAAAAACAGACGTTTATGTTGTCAGTGAACTTGGGTTTAAATAATGTATTATGAATATCGAGGTACTCGTAATAGGATCGTTTAGTTAGAGCTTATGCGCACTTAGTATAAGCTCAGTGTATAGACGATGTTTTACTAAGCGAGTAAAATGACTGAGCTGAGACATAAATGTTGTGATTTAAAATAAAATAACAACGTGCCGCGGGGTTAAAGACAAATCCATAGAAAAAATGTTTCGTTATTTATGATTATTTTTTTGAATTTAAGATTATGCACTTGCGCCGTGTTGCAAATATCACAGAAAATAGATTTTTTGCGTAAATTGAAAATAAACAAGTTTTTTTAATACTATTTTACTGTGTTTTTTTTTTCAAAGTAAACAATTGAAAAATATATTCCCACAAAAAAAAAACACAAAAATTTTCACTTCACAAAAAAAAAATTAAAGAAAAAAAAACTAACCAGAACTCTCATCTTGTCTATGATAACTTAAGATGGCTACTGATAATCAATAGATTTAAAACATTGCTATTTATATTGCTATGCAGTACAAATGACATTTAAATCTAATGTATGAAAAAAACCTAGAAAAATTCAAGAGCAATTTATGCACATGATAAGAAAAGGTTCTGTACGTGTTTTTGTCTATCTTTTAATGCGTGCTGAATGTAGCTCTATTTTAATTACTTCCAAAGTTGCAATGCAGGTGTTAACAGTGGTGAATTTTATAAAGCGCGAGAGAACTATTATTTTGTAAAAATATTTTTCTTATTACTTATTAATTTTTATCTATATGGAATATGGAAATATGAAAAAAATATTTGGTTTGTAGATAAAAATACAAAGAGATTATTAATTCTAATTTCTAGATTGATATAAATCTACTTGAGATTAAAATTAGCACCACATATTTTCAATAAAATACTTTAAATAGGTACCTATATCACAAAGGTTGGGATAAACAAAAGTTATACTTATCAATTATCCTTTAAAAATCACTTTCAAACACCAAAACCACTTTTCACACAAACCCTACTATGTTTTCAACCAAAAAATGTATTTTATAAGCCAAATTAATATGGCAACACTGACCAGAACTCTCATCTTGACCCTGGGAGCTGCAGATGGCTACTGATGACCAGATCGTCCGTCCATCGGTATTTATACCATACAATATAGATCAGCCGGGATACTCGAACACTTAATGTAGGTAAATAAGTAAAAAACAGCAATAACCTGTAGTGTATTTTCGTTGAAACTGGCCGTGGGTTCCGCCGACCAAAAAATATTTGTAGACTATTTTTCTCCTGTGGTTTTACGTGCGTATCTTATAAACTACTTAGCGGATCTTGATAAAAAGTAGCCTTTAGCCTTCGTCGATAAATAGGCTATCTAACACTGGAAGAATTTTTCAAATCGATCCTATAGTTTCTGAGTTAAAAGCGTTTAAACAAACTCTTCAACTTTTTAATGTTAATATAGTTTTTTTTTTTTGTGGTAAATGTCGAAGTCCATCGATATTGATGATTTAAATTTATGGATATCTAGTCACGGTTTTTATAGGACATGGTTGTTTGTCCTTAGAAAAACATCTTAGTTGCATCTGTTTTGCATATTGGTGCAAGTGGGTGCAATGTCGTTTTTGTTGTCATTCTAGTGCTGTGAATGGTAATTTAAAGTGGAGTCTACACTCCAATTTGTTTCTTTTTTAATTGCCAAGTTTATAAATAATCTCAGGTTGATCGATCATACAGCTAAGCCTGTGTTTCAGTAAGCACGTACAATTTGTGGGTCCCGGCTCTCACTTAAACATGTTGACAATCTTTACGGGTATTCAGAAGCCAGAAAATCTGAAATTAAGTCTTGCCATGGTGATGAATAATGTATGAGCCCAGGAATTAGTCAATTTAAGTGTGGTATCCTTTGGTGTTTTTCATAAAAGTCTGGTGAACTTTTGTGCAGTCTAAAACTATATCTATACTATATTATTTTTCATTTCAGCAATACGATGGTACTTAATAGTTTTGTTTTAGGGTCAATTTAATCATTCGATTATTCTTACCAGTAAAGTAAAAGCCTTTTACTCTATTTCGACGGAACCCCAAACCGCTCTGTGAAGCGAGGGCGCTAAGAATGCAGGAAGCTACGATTGACAAGCGAGCGCCATCTTGCTTTTAACTTAATCATTTTCGTGGCTCGTTGCGTCATTATCATTAAGACTATGTACTCGTTCTGTGATTGGGCTTTGGTTGAAGTTCAAAGTTTTTTTGACTACTTTACCTTTTGGTAAACTTGAACATCTTTGGCAGTCATTACGGGTAGACAGAAGCCTGTCTGTTCTAGGGGTATTGGGTAGCCCAGTTAAGTGGGTTGAGGAGAAAACACTCAGCTGCATCCGATTAGAGTGGTAGCCGATCCCGATATAGTTGGGAAAAGGTTAGGTAGATGATGATGGTAAACAATGGTAACTGGGTTGAGGAACTTCATGTGGCACACTGGTACTGAGCTGCATCCAGTTAGACTGAAAGCCGACCTCAACGAAGATGGGAAAAGACTTCGGTGTGAAGTCATCAAATGACCCCTCCCGCTGTGGGTGCAGCGTGAGGAAGTGTCAGACTCTTACTGACTGAAACCCACCATGTTCCTTCTTAAGCCCATTATGTACCAGGGCCGCGGTAACTTGAACAAACTGGCAGCCCCAGCGTATATATGTCGTTGTATTATAATTATCAAGAAGACTTTTCTGACAAAATAATTACGGACAATAATCTCATACATTTAATTGGTTTAAACTGTTTTTTTACAGCATTCAAAATAAACAATCTGAAATTAAATTAAATCGAATTCCAATGAATCCAATTAGTGTTCTCTTTTAATTTTTAACTTGACATTACTTAGTATCGTTTGGTCCTATTAAAGTCTCCAAGAAGACCGGTTTTGCGTAGCTATTGGTTCAAAGAATATGCTTTTTTTTTAGAAAAAGTGAAACAAAAACTTGTTTGTTTTAATTTTTTTCATGGAATTGGAGACGGGTGTTGAATGACTTTTTTAATCTTGAGCTATTGGTTTGATATAAGGAGCTCGTGGATAAGGTTTCGACCAAGGCTAGGCTACATTAACTACAAGTCAATGAGTGGGTGAGAAGAGTGCCCGCACAGGTCGATCGATTGTGAGGTTCAGCAACTCTTGCCGCTGTCGGTCTGTGGATAGGTGAACAGTGTTTATCATTGCATGTTACTCCGTGTGGAAGCACGTTAATTTGATGAGTCTCACTGACATTTTTGAACATATTTAGTAGTCGTTACCGGTCGTTAGAAGCCAGAAAGTCTTCACTTTGATCAGAATTGTATTTGCTAAAATACAGTTTTCTCCAAACAATATCTATCTACATATGTTTTAACTAGCATTATTTTTACTATGACATAAAAACCGGGTTAATATTAATCCAGTGTTATTTTAATTCGATATTTTCACAGCAGCTGTCTTGTTTGTGTACAGACAGACAGATAAAGCTTTGTTTTCTTTATGTAGCGACTCGTTACCTGCTTTATCTAGTCCGAGTTTAAATGTCAACGGTGCAAAATTGTGGGGTTCCTTCTGTGGGATATAAAATCCATTTTATAGGTACATGTAGATTTTTTATTGAATGTTGTATTCCATTTTGGTCATGCTAGCATATTATATCATATTTATTTATCTCCAAAAAACATATGTACAACTTCTTTGCATGTAATATATTTATGTCTACATACTGTATTATCACTTGTTTTTTTTTTTTTTAATTAGGAAATATTTTTGATGATTCTAAGTCTTTTATTAAGTTTGAGAACCATACCAGATGGCGTAGTAGTTGGTATATCTGGTGTGCCTGCCGCGCTGGATGTCCTATATTCGATTCCCGCAATTATGTGTATGAACATGTATGTTTCATTTGGGAATATTAATTTTATCACTGCAGAACCCGCAGCGGAAATACATACAATGTTTGTTTTTAAGACTAATATAGATTGAAAATAAACAATAAAAAGTATTAAATATCCCACGCTTGGAAACAAGAGATCTTTCAGCCGGGTATCGAGTTGTAGTTGACATTCCGATAATTATAACCCCTATAAAAGTATTGAAAATAATAATTGTAGGTACCTGCAAGTTTCCGCCCCCGGTTTCACCTGCGTCTCTTAAGATCTCCTTCCAGTAGTCCTGTCATGTTAGTCCCTGTGCGTAGTAGAAATATGTTTTGTTTGTCGATGGGTACTCGTCTATGGTATACTATCAAATTACCCCCTTTAGAGCTAGGTGTGCGTGTGTAAGTTACATTTCTGCCAAGTTTCATCAAAAATCAAGGGAGTATCGAGTTGGCCTTACAACTGGGTTAAAGAGGTCAGATAGGCTGTCGCTCCATGTTCTCAGCTACATTTGGTAAGAATGACAGCCGACCCCACCATAGTTGGATAAACCTAGACAGATGATGGTGAAACAGCCGGAAAAAATATTAAACGGAATCGGATTAAACGGAACCCTTTTAAATAAAACTAGGAATGTAATTTTAATGCCTTATGCAAATGATTCAGACTAATTTCTGCCCGAAAAAAACCGCCAAACAAATACCAAAGGTGTAGTTGAATCTATACATATAATAAATCTGTAAAAAAACTGTGTCTGTACATTGAGTATATTAAAAAAATAATAATTGGGTGGGGTTTAGAAACAGTAGTGGAGCACAAATCCAAAAAAAAAATTCTGTCTGTTTGTCTGTATGTCTGTATGTCTGTATGTCTCTTTGTTTGTACACGCTAATCTTCCGAACTACTGAACGGATTTCAATAATTTTTTCTTTGTTGTATCAGTATTAAGCCTGGTCAACATATAGGCTATAATTTATCTTCGAAACTTGAAGACCTGATGCAGAACTCCAACAGACCAACAAAACTATAAGAGATACAAAAATGGTGCCATGGCAAAAATTGTTTCTTGTGCTGAGCATTTTCTGCTGAAATAATAAATTTGAAGATCTGGAGCACCTGATGTGAAACCCCAAGAGCCCAGCTTCTCTGTACCATATACAGGTATGACGTTTTAGCAAAAGTTATTCAATTTCATAAGCACTTTCTATTGACTTATACAAATTGAAGATCTAAAACACCTGATGTGGAACTCCAGGGGCCCAGCTAGACTATAGCATATAGAGGTATGACTTTTTAGCAAAAGTTGATCAATCTGATAAGCACTCTCTGTTGGCGTATAAAAATCGAAGATCTGGAACACCTGATGTGGAACTTCAAGAGCAATACTACACTTGAAATGTATAGAAATGAATGTTATGAAATAAGTATGGTGAATCAAAAAAAGTAATTGGTTCCTCTTTTAGATAACCCTAAAATAATGGACACGTATTTTTTCTTTTCTCCTTCTCACAAACAAATAATAACGAAGATATAACACGCTTGAATTTTGTGTTAAATCACTGCTTAGTACAAATTTTACATACCTAGATGTGGCGTCACGAGCCCCCACTCTCCGAATTTGTTGTGTTTTATCTCATTATTATTTTTTACTTATGTCTCTTCCGGACCTCGGGACTACAGAGTTCCGAATTTTTGGGAGGCAAACGTAGGGCCGAAACCAAAACGCTGAAGCCCTTTTGAGACAACTTTAATGAAATGGTGACACAAAACCGACGATCGATCCCTTTATACAATATAGAAATGAACCCAAGGACAATCCCCGGTGAACGTCATTAAAAAAAAGACAATCCCCGGTTCTGTGCTATACTATTGCTAACTGTGGATGAAAACTACTTGGGCTATTGTGATGGGATGCTAATGGACTAGGAATGGGGAAACTACGGGAACTATGGCACCTGCCGATGACAATGTATTAGATACATGTAAAAATGGCAGGTGGAAACTCGCCAGCTCACTTACTGGGCCCCCGGGAATCAGTCACTGAATAGCAACATGGGGGACAGTATACTCTCCCTGGAGAACTCAGTATATACAGCCCCGCGGGGTCGCTACTTCCCGTCATCAGCCTCAGATGTCCTGCGGTGCTTATATTTCATTTTATTATTGTCGTTATTATCTCAAGAGCCTTTGTGACAGTTATGTTAGGGTCGACTTCCAGTCACGATGCAAATGAGTACCAGTGTTTGACAAGGAGCGACTGCCTATCTGACCTCCACAACCCGGTTACCCGCTCAACCCAACACTCCTTGGTAAGACTTACTGGCTTCTGACTACCCATAACGACTGCCAAGAATGTTCAATGACAGCCGGAACCTACAGTTTAACATCCCCTCCAAATAACGGTCATTGGTATCCAAAATATACGTAGAAAGTAGGTGCATACGAACTTATAAATAAATATTATGTACAAAGTCATCTGGAATTTGCCTCTGAAGTGTGGAGTCCCATATATGCTGTGCAATCTCAGAGGATTGAGAGTATCCAACGAGCGTTTACCAGACATCTGGCGTATATCTCGTCCGGAATTTCACATAGGGTCCCATACTATCAAAGACTAAATTTCTTTAAAATGAATACTCTCCATAATCGTCGCAAAATTCATGACATTCAATTCTTACACAAACTCATTAATGGAAAGACAGATTGTAGCGAATTAGTTCATCACATTAAACTTGCTGTTCCCACCAGAATACCGCGATACCCAATCACCAAACCATTCCACATTCCATTTTACAGAACCAATGTTGGTAAACGCTCGCCTATGGCACGAATTTGCAGTGAATAACTGCATACGCTTTATTTTCGGCCTTCGTAAATATGATCACGTTTCCTCTTTTCGTTCTCAGCTTAAATGGCTGCCTATTCGTTATAGAAGATCCCTTAGATCTCTCTGTATGCTCTTCTCTATTCTCAACGATCCCTGTGCTCCTGATTATCTTCTAAATTATTTTAAGTTATTGGGCAGTTCTCATAGCCGTAACCTGCGTTCCTCTGAGAATTTGTTGCTCGAAATTCCATGTCACCGCACCGGATTTATGGCTAATTCTTTTGCTGTATCAGCAATTAAACTCTGGAACGCTCTTCCCCTTGACATAAAAAAGGCACCCAGTAAGTATTCCTTCAAGCGTAAAGTTCGCCATCATTATTTAAACTCTACCTAATTGAGTCGTCGTCACTCTTATCGATTTGATATTTTATTTTTATGTATATATATGTATATATATTATTATTATGTATTAAGTATTTATGTATTGTAATATGTTTTTATTCATATCTATTCATGACTTTCTCTTTTTTTTTTTTTGTACTACCTATTTATTTTCTCCCTTTAACCCGATGGTTGACTGGTAGAGAATGCCTTGAGGCATTAAGTCCGCCAATGTACCTATTTTGTACATAAAGTATAAATAAATAAATAAATAAATAAACATAACTCTTTGTGCGGGAGCTCGGACAATTTTGACATTTTCCATGATTCCTATAATAAATTTAAGCGCAATGTAAATGCCTCATATAAATTAAATTTTGCACAAAATTGACCAATTTGAATAGTACCTTGTCATTTACCTCTATCGATTCTTCTTCTTTTTTTTATTATTATTTTTGTTATGCATAGTTTGGTTTAGTTTAATTTAAGTTATTTTTAATTTGAACGTTGTGCGCACCTGTAATTAACATATTTACGCAGGACTTATTACAATTGCAAACTTATATATGTGAAAGTATTTGTAAATAAGTTGTTGGTGTGCCTAAATAAATAAATAAACTTAGAAAAGTTGCATTGACAGGTAATTGCCAGACCTGGAATCAAAGACGCACGCTCATACTTGAGAGATTGGTTCTCTACCCACTAAACCACCACGACTTCCACTAAGTCACCACGACTTTGTCATCTCAGTAATATTTAATGTTTTTTTTACGTAATAATACGTGTAATATTTTTGCCACACACAACTTAGGTAAATACGGACTAATTAGAATCACTACTTTTGTCCCTATGGTCACGTCTATTGCGGTTCAGTTCTCAGCGTTTTATTTAGTCTGCTGTGCTTTTGCCGTTGAAGTAAGTACAAAAATTAAATATATGGAACGTTTCTAATGATTATGCGTATTCCGTTGTTTTCAAGTCAACGGGCCCTTAAAATTCAATATCAGACGATTCAGATCTTTGATTTTGCTGATCCCGTAGTCGCTGGCATAAGGGACAGGATCCGCGTACGAAGTCGCGGGCAGAAGCTAGTCGTAAATAAATTGATATTACTCTCAAATACTGTAATTACCTCTTAATGTCAGCTTCCGTGTGGTTTTGTATAATTTTCACATTTACCTAAATGCGTTGTCATTGCATGCGTAGGAGTTTTTTTAGTATGTAAACACATGGCAATATTTGATTGATTTTTGAAGTTAAGCAGCTTGAAGTTTATTCAGTCGATTTGTGATATTTTTACCCGTTTTCAGCCTTTGTATCTCTGGTTAAACATTTCTAGTCCAGCAGGATTTGTATCCTTACTATACCTATCGAAATTCAGCATTATTGCTTTAGGATTTATAATAATACAACTTAAGCATCGTCAACTAAAGAATCTATTGAGCAGTTTTTGAGCTTTTCACAACTAAACAGAGAGCAAACGTGATCGATCACTTTAATTTAATTTCAGTTTTATGTTTTGGTTTGATTTTGCAAAATTCTACCAAAACTTGCAAAAACTGAACCAAAAAAGTTTAATCTGTATCTTTCTCAAAAACAGCCGACTACCGCAACCTATAAAGAAAACAATAATGTACCAGTTCACATTTCACTTTTATATAGCGGAAGGTTTTAAACTGCAAACCAGCCCATCATGTACGCTCACTTTCTGCCGACCTTGACCTTCAGAACGGGCGGTGACCTTTGACCTTCGAGTTTTGTTAGTGAATCATCTTCATCTTGATTTTGATAGACAGAAGCTCGTTTGTTGTTAATGTAGACTAGTTTATAGAGCGGTTATTCTAGAATTCCTTTTGTTGTCTGTAGGTATTAAAAAGCTGAAGAGTGCCAAAAAATCTTTCAGCTAAGTACATCCGGTTAGACTGGAAACCGACCCCAACATAGTTGGGAAAAAGGCTCGGAGGATGATATTAGATGGCCCCTTTATAGAGGAAAGCTGTAGGGCTACATTTTATCCGTGTTTGCAGAGTAGTGGAGTAGCCTTTTATTTTGAGGATAATTATATATTTATCTTAATTTCAAAATAGGTTTAGTACCTAGAGAATACCAGACTGATGTAGGATGGTAAATTATACTTGTAACTCTCATGTAGGTGTATATATACTAATGGGTGGTTGATACAAATAGCATCTCATTTTATAAAGGTTCTAAAGACATTAGGGCTCGTTACTTAAAAAAAATGGTTGGGAAAATATTATATTTTTTGTATATGAATATCCCGCTGACATAGTGGCCGTAAGCTCAACTGCTGTGCACAGTCTCGGATTCAAATCCTGGGACGGTGTGAAATCGCTTTGTAGGGTTAAAAAAATTCAAACAAAAATCATTCCCGGAGTCTGGAAGTTGACTGTGTTTCACCCCCGAGCCTGTTACGTAATGCCAGCGTCCCCAAATGCTACTCAGTAGCAGTCGTTGTTACAATTCCACGTCATATATGCGTCAGGCAAAAATAACAAAAAAAGGAAGATTTAAAAATAAAAACAGACATGATGACTTCATAATAAATACAGCTATGTTAGATAATATTATTATTTATACAAAGGTTTTTACTCTCGTTTGACCTTGAACTCGGAAGATGAGCGGTTACCGACCCCTAAGAACGATGTTCTTGTGACGTTGACTGTATAAATAAATTGTGTTGAAGCGTGTGTTTGTTTGTAAGGCTTTTAATCCTACTAATATTTATATTTTAGTTGGTTCTTCTTTCACGCAAAACTTGAGAATAAATTTTGATGAGACTCGATGAAAATGACGCGTAAGAAAAGCTAGTCCTGCAATAGTAATTGTTTTTACGTGAAATAATTTGCCTGATATATTTAAAAAAAGCCTTATATATTTTTAAATTCACTCTGTAGGCAATATAATGCAATGTATGTCCATTGTCCACGTTTAAAAAATGTTTTAAAGCCTCGCCAATGTAAATTAGTCCAAAATGTACGCATACCATTTGTAACCTAGTTAGTTTATTTAGTACTAGCCGTTTTCCCGCGGTTTCACCCGCGTCCCGTGGGAGCTACTGCCCGCACCGGGATAAAATATAGCCTATGTTACTCGCAGATAATATAGCTTTCTAATGGTGAAAGAATATTTAAAAATCGGTCCAGTAGTTTTTGAGTTTATCCATTACAACCAAACAAACAAACAAAGTTTTCCTCTTTATAATATTAGTATAGATGATTGTGCGTGGTGTGGTATCCTAAAAGTGTTTCATGTTATGTGTAAATCTTTTATCGGAGATCTTAAATACTTATTTTCTGTACGAGCAACGCCGCGGCATACAGCTAGTGCACACACACACAAGTGATGATGCTCAAAGCTTATTTGTGTGTGTATGATGAGTCAAGATGTATGCTTGTGTGTGTGTATGTGATTGATGGGCGTAAAGCTGTGAAGTAATAATCTGTGTGTGTCTGTTGATGATGATGATTGCTTATGTAATAATGTGGTTAGGATTGTTTTCGATATGTATCTTATGAATGGTAGTATGTGGTTTTAGATTTCCCATGTTATCGAATTTTGTGTGCTTTCTGTAGGTGAATGTGCTTCAGGTATGCCAACGGATATAACAATGTGAAAAGAAGGAATACTGTAAGTTTTGGTTTTGTTCGTCTGTTTTGCATGTTGTGGATAAGAATTAGTGACTAATAAGTCATTATCTTCTTCAAATATTTGCCAAGTTTTCTTCTAATAGATCAATTTTACAATCGTGTTGTTTCTTCCTTAACAATTTGCTCCTGTCGATTTTATCATAGCGTCGCACGTTGTATTCTGCTTGCAGAAACTAAACAGCAAGGCGTTTGTAGCTAATTAAATGAAAATAAATGAAATGCAGCAACATTGCCGTAGGCGCTTAGACTTAATTACAGTCAACATGTTTTCTGTTTTCTTAATTACAATACTAGTTGTTACAGTTTAATTTAGCAGGTCATATTTTGCTTGTCTTGGAACAAAATGGTATCATATAGGTACTATTGGGACCCTATAGTAACATCTATATCAAAACCTTCTTTATTTGTTGGCCGGTTGGATTTGCACGTTCTTGACATATAGATTGGAAAACCATAAGGCGCAAAATGTTCTTCATCAATTTCTGAAGGGACTTTGTTCCGGCTGTCATTAAAACATCTTTGGCGATTGTCACAGGTAAACAGTAGCCAGAAAGTCTTACCAAGTATCATCGGGATGTCCAAGTCACTGGATTGAGGAGGCCAGGAAAAGAGTTTATGCAATGAGAGTAAAAGGTGCAATACCTTGCAGATTATCAAGTAGGTTACTTACGCATTGAGATACATACAGCATCCTAATGACGAGAACTGGTTTATTTGTAACCTTATTCAGAGAAAGTTAAGATAGTCTTGTCACAATTGAACTGTAGTCACTTTGGTTTAGATAAAGGTATTGCAGAAACTTGCCGCCTGTTATCTGAAGTTAAAACCAGATTGATATCCACAAAATCAACATCTGTTGACAACATCTGTTTCCTGATGGAACTACTACAAATAAAAAGTAGTATGTATCGCACTGTATTAAACATTTGAATTGGTTCAGTAGTTTTGGCGTAAAACCAGATGATTGAGTGGCCAACGCCTAAATCACAAATATTTTAATAACTGATATCATATCCCGTTCATTTCGCTCAAGGACCAGGATTCTGGCCTATAACGCTTTCAAATAAACCTGCAATTTGCAGTTAAATGGCCCTTCATTCAAACTAAGGTTTGACATTTAGCCTACCAACTAACAAATGTCAACTAGACCAGTACAGCCAATTCTAACTAAACCAAATCACCCCAGGGGAGAATTGCCCCATAGGAGCAAAAACTAGAACACTCAGAAACACATAGCAAATAGCACCTAATGGTAGGTCCACACTATGTCAACTTCACACATAGCATCATCATCTCCCGAGCCTTTTTCCCAACTATGTTGGGGTCGGCTTCCAGTCTAAGCGAATGCAGCTGAGTACCAGTGGTTTACAAGAAGCGACTGCCTATCTGATCTCCTCAACCCAGTTACCTAGGCAACCCAATTCTTCTTGGTAAGAGTGGTTGTCAGACTTACTGGCTTTTGACTACCTGTAACAACTGCCAAGGATGTTCAATGACATCCGGGACCTACAGCTTAACGTGCCATCCGAAACACAGTCCAAGATTAATTATTAAGCGTTCTTAAAATGACGTGTAAAAGTGATGTAATGTCCAACTTGCAAAATAAACGATTTCATTTCATTTCATTTCAGATATACTTAGAAAGTGCATACAGACTTAGAAAAGTTGCATTGGTACTTGCCTGACCTGGAAACAAACCTTGTGAGAACTCATATCTAAGAAGTTAGTTATTTACCCACTAGGCCACCACGACTTCTTCAAACTCTTCATACAGACTTTTACAGAATTTTGTCTGTGCAACAAATCGTGTATACAAAAGTCTGAGCCAATGATAAGTCCGCACAAAAATCTTCATCCGATCAGACTTGAGATTTTTACTCAAACTTTAAGTTCTTACAGATATTTGTACAAACTTAAATTCTGCATCGTGTGGACCTACCATAATTCCAGTTTGATTGTTGGCGTAACGATTCAAAATGGCGGCTACAATAATATCTAGAATATAGTGAGGTAGAGTCGTAGACTAGACTAGAATGTTAGGTAAAGACGTGATCAGATTGTGTTAGAACCTATTTGGGTGGGACCTTTTTGTTTTTGTGTTCATAAAGTTGTTTTTTTTACTGTTGCGATGTGGTAACAAGACATATATATCGTCGCGATAAGTTGCAGCCATACCTACTAATAAGTTTGGATGTGCTAATTTCGGAACTAGTTAATCGGCAAATTCTTTCAGTGTCAATAGCTCATTTAAAAAAAAAATCATTATATGTATATATCGGGTGTGTCGTTCATAATCACATTAAATGAAATGCGTTAATATACTGGTTAATATATGTCCATTAACACAAAGAAAAAAGAAAAATACGTAAAAAAAAAAATGAATTTTTCAAACAAAGTAAATAGAATAAAAATGTGAGAAAATTAGAACACCATATAAAAGTCAGTCATTACAAACAACTGTAATTCTCCCTTGAAAACTGACAGCTGTAAACTGATCAAAACATTCGATACTCCTAACTTTATCTCTGCTTTACACATGATGTTGTAAATTATAAAAACGAAAAATGACTCCTGTGGCTAAACCACTGAATGGATTAGGTTATTTTTTTTACAATTCGCCATAGAATATCATAAAGTATATGTGATAGAATTTAATGTGATTGTGAACGACACACCCGATATATATATATATATAGACAAGGAAATTAAACGTTAGATATGTGGCATTACATACGCATAGCTTTCTTTTATTCCTTACTAAAATTATAACGAAAGTCTCTGTATGACATTACAAAATTACAGAATCAATAAAAATGAAGTTTTGTACATAGATACTCCTGGAATAACATAGTGTACATATCGGGTAACTGGCAGTAGTTCTCACAGGATACGAGGGGAACCGCGAGAAACAGCTAGTCAACAATAATATCTAAACTTGCATTACACAAGCTACTCTGCACACGTCTCAAGCGACCAGCATTTGCCATTTAGTTTAATTTATAACTATTTAGTTGGCTCACTCGAGTTTCATAACTCAGTAATTGTTGTGAGAAGGAACTCATTTTGTATTGACTCATTTCTCACTTGCTTACTATTATTTGTTATGTTGAGGCATTAAAAATGGTGGCTCGTGGCTAATCAATAGCCACACAAGTCGATCGATCATAAGGTTAATAAGTGGACGGGTGACGATCTGGTCCTTCTCTGGTTGGAAGGCCCATTAAATTGGTGGGTCCCTGATTTGAACATCTTTGGCAGTCGTTACGAGTAGTCAGAAGGCAGGTCAGACAACCAGTCTTATTTAAGGGTTTCGGGTTGCCCAGATAACTGGGTTGAGGAGGTCAGATAGTAATTTACTGCATGATACTTTCATACTGGTTTTCTTATGTTAATTAAGTGGTATAGTGTACGAAAATAATTATTTTTCTGAAGAACTATGACACATAATATTCTCAAAGCCTTTCAAATATTCTATTGTTCTAGTAATTTCCAACAAAGACCGCATTGCTTATTCACATTGTGTCATTACAAACTAGATACCTACTTAATATAAAGTTGACCTAGAATTCAGAAATTTTAAAGCTTGCATTATGAATGTTTCGACCTTGAGTTTATACGAGTTACATTAGAAATATTGACCTTCGAGTATCCTTTGTCCTTACTCCATTTTTTTTCTAATAAAAAACTAACAAATTCTTTAGAACGTAAATAATTAATTTAACACGCCAAAATATAGAAGCGGAAGTCCAAAATATCTGTGTAAATAACCTTGAGTGATTCTAGGTGAATAAGTTATTGTAAAAAACTTGATACTAGTTTAAATTAAGGCGTGGTAACTATAAAAAGTATCGAATAGTTATTATTGACTTTAGCTGTCAGGAAGTCATTGTCTTTCATGTTTTATTACAAAGGTATTTTATTACACATATACTTTAATTTATTAGTGTTGTGCCAAAGTATGTCAAGCTATCGATATTAAGCATTAAAAACACTAATAAATCGAGACATTGAGCTTTATCGTGCTAAGGCCGACGATTTAAAATCTGAACTTGACATTTCGAAACGAATAATAGCAGCGATTATCGAATATTTGTTTTAAATAATCGATGTAACTACCGATTCGTGTTCAACGATATTATTGTTCGAAATCATTCGTGTGTTGTAAATTATGTGTTGCTGAGATGTAGGAAGCAATTATTATGTAAAGGAAACAAAATATTAAAATTACTATTTCATTTATTCACACATCCTCGCCTCTGTTTAGCCTGTATACTTTTTTTTTATATATAATTTATTTACAAAATCCAAAACATTGAGTATTATTTTTTTGGTATCTAAAGTTTATCACAGTTTACCATGCGTGTCCGTGGAGTCCATGAGCGTAGGCGACGGGGGCGGCGTGAGCTACCGCCAGGGGAGCGGCGTGAGCGACGGCCAGGGGAGCGTGCACCACGGGGGCGGGGTGGGTCTGGGACAGCGAGGAGCTGGACACGGAGTGGCTACCACCGTACGCGACAGCGGGGGCGATGCCCACACCGTGACCGGCGTAACCGTGAGCGCCGTAGGCAACAGGGGCAGCGGCAACCAGACCAGCGTGACCATGACCAGCCAGCTGCTTAGCCAGCACGGGGGCAACGCCAGCGGCGGCACCGTCCAACTGAGCCTCAGCGGTCTTCACGGCATCAACGGCTTGCCAAGAGTGGTCCTCAGCGGCGTTGATGGCCTGGCCATGGAGCTCGGAAGCCTGGTCGTGGTATTCGCGGGCGGCGTCGGCGGCGGCACGAACGTGGTCGGAGGCTTCAACGTGCGCGTCGATGGCAGCACCAGCGATGTCTCCGGGGGAGATGGTGGGGAGAGCGGGGCCGTGGGCGACGGCTACCGGGGCATGGGCCACGGCCAACGGGGCGGCGTGAGCCACCGCGTAGGGAGCCGCGTGGGCCACTGCGAGCCCAGCGTGGCCCACTGCAAGCCCACCGTGGCCGACGAGGCCATGGCCGTAGGGTGCTGCCAGCAGGCCGGAGGGCGCGGCTGCGGCGCAGGCGAGGACGGCGGCGACAATCTGCCAAAACAAAACCGATTAAAACATCTATCACAAATTGATAACACGATTCACAACACTAATCACAGACACTGAACCACAGCACTTATTATTAAAATTAAAAAGCACCAAAGAGTTTGTAAGTTGGACCCACCAGAACTCTCATCGTGCACTTCTGTATTAGACTGCTCGAAGGCTACTGACTGCTCTGAATTGGTCGCGGCACGTTTTTATACCATTACCAGTTGCTTGAGCTGTGTACGTAAAAAAAGTAAGTGGTCTGTATTCAAGGGCGGGTAGGGTGTATAGGAAGCGCTATACATTTTTGACTGATAGTTTCGTACCGAGGAAATGGCCAACAACTTTTTAAAATTGGAACGACATGACTTTGACAGTGCATTCGAATTAATTTGAATATTTTTAATATTGGAATTCCGATTTTAATAATAGTCAGATGTTTTACTTTTTTTTTATATGAGCTTGATATTATATTTCGTTTATTTTCAGTCTACCTACAGTATATTACGTTGTAATATTTAGATCCACATTAGCAATAGAATGTAGGTGAACTTTTAGACGACATTTGATATTGAAGTATAATTTGTTAATATTAATTATAATATGCATACATATATAAATATAATTATGATAGATTGCTCTTGTAGATTGCACCTGTGATCAGACACGCAATTTACAAATTAATTTAGAATTGCGACGTACTTATCTATAAAACATATGTTCAGTTAACAAAAAATGGGAGTATTAGATAAGCTTTTCTGGATTTTCTCCAAAAGTTTTAATTCTTATGAAAAAAATAACTAGCTTTTCCCCGGTTTCACTCGCGTCTGTAAGGCACTACTTCTCGCACCCAGATAAAAAGTTGAAGTTTACAGTTGTTTTTGATGTTTACAGTTTATGGTACTGAAAAGTTTCATAAAAATCCGTTCAGTAGTTTTTACGTTAAATTGACAAACATTCATACTTTTTATGACAAACTTTCGCGTTTATAATAATCGTGTGATGAGCCTCAAAAAAGTATGTGTACGCATGATTTACGCTCTACGTGTATGTCTTGATCTAACTATGCTCGTATTTTTTCATATGTTGCCGTGAACATTAATTAACATCATTTTCTCTTAAAATTGGGTCGCTATGTAGAAATATGGTGTACAAAGTACTTTACTCCAAAACTGCTTATGTATATATGTGCTAAAATAGGTTTATACGCATTTTAAAACTTTGCTATGGGGAGTGCGGTCGGTCCGTGGATGGGTGACCATCTTGTTATAACGAGTTCTTCCGTGTTTCGGAAGGATAGGATAGGAAATAAACTATTTGAACATCTTTGGCAGTCGTTAAGGGTAGTCAAGGGTATCAAATTGCCCGGGTTTACGAGATCAGATAGAGGGAATCAGGCCGTTGCCTTATGTGACACACTGGTACACAGTTGCATCCAATTAAACTGAAAGCCAACCCTAACATAGTTGGGAAAAGGCTAGGCAGTTGATATTTGCTGCCTTTATTATACATAAACATACGTACATACATCAGTAAATACATATCTAAGGTAAAGTTCACGGAACCACAGTTTCCTCTCTCTCGGTTGGCTAATATCCTGTAATGCTAGGCTAAAACCGGTTGTTTTAATGTATTTAACTATGCACCTTTATTTACCAATGCTTCGGTTTCGCGTAGTTTGGGTCCTTTGACTCGGATTGGGTAAAAAGGACCAAGTAGCTTGTTCTACTTATATTATAAGTGTTAAGTTTGTAACTCTTTCACGCAAAAACTAGTGAATGAACTTTGATGTAACTTGGCATTTACCTTATATAGCTTGTAAATAAGTATATAAGAACAACATTAGGTTACTTTTTATGTGCCATACCTACCTAAGTAATTTCTCCAAGATTCGTGTGAAACCACAGGCGGCAAAGGTTAATAGACCTTATAAAATTTTCTTTGACCTAACTAAATCGACTCAGAAAAGATATTAATTAGCCACTTTTTTGACACATAAATCAGCAGTTTTATCCCGCCCCAGGGCATTTATTAAAGATAAAATATAGCTTTTCTCAATAAATGATCTATCTAACTCAAAGATTTTTCAAACCAAACCACCGTGAGACAAGCAGTCTTCAAATTAACGCTTAATAATTACTATACCTACCTACATTTTCTTCATAATACGGTGTTTACTTCCTTATAGTAGAAATAACAGTATCATTTGTACGCATCAGCGATGAGCGTCACAGCCGAGCCAATAAAATATGCTAATCATATGTTCTCACCGATGCATAAGTATGCCTTCTTAATGTCGTAGCTTTATTATACATAGATTCTTCGCTTCAATTTTATCTCTTTCTGGATAGATAGAATGTTTGAAATGTCGTTTTCAGTGTAGTAAAAAAAAAATCGAGTCACGAAATACGGCCATTCCTTGAAGTCCCATGGGAACTACTACGCGCATCCGGATAAACCGTAGCTTGTAGCGCGACTGAAATAATTTTTCAAATTGGCCTAGCCAGCGGTCTCTGAGACACTTTGAATTGAATTGAAACAAACAAATCATCAAATTATAACTGTACTATGAGTGTTTAAAAATATCATACAGATAGACTGAACTGAACGAAAAATACAATGAATAAGAATATAATTTCTTTACATGATACGGAGGTTTAAGTTATAAATGATACGCGAAATATTCATGAAACTTTAAAATAGCCTGCTTTAACTTCCTGGCTACAGATTAATAGACCAACATTCGAGGAGGAAATTGATAAGTATTGCTTAAAACTCAACACCATTTTACTGAAACTGTTCTTATATCTGGTTTAGTTTAAATACATATTACTGTTGAAGGGGGATTGAAGAAAACTTAGTGGAAAATAGACCTTTAAATGGCTATATTATAGAATCTATATTTTATTAAGAAAATCTATATTTTAAAAGTCGTACTATTTACATATTACATAGAACGACTGAGCCGATTTGGCTGAAATTTGGTGAGGAGGTAGTCTAGAAAAGAACCGATTTTTTTTTCCCGTCATTGTACCTACGGTTAGTTTCCGTGGGTTACGGATGAAACCGCGGGCTGAAACTAGTACTTAAATATATAAAGAGGTACCTAAACTTTGAGGTAGAGTGTAAATAATTTCTATATCTACAGAACCGTATTTGAAAATGATACCAACTAAAAACCACATTATTTATGAGTATTTTTAGCCACATTTTATCCTGCTCCTGACAGTAGGTACCCCGGGACACGGGTAAAACCGCATAAAACACCTAGTGACCACTTAAAGTGACTCATCGGCAGACATTTTGCATTCATACTATCCATAGACAACACGTGATATGTTTTAATGTAAGCTGGTCAAGGCAATTCGTACATACGGCCTACATATTTTTTGCGTTCTACAAAATTTTTGGAATAATTACTTTCGTCTTGATGTTATATAAATAAGTAATTTGAAGAGTTTGATCTTTGTTACATTGTTTATAAGTGTTTTTAACAAATGGTTATGGCGTTTTTGGTTCATTTATCTATACTTTTATTAATTGCTAAGTAAGTTTTCTTAGCCAGGTAGTCTGAAAACCAGTCTTAGCTAGGGGTATAGGGTTGTCCGGGGTATTCATTAGAAATAGTCTTTATTTCATGTTGAATAATAACATAGAATGAATATGAATTAAGATTAAAAGGTACAGAAAAGTAATATTTAAAAAAATCTCCCTTCTCTCTTGTCTCTCCCTTATCTTTTGTATTTTTGTCTATTTTTGAGCCTACTAGGCTTTCAAAAACTATTATGCCTTTCAAATCTCAAGCTAAATCTAGAGCAATGATATAAGTAGCTGTCATGTTATAATAAAATTAATATTCGAATACTTAATCTAAAAAGAAAGTGAGCTCAGCAAAATATGGATGGGTTCCGTACATTAAATAAAAAATATTATTTTCATGTCATTGTAAAACGACCTTTAGCAATGAGCGTCTTAGGATCGAACTTGGCAAGAATCGTTTGATGAAAACAGGTCCTGTTTTTTTCAAGCAGACGTAAATGATGTCAATAACCATAGAATAACGCACAAGCAATAATAGGGACCACTTTTTTGTATCATTTAGTGCACTGTGTGCAAGCTCACACTTACTAAAGGACCCAAATCCTTGCCAAGTTATATGCCAGCTACTGTACCTTGGCCCTGGTACACTGTGGGCTCCAGAAAGAACATGGTGGGTTTTAGTTTGAGTCTGACACTGACGAGTAAAAAGCTGCATAATTTGCTTACGGAACTCCAACAAGTGCAATACCGATCTATCGATCAAATCATAATTGAAAACAGATCTTTTAATTTACTATTTTTATTTTAATTGTTATCGATGCGAACTTTCTAAAAGTTGAATGAGATCCACTTTTATCAAAGTATTTTTTTTTTTAATAAATTATAAATATGCTATCTTGTCTAAAGAACTCTGAAGAACTGCTCCAAATGGGGCTAGTAGTTTCTGAGATTAGGACATTCAAACAAGCTCTCCAACTTTATGATATTATTAATAAGTATATAAAGTCAAATAATAATGTTATTACACTACTATTTGACTTTATAGTGAAACAAGAAATACGATGACTAACACAAATTGTACGAACTATAGTATATAGCCCGTAGCTGGTAATATGAGTTCGATTCTTACCATACAATGTATGACAGAAGTACCAAATATATCCTTGCTATATCGTAAAATGATGTCCTCTTAGCCGATTATATATATATTCTCATGTAAGGAGATCAGCCAGCTGCGCAGGACATATTGTAGTGCACGAGCATTTGCACAGACACTGGCGCACTCACTATTCCTTCACTCTCATAGCGCGACGGGACGGCAATCCGACACCACCGGAGAGAGATCAGGCGCAGGACCGACATTAACGTGCTCTCCGATGCACGGGTGTATCAATCACCAACTTCCAGACTCCGAGCTGCTTGCGTGAAGTAAATTAAAAGTAACAACACTATAAATGTTTATTTTTATTCAAAACTACCCGTTTTCCCGCGGTTTCACCCGCGTCCCGTGGGAGCTACTGCCCGCACCGGGATAAAATATAGCCTATATTACTCGCAGATAACATAGCTTTCTAATCGTGAAAGAATATTTAAAATCGGTCCAGTAATTTTTGAATTTATCCATTACAAACAAACAAACAAAGTTTTCCTCTTTATAATATTAGTATAGATTAAGCTTATTACACATTATTGCTTTCTTTTCGAATTTCAACCCACGATTTTTCTCTTTAACTTTTAATTGGCAGTGAAAACAGGCATTCATTTGTTTTTAATCCTTCTAAATATTACCTGTGTTGTACCATACAAGTATCTTGTTGGTCCTAGTTGTGCAGTCGAAGGAAACGTGTCATTATCGGTAGCTAGATGTTGTATCTGTCTAACATTATAGGCTCAGTTCTATGCCTACATTTGGAGCTAGATAGATAGATATTCTTTATTAGGTACACCAATTTTACAATTTTGATCCTTAACTAGTTAAAGTAGATGACATAATGGGCGGTCTTATCGCTAAGAGTGATCTCTTCCAGACAACCTTAGGATGGATTGAGAGCTAGCAATGCTAGTATAGTGCGTAGAAATATTGTTATAGTTATTAATAACTAGTCGTTTCACCCGCGTCTCATGGTAACTACAATATAGCCTTTGTTACTCGGGAAGAGTGTAGTTTTCCAACAGTGAAAGAATTTTTCAAATCGATTCAGTAGTTTTGAAGTGTTCTTAATACAAACATACAAAGAAATGTTTTCTCTTTATTATATTAGTATAGGTAGGTACAGATATGTATTGTTAACTTTTCAACTAAAATTAAGAGTCGGCTATGTTATCTATGTGCGACTAAAAGCTACTGCATTTTATAACATTCTTTGGCGTAGTTTTTCCAACAAAAAGTGCCGTGACATTGTAACTTAAACTATCAGTTCAGGGTGACTGGGTTATTCATAGTAAAGTAAATAATCTTTACTTACAGTACACAGATATTTTAAGCCTGAGAAAGGAGACAGACATGTGTTGCTGGGGAGTTTGTTGCGTCACTTCTTCCCAGCAAAAAACACATAGGAAGTGGTGAAGGGCGGGAGTTTTGGGGACTGTCATTTGTTTTTGACGTTCGAAAAGTGCTGATTTATCAGCCTAAAGGGCTTATTACACTTGACTAAATTCAGTCGACTAAATGATTCAATCACTAAATTCAGACAAATGTAATCGCATTTAGGAGGGTAAATTTCATTGATTCATTTAGAAACCTAATTAGACAAACCTAATTAGGCTACTGAATTTAGTCAAGTGTAATAAGCCCTTTACTTAAACAAACGTTTTTGAGTTTGAGTTTCAAATTTTTATCCTGGTGAACATTCACGTTTATAATTATGTTTTTTTCAACAAATTCGCAGTATGCACACAACAAACCGTACTCATGAATCTATCTTTGGGTATATACAGCATCAATGTCCACAATAGTTTTTGAGTATATCACGAAGAAACAGAAAGAAGCGTTTTTGGACTTTCAAAATGAACTAGGTACTTATATAATAGATATGCACCGGTTTCAATCGTTTCCCAAAGGATAGTTCCTGCACCAGGATTTAAAATAACCTATCCCTTCTCAGTCTACGCTAGACAACTTCGTACCTTTTAGAGATGATTTATATTAGGCCGGGGCGTGCCGTGTACGTGGCTCGTACGGGGCACGGATGTGAAACGTTACATACATTTTGTATGAAGCAGTTTATATTACACAGTGCATGATCCGTGGCTCGTCCGGGCCACAAACGACGCTCGTCTTTAGAATTTCGTAAAAGCCCGGACACGGCCCGGCCTAATATAAATCATCCCTAAATTGGTCCAGAAATTTTGGCTTAAAACTGCAGCAGACAGACAAACAGAGTTAAATGCCCATTTACCAAGGATTGTTACCAAGAAGTCATTTAGACCTCAAAATACTTAGGTTTAACTCAATGCGGAAGCTAAAGAACCGGGTTTGGTGCCCGGTTGGGAAAGGCCGGTGATTCATAGGCGTTTATAGTGTTGCTACATTTTATTTATAAGGTTGGCTACACGGAACTTCCATTATAATAAATGAAACGAGAATAGCTTTATTGACAATCAGTCCAAAATGTACGTCAATTGGGAAAATAAATAAATAAATAAAATTTGCTTATTTATTATAAGGCTGAAGAGTTTTTATCCCCTTACTATCCCTTCTTTTATGGGAAATCATCAAATCACCCCTTGCGCTATGGGTGCAGCGTGAGGGAGTGTCAGACTCTTACTGACTAACACCCAACCCACCTCATTATAAAACGCGGTTTAAAAAAGTACCAGCTTTTGTACCACCGTCCTGAACAAAATCAGTGGACTAAAGCTACTAAAGCGGGTACTTCTTAATACCACGTTTTATAATAACGTTGCAGATGTTCCTTCGCAAGCCTTTAGTGTACCAGAGCCGTGGTAACTCGCGCGAACAATCCCGCAGCTTAGCCCATTTATCAAGGCAGGCTTTGGGTACTTTTTATCCATGTGTAGGAAGTTGTTTCTTCGAGAAACGGTTGAAACCGCTGGCTGGAGCTAGAAATCCTACTTCCTACTTATATTATAAATCTGAAAGTTTAGAATGTATGGATGTATGTTTGTTATTCAATCAAGCAAAAACAGCTGGACCGATTTAATTAAAATTGGGTACGTAGATAGGTGATACCCTGGATTAACACATAGGCTACTTATTATCAACACACTACGCGGGCGAAGCCGCTGGCTGAAGCTAGTAAGTTATAAACAAAATGAAATAAACTTGCGCAATCTATTATTACAGAAAACGGTTAGGAGAAGTAAATTAGATAAAATAAAATGTATAAAATTACAATAGCCATTTCATTAGCAGTATTTCGTCATTGAAATCAAAACCTAGAAAATATTTTATCCACAAAAAACTAGTATTTCATAACATAAGTAGAATTTTAAACACTTTCAGATCTGTGTAGTTTTTAACGTACGAAAGAAGCTATAGTCGGCTCTATTTAAATATTTTATCATCTATCTAGAATCTAGACTAATGTTAGGTTCTATTACAACAATTTTTTTTTATGTTCTCTATCTGAAAACTATCAAAAAATCTCATCTAAACAACTTCAAAAAACACAAACAATATAATTTCGCAAACGCATTAAAAAAATAGCAATTCAAATAAAGAACGCACTCAATAAAGAGGTCGAATACTCATGACCATAGATAAGATGACCATAGATAACGCGAAATCGTAATCCGACCTTCTTACACTTAACCATGAAATTACGAAGGTATGTAATAATTCATTGTGCTTTGTTTAATTATGTGGAATCGTGTAAAAATGTCAACTTTTATCTGCTTTAAATTGTAATAGTGTTGTGGCGTGCGAAACTTCGGCGTGGCTCGTGATTCTTGGAGTAGAGTGACCATAGACAAGGATTTTTGTGGGATGTTCCTCTGTCAAAAGTAATTAATTATATTACAAAGAGTATTTTTATTTGTTGTTGTCGGAAATGATTTGAAGAATTCTTTCACTGTCGGGAAGCTATATTATCCCTGAGTAACATTGATTCATAATCTGATCGAGCGAAGTAGTTCCCACGAGATGCGCGCGAGGGGCGTAGCGTCCTCGATAGGCTGATATCCAACACTGACAGTAGTTCCTGAGAACAAAAAAAATCTTCAGCTTTATAAAATACGTAGCTAAAGTAGTAGAAACTTCTATTCTTCTGTATGTACCATGTCTCTGAGAATAAAGATTTTCATTTCTTTAATAACTGTCTATAATTTACTATATTTTTTTTTTGTACCTTACTATATTTTCTTATTCCGAGTCGTCATTCAAAAAATTCATCCATCACTTTCGCATTATAACTACAGAAAATGACAATTTCCTCTCAAATACTTTCATCCTGACTTTTCCCCTATATATTAAAGTCACCCCAACAGACGGACGAACAAGCTTTGTATATATCAACTATCTTACGACTCTCGCAATTATTACTACTGACCCACTCACAAATAACAATTTAATATATACCTTAAAACTACCGCCTTAAAGTCTAATTTCCCTCTGTTAGAACAAAGAGCAATCTTAACAAAGGAATTTGGATTTTAAGATCGAGGATTTAAGGTTGGTTTTTGTATGTGATTTCTAAGTGTATGTGTGTCGCTCTTAGCGTCAATTCTGTTGGGTTAATATCAGGCTATGTGCTTGAGAAGTCATAGTTTGAGAAAGATAAATATACTAATAATGTCGTATGGTATTATTAATCTTGTCATTTTTCATGGGTAGAAATCTTATGGTATTCGGACTGATCGGCTGAAGTTGTAGTAACTAGAACTTTCCTAAAACAAAATGTAGATTATATATCTGGCCATCATCTTCCTAGCCTTTTCAAAATATATTGTATAGCCGGATGCAGCTGTATACCAGTTTGCCACATGGTGCGACTGCCTATCTGATCTCCTTAACTTAGTTACCCAGGCAACCCTTTTTAAGACTGGTTGATAGACTTCCTGGCTTCTGATTACTCATTACGACCTTCAAATGACAGCCTGGACCCTCAAACATGCCTCTCGAAACACGGAGGAACTTTTGGCAAAATGGTCACCCATCCACACAAGCGTTGCTTAACATCAAGATCTATCGACCCGTGCGGCTGTTACCTACGTACCCACGAGCTCTAAATAACCTCTAACATGATAACAAGTCCTTGTACACACAATGTTATGATCAAAACATAATTACTTACGAAATACCCACCATGGTCTCTTACAATGTACTATCAACCAATGAAATGTACACAATTGTATAATAATCTGATGCAATGTTAAAATGGCTTATTTTTGTCTGGACAATAGTCAAAAGAGTCATACGCCTTAATTTTTGAGTCTGTAATTTGTGCAAGGCCTTCACGAGCCTTTTCATTTGTTCTACTGCAAGACACATGCTTCTTCTCATACAGGGTAGGAATGGGCGTTAATCACCACATACGCTCAAGGATACAGACAGGATTTCAGACTTTAAAGTCCAGGTTTTCTTAACGTGTTTTTCTCCCCCTTTACTCAGCCATTACAAATTCATATAACGTACAAAGTCAGTCTTCGTAACTTAGAACAATTGCATTAGTGCTTGCCTGACCTGGAGCCGAATCACACTCATACTTAAGAAGCTAGTGGTTTAACCACTACACCGCGACGACATATATGGCCGTTGAACACTTGTCTAAAATAAATGTGGCTGCAAAACGGACCTTATTTCAACGACATAACCTGCCTTTTTTTTAACAAGTGTTCAACAGATGTTTAAAAGTTTTTGCGGTACGACGATTAGTTTTTTCACAATCAGGTTAGCAGACAAACAAATTGGCAAACAGATACTTTAGTATAGAACTAGTCTAGCCTTTATTTATTTATTTAAATCAGGCATCTAAGGCTCATAGAAAATACTATAGTTTCATAAATATTATAACACTAAATCACACACATATTTACCCGCCATGATGGGGTCTGCTTCCAGTCTAACTTAAGTCTGACAAAAGATGTTAAAATGACAGCCGGGGCCCACCAATTTATCGTATCAAACACGGAGGAATTTGTCATGACAAGCTGGTCACATATTCACGGACCGACCGCACCAAATGTTGCTTAACCTCAGAATCGATCGAGCTGCGTGGTTTTGGCTTAGCCGTGGCTAAGTTGCAAGCTCGTTGTTACTCTGTGCTGAAAGCACTAGAACTTAATAAGCATAAATAAAACAGTTGAATTCCAATGCAATCGACAATAAGTATTAACTGTATCATTCAATTCGACAATGATAAACGATAATAAGGTTACAATCGATTTTGTAATAGATTAATCAATCTCTCGAGTACATGTAACAATTTAAAATAATGAAATTGAAAGTCTTGTTAGATCTATTGATTGTCTGTGGTTACGATGACCATAGATGGCTCGAACCAATTTCGATAGGACCCCATGCTATTTTGAATTGACTGCAGAGAAGACAAAGGGTTCTTATGTGTTACAAACACGTAAGATCCCTTCTCAGGTCAATGTCATGTCATTTAAAGCAGACTCGTAATCTTTCAGAGGCCTCACGCACGGCAAAGAGATGATTCGTTTGTCAATTTTGACAAGCTTGAACTAACTTCGGAGTAGAACTTATATTTGATGAATTCTGTGGCAAGTAACAACCAGAGTTGATGACCTTAAAGAAGGGATTCCACAGCTGTTTCTTCTGCTTTACTCGCTTTGTTACTGTTGTTACTGTTACAGCCTTTTTATCGTCCCACTGCTGGGCACAGGCCTCCTCTCACACGGAGAAGGATTGACCGTTAATCACCACGCTTGCTCAATGCGGGTTGGTGATTTAAAACTAGTAGTAGTCCAGGTTTCCTCAAGATGTTTTCCTTCACCTTTTTATCAGCCATTGGTGTCCAAGATATACTTAGAAAGTACATACAAACTTAAAAACGTTGCATTGGTACTTGCCTGACCTGGAATCGGACCCACACCCACATACTCGAGAGTTTGGTTCTTTACCCACTAGGCCACCACGACTTTTACTCGCTTTAGCAAACAGCTAACTAATCAGCTACAACTAATTGCGAACTTTTCTAAGGTCCACGAAACTGCAACCTTTGTACGCGAGCACATGCCAGCAGTGGACTCGCTCAAACGCACACACATTCTTTTAGTTGGGACACCTTTTGGTGAAATCGCGCACTAACGGGAATACTCAGGAAAGTTCTAGACCTAAAATACCATATCATCGAAAGTCTATGAACTAAATACGAGTTTAACTAACGAAATATAATCCACTTATAGGTCTCAACTCTCGGTACGTAACACTATACTTAAACCTAAAACCAGTAGGTTTACGTAACCTTTTGTTAAGCTGTTAGTTCTAGTTCTGTTATATAGGGTGTTATAGTAAGGATTTTTTTCTAATCGAGTAAACTGCAGGTTTAATTACCCAAAAAGCCCCAGTATCAACCCAGTAAGTCTGACACCAGTCTAACCAGGGGGTATTGGGTTGCCCGGGTTGAGGAGATCAGACGGGCAGTCGCTCCTTGTAAAGCACTGGTACTCAGCTGCAACCGGTGAGACTGGAAGCCGAACCCAACATAGTTGGGAAAAGGCTCGGGAGATCAGGATGATGAAATTGTGTGATCTTCTTATCGAGTCAGTTGCAGATTTAATCACGTAACAAGTCCTAGTGTCAGAGTTTTTCTCAAATCTTCCTGGCAGCATCTGACGTGGAATTGTAACAACGACTGCTACTGAGTAGCATTCGGGACGTATTACGCGCCCTCCCAGACATCAACTTGTAACATCGCCAATTTCCAGACTCTGGGCTGCATTTTGAAAGTTACTAAAACACACAAAGCGGTTTTTGCCTGGTTCAGTAATGAACCCGGGACCCCGTGCACAGCAGCCACGCTTGCAACCACTACGCCTAACGTTGCAATTTTATCTAAAAAAAGAATGACATTATTCAATGATTAAGGACCAAAAATATAGTTATCTAAAATAACGCACCCTGTATACAAGTGAGCGTGAGTCTCTCGTGAACTTAGATTCAGATAAATACGAGGCGGCCTCAGATGTTAGCAATGAGTTTTAAATATACACTTTATGCATCTCCCGTAAGGAAACCAAAGAATTTGTAAAATTCAAGTAAATAGTCATTCAATAATCATTAGATCCCGTAAATTAGAAAAAAGTCGTGGTGGCCTAGTAGTGGGTAAAGAACCAAACTCTGGTATGTGTGTGAGGGTTCGATTCCAAGTCAGGCAAATACAAATGTAACTTCTAAGTTTGTATATGTACCGTTAGATTGTAGGTCCTGGCTGTTAATGAACATCTTTGGGACACGTTACGAGTAGTCCAAAGCCAAAGACTGACATCCAGTTTCCCCAAAGAGTATTGCGTTGCCCGTGCATCTGGGGATCAGATAGGTAGTCGCTCTGTGGCACACTGGTACTCAGCTGCATCCAGTCAGACTGGAAGCCGACCCCAATATAGTTGGTAAAAGGCTAGACAGATGACGATCACTTAGAAATAATCTTGCTACATTGCCTTAATAGTGAAAAGTTTTTATACCTGAAAGCCTAGGTTCAGCAAAAAGTTTTAAGCAACGAAGTTTTTACTTTAATCAATCAAGATTACAGCTTGAAGTTAGTATGTGGTCATAATTAGTGCGGTGTTGCATGTTTCTCATCATGTGAATATCGAGCTCTCGACAAGTTATATTATAGTCAGTAAAGTTAACTTATAATGGCGTCTAGACCGATTGTCAGCCGCGGCGGATGTTCTCTCTAAAGAGATCAGTCAGCTGCGCAGGACATGTTATAGTGCACGAGCATTTGCGCAGACACAGGTGCACTCATTATTCCTTCACTCTCATAGCCCGATGGGATGGCAATCTGACACCACTGGAGAGATATCACAAGCATACATGTTCTCCAACGCACGGGTTTATCAAACACCGACTTGTTGCCGTTTTAAAATCTAGAATAACATACATCATAATTTAGGGGTCTCCTATACAGTAAACATATTTTTTTTAATGGGACGGAACCCTTCGTCGTCGACTCGCACTTAGCTTTGATTTATTTGTCTTAAATTTTGACCTAGACTAATTAAATGTTGCTAATTAGGCAATCTTGTACCTACTGCAAGGTAACAAACACACAAAGTGACTTTTGCACAACCCAGACATCGAACTCACTATACTTCAATAGCTAACACACGATTATTGCACCAGCATGTAATTATTATTTTCAAAAGACAGTCAACATGACATACAAAAGATATAATTACTTTGAAATTAATTAGATGGAATGATCAAGATAAAATGTCGTGTGTAATTACGACGCTAGTTTTAGTCTGCAACTTCGCTCAGTTTTGTTAAAAGCTAGTTCGGGTCATTCACTCGGTTTGAAGTTACTTATTCTCGCTAGATTTCTGTAACTAATCTGTCTGTTACTAGAGATAGTTTGTGTGGCATTTATGACAAAGGATTCGTGATGACAAATATGGCGTCCCATCCACAGGCACACTGTGTCAAGCGATCGACTCATGCAGCTGTCAGTAATCAGTATAATACGTGATGGTCCATATTTATTGCAAATCAAAAACAAACAATTATTTAGACTTCTTTATACGGTGTTTTTACGCGGACTTTTTATAACCTAAAAGCTCTGACATTATTGAAACAATTTGAAAAATTCTTTCACCGTTTGGAAGCTACGCTACCTGCTTTGACCATATTTTATCTGACATAGGCTATATTTTATCAGACTATGGGTAGAAGTTTCCACGATACGCTAGTAGGTAAAAAAAAAACATCAAAGCAAAAAGTATTAAACCAGCTATCACTTTGCTAATATCTTAACATCCCAATTAACTGTTCTTCAGATAACACTTGGATATTGTTCTCAGTTTCACATCTCAGGTTATAAAACCAGTTAACAAATTACATTATGAAGTCTAGCATCTATTGTTTCTGACTGGGTCAGGTTAAACGTAAAAAAGTTCAGAAGTACCATCACATTAATATAATCAGCGTAAACGTTTGGGTGTATAAGGATGTCTGTTTCTCTTTTATTGCGGATTTCTATAGCCTATCTATCGATTGTTTTGCGATTAGATATTGAAATTCACCACTATTTATATGGACCTTATGTAAAAAATGAATCTCTAAGTGTCAATCGGCGGATAAATCGGTTATTGAAATCCATCATTTGATGTATTTGGTCATCATTTGATGTATAAACTATTTATTCATCTGTGGTAAGCTAATTAAAGTAATAAAAGTTTAATACAAACTTTTGGTGAGGGTCCACCAAAATTCGCACAATAATTGCAGTTTTGCAAACATTTTAGAAATGTTCGCACGCGATGTGTTACTGTTTGCTACAGCGCAGCGTGTAGACCAGAAGAAATATTTATGTGGAATCTCATCTTTACATACCAGAATACGTTACTCTCTGAGTTACTTTTCATCTGTTTGCGGGAAATACTTTCCTCGGTAAAACCTCGGGGAAACAGCTTGTACATTAATTTACTGTGGCAATTATAATTTTTTGAAGAAATCTTAAAAGTGACATTCTCAATGACAGTATCAAATGATACTTCTTTATTCAGTCAAATTATTGGTTGCGCTATGTTAGATCATTTGCTTGCTCTATTACGGGTGAGGACACCGTCATAAGCGATAGCGGGTAGCGATTTTACGTATATTTGGATCAGAAATGTGTGAATTTTTGAAAAATCTATTGTATAGAAGAAAGTTTGGTTCTAATACAAGTTTATGATAAGCTTATTTTTATAATGGTAAATTGACTTTCCCAAGTTGTTCTTAGCGTTTACACCCATGTCCCGGGAGGGCCATTTCCCCTTAACCGAGTAAAAGCTTTAAAAGCTAGCTTGTTCTATTTTCTTGCTAGACTGTCTATGTACCTATTGGCGTAAAGCTACAGACATATCTAGATATAGACAGGCACACAGTTATTTTGAGCAAGGATCATTCATCATCATTTCTTTTTACTCCGAGCTAGACAAACTACCAAAATAGAACTGCTGGCTGACACATAAAACTAAAACCTATGATTTACAAACAGAATAGATCAATCTCAATAAGCTTCCGGCTGATATTATCTTTACATTTCCTCCCCCCCCCCTCCCAGCATGAGCTCGCCTTTCACCCCGCATTCCTCTATCCATGGTCGGCAGCCGGACCCAATATACTATCTGACCTTGTAGAGGGACACTGCCTTCTAGAAAACCACATTAAAACCACCACTGTTAATATAATCCCATTGAAAAAGTAACCTTATGTCTTAGTCTGTAAGGTCTACTGCAAAAATTGTGAAAGGCAAAATTAAGTTGGTATTGTCCAGTGTAAAACAAAAGAATAATGCCGTTGCATTTAAATTTCGTTCTGCGATTTTCAACCTTATTTCTTAGTAGTAAGAGTGAAGGGGCACTTTTTAGCGGTGTATATATAAGTTGGTAGTAATATGGCCAGTTCCAAGTAATGATATATAAGGAAGTAGGGCATACAATGATTGATATAAGATCCGGTGCGCGTACGCATGTTTTGTGCACGTCAGCGGATTATTATGTGCGAAAAGTGAAAGGTTTTTTGAAATATAATAGGGGGCTTATGAACTAAGGTGGCTCGTGGCTAAGTAATAGCTTCACAAGTTAAGCAACGCTCAGCAGACTCGGTTCGTGGATGGGGTGACCATCCATATCAAAACGACAATAGCTCCTTTTTTGGGGTGGGAAATCATCTGACGACCCCTCCCGCTGTAGGTGCAGCATGAGGGAGTGTCAGACTCTTACTGACTAAAACCCACCATGTTCCTTCTTAAGCCCTTTATGTACCAGGGCCGCGGTAACTCGCGCGAACAATCCCGCAGCCCCCGACATGATAATTTGCACCTAAAATTACGCCTATGTCTAACCTTGCCTTTATTTTAAAGTCAGCTAATTATAGATTTTATTCTAGGCAGCAAATCGAAGTTTGATCTTATCTTTTCTATGACTACCCACCATTACGTCGATCTAATCGGATCGAACTTTTAAAACTAAATTACTGTTCGAAATGCCTTGGCTATCGCAAATTATCTTCGAATATCATCAATATATGACATTTGTTAACCACCTATAGAACATTAGCTTTTACCCACATTTAGGGAGAACTTCGACGAAAGTTTCTCATAACTTCCAAAGCGATTTTGTCCCGATCTGGGAATCGAATCCAATAAGTTTATTTTTAGGTCATGTAAATAAATATATGCATTACCCTTAATTTAAAAATAAAATTCTCTTGAAAAAAAATCCAAGACCTAATAGACAGTAGTCCAAACTAAACTAGAAGAATGGACCCAATGATACTGAATATTTTGATGGACACCAAACATTTTTGCATATGAGAATATTTCAAATGTTTTTTGCCAAGAATTTTCAGACTACCATATCATACTTTATACTTAGTCACGCTCAATCTCTACATATCTTTCGAAAAAATAACTACATTGCAAAGAAACAGTTCTCATTGCCATATAAAGATATTAAATGCGTGCTCACAAAGACAATGACGATATAAAAGGCTATCAGAAACATTCAGAACTCACCAAGTGGGTTGTTTGTTGCGTCATAGAAGGCAGTAGTCTGTATGTAAAGGGTTGTCACGGATATAAAATAATATTTACTTGTGTAAAAGAATGACTAAGTTCCTTCATAGTTTTTTTACCACCTTACTTATAGAGACTTATAGAGGTACCGAATTTTTCGTTCAGTTTACATCTGTCAATATTCAAAGCAAAATAGCATTTTTTTGTAATGTCTGACCGTATTGTCAACTGCCCTAAAAACGGTCTGACCTTATTTTTATGTCAACTGAATACTGACTTTTTAGGTCCTAGCTGTCATTTAAACATCTTTGACAGTTATCAGAAGCCTGAAAGATTGGCAAGGAGTTTTACTAAGGAGTATCGGTTGGCCCTGGTAACTGGATTGAGAAGTTCAGAGAGGCAGTCACTCCATGTGACTCACTAATACTCAGTCGCAAGTGGTTAGACGGGGAGCCAACCCCAATAAGTTGGAAAAAGGATGACTAGGTATATCGAAGAATCTTGAGGACACCTGAACTCTGATATTTGCAATCGCGAATCCTCCTTGACAAAGCATGGTAAACTTGATAGCTTTACAAATTAAGTCTTTCGCAATTTCTCTTAAATTAAACAGGTTTTTTAACAACGGGTCATCCACACTACATAACTGTTAAGGTTAGCATTACAAAATATCCCATTGTCTGGTCCTACGACAAACAAGATTTAACTTAACCGTGTAGGACCACATCATCGGGTCACGTTTTTGACCGACTTCGCCCCCTTAACCGGTATTTGGTATTCTCACCATTCTGCAAGTAAAGATCACGTGGATAATTTGATGTTTTGTACTCAAATTACCTATATATGTTTTATCACTAAGGCTAAGCTAAGTGGTTTCCCGCGGTTTCACACAGGTGTCGAGGAAACTACTTCCATCAGCGTAACCGACAACCGGCAAGTGTAACCGACTTTAGGGTGTCCATTTATTCTATATTCATTTCAAAATTCATCTGAATTATTACCAGTGAACCACCGTAATAGTTTTGGAAACAGTTTTTTAACATTTTTGTTTCACCTGCGTCCTATGGGAACTACTTCGCGCACCGGGATTTAATTTCAAGTAGCCGATGTAGCCATAAGTAGTCTTCCTAGGTAAATGAGTTATCTAACACTGAAGTTCTTTCCAAACACACCAGTTTCTGAGATAAGCGCGTTAAATCAGTCAAACTCTAGCTATGAAATAAAGATAAAAGTCATTTATTCAAAGTAGGCTGAAAATCAGCAGTTTCTGAAGGTCAAATGCTCAAAATTCTTCATCATTTCCCATATGTTTTTGCTGAGAAGAAGAAACATTATAACAAACTCCCCAAAATAACAATTTTTTTCAACCGTGGCAACCCTACACCACGTTCAAATCAAGTGCAAGTTCGAGTGATGCAAGACAACGGTGCGCAAGCGCTCCTTATTAACTACTTCTCGTCTAGTCGCTCTAGAACTGTGACGAAACTACCGTCTTTTTATTCAGTAGGTACTCTTATTATAATAGGTGCCTATTTAGTTCTATTTTTGTATTTGAAAGTACCTAGTGCAATAATTTATTTTTATTTTAGATTTCAGTGTTTATTGTTATAGCGGCAACTGCAATCCGTCATTTGTGAAAATTTTATTATTTTTATTTATTGTATTTTTATTTTTATTTAAACAGACTGGTGAAAGATGGTCAGGGCAGTCTTACCCATAACTGCGTTTATAAAACTGTAAAAATATTTTGTCCTATTGCGTAAACAAAAAAAAAATTGGCTTAAAATACAGTTCGCACTAATCAACTTTGCATTTCTAAAGGAACGATTTGACTTCTTACATATTTTTTTGTTCAGATATTGTAGACAAGCTTTGCTTGTCCGAAGTTAACTATTATTGACTTCACAATAATCAAAATCATACTAGCAAAATACCTACCACAGTAGATTCGCGACTGACTTCAGAATTACAAAGTTAATTAGCGCGAAACTGTACAGTCTTTTTAAACATTATTCAAATAACTGTCTTATTTCTCAACCGCATACCGTATTAGCGACATAAGTATATACTAAAATGAAGATAAGAATCTCTTATCTTCATTTTAGTATATATTTGAAACTAGCTTCTGCCCGCGACTTCGTACGCGGATCCTGTCCGTTATGCCAGCGACTACGGGGTCAGCAAAATCAAAGATCTGAATAGTTTGATATTGAATTTTAAGGGCCCGTTGACTTGAAAACAACGGAATACGCATAACCATTAGAAACGTTCCATGTATTTAATTTTTGTACTTACTTTAACGGGAAAAGCACAGCAGACTAAACAAAACGCTGAGAACTGAACCGCAATAGACGTGACCATAGGGATAAAAGTAGTGATTCTAATTAGTCCGCGTAAAAAAACATTAAATAGATGACAAAGTTGTGGTGGTTTAGTGGGTAGAGAACCAATCTCTCAAGTATGAGCGTGCGTCTTTGATTCCAGGTCTGCCAAGTGCCTGCCAATGCAACTTTTCTAAGTTCGTATGTACTTTCTACGTATATTTTGGATGCCAATGACCGTTATTTGGAGGGGATGTTAAACTGTAGGTTCCGACTGTCATTGAACATTCTTGGCAGTCGTTATGGGTAGTCAGAAGCCAGTAAGTCTTACCAAGGGGTGTTGGGTTGAGCGGGTAACCGGTTTGTGGAGGTCAGATAGGCAGTCGCTCCTTGTAAACACTGGTACTCAGTTGCATCGTGACTGGAAGTCGACCCTAACATAATTGGGACAAAGGCTCTTGAGATAATAACGACAATAATAATGAGATATAGGCACCGCAGGACATCTGAGGCTGATGACGGGGAGTAGCGACCCCGCGGGGCTATATATACTGAGTTCTCCAGGGAGAGTGTACTGTCCCTCATCTCCGGCCGGTCGGAGTGAACTATGACGGGGGTAGGTCTCACGCCTCTGGCTTGGCTTGGCCGTCCAGAGTAGAGTCGCTAGAGCAGGATTAGTAGCCCTGCTCGGAGGGTAGGTGCCTCATGGTAAGCACAGGGAGCGCGTAATCTGCGTTTAAAGTCCGCCGAGGTATCCTCACCCTTCAGCCGCTCATGTCCCTGTTGCCCTCTTGTTGCTATTCAGTGACTGGTTCCCGGGGGCCCAGTAAGTGAGGTGGCGAGTCTCCACCTGCCATTTTTACATGTACCTAATACATTGTCATCCACTAATATCCCATCACAATAGCCCAAGTAGTTTTCCTCCATAGTTAGCAATAGTTTAGCACAGAACCGGGGATTGTCTTTTTTTTTTAACGACGTCCACCGGGGATTGTCCTTGGGTTCATTTTTATAGTGTTTAAAGGGATAATCGTCGGTTTTGTCATTTGTGTCACCATTTCATTAAAGTTGTCTCAAAAGGGCTTCAGCGTGTTGGCTTCGGCCCCACGTTTGCCTCCCAAAAATTCGGAACTCTGTAGTCCCGAGGTCTGGAAGAGACATACAAAATAATAATGAGATATAATAATGTTGTATCTTCGTTATTATTTGTTTGTGAGAGAGAGAAAAAAAATACGTGTCCATTATTTTAGGGTTATCTTAAAGACGGACTAATTACTTTTTTTGATTCACCATACCTATTTCATAAAATTAATTTCTATACATTTCAAGTGTAGTATTGCTCTTGAAGTTCCACATCAGGTGTTCCAGATCTTCGATGTTTATATGTACGTCAATAGAGAGTGCTTATCAGATTGAACCACTTTTGCTAAAACGTCATATCTTCATATGCTATAGTCTAGCTGGGCTCCTGGAGTTCCACATCAGGTGTTTTAGAGAGTGCTTATCAGATTGAACAACTTTTGCTAAAACGTCATACCTCTATATGCTATAGTCTAGCTGGGCCCCTGGAGTTCCACATCAGGTGTTTTAGATCTTCAATTTATATAAGTCAATAGAAAGTGCTTATCAAATTGAACAACTTTTGCTAAAACGTCATACCTGTATATGGTACAGAGAAGCTGGGCTCTTGGGGTTCCACATCAGGTGTTCCAGATCTTAAAATTTATTATCTCAACTGAAAATGCTCATCACACGAAACAATTTTTGCCATGGCACCATTTTTGTATCTCTTATAGTTTTGTTGGTCTGTTGGTGTTCTGCATCAGGTCTTCAAGTTTCGAAGATAAATTATAGCCTATATGTTGACCAGGCTTAATACTGATACAACAAAGAAAAAATCATTGAAATCCGTTCAGTAGTTCGGAAGATTAGCGTGTACAAACAAACAGACATACAGACATACAGACATACAGACATACAGACAGAATTTTTTTTTTGGATTTGTGCTCCATTACTGTTTCTAAACCCCACCCAATTATTATTTTTTTTAATATATTCAATGTACAGACACAGTTTTTTTACAGATTTATTATATGTATATGTCGGAGGCGTCATCAGGATGGCACTATCGTCCGACATCAGTTAGGGTAATCAAGCAAAGAGATAATTCAAAGAAACTCAAAACTCAAACAAACTCAAAACTCAAACGTTTATTCAAATTAGTCAGAAAAAAAGACAGCCCCCAAAACGCCCGCCCTTCGCCACTTCCTATGTGTTTTGGCTGGGGAGAAGAAGTGGCGGAACAAACTCCCCAGCAACACATGTCTCTCTGTTAGGTTAGAAGAACCATTATAATACAAAAATCACAAGACTACAATAAGTTTAGGTACTACAACGCTAAGCAATAACACTGGGTACACTACACGTAACGAAAGGCAGTAACGCGACGACTCGACGAAGCCTCGACCAAGACTCGATCAAGACTGAGCACCGCGGACGCCACGCTGACCGCCACGACTCTGCCAAGCGCGCCAAAATGTTGTTTCACCGGTAACGCCACCAGAGGGCGCGCTTGTGTGACGTTTAGTGTCCGTACTAATGACAGTCTCCGACACGGCCATCTTGACAACTCACACGTCCTCGTGTGAGGTAGGTATCTGGAACAAGAATTCACGGAAAGTAAGACGTCCTTTGTTCGGCCTTCCTGACCAAACGTTGGGAAATGAAATCGTAAAATGAAAACAACAAAATTTATTCTCATTCACATTTACATTGTCATAACTCAAGAATCTCAGCATTTAAATTACAAAATCAACATTCGAACCAACTTAAAAATCGTTTGATCAAATTTAGTATGCAGTACTCTCCACCTCGTCTAACAATTCATTGCCTCAATCCGGCAAAACCAGCGGGACCTCCATCCGGTACCCGAATTCAACACACACAACATATCACATTGCCTCTGTCCGGCAACTATGGGACCTGCTCAATAATTCAAAGTTACAACATTTTCTAATTGGTTATCGTGAAGTTTGTCTGGTCAATTTAAACATTTTCAATGAAATAGAATGCTTTCACCTTGTGTGATGACATGCGATGTCAAACACATGACATGCTGTCGCAACTCATACGGCCTCCATGACAAATCCGGGGGAGGATGACGCTCCAAACAGCAACTGCAGCGCACCTCGCCCACCACTCGACTAGTAGACCTCGTCCTGTTCTCCAGGCTCGGTTCACCTTAGATGTTATCATGTTTATCATTCAGGCGTCTCTTAACATCTCTGTGCATAGTGCCTTGTGTATGTTCATGCTGAAATCCGGCGCGCAGTAGAATCCAGGCGTCGCGCTCGCGGACGCCACAGCGACGAACTAGCAGACTAGACTCCTTTCACTCGAAGCAGGAGAGGCTCACGGGATTATCACATGCAAAAGAAATCGGAAATCGGTTAATTTTATCACAACATTTTCATAACAACGATGACAATATTGCTGTCATGGCATAAATCTAATTTCACTGATTGACGATTTTCCCAACAATGCAATTCATGAAGGTCACGTGAACAGTATGTCAGAACATTATCACATTCGAACCCAGGCGGTTCATAACCGACAATAATCAGCGAGACAAACTACCTCTCATGTTTATAAATGTCATATGACAAATAAACACAAAAATAAACCAAAAATTGATCGGTCTCACCGGGTTTCCACTCAACGTGCGTGACGATGCGCACATCGCTATAGCGCGCAGTACAGCGAGGCTTTTGCGGACGTGAAGCCACGTAGATGCACGAGCACCAACACTCGGACCTCACGATGACACGTTGGGCTCCTGGCAGGCAACTGGGATGCTCCGCAGTAATTTTGTCGCCAGATTGCACAATAACCACCGTCATTATTGAAACATGAAAAAAGACAGATTCAGTTAATTTTCTAGCATACCCTCAATAACTAGCTTGACATGTAACAATGGAAAACGATACCATTACCATAACCGTGGTTACCATACTTGTACCTTCGCTGAAATTCTTAATAAATCTTCTACTACAAACTCCATTTCAAATTATCGACGTTCCATTTTTTTTTTAATCCAGATGATTCAAAGTCCACTTACATCGTTAAATACACACTAGCAAAATTCATATAGCAAACCTTACTAACAAAAGTCAAAAACTAAGCTCAATTCAACAATTTCCGTCAAGACAACCTCTCCCCGGCGTCTGATAGCGATGACTCAAGACATCCTCTATCCGGAGTCTGATAGTCACCATTTCAAGACAACCTCTATCCGGCGTCTGACAACAACGACTCAAGACATCCTCTATCCGGAGTCTGATAGTCACCATTTCAAGACAACCTTTATCCGGCGTCTGATATCTGCGACTCAAGACATCCTCTATCCGGAGTCTGATAGTCGACTTGCCCTTCAAGACAACCTCTATCCGGCGTCTGACAGGCACACCTAAATAACCATTCCACCGAATAACCACTTAGGATTCTTCCTAGTGCTTACCTAGATCGATTCAATGTGATAGCAGTATCGTATCAGGCGTTACAATTTTCACCACTACAATTTTTACACGTTCACATTTTGAACACGTGACCCTGTGGGCATTCGGATTACATCCCACTTCTGATGTCGGAGGCGTCATCAGGATGGCACTATCGTCCGACATCAGTTAGGGTAATCAAGCAAAGAGATAATTCAAAGAAACTCAAAACTCAAACAAACTCAAAACTCAAACGTTTATTCAAATTAGTCAGAAAAAAAGACAGCCCCCAAAACGCCCGCCCTTCGCCACTTCCTATGTGTTTTGGCTGGGGAGAAGAAGTGGCGGAACAAACTCCCCAGCAACACATGTCTCTCTGTTAGGTTAGAAGAACCATTATAATACAAAAATCACAAGACTACAATAAGTTTAGGTACTACAACGCTAAGCAATAACACTGGGTACACTACACGTAACGAAAGGCAGTAACGCGACGACTCGACGAAGCCTCGACCAAGACTCGATCAAGACTGAGCACCGCGGACGCCACGCTGACCGCCACGACTCTGCCAAGCGCGCCAAAATGTTGTTTCACCGGTAACGCCACCAGAGGGCGCGCTTGTGTGACGTTTAGTGTCCGTACTAATGACAGTCTCCGACATATAGATATAGATTATGGTCTGCGTGTGAAGAATTTTCAAGTATTTTATTTGGATGGCTAACCTTCCACTGTGTTGGGGTCGGCTTCCAGTCTTATCGGATGCAGCTGAGTACCAGTGTGCCACGTGGAACGACTGCTTATCTGACATCCTCAAACCAGTTGCCGGGGCAACCCCTAGTTAAAACTGGTTGTCAGACTTTCAAGCTTGTGTCTACCCGTAACGACTGCCAAAGATGTTGAAATGACAGCCGGTGCTCACCAATTAAAAGTGCACCTATGAAACACGGAGGAACTCCTCATAAAAACGTTCCGCCCAAAACATCGTGGAACTCGTCATCACAAGATGGTTACCCATACACGAACCAACTAAGCGTAACTTAACTTTATGATAAACCATGTGGTTGTTACTTAGGCATCAGCTATTAACTTCTAGTTAAGATGAAGGCTAGTTCAAGGGGTATTGGGTTGAGGAGGTAAGATAGGCAGTTGCTCCGTGTAAAACTGGTACTCAGCTGCATCCGGTTAGTCTGATAGCCGACCCCAACATAGTTGGGAAAAGGCTCGGGAGATGATGAGATAAAGGCTAGCCAAATGATGACATATATGTGGGCACATCATTGATTACATATTACATATAAGTCATGAGAATACTGCGTCCCACTTCACATACAAAGAGACTATTAACACTATTTCAGCTAGGTAAAAATTAAAATAATAATCAACTTTAGCAATCTTGTTCAACTGGAAAGTACCTATTTGTTAACAATGGCAAGTTTCCCCCAAATTCGCGCACATTTGTTCACGAACAAATGACTGTCGACACGAGTCCACTGCCAGCAGGGCTGTGGGATTGTTCGAAAGAGTTACCGCGGCCCTGGAAAATAAAAGGCCTACGACGGAACACGACGGTTTTTAGTCAGTAAGGGTCTGACACTTCCTCACCGCTGTTAACCCACAGCGGAAGGGGTCATTTGATGATTTTTGCCATTGATAAAAAGTCCACTGCAAGCATTTGTTCGCGCACAAAGGTTGCAATTTCGCGGACATTTTAGAAATGTTCGCACGCAATTTGTAACTGTTTGCTAGAGCGAGTAGACCAGAAGATATATTTGTGTACGTCACAGTGTTGCACACTGGTGGAATTTCGCCTTTATGCAGTCTTGCATTGTGGTTTAATTTTGGGAATATCACACGTTTAGATTACTTAAATACTTATGAGAAAATGTCGCAGTGACTAGTCAAAATGTCAAAACATTTAATGTCACATTCTTTGCAAAATCACTAGGTACATAGATACTATATTTCACCCGTCTGTTTTGTTCGCGGATAAATTCAAAAACTACTGGATGCAATTTGATGAAACTTCATCATCAGCCTATCGCAGTCCACTGCTGGACATAGGCCTCTCCAAGTGCACGCCACTGAGATCGATTTTCGGCTTCGATTCGATTTGATGAAACTTAGCAGTAATAAAGTATCAGAATAATAATATCGGATAGAAATACTATCCATATGCGGGGAAGATTATCTATTTTGGGAAGATATGATATCTTTGAAGATGCGGGTGAAAACACCAGCCTAAGATATTGTAAAATAAGCTTGAAATATGAATTTATAAAAAGAAATACATATTTCATAATCGTAACTGAAACGATTTGTCATCATTTGATTCACCACAGTTTCATTCATACATCTCAACTTGAACAATAATCGATACGAACACCGATTATTCCTTTCAAAATCTAGTAATTTTAGTATTAAAAGAGCCTTGTAAGACTAGTTCCCATGCAATTACGTAGGTCTCGATTATCTCGACGCGAATCGATTACGACAACATAACCTTTGTATATCGATACATCGGTGCATCACTAGCGACGGAGCGTTGAAAATTTTAAAATTGATGTTGTAATTATTTGAGGAATTTTTGAATTGTTCGTTTTTAAAGTTATGTAAGTATGTATTTTATTGAAATTGAGTTAGTTTCCTGGGTCAGGCTGAAATCTTCTTCTTCCTCCTGCCCTGTTCCCAATTTTATTTGGGGTCGGCGCAATATGTCTTCCGCTTCCATTTTCCCCTGTCACTCGTCATACTGACACTCACTCCCTTCCTATCCATGTCATCTTTCAGGCAATCCATCCATCTTTTCTTAGGTCTTCCTCTTCTTCTCCATCCATCTACATTCATACTTAGCACACACTTTGTCAATTTTAAAAAACTTTCACAAAACCGTCCTGAGTCTGAAAGTTGACGGTGGTACACCCCCGTGCGTGAGAGGGCACTTGTCGCCGGCGTCCCCGAATGCTACTCAGTAGCAGTCGTTGTTACAATTCCACGTCAGAGGCCGTCAGGCGGATTTGAGAAAACTCTGACACTAGGACTCGTTAGGTGATTAAACCTGCAGCTCACTCGATAAGAAAAATACTAGATTATGTAATTTGCAATTGAGTCTTTAGTTCTTCCGCTCCTTGTGGCACACTGGCACTCAGCTGCATCCAGTTAGACTGGAAGCCGACCCCAACATAGTTGGGAAAAGCCTAGGCAGATGATTTATTTATTTATTTTATTTAGGATCTCCAACAAAAGATGTGCACATAACATGACATAAAATATGATGAAACAATGGTAATATTGATATATTGATGATGATGAATTGAGCCTGAATAAATACTTAATATAAAATATTGTGATTTAACCACTCAAAATCGTTGTAAACTATACTTCATATCTATATTAATAATTTCGTCAAAGGGTACGGTAGACTCGATCGAAACCTTATATGAATAACAAAACATAAAAAAATATTAATTTTGAGTCGACAACATATATCCGCAAAATTCGGATTATGGAGAATTTCGTTAAATTTCAATTGCACTGACAAGCAAACCACAGTCGCCATCTTGGGTAGTTAATAAACGTTGCTTAGATACGCATCGCCAACGTTTAGTGAATCTTATCAAAAAATACTTTTCGTCAGTCGTTGACGTTTCGCGAAAATATTGTTTTTGACACTTTTTTATGATATACTTTTTGTTATGTGTTTTTTCTTTAAACCTAATGGTACGTTCACACGCGCGCGTTCAAATCGACATTCAACGGGCACAGTCACGTTCACGAGCGTGTAAACGGTACGCCCGAGCCCGTGAACGCGCCCGTGCCCGTGAACGCCGCGAATCGGTCGAGTGTCGGTTTTTTGGCAAAGTTCAAAGGATGAATGTGCGGGCGCCCGGCGACTGTTTACACGCGCGCGGGCAGTCAGTCTCTCCTGCGCTTTCGTGACGATTAAACGTTCTAAGAAAGTCGCTACGATCGAAGATAACAACATGGCGGAATGGTTAACGTCGTTCATCATTTTGATTATTTTTCCAATAAAAATAAGTTAAGCCAAAGGCTATGACAGCAACAACACCGAGATCCTCGCTGCTCGCCATTCTTGCACTGACTGACACGACGGCGCGCGTGTGAACAGCTTGAATGTCCGCCTGCCCGCGACGGGCTGCACGCCGCGCAGCCCGCCAGGCAGCCCGCCGGGTTGCGCGGCGCGCGTGTGAACGTAGCATAAGATTGGCCGATTGCGATAAAAACCATAGAAAGAAGAATAATAACCATAACCTCAAAGTCGAAGTTTTAGTTCAAATGTCATTTAGTTGTTCAAATGTCATTGTCATTTACTTTGTTTGGATTACACACATCATGCCGAAAATCGTAAGTATTTCATAAAATGTTTCGTTGGTCGTGTCTCTGTCTTCGTTTAGTCTTTTGTTTGATGATACCTATATCATTTTGTTAACAGCCGAATCTCCGTGCATTTGGTAAACATTGTCACAATTGTGGAAAGTGGATGGAGCGAAGGGCTCTTCGTAAAGATGGTGTGTAGTATTTTAGTAGGTATGTAGGCAGGTTGTGTTTTTAAGTAAATTTTGTTTTGTTTTCTTCTTAAAGTGTGGATTGTGAGCCTTCTGCATTTAAAAATAAAATAAGTACTTATTTACTTCCAGTGACATGCAATTTTTGTAATGGCAAAATATTTGCAAGAGATGGCAAACAAAAGCAAATGTGCAGTCGATGTGTGGAATGCGACAACATTATACTCGGTAAGCGGCTCAATATTTTTTCTCTATAATTCGACAAATAATAATAAATGACCACACGCATAGCCTGTGTTGAGGTGTCATGAACACATACAGAAACAGACACGATTTTTTCACCGTTTTTCTCGATAATGAAATGAACCCCTTCATGCGCAAGTTCCACTTGAACTTGGCTGGCTCTTATTATACAATAGACATTATTAATTGTATAATATATTTTTGCAGATAATTTCAATTATTGCGAGTGCTGTGGCTGTAAAATGAAAAATAATACTTATTACCAGATAGAGATGTGAGGATATACCTACATACATTCACAATAGTTATTATTATTTGAATATTTATCTAATATATTTTCTCCTTTAAGGTCGATAACGAAGAGTTGAATGTTAGAACTTATGAAAATATTATTTACAACTCATTTCGAGAAGCTGCTCAAGCTCCTTTTTGACGATCAAGAATGGGAAAGATGTTTGAATGAAGCAATTGATTTTAAACTTCCTCGGCAATTATTTCGAGTTCGAAGATTCGATGATGTAAAAATTCAAATTATCAATACCACTGAACAAGGCTTGAAAGGTGATAAATATTTATCGAAAAATGTTATATATAGAGAAATTTTGTGATAATCAACCTCTGATGTATAATAGAGAATATTTTTTTATAAGTACCTTTGCCAAATTCTCGGATAAGTACTCATTGTAAAATTACAATTTACATACTTCCTAATATTATTCTTGATTTAGCCAATTTGGATAAAGAACCACAATTTCATATTTTATTTTTAAAATTAGTAAGTACTTATCTACCTGTCAAAGTAAAGAAAAAGACTGAGTGCTTAAAACAAAGAGGTTTACACAGAGTAAACTTTAAAAATTATATGTTTTGTTAATTTGTGTTAGTTTATTTTGAATGTTAATTTGAAATAAAAATAATTTGTGTAAAAACTTTTGCAGTTTTTATTTATTATATTTATTAAACATAACGAACGAAGCTATACGAATCTATGCCTTGCTTATTCCTTTAATATTCCTTGAGACCCAATGACTACAGAAATTTCTACCTACATTTTGCAACTAGACGTGTATTATGAGTCAAATTTCACCCGAGCGAAGCCGGGTTTTCCACTAGTTTCATAATAAACCGGTTACCACTTCCTAGTGTAACCCAAGTCCATTTTTGACCGCCAGTTTAACCATGCACTTTGAGATAATTGCGTTCTCATAAATATCATATGTCTTGAACTACATACATGTGAATGTCACTGTCCCTATGTATGGTATTAAATGTCAACGTGTACGTAAATATGTTATTTATTACGTAGGTAATTAACCTTGAAATTGGAAGTGATTTTAGGGAAATGTTGTTGTTTTTATCCGACTTTGTGATACAGAAGAAAAATAGCTCTTGTTGAATTCAGCAGGGGAGTACTTGTCTCATATTTGAGAAAGACCGAATAAAACTATTGTCTATCCACATATCACCTTTTGCTTATTGTCTGTCCCTAAGGTCTGCGTGAAGTCAAGTCTCTAAGTGATCAATAGGACCGATACTGTCTTATCTGGGGGTTGTGTTCGATTTCTAGGCCATTCCGAAGCGGAGTCACTTAGTGTGTTAAGAAACTTGCACAAAGCCAAAATTCTGTAATTCATAAAGGTCTCTAGAAGACACATGGTGGGTTTTAGTCAGTAAAAGTCTACGCTGTACCTACAGCGGGAAAACTCATTTGATGACTGTATTTGACAATTAAAAAAAAAATAGTTTTGCCCAATTACGTTATGGACAGAAACCACATTATATTATTACATACTCTATGGATTCGTGCATTTATAGTTCGGCCATTCAGAGAATGCGTTCCTGACACGTCGCGATTGAACTGACGACGTAACTACATTCATTGATTATTGATATAATAATGTTGTTTTAATGCTCCTCAATTGTTAAAACGGTAAACAACCAGCAAAAATATTTTTATCGTAACTGCAACGCCATTGCAAAGTTACGTCGTCAGTTCAATCGCGACGTGTCAGGAACGCATTCTCTGAATGGCCGAACTATAATTAAAGTAATAATGGAGTACAATGTCACCTGCAGTGATTCGAGTGGGTGATATGTAGGTAGGTGTCGACTACTTTCTTAAAGTGCAAGGTCCGGCAATGGGTCCTAGGGGTGTAATTGTTATCGATAAATAACATATAGTAAAAGCGGGGTGGATATCGATGTTGTCCTATGTTTTGCGCATTTACAACAATATGGACTTCCGTTTGTTTATTTATTGTAAGACAAACTAACTGATATTTGCAAAACCTTTTAGTCAACCAATACATAAATGAATCAGACAATCGTTAGATAATAATATGTATAAAATTAGGACATCGTCATGTTATAGCAAATTGAATTTTTTATAGATTACATACCGACTCGTTTACATGTCTAGCTTTCATTGACAGCTAGTAATTAAGAGTAGTGAAAATACTCTTCTATAGGATTCTCTATAGGATTTTAACAATACTTTAGTCAACTTTTACAGCATAGATCTCTACCTACAGCTTTATGATTTGTTCCTAGAATACACACATATATCGATATGTTTGTCTATCGACAGTGCCCCATCACTAATCACCGCCCTGCGATCAGGTGACAACTAGTCATATCACCTGGCTAGTTGGCCAGTCGAGTGAACTGGCATGGTCACTCGCCTGCTTTACTATACTTGGAAATTGTAGTATATACTGGTTTTAACATAAATATTAATAAAAATAAATAAATAAATATTTTATCATGTAAGCCCCGGTGAGGTAAGGTTAGTACTATTGATGATGATGATGTCCTCCTAGCCGATTATCGGCTACGACGGCTGTTCTCACGTAAGGAGATTAGCCAACTACGCAGGACATATTATAGTGCACGAGCATTTGCGCAGACACAGGTGCACTCACTATTCCTTAACTCTCATAGCCCGATGGGACGGTAATCCGACACGACCGGAGAGAGATCAGGCGCAGGACCGACATTTACGTGCTCTCCGATGCACGGGTGTATCAATCACCAACTTCCAGGCTCCGGGCTGCTTTGTGAAAGTCTTCTAAAACCCACAAAGCGATTTACTACTTTGGGTACACGGTTAAAAAGTAGTCTTCCTTGATAAAGAGCCAGTATAACGCTGAAAAAAATCCAGATTAACCAAAATTGTTTTGGATATTTCTTGGGCATTTCTAGTTGCGTAGTTCAAGGAAACCACCAAGGACCAGGAAATATGTCCTGTACCTACATAGACTATGTACATATATAGTAAACTTCATTTATTATTTTATTTATTTGTTTACATCTTCTTCTAAATATGACAAATACCACAGTATCTGAAAACCGCGTTAAAATCCGCCGTATCTTCAAAATTTTAGATAATCGCGGACGAACACAGCATTTAAAAGCGCGGCAGACAGACAGAGAATTGGACCTATCTACTTTCGCATCAATATTATTAGTGAATTTTTGACAAATATTTATTAACAATTTCCTCCTTTTTTCTCAACTAAGTAAATTATTCAATCCCCAGTATCATACAAACGTGACAGCAGTCAGCTGTTCGTATGACGCACACGCGCGCGTAACGGACATGCGTGAAACCTGTTGCGTACGCTAAATGTCAAGGTGTATTACATTGTTAGTACGTTGTATTGTGTCATGTATGTACATTATGGGGCTGTTATGACGTAGGGTTGATGTGACGTGGGTACTTTTTCTCGGATGTTCTGACTGTTTTTGCTGCAGTTGACAGCTGTCAGTTTTTAAGGGAAAATAGCACTGTTTGTTTGAACTGACCACGGAGTAAGGAAACTTTTGTTCTCCATGGTAGAATAGAGTTGAATTGATGAAGTAGATTAATTGACAAGAAGTTTAAAATTTCGCATTGATGGTGTCATATGTGGTGGTTTATGACGTATCTATTGACGTGACGTGGTTACCAGATCGAAATTTGACATAAGTTGTATTGGGCTTGTATCAAAATTAAATCTCTAATCGCTATATATATATAGGATAGGGTGCCTCGGGAAGTGTTGTGGTGGGCCATGAAAGAGAAAGGTGTGCCTGGGAAGTATGTGGAGTTAGTTCGTGCGATGTACAGGCAGTCCTGTACGTATGTCCGATCGTCGGCCGGCAATACTGACCAGTTCAGTGTGGCTGTGGGCCTGCACCAAGGGTCGGCTTTAAGTCCTTACCTCTTCCTGCTTATTATGGACGCCTTGACGGCGGACATACAGGAGGAGGCACCCTGGTGCATGCTGTTTACCGACGACATCGTCCTGGTTAGTGAAGACGGACCTGAGATCCAGAGCAGATTGGGGAGTTGGCAACAGAGACTGGAGAATGTTGGCTTAAAAATCAGCAGAACCAAGACCGAATACATGTTCTGCGATTTCGGCGGCCTCTCCAGTCCTGAAGCCATAGCGCTTGATAACGCACTTCTTCCAGTCTGCTCCGATTTCCGGTACCTCGGTTCGCTTATTCAGGGCGATGGCGAAATAGATCGGACAGTTACGCACAGAATTAACGCAGGATGGATGAAATGGCGGCAGGTAACGGGAACTTGTGACCCTCGTATTCCCCTTAAAATTAAGGGGAAAATTTACAAGAGTATGGTCAGACCTGCTGTCTTGTATGGATCAGAGTGCTGGTCCACAAAAGCGACGAATGAAAGACAATTGCATGCGGCAGAGATGAGAATGTTAAGAGGTATGTGTGGGGTTACGCGAATAGATAGAGTGAGGAATGAGTATATAAGAGGAAGTTTGAAAGTGGCGCCGGTATCAGAAAAACTGCGTGGAAACCGGCTGTCGTGGTATGGGCATGTGATGCGGAGGAATGAGAGTCATGTTGTGAGGAAGGTGATGAGTATGAACGTGGACGGATATAGTGGAAGAGGAAGACCAAAAAAACGATGGATGGATTGTGTGAAAGTAGATATGGTAAGAAAGAATGTTACTTGTGAGATGACGGCAGATAGAAGAGTATGGAAGAAGAAAACATGCTGCGCCGACCCCAAATGAAATTGGGATAAGGGCAGGAGGATGATGATGATGATCGCTAAATAACTAATAGATTGGGTATTGAAACCGGCAGTCGTACAGCTTTCGGGCGGATTTTTCAATAGATAGCTTTTGTTCTGAACAATATGTTTGACGTTTGAAAATATATCAAACCGCCATAGTTGTTCCTCAGAAAGAAGTTCACTGATGATTAAAAATTCGGCCAAAGACAGCAATACCGACAACATAAACTTTCATAAAATAACTGTTTATTTTGAAAAAAAAACAGTAGTTTTAAGAAATGGTCGTTTATGTTATCAGTGAACTTGAGGCTAAAGATTTTTTCAATAAGATTACAATTAAAAAAAAGCCAAAAAACCTTAATACATAGTTACTTTTGAAATTTAAAAATATGTTAAAATCTGATGCAATAAATGTAATTGCGTAGTTCTAGTCCGCATACCAAATTTTTTCTGGACTTTGCTCATTCATTGCTCGTAGTTATAATTGAATTAAATTAAATAATTATATTCGCATTAAACTATTGCAAATATAATGCCTTTAGCTTTGTATTACAATGCCAAATTAAACACTTTCAAAATTATTTGTGACCTCAAAATGTCGAAAGTAGTTTTTTTTTCTAATTACATACTTACCTACCTACATACATACTTATATTCTAGTTTCGTTGTTACAAATCAATGTTTAGTCTCTCTCAAAACGATTTTCGATTTGTTTCTGCGTATTGAATTATAAAAGGAACAATAAAACCTATAAAGGGAACAAGCTTCTTTTAGCTGTGTCACCCGCGTCCTGTGAGAACTACTATTGCTATGGATACTAATTATATTATAGCCTGGACTTTTTAGGTTCTCTTCAGGTTTATAAGATTGGTATGGTATAGATTATTCTACATGTTTTTAAGGTTTAATCTCGCCTCTTTTGTTTTAGGTGTATACCTTGAAATAAACCTAGATATTTCTCAATCAACAACATCCATTATTGAGTTAAATATACACCGTGACATAACGTTTATGCAGGCAGACCGCAGAGCTAGACAAGCTGGATTGTGTCTAGGCATAACCCAGGTTCTTAGGACGAAGGTCTAACATCAAATAACAATGCTTTTTCTCCAAGTCGGAGTGGCCAATTGGTTGAAGCACCAGTGGTTGCAGATTCACATCATATATGCATGCGATATAGTTACTCTGTCTGTTTGTCGTGCTTTCATGCCGAAACTACCGAACCGTTTGGACCTCCCGCTCAAGGTGCAGTAGGAGATAGGGTCAGACTTTCACTGACTAAAATCCATTATGTTCCTGCTGTAGACCTTTGTTTACCAAGATCTTGTTGCCCAGACAGTCGAAAGTCTGACGAATAACATGCTACTTTTTACCCGTTTGCAGGAAGTTCTCCCGGGGTGCGAATGGAACCTAAGGGTACAGCTTAGTGGACTATATTTTACTAGAACTAGTTCCTGGGATTGCCCGGGCCATGGCTGAAACCGCAAGAAAAAGCTAGTCCTGATTATACACTGAGTAGTATTTCTGCTATTTCTTTACTAAAGTGACCCAGCCTAAGGCAATGGCTAGCCTTCATTGCGCCTTACATCTATCTATTGTTGTAATCAATAGTACATTGAAAGGCGTTGAATCACGACTTTTTGAACTAAGCTAATGAACATGAGATAAGTATTTAATTGTGAAGTGTTCGTTACTGACGTAATAAATGCGAAGGTTTTTAAGGGTCACTCTTTCACGCTAGACTTACTGAATGAATTTTGACGAAACTTGACAGTAATGTAACAATAAAAACTGGAATCTTATTGGATCTTATCTCGTGTTGGACGAGAACTTCTGGCCACAGGGCGTGTTCCGTCGCTTCCGGGGACAAGTGCCACAGGACCGCACAGTGACATAGTGCTCTATGCACTAGTAGTGCCAACATAGTTTTAAGTTTTTATATACTAACCATTTTGTAAGCATAAAAGAATATGTATGTTAGTCTTTAAGGTATATATCTATGGGCCAATGCAGCCTTAAAATAAAGGTTTTTGATTTGATTTGATTATGAAACTTACAATATCAAAATATTTGGTGTTAGATAGCACTTATCGAGGAAGGGTATAGGTTGTGCGAAATAGTAGAAAACCGCTAGCGGAAGCTAACAGGTCAATTATAGTTACATTTGTAATTTTTTACAACTTCCCAAAAAAGAAGGAGATGCTCAATTCGGATGTTATTTTTTAAGAACCACGTTCTATGTAACCTTCAAATACTCATCTTACACCATAAATTAAAAATAACCCATCAAATTATAACTAAAATTAATTCTCTACGGAAGTCTCACTTCCTTGTTTATTTATGTTTTGTGCGTGATAATTAAATTAACGTAAAGTCCATATAATAAGGTACCTAAGTTGTTCCGTTAATTAATTTATTCTGACAGTAACTTCCGCAACTTAATTAGAAAATGCGTAATAACCGATTCGGTTTTCGATCCCACCATTACATCATCATCTGTCTAGCCCTTTTCCCAACTAAGTTGGGGTCAGCCAGCTTCCAGTCGGAGTCTAACCGAATCCAGCTGAGTACCCAGTGTCCCACAATGAACGACCGCCTATCTGACCTCCTCAACCCAGTTACGCAGGCAACCCAATATCCCTTGGTAAGGCTGGTGTCTGACTTACTGGCGTCTGATTACACCTAACGACTGCCAAGGATGTTCAATCACAGTCGGGACCTACAGTTTAACGTGCCTTCCGAAACACAGTCATTGGTGCCTAAGATATACTCAGAAAGAACCTACATACAAACTTCGAAAAGTTGCATTGGTACTTGCCTGACCGGAATCGAACCTACACACTCATACTTGAGAGGTTGGTTCTTTACCCACTAGAATACCACGACTACTCTGCTACTCTACTAAATATATATTTCGTCTACTTCAAAGCTGCCACCTACGATTATCTGTGAAATAATCATTAACATTGTATCTAAAGATTTATGATCTAAGTAAATACAACTCAAGTAATATACACTTTATCCACATAGCAGCCATTAGACATTGCGCCATAGGAATCACGGAGTACTACTTCGAGTCCGAGTTGTGACACTCTAGTCATGTCGACTTATTGCGGAAATGTATAGTACATGCAGATTTTACTTGATATTATATTGTGTAGCTAAAATGCCTTGCGGTTAAGCGCCCGTGGCTTTAGATCTATTTGTACTTCTCTTGCAGGGATCCTGTCTGAAAAAATACTGTAACGACTTTATTGGAGTTTGGTAAGTACAGAGGTAGACTAGTAGGGCCTGAAAAAAGACATAGGCTCCTTTTTACCCGATTAGCGGCTAAAGCCAAGGCAAAGGCGGGAAGCAGTTCCCTCGGGATGCGGGTGAAAATCTCAGTTACCTATGTCTTCATTCAAAGTTAGTTATGTCTCTTGGGAAAAAAGATGAAACCAATTAACTATATACCCGAACTACTGCCCATACCGGGATAAAATACTGTAGTAATAAGAGTGTAGCTTTCCAACAGTGAAAGAATTTTTAAAATCGATCCAGTAGTTTTTAAGTTTATCCATTGCAAACAAACATAGGTAAAATTGTTGCTCTTTATAATATTAGTATAGATTTCATACGCGATTGGTATATGGGAGTGAACTTGTGAATGCGTAATAAAACTATAGTTTGGATTTTATAGTGTCTAAATAATTTACATCAAACCAATTAATCAATTTTCCTCATTTCTCGAATGCATACTATAGCAAGATCGGTATCCGATAGCTCTATTAAACGCTATTAAGTTAAATGACTTACATTCTTCGGTGATTACGACATTCTAAGTATGTGATATTGCATAGATATGACCCCCAGATACTGTTGGATTTTAGCGTAATTACTATTCAATATATTGAAACAAAAGTTTACGATATTATGTTAAAAAAACTTTAAAATAATAATTAAACTGACTTCGATAATATACCTAAAACGGTACTACTACGCTGAAAACCAAACGCGCAAGAATCGCGCATTATCGTAGGTATGTATCTACATACACATATATGTAGGTCAAACTGAGAACCAATTTTTTTAAGTCGATTAAAATAGTGTTTATCAAATTATTTATTTGCTCGTTTCAAAAAAATACGCAATGTCATACAAAGTTCTGTAACTACATATAATTTGACACCGTTCTACTGAGCGTGACGGTTAGTATTTAGTTACTTTAATAATTATAAATAATTTATAATTAATATGCATGCCGCTTGTCTAAAAATATAACTTATGCCGATTCAAAGAAACTCATTTATCTAGTAACTAGTTAACTCCCAACATCTTCTTCAATACTAACTAGATGCAGCAGACCAACTCAACCCAGTAACCTGAGCAACACGGTACACTCTGGTAAGACTGGTTGTCAGACTTTCAGGCTTCTGACTACCCATAACGACTATAAAAATCTTCACTGTAAGGACATCAACCAGCTCCGCAGGACATATTATAGTCCACAAGCATTTACACAGACAGAGGTGCACTCACTATTCCTTCACACTCATAGCCCGATGGGACGGCAATCCGACACCACCGGAGAGATATCAGGCGCAGGACCGACATTAACGTGCTCTCCGATGCACGGGTGTAGCAATCACCAACTACAAGACTCCGGGCTGCTTTCTAAGTTATTAACCAGCATAAGCGTAAGTTGAAATGGCAATGGGCAGGCCATATTGCTCGCAGAGCAGATGGCTAGACTAGCAAGCGCAGCGTAGGACGTCCACCAATAAGGTGGACAGACGTCCTTATAAAGGCGCCGGAAGACGCTGGATGCAGGTCGCTTCCAACTGGTACCTGTGGAGATCTAAGGGGGAGGCCTATGATCAGCAGTGGACGTCCTATGGCTGAGATGATGATGATGATGAACCAGCATAATAAATGAAGATTCCAGAAAATTTCAACTAAACGTCGTCCTTCTTTATTTCAGATGAAGCCACTCAAGCCAAACGCCAGAGACCAAGAGACATGTCTTTGGCAGAGCCACCGCATACCATGGAGATAGCTCAGATCCTGATATCCTTGCTGCACGCGTGGGGATTGGACCCAGATCTTGATAGGGTCTGTGAGTCCAAACTGGGATTGTTGAGGCCTATGGTAAGTGGTGATTCAGCTGTTATAATACCTCGGGGTTAGGCTAACTGTCTGCAGAAGCGGGGAGAGACTGTGGTACGGAGAAACTGAGAAATATTAGCCATGTGGGGTCTGCCAGCGGTTACACCCGATTTCCGAGGAAATTACTTACTGCAACCGGATAAAAAGGAGGATATGTTTATTACATACATACAAGCTACACTACATATAAGCTACATTACTGCGAAGTTTCATAAATCCAGCAGTTTTTGCATGAATGAGGAACAAACATCCACATGGATTGCTATTGGTTTATATTTTTCCGTTTCTCCGCACTCCAGAAAATAACTAGACTAAAAACTGAGTATCTCAAGATTCTATGCAATAAGACTCCAAAATTTTATCATTATTTAAAGAATAGGTCCCTTTTTTAATTAATGAACCATTCCCTGCAAAAATGTATAGGTATTGAAGTATCACTATTTGAAGAATAACTTCCCTTATTAAATCAACGAACCATTCCCTGCAAAAATTTCAACATTTTTCCCCAGGTCCCAGTATGCTTCGGCGTGGTATCCCGTCACGGCCACATGGCTGTCCAGCTCCCCACGTGGCTCGGCAGCTGGTCTGCAGCCTGTGCGTCCGCTCCCGATGACCCTCTCCTCATCACTTCTGATCTACCACCTGAGCTGGTGCGCCAGGAGAAGTTGACTAGGTATGTGGGAGATGGAAGTAATCTTTCTTACTTAACTGATTGAAAGAGGCGAGGTTTTCAGAATAACTGAACTTTACTGAACTATACATATTTACAAAATCGTAGACGTACATATACATATTATGGACTACACTCCATCTCCACGTTTCCATCTACAGATGGATCTACAGTGTAAATCAGAACTTTATGACTTCTAGGAATATTGCGAGAGCCGCTGTGTAGAAAGCATTTTTAGGTATCAGCGGGTGATGGATTAGCTTGAGAGGTATGGATTTAATACCATTATCTAGCCATTTACCAACTATATTTTGATTGGCTTCCAGTCGAAACTTATGCAGCTGAGTATTATTGTTACACGGATCGACTGCTTATTCAATCTTATCTACCCAGCTACCGGAGCAACCCGATAGCCTTTCCTAAGAATGGTTGTCATACATTCGAGCTTCTAACTATCCCTTACGAAATGATAGCCGGAACCCACCAATTCCGAAATTCCAAGACAACATAGCCAGCTGCCGATCCACCTACTGCGACAAGCATCATCATCATTCATCATTTATTTATTCAGTAACAATGCCCATTGTGTAGAATTACATAATATGCACTTGCAAGCGTTGCTTTACGTCATAAAAGTTCGACCCATTCTGTTTCTTCCAGACTGTTCTCCTCGAAGCTTCACTGGGAGTTAAGCACAACTCTAACAACCAACCATCTCCTCTCCATCGTGGCTCTCGCCAACACGCTGATATCCATGATACTTTAGCAATACCATACGATACAATACCAACTGTCATTTAACATCCTTAGCAATCGTTACGGGTAGTCAGAAGCCAGTAAGTCTGACGCCAGTCTAACCAAGGGGTATCGAGTTGCCCGCGTTGGGGTTGAGGAGGTCAGATAGGCAGTTGCTTCTTTGCAAAGCTCTGGTACTCAGCTGAATCCGGTTAGACTGGAAGCTGACCCCGACATCGTTGGGAAAACGGCTCGGAGGATGATGACATTACAATACAAGTTCTCTGTATTTCAGACTGTTCTCCTCGAAGCTCCACTGGGAGCTCAGCACAACGTTGACTACCAACCATCTCCTCTCCATCGTGGCTCTGGCCAACACGCTGATGTCCATGAGTAACGCCAGCTTCGTGCCTGAGCAGGAGGTTATCAGGAGACTGCACAGGTGATGATGATTCATACATAGATAGATAGATATACTCTTTATTATGTACACCAATTAAAATATGTTATGTATTACTATGTGTACTATACATAAAATACGAGTTATTTTTAGGGACTTTTAAGTCAGTCAATATAACCCTTTTAATGGTTTTTGTTTTGGTCTAGTAGTCGCATAAGGCGACTGCTGTGCATGGGTGATGATGCGATTCCCGTAGGGTCAGCAGCCTGGACTCTGGAAGTTGGTGATTAATACACCCGTGCATCGGAAAGCACATGTGTAAACTCTCTCCAGTCGTGTCGGATTGCTGTCCCCTCGGGGTATGAGAATAAAGGAATAGGGAGTGTACCTGCGTTTGCGCAAATGCTCGTGCACTCCTGTCTGCTGACTGATCTTCTAGAGAGCACAGTCCCCGTGGCCAACCATGTGTCCATCTGGCTACCATTATTAGTTACCAAAATTTTATTCTTTTTCAAAAAATCTTCTATAGTAAAACGATCATATCAATCATTCTACACCACACCTATAATCTACCCACCCGGGACGCTCACTCCTCTTGTCCCCAGACCGTCAACCAGGAGTTCCTCATCATGGGCGGCTGATGAGGAGAGGGAGGAGCAACTGGCCGCCCAGCAAGCTCACATCAAGCAGGGCTGGTCACTCCTGGCTACCTTGCACTGTGTTCTACTGCCGGATAAGGTGGTTGCCGCTGGTGAGTCAAAGTCAAAGGGTTTTATTTCATATAGACCTAACAGGTGCTTAAGTAACGTCAAGCTAGTTGCAAATTTCCAAAATGTGGGTCTTACGGTAAGGTGTGTTTATAAAACCCTTAGGAAAATTTTGAGTTATATAGGTGAAATAGCAACGATTACTTGTGAGATGACGGCAGATAGAAGAGTACGGAAGAAGAAAACATGCTGAACCGATCACAATGATGAGGTGAAATAGTGACGCTTTTAAGCGACTTTCTGCATGTCAGAAGTAGTATTTAGGTAACCTTCCGGGGCTCCGCACGGATGAGAGGTATGTATCCCGTGTTCTCGTATTTTTTTTTTTTCATCGTTTTTTTTTTTGACGTCTAACAAAACACACTCCTGTTTCGTCCCTAATTGTGGGGAGACATCTTTATCAGGATTTCTGTCCTTTTATTAATTACACCTAATCTAATGTAACATTAATTTTTCGAAGTATCACGAAAAAATAAATCTACATTTCTAACTAAATTCCATATTATTTATTTTTCAGGAGCAAAAAGCTTCAAGCGTCCTCAAGTGGAGATGCTGGCCCGTCGCTGGCAACATCACTGCTTGGAAGTCAGAGAGGCGTCGCAGGCGCTGCTACTCGCTGAATTAGGACGGTAAGAGAATATTAAATATAGTTTACCACCTTTTGAGCTTAAATATACGATACTTTTTTCCATGTTTGGGCACTGATCTAAATGTTGAAAAGAAATATGTTAGGAATTCTCGAAATATTATAGTTTTGTAATAAAAGTAACTTCTATTCTAAATGGGTACAACTGATAACCAATGTTTTACATGGAGCAACTGCTTATCTAACCTCCTCATCACAGTTAGCTGGGCAACCCTCAACGCTTTGGTACGACTGGTTTTCAGACTTCCATTTTTTGTTTGTAAATAAAGGCTCTCATAATAAACATCAATCTCTGAGTGAAAAATGCTATATTTTATCCCGCTGCGGTATAAAGTTCTGGAGTTGAAAATGACTTGTGTTCAAAGAAATCAATTTTAAATGCAACTATTCCACTATTTCTACCAAAATCACTAAATATTTCCCACTCTATCCTTTAACAGCCTAGGTCCGAAAGGGCGTAAGACGCTGGTGGACAACTGGGCGCAATTCCTGCCTCTATATACACACACAGAGAGTATCAACCCGCACGCAGCACACAAGGAACCCGCTGAGAAGGTGCAACAAGTTGTAAGTGTTGTTTGAAGATTTCTATACAATTGAATTTCCATAATGTAGGTAATGGATAGGGGTATAGAATAAAATCATTATAAAAGACAGATAGATTTTCATACAGAGTAAGTATTTAGAAAAATAATTAAATTGGTGACAAATGATATCTACCATGCCACTTTAATACAACACACTAAGGGTGAGTTTCACAATTTAACTATAACGATAATCAGCCGTATACTTGCCGCCCATTGGTCACATCGGTGGTTTGGCATCTGAAAATAGTTTGGTTATAATTATAGTTAAATGGTGCACAACACCGTAAAGCAAATCGTTACTGGTTAGTTTTTGTCTAAAAATAAAGGCAACATAAACTCTCTCTGGGTCCCAAGAAATTGAGATATTATAATTATTATAGTAATAGAATATTAAAAGCTTGTTTCTAACTTGTCTCAGATAAAATGCTCACTTAAAATCATTCATGAAATCAGCTAAAAAACCCTTTATTTAATATCCTATTTCTCTAACAGCAAGAAGAAGAATTTGAAGAAGAAGAAGAAGAGATTATCCGCAAGCCGTCGTCGTTAGCTGAACTCAAGCGCAAGCAGACTACCGCTGTAGTCCTGCTGGGAGTCATAGGCGCCGAGTTCGGACAGGATATTACTAGCGAAGGTAAATATTAGTTGTATTTTCTACCATCATCATCCTCCGAGCCCTTTTCTCAACTATGTTGGGGTCGGCTTCCAGTCTAACCGGGTGCAGCTGAGTACCAGTGCTTTACAAGGAGCGACTGCTCTATCTGACCTCCTCAACCCAGTTACCCGGGCAACCCACTTGGTTAGACTGGTGTCAGACTTACTGGCTTCTGACTACCCGTAACGACCCGTATTTTTTATTGTATCGACCATATTATAACGTAAATAAATTTCATTTCATATTTATATCAGTCAGTATAAAAAGTTAAGACTAGTGGGTCCCGGCTGTCATTTGAATGTCTTGTGTCTGTGGTAGTCGTTATGGGTACTCAGAAGCCAGAAAGTCTGTCAACCAAACTTACCAAGGGGTATTGGAGTAGGCAGTCGCTCCATGTGGCACACTGGTACTCAGCTGCATCCGGTTAGACCGGAAGCCGACCCCAACATAGTTGGGAAAAGGTTAGGCAGATGATGAACCTAATGAACTCCTATTGGGTCCACCAACTTCAGACACCAGCTGTCTTATTACCTAGAACTACCAAACTAGACCTATTTGGTACAACTATCTTTATTTTATGTCCATTCTCTTGAGCGTTAAGTTAACGTTATTGTTTACAATTGACATCACATAACTATGTATTTTGTTTCAGGAGCCGCAGGCAATAAGAGACGGAAAGATGGCGACAGTCGCAAGAGCTCCGTAGTCGAAGGTAAAATACATGCATACATACATTCTAAAGGTCAGACTTTTCTTAGAAGTCCAGATACACTTATAATCATCGTCATAAAGTTCCTATTCCTATCTTCCGGCTCCATCTTCAGATCAATTCGACAGTACATATACAACTGAATTGTTGATTGACACTGGCTCCTGTAACACAGGTCTCACCTAGCACAGGAGCCAGGGCTTCCTTTGTAATTGTATTTTATTTTTTATGCCAATAAAAAACATTTTTTTATTTTATTTTAATTGTCATCAGTACAACATAGAGCTGCCAATTTTCTTGAATATTCGATCCTTGGAAGATGGTTAAATTAGTTACTTCATTATGATGATAATGATGTCCTCCTAGCCGATTATCGGCCATCGGGAGATTAGCCAGCTGTGCAGGAAATATTATAGTGCACAAGCATTTGCTTGGACACAGGTGCACTCCCTATTCCTTCACTCTCTGCGCGCGATGGGACGACAATCCGACACCACCGGAGAGAGATCAGGCGCAGGACCGACATTTACGTGCTCTCTGATGCACGACGAATTCATTATATAGTTATGTGTGTTAAATTGATATTTCAGGTTTCACCCTAAGCTCGTCGAACAACTTAGGCCGCCTCACAGCGCTGGCCCTGACGCACCTGCTGCTGGCGCCCGCGTGCGCGCGCCTGCCCGCGCACACGCCGCTGCGGCGCGCCGCGGTGGACCTGCTGGGTCGGGGGTTCACTGTGTGGGAACCTTATTTGGATGTTTCTCATGTTTTACTTGGTAAGTTTGTCTAGCATTTTTTCTTGGGATATAGGTGTCGGGTTCCAGTAAAAACTACATATAATAATTTGTTATTCAAATTACTGATATAACTTGGTAAGTTTTTCATATTCCCACTTACATTATATTTTGCATTAAAAAGTTCATCGGATCATTTAAATTGTAGGAACTTGCAGAGTAAAACATAAACATCAAACGTATTACTTTGAGGTATAATATATTATTACCGTGATCGATAACACCTCGCCTCATATCGAATGCTAAATACTTAATTTAATACCAAACATTAAACGGCAAAGTACCATTTTATGAAAGTCATTTTTTTAAAGCTTGTACATTATAATATCACAATTATTATCTTTCAGGTCTCCTAGAAATGTGTTGCGATGCGGATAAACTGGTGCCTTCAATGACGTACGGCTTGCCGCTCACTCCGCAAGCCGACTCGTGCCGCACCGCCAGGCATGCGCTCACCCTTATCGCTACTGCCAGGTATTGTTGCAATTTTTTATGTATTAAGTTAAGGAAGAAACTAGATAAGTATTGATGTATAAAAAAAAAGATAAAAGGTGACGTAAAAATGACAATTATTTATATTGTTTTTTTTTTTTTGGAATAAAGAAATACATTTTATGACATACATACAATTATTTTGGTAAAATATCTGCATTTAATAGTATATCATGCTACTTCTATTTTAAATACTAAGGCCCAAGCCCACCGACAACACAAACGTCAGTTTTCTTATAACAATTGTTTACTAAGAATTTTCACGTGCAATTTTAAAGTACATATTCATTTTAGGTAAAACTGACGCTTATGTAGTCCGTAAACTAGGGCCTTATTAATTATTTCTTAAACATGCTCCTACATCTCTGGATTTTAATAATCTTTTTGACTATTTTTATTATTTTGCTACTTTAATTACTTTTAAAACACTCGATCGGATATATTGTGACTGGTTCCAAAGATTTTATTCTTCAAGCTGACTTTTTTATCCACATTTTCTTCCCACTTGACACAAATTAAAAACTACATTTTTATTTACCAGACCAGCAGCCTTCATAACAACAATGGCTCGCGAGGTAGCTCGCTGCGCCGCCGCCGCGCAGTCGGGGCAGCCCTCCCCCGCATACCTCGCGCTGCAGAAGGGACGGGCCGAAGTGCTGAGAGGCATCGAACTGCTCATAGATAGAATGCATAATGAAGTTGCTGAGTTACTTGTAGAGGTCAGTATAGTAATTATATAAAAACTGCAAAAAATATATAGTCTTCTCCCGAGCATTTTCCCAACTATGTTGAGGTCGACTTCCAGCCTAACCGGATGTAGCTGAGTACCAGTGCTTTACAAGGACAGTTGCCAGGGTAACCTAATACTCCTTGGTTAGACTGAAACTTGGTTAGAAATTCACATTTTTACTAGGTTTCGCCAGCGGTTTCACCTGCGTCCCGTGGGACGCATTTGCACGCCCGGATAAATAGTCGTCTATCTATAGTAATATAGGAGAGTTGCCTATATTGTACCAGTTAACAAACTTCATAAGCTATCACAAAAACTACTTTATTTTAAAGGAATACATTACTATAAATAAAAAGGTTGTTCTATTAGCAATAATTTTGTATTGAAAGAAAATGAGGAATTTAAAAAATAAATATGAAAATTAAAGTTTTTAAAACAGTCTCAAAAAGTACAATTAAGGAAACCGGTTTCCTTAATTGTACCATAGGTTTCCTAAATTGTACTTCATATTCTACATGAGATTAAAGTGATTCTTATTAACTAAAAGTACAAACATGTTTATGAAAAATATAATTCAAATATATTTTAATGTTAATTATGTACTTAATAAAAAAAATATGGAAAAGTATTTGGAATGAAATTTTTATTTTTCGGTTTATTTTTCAAACAATTTTTAAGTAATCTTGTGTCTTTTTATAATACTTTTTATCTTCTCCAGACATCTGAAAACATTTCAATCTAGTACACGTAAATTTACCGGTACATTTTATTGGTAGGTGCCAGGTGTGATAACACCTGGTACAAATTAGGCAACCCTAACTTTTATTTTTATATGAGCCGGCATTATAACCTCGAAATGTTAAACATAAAACAATAGTCTCAAAAAAGGTTACTAATATGTCTACTTTCCAAAAACATACATAACAGTTGCAGTGTACTTACCGTTGCTACAAGAAATCCTTAGGTAAACACCCATAAAATAATACTAGAACGCCGCAAAACATATTTTTGTTTACTACAATTTACTCTGTTGTGTTATCGAATCCAAAATGGCAGCGTTTGCGTCATTTTGGTAGTACTGTACTTTTTAGTGTTACCAATTTAAAACTAAACATTACAGTTTAGTAGATTTTGAGGTGGTACAATTTACGAGCCGGTCCAATTTATGCAACTCGACCCTACTTATGTTTTTTTTTTAATTGGACCAGCGGACTTGCAAGTGGCGTGTACAAACTCTTCAGCTTTATAATAATAGTATAAATGGTAATTTGAACCTTATTCCTTCACAGGTAATGGACATAATCCTGCACTGCGTGGACCAGTCTCACTTAAAGAATAAAGGCTTGAACGAAGTATTTCCTGCCATCTGTAGATACAACCAAGTGTCTCACTGTCCAGCTACCAGGAGAATTGCAGGTATGCCTTTTTGTATATGATTGATATTAGCCGCCTAGCCGCTTCCTAAGTATGTTGGGGTCGGCTTTCAGTCTAAACGGATGCGGCTGAGTAAAAGTGTGTCATATATAGCGACTGGCTATCTGACCTCCTCAACCCAGTTACTTATTGGCTTCTGACTACCCGTAACGACTGCCAAGGATGTTCAATGACAGCCGGGACCTACAGTTTAACGTGCCATCCGAAACAGTCATTGGTGTTTAAGATATATTTAGAAAGTACATACGAATTTAGAAAAGTTGCATTGGTACGCGCCTGGAATCGAACCCACGCACTAATACTTGAGGGGTTGGTTCTTTACCCACTAGGTCACCCACGACTTTTTTAAACAAATATTGTATTAAAATCTACGTTCTATCCCACAGTGGGCAGCCACACAGGCCAGCTAGCGATGTACGAGCTCCGTGCCGGACGCTGTCAGTCACTGGCCGCCCACGCCGGTCCAGTCACCGCCTGCGCCTTCAGCCCTGACGGACGCTACCTCGTGTCGTACGCCACGGCTGATAACCGGCTTTCATTCTGGCAGAGTACTGCTGGTAAGTGCTTAGATTAATGTAGTTCAATTCATAATTGTGTAGTTCACTTTATTATCGTGTAGTCCTCTTTATAATTATGTAGTGTATCAACTCGTAGTTCTCCTCATCATGTATTCCTATTATTATTATCGTGTAGTTTACTTCATCATCATTTAGTTCTCCTTATTACATAGTAGTCCTTTTTATCATCTTGTGGTCCACCTCATCACCATGTAGTGCTCTTTATCATCGAGTAGTCTTTTTTAGGGTTCCGTACCCTAAGGGTAAAACGGGAACCCTATTGTTTTCGCTCCTCTGTCCGTCCGTCCGTCTGTCACCAGGCCGTATCTCATGAACCGTAATAGAGAGTTGAAATTTTCACAGATGATGTTGCCGCGTAAACAACAAATACTGAAAACTAGAATAAAATAAATATTTTGGGGGGCTCCCATACAACAAACGTGTTTTTATGCTCATTTTCTAAATAATGGTACGGAGACCCTCGTGCACGATTCCGACTCGCACTTGGCCGGTTTTTTATCATTATGTAGTTCATCTTATGATTCTGTAGACAACCTCAGCATTATATAGTACTATTTCATCATTTTATAGTACTCTTTATTGTCTAGTAGTCGTTTTTAATAGTTTATAGTCTACCTCATTATCTTGTAGGCCACCTTATAAACATGTAGTCCACCTCATCACCATGTAGTCTACCTTATACTTATGTAGTCCACCTCATCATCATATAGTCCTCTCCATAATCCTGTATTACAAATTCTTACCACATTCTTCAATTCCAGGTATGTTCGGCCTAGGCGCAGCACAAACTCGTTGTGTGAAATGCTACAGCACCGCTCCAATGGCCGATGTGGCTCGTTTAAACCCCGCTCGATTAGCGAGGCTCGTTTGGACCAACTCCAGGACAGTCACTCTCATGCTAGCAGATGGATCAGAAACCCGATTTAACGTGTAAATAAATTTTCATGTCAATTGTATGAAGTTAGAATATTAACTGTTAAAAGAAGTTATAATTGTTGTTTTTTTGCTAGTTACTTGTTTCGCATAATATAATATGTATTGTATTGTAAACAGTTTAAATTTACTGTTTTTTTTTGTAATTCCGCTGAAACTATTATATTATTGATTTATATAATGTATCCTGGTGGTATATTCTTCACGCACAATATAATAACCATTAACATTTGCAGCAAAAAATCTATATTTTTATATCAGTTATGCTATCATCATCTTTAAAGAAATACCGTCGTACCACAGAAACTTTTAAACGTCAGTTTAACACTTGTCTAAAAAAAATCAGATTATGACGTTGAAATAAGGTCCATTTTGCAGCCACACTTTTTTAGACAAGTGTTCGACGCATGTTCAAGTTTTTGTAGTAAGACCAATATACTCTAAGTTTGTATTTCATAACCTTACTGAGCACCATTTAACTATAACGATAGCCGAACCATTTTCAGTTGTCAAATCGCCGATGTGACCAATGGGCGGCAAGTATACCTACGGCTGGTTATGGTTTGGTTATCGTTCTAGTTAAATGGTGCAAATCACCCTTATACTACTGAACTGATTCCAGAAACTATATCACTATTAAAAATAATCATATAGCCTGAATGCTCGTCTAAAACTAGTTAATAAATTAATACAATAAGTATTGTTTATCGAAATATACTTCTTTATAAATATAAAAATTAAACTATGTTTAAAACATATAAAATGTATGTTGTCTAATACTGTTACCATCCAAAATGTATATTAATGAATAACTTATTTATATTAATGCTTAATATTTTAGTCGTAAATGGAGCTTAAAAGATACACTTATCATATATTTGTTTGTATGATACAGGCTCCGAAACTATGGAACCGATTTAAAAATTCTTTCACTGTTGGAAAGCTACAGTCTTCCCGAGTAACATAGGCTATATTTTATCCCGGTACGGGCAGTAATTTCCCCGGAACGCGAAATGAAACCGCGGGAAAACGGTTAATAGATTTAATTTTCACTACAAACAAAACTTTTTACTTAGAAATGTTCTTGCGATAAATTAATGTTTGATAAATGAGTTTAGAACAATAATATTAAAGCGTAGCTTTCTTATTAAGCACAGCCTTGTCTATAATTCTGTAATATACTACAATTAATGTACGAATGCTTATTTGTTAATTACTATTATTATATCTAGTTGTCGCAAGCGCGGCTGCTGTGCACGAGGTCTTGGGTTCGATTCCCGCATCGGGCCGAAATCGCTTTGCTTTGTGGATTAAAGTTGGTGATTGATACACCCGTGCATCGGAGAGCACGTAAATGTCGGTCCTGCGCCTGATCTCTCTCCGGTGGTGTCGGATTGCTGTCCCATCGCGCTATGAGAGTGAAGGAATAGTGAGTGCACCTGTGTCTACGCAAATGCTCGTGCATTATAATATGTCCTGCGCGACTGGCTGATCTCCTTATATGAGAACAGCCGCCGTGGCCGAAGTCGGTCTTGGACGTATTAATGTTATTATTCTTGTGAAACTCGCCCGAGTACCTAAGTGTTGCCAGCACACAGTCATACTTAATGTAAAAAAGGTACAATAATGACTTTAAAAGTTATCATATTATTTCAGCGATAGGATAGCTAACTACACATTTCGTCACTATTATAGTTCGGCCATTCAGAGAATGCGTTCCTGACACGTCGCGATTGAACTGACGACGTAACTACATTCATTGATTATTGATATAATAATGTTGTTTTAATGCTCCTCAATTGTTAAAACGGTAAACAACCAGCAAAAATATTTTTATCGTAACTGCAACGCCATTGCAAAGTTACGTCGTCAGTTCAATCGCGACGTGTCAGGAACGCATTCTCTGAATGGCCGAACTATAATGTATAATTAATATAATTGTGTAATGTAAATTATTAATTAATGTGTGTAAATGTTAATTAAATAAATTAATGATTAACTACTATAACCCCACACTGTATTAAAATGTTATTATTAATAAACTGTTTATTTATTCCAAAGTTAAATGAAAAAAAATAATAAATTATGTTTGTTCTGCAAAATAAAGGAATGCATTTTTTCTTTTTTGTTGTAATATGTGACGTTTGGATATTGTAATGAAGTATTATTTAAATTGATGTTGTTATTTTGTATATTGTAAGGCACTGTAATCAATGTTATATAATAAATAAATATGTTACATTTACAGCTTGTTATTATTGCTGAGCCCATACTCATTAAGCTTAATAAGGTGATCTTCACACTGCCCCGCATCACGCTGCATCTTGCGTGTCGACGCACCTACGCGCGTTCCTGCGGGAGTGCAGATCTGCATCATCGTGCGGGTTTTTCGCGCACTCACGCGCGTAGGTGCGTTTTGTAAATTCACGCACAGCGGCTCTCACCGAGTTCCATTTTCAAATATACACGTCACGCCCATTCAAAATCACGCGCGGCACTGCGGGATTCAGTGTGCCATACCATGCGTCTCGCCCCGCACCTATGCGCGGGGGTGCGTGTTTCTCCGCGTGTATGCGCGTGACCTGCATGAACGCGCGTGGATGCATTTTCTTTCAGTGTGTTGGACTATGCATATTTTCCATACAAACGGAGATATTTACAAGCAACGGAAAAAAAACGCATCCACGCACTACGCTGCATCATGCGGGGCAGTGTGATAATCGGCTTAAGTTCGGACTCCGGGGAAAAAATGCAATTTACGCCTAATGTCCGGGTTTTTTGAATCTTTGTCCGGGTTTGGCGAAATTCGAGATGGCAGCCCTAACTAAAGGAAACCAATCTTGATATGACTTTTTACACAAATATAGGTCAGAAAAAATAGGTACAGCTACCAATCATGACGCTACGATCCTTGGAAAATGTTTAAATTAGTTACCTTAGTGGAGACCACCAAAGGCGGCCAACCGTCCCGCATTCTGCGGGACCGTCCCGTAATGACAGTTGCAATCCCGCATTGCAATATTTAATAAAATAGTAATAAAAATATGATTTTAAAAATAAATGTTAATTCGGTAGTGGTGTTGTTTGTTTCTAATTTAAGTACACCATTAACAATTCCAACAAATCCTAATTCTTATTGTGGATAGGGGTGGATGTCCCGCATTGACTTACTATAAAGTTGGCCGCCCTACACGCACTTATATTTATATATTTACAATACATATAAAAACTATCCTAGTAAAACATAAAAAAACCAGCCAAGTGCGAGTCGGTCTCGCGCACGAAAATATTTATTTTATTCTAGTTTTCAGTATTTGTTGTTATAGCGGCAACAATAACACATGATCTGTGAAAATTTCAGCTCTCTAACTTTCACGGTTCATGAGATACAGTCTGGTGGCAGACGGATGGACGGACAGAGGAGCGAAAACAATAGGGTCCCGTTTTACTCTCTGGGTACGGAAACCTAAAAACCAGCCAAGTGCGACTCGGAGTAGATTAAAAAAAAACATTGCACCTTGAGCCCTTTGATTCGAGACCTAAGAAATTCAGATTTCTGGACATACTGTTTTCAAAATCTCTTGAGACATTCGGATAATAATCTGACTGACTTCTTTTCTCCTTTTATTCCCTATTGTCTATTTTTAGGGTTCCGTACCCAAAGGGTAAAACGAGACCCTATTGTATTCGCTCCTCTGTCCGTCCATCCGTCTGTCACCGGGCTGTATCTCATGAACCGTGATAGTTAGAGAGCTGAAATTTTAACAGATGATGTATTTCTGTTGCCGCTATAACAACAAATACTGACAACTAGAATGAAATACATTATTTTGGGGGGCTCCCATAAAGGAAACGTGATTTTTTTGTCCGTTTTAAAAATAATGGTACGGAACCCTTCGTGCGCGAGTCCGACTCGCACTTGACCGGTTTTTTAAATTGTTGTCAACAAAAAAATTCGATGACGTTCCGCACCTTGCTTTTTGGAGATTTAAAAAAAGAAAAAGAAAATCTCAAGTAAATTTTCGGTAAAAGCCGATTTTCCTTGCCTGTATCTTAGGATCTTCCCTCCATACTCACAGCACTAGTGAGTGAGTGAACTATTCACTATAGTCAGCCAATCAGAGGCGCTCAACGAATTTGTCTTGTTTATTTCAAACATCGATTTCAAAACTTTGATTACCTATTGCCATAACCAAAAATAGAATAGAATTTGATTACATATATAAATGTCAAAACAAATATATTCGCAGAATCGTCAGTGAAAAGTTACAACAACTTCACTATTAGTCCGCTAACGATTTTGTTTATTACTGACTCAAAAGTTCATTATAAACTGACCCACGTGCCAAGGTGTTAAACTTAAAGAACATTTTCTCTGGACTAGATACCGAGTGGGGTTTATTTTATATGTTCTGTGATACCCAAATACCCGCAATACCCAAGATATAAATCAAAAATCTCGTGGATTCCTTTGCAAATATATTGAAGGAATCTAGCTTTTGAAAGAGGAATATTCTGATACCTACTTGACTGCCTTTACTGCCAAAACGGTCATCTATTAAAACCAGAATAATATTGGTACGTTGGTGCCTCTCTGAAGTGTAAATATGTGTCCTTTCCTCCTTTCTAAGGCTGATGAGGAAGAAATAGAAGGTGATGGGTCAATGGATCTTACGGGCGCTGAGCTGCAAGCTGATGAACAAGATATTGACATGGACGACGAGGAAGAAGAAATTGAGGTCTGGACTGAGCTAAAACAAAAGAAAATAGATGCTGCACTTCTTACGTTTATTATCAGTTCGTTACAAAATGTTTCAGTAGTAGTATGCTTACGTGGATTATTAGCAACTCATGAAAATTACGTTATACCAGAATGTGAATATATAGTCGAAAGAATCCTTCCTCATATGCACAATGCTTGTTTTAATGAGCTGAAAGCAAGTATACAAGAAGCAAGTTCAGTTTGTCTTTCTATTGAACAATGGAAAAATATTGAAAGCGAAAATATTATATCAATCACTGCCCACTACGTAAACTCTGAATTTGAACTAAAATCTATTTTACTTAAATGCTGTGAATTTTACTTTTATGATGCTGAAGAAAGCATAACATTTTTCAAGGAAACGTGTAATGAATGGGACATTTTGGGCAAAATAAATGGTTGTCTCTATAACAGAAATTCAAAATACTCTACTAATATCAAGGAAGCTTTAAATTTGTTAGGCTGGGATGACTATGTCTGTGCAGCTCACAAACTAAACTTAATCCTGAAGAAGTCACTTGAATTATTTAAACCAATTTTGGTAAAAGTGAAGAAAGTAGCCGTACACTTCCTAAATGACTCCACAAGTATGTCGAAGTTGAATTTTTATCATCAAACGGACGAGGATGAACCACAAGACATAATGGATGCTCTCACCCGTGAGGATATAACCTACGAAATGATTGAAACATTTCTAGAACTAGAAGATACTATCGCTGCAGTATTAAATGAAAACGAGTCACCTCTGTTTACTGACGAAGATTGGAGTAAACTTAACCAATTATTCAGGTTATATGAACCTTTATCAGAAGCAATTAAACAATTAGGTGCCGGAAACAAATATGTGTGCAGTTCAATTATTATACCTACTATCAATGTTTTACAAAATTCATTGCAAGAGATGGATAACAGCCTAAACTTTGAATATGTACATGAGGAAATAAAATGTTTAATGGAAATATTAAATAAGCAATTTGACGATATTGAGTCTGACCGCAACTTGGCTATGTGTACTTTATTGGACCCTAGGTACAAAATGTCTAAGTTTAAAGACAGGAATGCTGCTGACGCGGCCAAAGCAAATTTGGTGGCTGAGGTACAAAATCTTGTGAACCTCAACAGTATTTCTGATTCGGGGAAGACGGAATCTGGCGAAGACAATGAAGGAAATGTAATTCCAGAAAAAGGTTTAATCAATGATTCAGAAGATATTTTAGTGGTCGCTCAAACAGAAACAGACCAGTACATCCAAGCTGATTTAACTGATTTAGAGCCAAGCTTATGGTGGCAAAATAATCAGGAAAAATATCCCCACATCGCACAGTTATTTAAGACTAAATGCAGTATTGTCGCTACCTCACTTCTTAGTGAATATTTGTTTTCAGAGAAAAATGGTTTTTTAGTCCATAATAGGCAATTATTATCACCGGACATAGCTAAGTATCTGGTATTTTTAAAAGAAAATGTAAAGGATGACAATGATTATTTTAAATTTATGCCTTAAGGTTGTTTTTGTAACTTAACATTTGTAGCTACTATTAAGTGCCTTTAAAAAATGTCATACCTACTTGTTAAATTATTCCCTTATTTTTGTATTAAGCCTACTGTTAGTGTGTTAATTAATATTATAATTTAAAAAAACTACTAACCTCCCCACTCAGGGACATTTAATGGTTACTTAAGCCATTCCTTAGTGACGGATTTGTATGACATTCCGTCACTAAGGAGTGACTTAAGTAATCATTTACAGCCTTACTTATAAACGTGAATTAAATAATAAGTAATACTTAAGAGCTGTTTCAGAAAATTCTTACTTATAAACGTTGCTTAAGCATGTCTTAACTAACATTTCATCACTACTTAAGACTTTAAGTAGTAACTACTTAAGACTAAGTAGTGATTAATTAAAATGTTGCTTAGAAAGTGATTAGAGATTTTTATAAGGGGGTAAATGTCTCTGAGTGGGGAGGTAAGAGACCTGCCTAAACCCTAACGAATACTATGTTAAAACCGCATCAAAATCGGTCCGGTCAAACGTGAAACAATACATTAGTGCAGAGCCTGAATTTGATTCCAATTTTTACTCATCATGTGATTGTTATTTGCCTAAATGTTTTATTTAACTTAGCTATCTATAAGAATAAAAAACTGTAAAGGTACGTTTTGAATGCCAGCTGCCTACTGCACTTGCAGCGACAGTAGGATTTTTTTTAACAACGTCAAAAATCAAATGACCCCTCTCGCTGTGGATTAGCAGCGGTGAGGGAGTGCCAGACTCTTACTGACTAAAACCCGTCGTGTTCCGTCGTAGGCCTTTTATGTACCAGGGCCGTGGTAACTCTTTCGAACAATCCCGCAGCACAGTAGGAATTCAGTCGAGATATCAACCGAAAGCTGGCAAGTAGTGCAGCTGCGGTTGATTTCACGCAGTCACCTGTGGTCGGCAGCTTGGTTTCAAAACATACCATTAAATTTTTTAAGTTAAAAACGAAATCTATATTCGTTGTCTTTTTGATTTTTTTATTCTGTCTTTGTTACTAAGAAGTAAGAACTAAAGTGTAGCTATCTAATTTAAAATTAGAATTTGACACAATAAATACTTCCTCTTGTTCTATAAATAAACTTTTTATTATTTAAAACATTATATTTCCCAACTTTGTTAAGTTCCAGTCTAAAAGCGCCTGCAGCTTTGTACCAATGTGCCACATGGAGCGACTGCCTATCTCACCACAACTGAGTTACCCAGGCAAACCGATATCCTTTGGTAAGACTGGTTGTCAGACTTTCTGACAAACTCAATAACGACTGCCCAAGATGTTCAAATGACAGCCGGGAAAAATTTATCGTACTTCCGAATCACGGAAGAGCTAGTCATGACAAAATGGTCACCCATCCAACGACCGACCTCGCTAGACTTTCCTTACCCTCATTCCATCTCTGTATAGGTCATCGGTGAGGGGAAAGGCTGATGATGATTATTACTATAGACGCCAGCAGGTCAACCTACCCGAATCTGTAAAATTTTACCAAACGAACATTAATCTTCTATTGTGATAAGCTTGAAAATCTATTGAAGAAAGACAGATGAAGGTAAGTTGATGTGCTGTCGTCTCTACCAGGAAAATAATGAAGTTGGAATTAAAACCACATTAATCATACAATTAAAAAAAAAACAATTTTTTTTCAAGATTTTTATTTGATGATTAAGTACAAAAACTTACAATTAGGTTAGAAAAAAAAATGCTTTTATCTATGAAATCAATTGCATAAAAACTCAGAAATATGCAAAGGTCATGATATTTAAGCTTAACTTACATTTATTTATTACAATTTTTATCTGTTTTCAACAAAAAATTGAAATATAAATTTTAACAAAAAAAGAAAAAAAAAAAAGAGAACAGACCATTCTCGCTTAACGTCTGGTGTGTCAGTGATTAACATCTTACCTATGAACAATTAAAATTAACAAAATTAATTGAAAAAGAAAACTAATTTCTAAAAAATGCTGACATACACATATGCAGGTCATACACATACACAGATACAGGTCGAAATTGATCTTTTTTTGAAGTCTGTTAAAAACAGCCGTTTTGTTTGAGTACAGTTTGATAGCAAAGTAAAAAAATGGTAATAATCTTAGTATCATCATCTCCCGAGCCTTTTCCCGAATATGTTGGGGTCGGCTTCCAGTCTAACCGGATTCATTTGAGTACCAGTGTTTTCAGTGAAAATAATCGTACTATATTATGTTAGAAATAAGTAGGATCTAATTATTCTTTACATTTTATTTTTAATTATTCTTTAAAATATGATGTTATCAGTTTAAGTTATATAATATAAAAGCACTTATTGAATATTGAAAATAATATGCGCTTTTTGACATGCACGCACGAAGGTAAAAACACAATATTTATTTGTTATACCTCTAAGTGGCAATTCCATGTGGTATTCAAACCAGTGTGATAAATTGTCAACCTAGTATTATAATATCATCTCCATCATCTCCCGAGCCTTTTCCCAACAATGTTAGTGTCGGCTTCCATTATAAAATCGGTGGGATTATAAAATCTAATAGTGACCAAATAATTAATATTTTTCGACCATTCGAATAGGAACGGTCCTCAAGCACGACAAGAAAAGGCCGCGAAAATTACAATAAGAGGGCAACGGGGACAGGAGCGGCTGAAGGGTGGTGAAGACGCCAACTCAGATCACTTGCCCAGCATCACTGACCCACTCGCCACTTAGGCTACAAAAATGTGGATTTGTACGCAACAAGCGTTTACAAGATCTAGACGCCAAGCGCCAAATACGGAAGACCCGACCAAAGCCCTCCTACAAATACCACACTACTACAATTGTGTGCCATGTAGATCTCAGACCTTCAGATCGAAGTTCGGTTTCGCTAGCCACATTAGAGCCTATCATAACAACGACCCGGGTTAGACATTTAGGAGTCGCCGCTTAGACGACATGATGAAAATGATGATGTCCACCCACGTCAGATTTTTTGTAGGACAGATAATAATCGGGCCGATTTTTTGTAGGGCTATCTGACAAGGTTCTCTTTTACAGATTTTATCACTTTTATATTAAAAATATTTAATCCCGACTTGTGTCTATTTTTTCCCTATCTCTCCTATAACGGGCTTGCTGGAAGAGATTTTATTGTTCTGTTTTGCTTCCTGTCTCATAAACTGTTAAATAAATATGTAGGAAGTATGCGTTGCTTTTTTGATAAGTGTTTTTTTTTTCTCCTACAAAAAATCGGTCACCGATTGTCGGACGTGGGCGGACAGGCCTCGTAGTAGACGAGGCATTCCTCCTAGCAGAGCTATTAACCCTGTTCTAGCGACTCCACTCTGGCCGGCCAATGAAGGCAAGCCAGAGGCGGGAGACCTGTCCCTCGTCATCGTTTGCAGACCGGAGGTGAGGAAAAGTATCCTCTCCCTGGAGCACTCGGTACACCATCAAATGACCCCCGCTCTGGGCGCAGCGTTCTTCAATCGTTAGAAAATTAGGGAAATAACTATTTAGTTTATTTAGTAGGGAAATAAATAGTTAGTTATATTTTTGACATTCATAAGTGCTTGTAAAGGTCTAAATGAAATAAATGATTTGACTTTGATTTATAGAAATTAAATTAATATAAAACCTCACGAGGCTCTCGTTAGGCCTAGTCAGTGAAGGAACTGATTCAGAAGGCGGTACTCCTTAAAACAGAGCGAACCGTGATGAGGTTTCTGTCTCTGGGGCCCTAACCACAGACAATAGACTCTGTGCCCAATATAGGTCTAATATTTAAAAATATATGGAAATGTGTAATATATTGAATACTAGCATCTGCCAGCGACTTCGTCCGCGTTAGATTTGGACTTTTTGCAAAGAGAGGAAGAAATAATAGTCACCAGCCTATCCAATTATCTAAATCTATGCGTACCTAGCCTATTACAACTTAACCCAAAAAGAAATAAAATGTATTATAATGTATTGTATTTAAACGCTACCAAAATAACTATTTAGTAATCTGTGCTAATACTTACATATTTTATAAAATAACAACCAAAAGAAACTTAAAAATACATTATTTGAAGACTAATAGTGGCGCTGATAAGCAAGGTTTGTTAATATCAATTATTGCCAATCAATAAAGTCGAACACTCTGAACATCTATTCGCATCAACAGCCAAATATACGCGTAGCCACCGCGCCGCGAGCCGCAAAAAGAATCCTTATAAGCATGATTCAGTACTCACGCGCGATGGCTTGTTAGCGTATTTCATGTATAACTTTGGTGTTTCTTTACCGATTTATATGATTCTTCTTTTATTGAATAGGTAACTATTAGTGCAGTCATTGAAGCATTATTGCTACGATTTTTTTTACTGTGAACCGATTTGAATGAAATTTTGGAATTAGGTTCATCTTACCCTTAACCTTAAAAGTGAATATGATTTGAACTCCGCCACCCCCCCTGGGGGTGGTTGCCACCCCTTCTTTGGGGTGAATATTTTTTTTGCAAAATAACCTCGGATATCGATAGAAGACCTAATTTTAAGCAAAAGTTGTCTGTAAAGTTTAAAAAAAAATCCAATACTTTTCAAGTTATTGGCAATTGAAAATTCGCAATTTTTTCACGTTTTTCATCGGTTTTTTGCAAATATCTCCAAAAATATACGTTTTATCGAAAATGTATAAAGAACAAAATTGTAGCAGGTAAAACAACGAACAATCAGTTTTTTTATAAAATGTCCTAAGTGCAATATTAAGCTAGATATTAAAGATCAAAGCCGTTTTTTATTTTGTCTGAAATTTAATCGTTGTGGTCAATGCCATGTACCGGCGAGTAGATGCATTTTATAAATTCTAATAAAAATGGGTTTTGTAGTGCTTGAAATAAGCTTTAAGATGAGCACTATTAAAAGTCTTTTGCACGTAAAATATGTGAGCTGTATTGCAAATAAGGGGAGCATCTTATATTTTTTCTTTTAAATCAATGGGTTTCATAAGTGCCATTTCCACCAAAATTAAAATTAATCGTATTCCGCCTAGGATTAACTTTATTATGAAGAGTTTGATAGATAGTATCAGTTTGGCTGCTTCAGGACAGATATTTTTCAAAAAAGTCGCGATTAACGAAAAGAAAAAAAATTCAAATTAAAGAAAAACCCACTTGTTTTTCATAATATCTCAAAAATTACGACAGATACGTATAAAAAGTGTACTGATAAAAAAATTAGGTATTTTTCTGATAAACAATTAGGTTTGTTTGTTTTTTCTGTCGAACAAAAATTGACGGAGGTATGATTGTTTAAAGAGCGCGTGGCAGCGCAATCACAGCCTCTCTTAAGCCCTTTAACCCTTCACCGTTTTAGAAAAAAGTTCTTTACTATATATTGCAATGATGGATGTTGTAGCTCTCTTAATTACTTTTACAGTGGTTTTTTATAAATTGTGATAGCATGAAAATTGAAGGAGTTACGGTCCAAAAACTTGTCATATTTTTTTCTACTTAGTAACTGAAAACTTCGGAGTATCAATATTTGGAGCAATGTGAAAGTAGGCAGTATAATAAAGAGTCACAACTATTGTAATGTGTTTATATGTAACCGGAAAATAATAAAACTCGTAAATTGATCAACTTACTAAAATAATAGATGGCATAAACTACGTCGATTAAATTTCAGACAAAATAAAAAACGGCTTTGATCTTTAATATCTAGCTTAATATTGCACTTAAAACAGTTTATAAAAAAAAAACAAATTGTTCGTTGTTTTACCTGCTACAATTTTGTTCTTTATACATTTTCGATAAAACGTATATTTTTGGAGATATTTGCAAAAAACCGATGAAAAACGTGAAAAAATTGCGAATTTTCAATTGCCAATAACTTGAAAAGTATTGGATTTTTTTTAAACTTTAAAGACAACTTATGCTTAAAATTAGGTCTTCTATCGATATCCGAGGTTATTTTGCAAAAAAAATATTCACCCCAAAGAAGGGGTGGCAACTACCCCCAGGGGGGGGGTGGCGGAGTTCAAATCATATTCACTTTTGAAATTAAGGGTAGAATGAACCTAATTCCAAAATTTCATGCAAATCGGTTCACAGTAAAAAAATTCGGAGGTTAGACCGTATTTTTCGCTTCAATGACTGCACTATATGTTATCTTTTTAATTAGGGGTGAGTGAGATGGTTATAAACGTGTAAGTAGACAAATATAATCAGAAAACTCCGAACTGCTTAGTTATCGAAAGTTACACGTGTTATTGTAAGTCAACCATGAAAGATAGACATATGCTCTCGTGGTATTTTTTACATAATTTTAAGGAGAACATTTCCGTCATACATGGTTTCTGTATAGCTTTAACCATTAAGGCTGCGCACGCGACAGAAGCTTAAAAATGGAGTAAGTTCTCCCGTTTTCCTAACATTTCCCTTCACTGCTCTGCTCCTATTGATCGTAGCTTGATGAAAAGTATCCTATAACCTGCCCAGGAGTATGAAGAATAACTGTACCAAGTTTCATTAAAATCCGTCGAGTAGTTTTTGTTTCTATAACGAACATAGAGATAGACAGGCAAAAATTTTACTGATTGCATTTTAAGCATCAGTATCGATCACTAATCACTCCCTGATAGATATTTCGGAAATTATTAAATTTACAGAATTGACCTCTCTACAGATTTATTATAAGTATATATATGTATTACATACTGGCATCTAGACCGATTGTTCTTCATAAGATTAGCCAGCTGCATATATCAGTTACGACCGGAGAGAGATCAGGCGCAGGACCGACATTAACGTACTCTCCGATGCACGGGTGTATCAATCACCAACTTCCAAACTACGCGATTTCGGCCTGAATTGGGAATCGACCAGAGGCTACGAGGACAGCAGTCAGAGTTAGGTGACTGCCTCGTTGGTCTAGTGGTCGCAAGCGCGGCTGCTGTACCTGAGGTCTCGGGTTCGACTCCTGGGTGGGGCCGAAATTGCTTTATGGGTTTTTTTTTATGAGAACAGCCGCTGTGACCGAAATCGGCCGTGGACGCCATTATTATATATAATTAGGGCGCCCACACAAAACTGCGATGCGATGCTATTTTGTTCGGCAGCCTGTTTGGTACTGTAACCATATTTTCAAGTGTATTTGACGTGTTTTTAGGATTTGTAAGATGGATCGCAAAAAGGTTAATTTCACTGCTGTTATTGTTAAATAGGTATAAAAGAAAAAAAAACAGGCCAAATGCGAGTCGGACTCGCGCACGAAGAGTTCCGTACCATTATTTATAAAACGGACAATAAAATCCCGTTTGTTGTATGGGAACTCCCCAAAATATTTATTTTATTCTAGTTTTCAGTATTTGTTGTTATAGCGGCTAGAAAAATACATCATCTGTGAAAATTCAGCTCTCTAACTATCATGGTTCATGAGATACAGCCTGGTGACAGACAGACGGACGGACGGACAGAGGAGCGAAAACAATAGGGTCCTGTTTTAGGACCCTTTAGGTACGGAACCCTAAAAAAAGATTCTGGGTTCATTCATTTATTACGATTACGAACTCTGGTGGGAACTATTTTACTTGAAAGTACTTTATTATAGATATGTATATTATTTTATAAAGAGCAAATCCTAAAAGAGCTTTTCAGTTTATTAACATGCCTCATGCGCACAAAAACCCTACTAAACGGTTGGCCGGACAAAATCGCATCGCAAAAATTAATATCGAGCATGAATTTTTTTGTGGGACCCCTTAACAAGATAAGATATATAATTATTACATAAATGCTATATATATTTAAGACTAGGTCTAAAAAGGAACTTTTTAGGAATAATTCGGTTAAAAGTTGCACTGAAATAACAATATTGTTATTATTTACCTAAAAACGAACTAAAAAAAAACAAAAAAAAATGCAACAATATTGTTGTAAAACTATGTGTACTAAATGAGTATTTAAAAATGTACCATATACACATTTTGATAGCCTTTCAAGTGGATACCGGATCGGTGAGCAACCCAATTTATTCTATACTAGATTTTGCCCGCGACTTCGTTCGCATGAAATAGACTTCCGACAGATTTCGGCAGATTCCGGATTGACCAATAGATGGCACTGTATGTCCGGGATAAATTTTATTTTTTGTAATAAAAACTATCCTATGTCCTTTCTCAAGTGTCTTTTCTTCACGCCTAAACTACTGAACCGATTTGTGTAAAATTTGGTACAGATATAGTTTAGAACTTGAGAAAGGACATAGGATAGTTTATTTATTTACAAAAATTAAAATTTTAAACTAAACATCTGCCGGAAGTCACTATTCCACGCGAACGAAGTCGCGGGCAAAAGTTTGTGTAAAATAATTCTCTCCGAATAAATATCAGAGATAATTATTGAAATAAAATTACTTTATCATCATGCAATTTCATTGCCATTTATCACAATTTACTTACAGTAAAAGTAAAAATATAAAATTAAAAAATATATACAAAAGCCATGAAAGCTGAGTGCTTAGTGCGAGTTTTCGTGAATTTTTTTACGGACTCACATGAGAGCGCGTATACTAAGATTTGTATGGAACAAAAACAGCTCCACCTAGTGTCAAAAATTGGAACCTGTTTTTGTTCCATACAAACAGTGTTGCCAACAGTTGTAGAAGCTTACCACCAGAGTCAACTTTTAAAACCACCAGAAAACCACTAACAAAAATTTATCCCACACTTAAAATCACCAAATTCACCACTAAAAAAATATTGTTTATATTTTATTGTAACCTAAAACAATTTAATCATCCAAAGATGTACTCGGCAACGATAGAAAATTAAAACAGACAAAGCATTACATCTGTTTAGCAATTCATCCGACCCGATCCGAATCCTTCACAAATTATAATCGGCGTAGTAGTTTCACAAATTGTTTAGTTACGCATTTGACCAATGAATGAGTACTTAATATAATTATATAGTAGTCGTTCACCTTTTTGTTTTGTAGATGCTTTTTTGACATTCCGTGAGACTTCAAATCTCCATAGTAACTCCTTAAAGTTGTACCACAAAACTTACATTTCGCTACTTGACCCGCAGTACTTTCAACATTTCGCCACTAAATAGGGGACTTAAACCACCAGTATTAGTGGAAAATCCACTAAGTTGGCAACACTGCATACAAATCTTAGTATACGCGCTCTCATGTGAGTCCGTAAAAAAATTCACGAAAACTCGCACTAAGCACTCTGGTCTTTATTTTTCACGGTTAGTCGTTTTCCAGGTTTTTCACCAGTGTCCTGTTAAAACTGTTGCCCTTACCGGGATGAAATATAGCCTATGTTACTCGATTTGTTTGTACTCTAAATGCTCCGAAACTACTGGACCGATGTCAAAAATTATTTCACTGTTAGAAAGAAAGCTACACTCTTCCAGAGTAACATAGGCTATATTTTATTCCGGTACGGGCAGTAGCTCCGGGACGTGGGTGAAACACAGGACAACTAATCGTCATCATCCTCCGAGCCTTTTTCCCAACTACGTTGGGGTCGGCTTCCAATCTAACCGGATGTAGCTGAGTACCAGTGCTTTACAAGAAGCGACTGCCCTATCTGACCTCTTCAACCCAGTTACCCGGGCAACCCAATACCCCTTGGTTAGACTGGTGTCAGACTTACTGGCTTTTACTACCCGTAACGACAGCCAAGGATGTTCAATGACCGCCGGGACCTACAGTTTAATGTGCCATCCGAAACACAGTCATTGGTGTCTAAGATATATTTGGAAAGTACATACAAACTTAGAAAAGTTGCATTGGTACTTATACAAGATAAGTTGGTTCTTTGCGTACTAGGCCACCACGACTCCCTCGGTTAATAGGAAAAAGTAATATCATCCTCCAAGTTATCATCGCTGTCACTATCAATTTGATCAGGCAACATTTTTTTTCTGTCATCTAGAATAACTGATTCTTCATCGGAAGTAACTTCTATGTTCTCTATGTCATAAGCTATCCATTTTTTGATGGCTACATCCCTTGTTAAAGACAGCCAGTTACTTGCTAATACTTTCCAGAGCTTCACTAGTATGTACTGACCTTTATTTGAATGACAAGATTTATTCAAACTCACAACTCCATACAACTCAAAATCGAAACCGTATTTTGTATCATTTGCGTCAGCTGAAAACTTTATATACCTTTCTTTAATTACAAGGTCATACTCATCAACTATTATTTTGATTTTTATTGTAACCGTATTATTGTTTTGGCACCAAAGCAATTTGGGTTTGCTAAGTTCGTCAGTCTTAATATTTTCTGTTTTTAAAATAGGATTATTGTTTAATTTAATTTCTGTTCTGTCTTTCGTTCGTTCTTTCTGTGTCTCTTCTATAGGGGCAGCTAAAGTATTATCATTCCATTCCGTTTCTGGAAGTTCTTTTATGCCCACAACTTCGGCTAAAGGGATAGAAGATAGTTTCCCTTTATCATCAGAAACCAGTTCAAATTCATCGGAATCATCGTCCGATCCTACTAATGGAACTGATCTTATAATATTGTTTGAGGGTTTCATGGAATTAGGTTTGTTATTTACTTCAGAAGTTATTACTGTCCTAATTGGAGGTAAAGCCACATTTTTCTGCTCAGTTGCTCGCATAGTATTCAGTTTGTCATATACACTACTAGGAGATGTTATTGCTGGTCTTACTAGAGACACATTTTTCTGCTCCGGTGCGTCATCAGAATCAGAATCAGACGATTCTTCTGACTTTCTTTCAAAACCTAAATTGTGTAGCAGTTCAAATTCTTCGTTTTCCTCAGCCAAATTTTTATCGACCAACATCTGGTTTATAATAACATCTTCTGTGGAATACGTGTCTATTAGGACAACGCCGTATTTGTGACCTTCAGTAAATTCAGCTTTTTCTTTAGTGAAATATTTAGTGTACAATTGTTTGTGTTTATCGAGCGAATCGAAACACGAATCTACAAAGAAGTTGGTGCTAAAGTCCGTCCAACTATCACCGAATGGTTGAATGCCTATTAACCTACACTCTATAGCTTGGAATGGTAATCGCGTAATGAGTTTTTCAGTGATCGGCAGTATTTTGTTAACAGAAACGTCACTCGATTCAGCTTGATCAACAAAGAAACATTTGACTTTACCATTTTTAACTTCACTGTCTATCCTGGCTCTTTCATAAGTGGCGTCACCAGGCAGTTCAGCTATAACTATATCTCCAACATTTAAGTTTTCTACAGGCTCGGGATTTTCATTAACATATTGCTTAATATCACTTACTAAGGTGTTTAAACACGAGTCAAATTTAACTGGCCTCACAAAGAATTTCCATGGGCTCTCAGCATCCACAAAGAACACTGAAGAAAATTGTCCGCTCTCCAAATGTGCCCATCTTGGTTTAGGCAATATTTTAATAGGATTTGGCTCTTCAATGCGAATGGGTTCTTCTTTAATCTCCTCACAAGCATAATCGCATATTTTACGTAAGTTTTTAATATGATCAGGATTTTGCATAGCGTGATTATCCAAGAGTTCCTTTCGAAAATCACAATAGACAACCACTTCTTCTAAGGATGACAAATTCTGACACGCTTCCAGTGTATCTACTAAAATTACGTTACCTACGACCATAGTTATTTGACCCCTCATATAGAGGTCTTCCTTTTCCTCAGTAATTTTTTTTAACTGGTACTCAGCTAGCTTGGAGAATGTTACGTCTTTATCCTGAGGTATAAGATTAGCCAGTATGACAGTAACAACGTGGGTTTCTATACCCTTTAATTCATCTGGCAAACAGTAGAGCCAGGTGTCGCGAGCTATTTCGTACCTTTCTTCGTCGATAAGTTTAACTAGTAAAAGAGTGGGTCTGTTGTTTGTGGTTTTTAATACTTTAGCGATCTGACAACGAGCAAACAGATTCTGTTTTAAGGTAACCGCGCATATGTCTCCTACTTTAGGAACGCCGTACAGCCTCCTATTCTCTTCTTTACTGAAGTACATACCCATTTTGAAAGACAACAAGCTATAAGTTTGTGCGTATTTTACGGTATTCGTTTTAGTGATGCAAGATGTTATTCTAGCAGAATAATATATAGCTGAGTGATAGTGCAGTATTTGGAAGATAATAGTACCTTCTTTCGGCATCCAAGCCTTAGGCGTGTCGTAATCTTTAAATATAGCATGTCTTTCCATACAGTTCCAAAAATCTGGACATTTACCTAGTGACAAAAGTTTTTTGCAAATTGGCACAAAGTTTTGAGCTTTCTTCAGATTCTTTTCGGATAAAACTGTTGAGCTTATCTCATTTAATACTGGTGATACATTATTTGTACATCTTTTGATAAAATGAAGAATCTTTGGCAATTGTTCTATATTAGTATCGTCGAGCAATATTTTAATTTTTATCTTGGTCTTTTCGTCTTTAAATACGGAAGGATAATTATCAATCAATACAGCAAATCTTTTGCAGAACATAGAATATAGACTGGGCAATGAATAATGAATCAAATAGACAGCGTCCGTTACGTTTAAGTGGGTCAAATTCCCGTCAAGGCAAACCAAAACAGGCCCAGAAACGGGCTCTTCATAATCTTTCAAGGCTTTATCTAAATTATACAAATCTTGCACCGTCATTGTGCTATCACAGGAAAACACTACATACTTCAATTTCGTCAAAGTATTTACGAGTAATTTGACTTCGTCGTCAGTTCTACAAACTATCACAGTCATTTTCGACCTATCAATGTCTTTCAAAAAGTTGATAACTGCCTCTACTTTAGTCTCTTGTTTAACAAATTCAACTGAAGTAGGTACTTTAGTATAAGGGACACACTCTTCGAATGCGCTGATGCATATCACGGAATCTGGTGCTTTCCTAGCAAGAGTTGCCATAAAATCACACCATACCCTCGAAACTATTACATACTGAACTTTCCACTCTTTATTAGCTCGACTTTTAACGATATCCATAACCTTAAGAAGGCAAAACTTAAGCTCTTTTGTATAAACTTTGGATACACGTTCACAATCGTCGACGACAAAAGTGGACAAGTTATGAAGATCGAGACTAAAATCATCCTGTATCAGACGGACTAGCATAGTAGGGGTGCAGATGAGAATATCGCATCCATTCAAAAGTGAGGTGGTAATATCAAGGTCGCTCATGCCAGCGAAGCAAGCGAGAATCTTCGCTCTGTGTAAGAACATTTTGCAGACAGTTTCCACGTTTGTCACAGAGTGAGAGGTCGCGCAAACTATGATGCAGCTCAGACCGAAATTGTTGGGCATGTTCTTGTAATCGCTGACTAACCGGCATACTGCTGGTAAATAGCCCATAGTACTACCACTGTTATAAGGACCGATTAGGAAGAAACTGTGCCCACGCATTATGGTAGGCCAGGAAACTGTTTGAGGTCTCATCGGCTTCTCAATACCCATATTCTTAAGTACCATATGAATATCGTCACCAAAAGGAATATCCCTCATATTACTAACTGGTTGTATGCGGTTATTTTTCTTAGTATGTACCATCAAAACAGGACTGACTAACTTGTCAACGAATATTGAGATACTACCGTCTAAGTTTCTAAACGGGTTAACATTCCATTTATTTACTTCTACATCAAAATTTTCCGGTTCTGGTTCGGAGTTAACAACTTTTTTTGACCTATTACGACTGAATTCTTCTTCTAGTGCAGTCAAACTTTCAGCGTCAGACTCTAAATCACATTTGGAACTATCTTTATCAGAAATCGAAGATAGACTGTCATTCATTTTAGCTTTTTTTTCTCCGAGATATTTAATTTTACGTCTCAAAGCAGTCAATGCACTATTTTGACTAGCAGTTTTACTGTCACATTTTTCATCATTAGGCAAAACATTTTGTGCTTTAATTTTCTTTAAAATATCCAAATTAGTTATTTTCAAGTTTACCTCAGAGTCTGTGTTTGCATACACATCTGGATTTTTTTCTTCTTCTACTTCAATTTCTGGTTTTCTTTCTTCTACCTTCTTATTGACAGAAGCTTGTAAATCTTCTTCCTTTTGAGGTTTTAACATACGTGAAAACTTTTTTAAAGGAAGGCCTGCTGGACCAATGGCTATGAAATTCTCTTCTGTAGGTTGCCACTGCTGTTTTTTGCCTGATGACGCTGGAAAAGATTACAAAGTATTGAAATGAAAGAATTTTTACAAGGTTTTAGGTGAAATAGAAGAATACCTATAAAATACAATTACGAATTCTGCACATTTTGTCGTTTTTAGTCTTTGCCGTTCTGCCAATTCTTACTAAAA